>NW_026947510.1:32027200-32652200 GCF_034190915.1 Cavia porcellus | reverse complement strand
AGCTACAGGGTAGGTGAATTGTAAGAGAATTATTATTTGGTCTATATACAAAGTTTTAATGAGTTATGTTGAGAGGATTCTGAAAGTGTGATTCTACTTTGGCAGGAAAGATCTAAAAATCTTTAGGGTGAAAGTTCTTAAAGTAGGTACTGATGACCTGAATTTCTGTGGGATCTGTTGCAATTTTGTCCTTTTAATTCCTAATTACACAGATTTGGGTCCTTTCTATATTTGTTTTCATAAGGTTGGCTGAGGGTTTGTCTATTTTATTTGATATTTTAAAGAACCAACTCTTCAATTCATTGATTCTTTGTAGTAATTTCTTAGTATTAATGATATTAATTTCTGCTCTGATCTTTATAATTCTCTCTCTCAAATGAGCTTTGGATTTAACTTACTCTTCTTTCTCTAGAAATCTGTTGTCCATAGTCTTTTAAAATTTGTTTTAATTTGCAATGAAATGTTTTAAAGCAGATTAATGAGTTATCAGTTAAATGCTCCTTGGAAAATGATTTATATTAAATGTACCTATCTCTATGCAATAATTTAAAAATAAACTCAAGTGTTTATGATGACAACAACTATAGTTAACCAATCACATGAAATAAATTTTTGAAGGTTCTCTGATTATATGTGCTCACTTCAGCAGCAGATATACTAAAATTGATTACATTATAGAATGAATTAGTATTTAAATGGTAATGCAAACTCGTTGTAATTTTAAATTGGAGATGTTATATGCATATTAAAATTTATCTTGATAAGGTAAAACATAAAGAATATGAATTGATTTTTAGATCTTTCCTGCCAAAGTAGAATCACACTTTCAGAATCCTCTCAACATAACTCATTAAAACTTTTTATATAGACCAAATAATAATAATTCTCCTACAGCTCACCTACCCTGTAGCTCAAAAAAATTGCATTCATTAATTGATACTTTTTCTTGTTTTTAAAGTTATTGATGGGTAATTCAGAAAGAGAAGCAGTATGCAAGGACTTGTTACACTGTGCCATCAGTACATAATACTAAGTTGCAGGGAAAGTGGTTGTAAGAATTTGGGATCAGTCAGTGTGGTCCCAGGACCCAGGCTGCACATGTCCTGGACATTAGGTTGACAAATGAGGCTGTTGACAGCACAGCCTATGCTTTTCTCTTCTCATCTCTGGCTCCAATGCTCCTCGCTTGCCCAGGCTGGCCTTGGTCTGCTCACACTCAGGAGTATTGGACAGAGGGCATCTTTTTCCTGGCTGAGAAGTGGCTCAGCCTCAGAGTCTGTGCACCTGGGTTTGGGTTGAGCAAAGGAGATTCAGGCTGGGAGCCTGTGCTTGGTCAGGACCCAGTGGTGTCCTTGAGGGAGCCTGTGCACAAAAGTGTGGCTGTATCTCCTTCCCAGGATACAGGCATGTGTGTGTATGTATGTGTGCATACGTGAGTCCAGGGGTCCTGCTTGTCCTACTTCTGCCACAGCCTTCTCACTAGGCTGTCAGGCAGGATGTGTGTGTTTGTGAGTATGTACATATGTGTGTGTGAGTTTGCACATGTCCATGGCCATGGGTGAGTTGGTACTGGGAAGTGAGGGAACACTCAGGTAGCCAGGTCACTCGTGTGTTTGTGTGATAGCAGGGTGTCAATTGGGAGCAATACAGGTAGTTAAAAACTGATCATTAATAGACATGACAATAGCAAATAAGATTCTGCAAACAAGAAAAATGCCTGAAGTTGACATTATTTGCTTTAAAGTTAAAGATCAATAAATACCGGCCAATGTGAAGTGGAAAATTATATTAGATCACATGTGAAATGCCATTTCACTGGGTTCTGATTTTCCTTCTTTTATTTTTTATCATATGCCCTTTGTCTCTTTCAAATTATTAGGTACATACATTTAATAATTTCCCAGTTTCTTAAGTGATATTGTTGAGTGTGTAAAAGTTTGTTCCCTTCAGATTAGGACTTGAGTTATTAAGTATTAAAGCTAATTCTCTTCACACAGACAGTGTACGGGAGCCTCAAGCAATTTTCTATTTTAAAAATTTTATGGAGATTAGGTATGGTGGTAGAAGCCTGTAATCCTAACACTTGGGATGCTGAGGCAGAAGGATCACAATGAATCCGAGCCAATCTAGGTTATATAGTGAGTTCAAACCAGCCTAAAGGAGAGGAGGAGCTGGGCAGATCTGGGGTGCCCTCACTGGCCTCTCTGCGTGTCTGGAGGACTCTGGATTTCTGCGCCCAGACTGCTGGAGTTCCCTCAGGCTTCCAGGTGCAGTGAAGGCGAGAGGTGGGTTTGAGGCTTCCACATCAGCCTCCCCATTCCCGGCTTCATTTGGAGACCTGCTGAGCTTCCGATAGGTGGGCTGGCCCACACTACCAGCCTAGCCCAGCCTGTTTAGCTGCCGCGCCTGGCCATAGGTCTGCAGAGGAGGAGCTGGGCAGATCTGGGGTGCCCTCACTGGCCTCTCTGCGTGTCTGGAGGACTCTGGATTTCTGCGCCCAGACTGCTGGAGTTCCCTCAGGCTTGCAGGTGCAGTGAAGGAGAGAGGTGGGTTTGAGGCTTCCACATCAGCCTCCCCATTCCCGGCTTCATTTGGAGACCTGCTGAGCTCTTGATAGGTGGGCTGGCCCACACTACCAGCCTAGCCCAGCCTGTTTAGCTGCCGTGCCTGGCCATAGGTCTGCAGAGGAGGAGCTGGGCAGATCTGGGGTGCCCTCACTGGCCTCTCTGCGTGTCTGGAGGACTCTGGATTTCTGCGCCCAGACTGCTGGAGTTCCCTCAGGCTTCCGGGTGCAGTGAAGGAGAGAGGTGGGTTTGGGGCTTCCACATCAGCCTCCCCATTCCCGGCTTCATTTGGAGACCTGCTGAGCTTCCGATGGGTGGGCTGGCCCACACTGCCAGCCTAGCCCAGCCTGTTTGGCTGCCGCGCCTGGCCATAGGTCTGCAGAGGAGGAGCTGGGCAGATCTGGGGTGCCCTCACTGGCCTCTCTGCGTGTCTGGAGAACTCTGGATTTCTGCGCCCAGACTGCTGGAGTTCCCTCAGGCTTCCAGGTGCAGTGAAGGAGAGAGGTGGGTTTGAGGCTTCCACATCAGCCTCCCCATTCCCGGCTTCATTTGGAGACCTGCTGAGCTCTCGATAGGTGGGCTGGCCCACACTACCAGCCTAGCCCAGCCTGTTTAGCTGCCGCGCCTGGCCATGGGTCTGCAGAGGGGGAGCTGGGCAGATCTGGGGTGCCCTCACTGGCCTCTCTGCGTGTCTGGAGGACTGTGGATATCTCTGCAACCAGGGAGGGTCCACAGGTTCCTGAAGCACTGCGGCCTGTGGTGAGTACCCTAACCCGGCTGCGATTGAAGAACTGTGGAGCTTCCAAGGGGCAGGTGGGCGCACAGTGTCCCTGAGGCCCAGCTTGTCTGGAACTGCGGAGTTCTGAGCAGGCAGAGGAGGGCCACTGGTTCCGTAGGCCTAATGGCTTGGAGTAGCGCGGCGCCAGAGTCCCAGTAGCTCCAAACATAGAAGGGGATTTTCAACAGATCCTGAGGAAGCTTTCAAATAACACTTGAAACACAGAAATATAGGAAAATGACAAAATGAAAGACCAAATTACAACCTCAAACCTCCAGCCCATCTCAAGAAACCCTAGGAGCGATGTATATAGAAGAAAATATATCCCAGCCACCTCATATATTGGACACAATAGCCACTGAAATTGACAAGCAACTCCAGGAAGCTTTAAAGAAATTCAAACTCGAAATAATCTCCCAGATAAAAGAAGAAATGATAAAAGAAATGAAAGAGATTCTAAATATATCTAAAGAAAACACAGATAAAAAATTGGAGGAACTAAACAAAAAGATAGAATCCCTAGACGAGCAATATAAGAAACAAACAGAATACATAATGCAGATGCACAGAGATATACAGGAAATAAAAAACTCCACTGAAAGTTGTAAAAACCGCCTTAATGAAAGTGAAGATAGAATTTCAGACCTTGAAGACAGGATTGCAGCTAGTGAACAGGAAAGGAAAGATCTTTTGAAAATAACAAGGAACCAGGAAACAACAATTCAACAACTGCAAGACGATGCAAAGAAGAATAACATAAGAATGATAGGGATTAATGAGAGAGAGGGAGACAACATGAAGGATGTCAGGAGGATATTTAGAGAAGTAATAGCTGAAAATTTCCCAAGCATGAGATCAGAAACTGACATCAGGATCAGTGAAGCATATAGAACTCCAAACAGTCATAACCAAAATAAAACTACACCCAGACATATAATAGTCACCATCCCAGAAATCCAACACAAGAATAGATTATTAAAAGCTGTCAGAGAGAAAAGACAAATCACTTATAAAGGAAAACCTATCAGAATCACAGCAGACTTCTCAGCACAAACGATAAAGTCAAGAAGAGCATGGAGTGAAGTATTCCAGATCCTAAAGCAAAATGATTTCCAACCAAGACTGATATATCCTGCAAAACTAACATTCAAAATAGATGGTGCAATACGATACTTCCATGACAAAGAACAGCTGAAGAACTTCATGAACACCAAACCAACCCTGCAAAAAATATTGAAAGACAGTTTAGATACACAAAGGAAAAAACCACTAAGCAAAGCAAATAATTAAACAGAACCGAAAGATAAAGATGCAACAGCAGAGAGATAACATTCCTACAATTAACCAGCATTTAACAGTAATAACCATTAATGTAAATGGTCTCAATGCACCAATCAAAAGAAACAGACTAGCAGAATGGATCAAGAAACAAAATCCAACCATATGCTGTTTACAGGAAACCCATCTAACCCAGAAAGATACTCACAGACTGAAAGTCAAAGGATGGAAAACAATACTTCATGCAGCAGGAATCCAAAAAAAGGCAGGAGTAGCCATTCTGTTTGCAGACAACGTGAACTTTAAACCAACAATGACCATAAAGGACAAAGAAGGTCACTACATACTCGTAAGGGGAAAACTCCAAGAGGAAGAGATAACTATCTTAAATATATATGCACCAAACTCCAGAGCACCCAGTTACATAAAACAATTATTAACAGAAATGAAAACTCAAATTATCAGTAACACAATTGTAACAGGAGACCTTAATACACCACTGACACCAAGGGACAGATCAACCAGACAGAAAATGAGCAAAGAAATAACAGAACTGAATCACACCTGTGAACAAATGGGTTTGATAGACATATACAGAATGTTCCACCCAACAACATCAGAATACACATTCTTCTCAGCAGTACATGGATCATTTTCTAAAATAGACCATATATTAGCTCACAGAACATATTTAAGCAAATGCAAAAGAGTTGAAATCATCCCTTGCATATTATCGGATCATAGCGCTCTGAAATTAGAAATTAATGACAAAGGATACTGCAAAAATTCCGCAAACACATGGAAACTAAATAACACACTCTTGAGTAATCAGTGGGTCACAGAAGAAATTAAAGAAGAAATTAAACAATACCTAAAAGAAAATGAAAATGCAGATACAACTTACCGGAATCTGTGGGATGCAATGAAAGCCGTTCTGAGAGGAAAATTTATTGCACTGAGTTCCCACATCAGGAAAACAGAACGAATACAAATAAATAAGTTGATGCTACACCTCAAACAGCTAGAAAAAGAAGAGCAAGTCAAGCCCAAAGCCAAAAGAAGAGAGGAAATTATAAAAATCAGAGCAGAAATCAATGCAATAGAGACTAAGAAAACAATCCAAAGAATCAACGAATCAAAGAGTTGGTTCTTTGAAAGAATAAATAAAATCGATAAGCCCCTAGCCAACCTTATTAAAAAAAGGAAAGAAAAAGCTCAAATTCATGCAATAAGAAATGAAAAAGGAGAAATCACTACAGACCCAATAGAAATACAGAGGATCATCAACACCTATTTCGAAAACCTCTACTCTCAAAAGTTTGATAACACAGAAGAAATAGACAGATTCTTAGAAGCATATGAAGTACCAAAGCTAGATCAAGAGGATATAAAACTGTTGAATAACCCAATCTCTGCTAATGAAATTGAGAATGTAATTGGGTCCTTGCCCACCAAGAAGAGCCCAGGCCCAGATGGATTCACTGCAGAATTCTACAAGAAATATAAAGAAGACCTAATGCCGACACTCCTCAAACTATTCAATGAAATTGAAAGGGAAGCAATCCTTCCTAAGTCATTCCTGGAAGCAAATATTACTCTAGTACCAAAACCTGAGAAAGACCCAACTATAAAAGAGAACTATAGACCGATCTCCCTAATGAACACAGATGCAAAAATCCTCAATAAAATATTGGCAAATAGGATCCAGCAAATCATCAAGAAGATTATACACCATGACCAGGTGGGATTCATCCCAGGAATGCAAGGATGGTTCAACATATGCAAATCAATAAATGTAATCCGCCATATCAATAAAGCCAAAAATAAGAATCACATGATCATCTCTATAGATGCAGAAAAAGCCTTTGATAAGGTCCAACACTTATTCATGATAAGAACTTTACAGAAAATTGGAATAAATGGTCTTTACCTCAATATAATAAAGGCCATTTATGACAAACCAACAGCCAGCATCATACTAAATGGCCAAAAATTGAAAGCCTTTACTTTAAAATCGGGTACAAGACAAGGATATCCTTTATCACCACTCCTATTTAATATAGTACTGGAAGTACTAGCCAGAGCAATTAGGCAAGAAAGAGAAATAAAAGGGGTAAAGATAGGAAAAGAAGAAGTTAAATTATCATTGTTTGCAGATGACATGATACTCTACATAGAAGACCCCCTAAACTCCATTGAAATACTCTTAGATACAATAAATAAATTCAGTAATGTGGCTGGATACAAAATAAATACTCAGAAATCAATAGCATTCCTATACACGAACAACAAAATTACAGAGAGGGAAATAAGAGAAACTGGACTATTCACATTAGCAAGCAAAAAAATGAAATATTTAGGAATTACTCTTACGAAAGAAGTGAAAGACTTATACAGTGAAAATTATAATACACTGAAAAAGGAAATTGAAGATGATCTCAGAAAATGGAAAGACATCCCTTGCTCATGGATAGGAAGAACAAACATTGTGAAAATGGCCATTCTCCCAAAACTTTTATACAGATTCAATGCAATCCCAATAGAAATACCATCAACATACCTTATAGATCTAGAGAAATCACTCCTAAATTTCATCTGGAACCAGAAGAGACCTAGAATCGCAAAGGCAATTCTAAGCAGCAAAGACAAAGCAGGAGGCATCACAATCCCTGACTTGAAGTTATACTACAAAGCAACAGTAGTAAAATCAACATGGTATTGGAATCAAAACAGAGCTGAAGATCAGTGGAATAGATTAGAAGATACAATCACAACTACGAACACACTCAACCACCTTATTTTTGATAAAGGAGCCAAGCAGGTTCACTGGAAGAACGACAGTCTCTTTAATAAATGGTGCTGGAAAAACTGGCTCTCCATTTGCCAAAAACTAAAGCTAGACCCATGTCTATCACCATGTACTAAATTAAAATCTAAATGGGTCAAAGATCTGAATATTAAAACAGAAACACTAAATCTATTGGAAGACAAAATAGGTAGAAACCTTGGAGACATAGGAGTAGGTAAAGAATTCATGAACAGGACTCAAACCGCACAGGAAATACTTCCCAGAATCAATAACTGGGACCACTTCTTATTAAAAAGTTTCTGCATGTCAAAAGAAATCTCCAGCATAGTGAAAAGAAAACCCACAAACTGGGAAAAGATTTTAGTGAACTCTCTCTCAGACAAGGGCCTCTTGTCTAAAACATACAAAGAATTAAAGAAACTCAGACCTCCGAAATTCAAAGATCCAATCCAAAAATGGGCATCTGAGATGAATATGCAATTCTCAGATGAAGAAATGCAAATGGCAAATAAATACATGAAAAAATGCTCATCATCATTGGTCATTAGAGAAATGCAAATTAAAACCACACTGAGATACCATCTCACTCCTGAAAGAATGGCCAGGATCAAGAAAACCGACAACAAATGCTGGAGAGGCTGTGGGGAAAAAGGAACTCTCCTGCACTGCTGGTGGGAGTGTAGACTGGTACAGCCTTTGTGGAGATCTGTCTGGAGATTTCTCAAAAAGTTGGGACTGGAAATCCCATTTATTCCAGCTATTCCACTTCTAGGCATATTCCCAGAAGAACTGAAAGCATCATACCACAGTGATATATGTGCACCTATGTTTATAGCAGCACAATTTGTAATCGCCAGATCTTGGAAACAACCCAAGTGCCCATCAACTGAGGAATGGATAAAAAAGTTGTGGTATTTCTATACAATGGAGTATTATTCAGCTATAAAGAAGGATCACATTGAGATATTTATCAATAAATGGGCACAGCTTGAGACCATACTCATAAGTGAAATAAATCAATCTCGCATGTGTGAATACCGAATAGTTTCCCTAATGTAAGTAATGATTCAAATATATAAAAATATGTGGTAATCATGATTCCCCATTAGGTGGCCTTGAAGCCTTATAAAGTTTTCACTCATTAATTAGAAAGGCTTTATTCTGGGCTCCTTGATATGAAAATATTTGAAGCTAGAGTATATGAAGTTTTACCCAAATATTTCAAGGAAAAAGACACTATGGTGACTACTATTAAGTCAGGTTATAAGGTGGTGAAGTACTAGGTTATTGAAACAGTCATGCTGTGACCTCTATTGTTATATTGTTATGTCCTGTTTTATCTCAATCTCCCCCTTATTGTCTCAAAAAAAATTATTTAGTCATTTCTTATGTTTGTCTTAATTAAAGAAAAAATTCAAAAAAATTAGGATATATAAATAGTAACTCTTTTCGATTTCCTATTAACTTGTTTTGAAGTCCTGTAGTACTCCCACGATCTTGTTTTGACTGATTAGACTCTGTTCCATTCTATATGATAGTATCAAGTTTGAAGACATAGGCAACTACTTTGAAGACAATAAGATTCACTAAGATACCCATTCTGGTTTGACTATTGTCTTCTTTGGAAGTCCTGTAATGTTTACAATGCCTAAGTTTTATTGGTCTTGTTCTCTACTGTTTTGTCCAACTTTATAATATCTAATAAGATAGACAATTCTTTTTAAGGAAACAAGGGACAACGTTGATAACCATTGTTGATAAACTTGTACTCTGTTCTACACCATGTGCTATGTCTATCCTTGGTATTGACTGACAGCTTTGTTTTGCCATATTTGACTGTATTCTTCCCCCCCCCCCAAAGAAAGTAATAAGCACTAAAGAGTAATAAAATCCAAGATGTGTAAATTTTGTTGTAAAAAAGAGAGGGAAAAAAAAAAAGAAAAGAAAAAGAGCTCTAACGGATATAACAGCAAGTGTGTTTGGGGGTGTTAAATAGCTGACTTTATCAATGTTTTTGGAACATTGAACACAGCTGTTTGCAGTCTCCCTATTTGAATGTCCACCTTGTGTTCTTTGATACTGTGATTTGAGGAACTATTTTCAAGAAAATAGTGTGTAATCTACTAGCAGGTAATTTCTTACTGTTATGGTTTTTTGTTTTGTTTTGTTTTGTTTTGTTTTGTAGTTCTGTATTGCGTGTACCCTTACGCCGCTTTGGTTTGTTTTGTGTTTTTCTCTTTTTCCTCTTAAATAAAAAAAAAAAAAAAAAAAAAAAAACAGCCTAAAGTATATAGCGAGGCCCTATCTCAAAAAACAAAGCAAAACAAAGCAAAGCAAAACAAAACAAAAAACAAAACAAAACAAAACAAAACAGCAGAAGACCCTGCATAGAACTGTCACTAAAGAGCAGGGCAAATTATTGTGTTTTGACACAACCTTCAGTGAGTCTGTGTCTCTATGAAGAAATACCAAGCCACGAAGAGACGTGAGAATAAAATAAAATCTGAAAATTCGCATCCATCAGATATCAGCTAAATTCTCACCAGAATTTAAAGCGACTGAAATTTCAAAATCTTAAAAAACAAAGCTTTAAAAACATACTTTGCATATTAAAAATGTTATCAATTGAATAGAAGAGATAAACTAGTGGAAATAACTTTAAAGACAATTTTAAGATTTGTAAATAAATTCAGTACTAATAATTTGTTAACTAAACATACAGAGAATTTGTCCCCCTTACAGGTTTGAGGTTTATACTCGTTTTGGGTTCTTCAAAAGCTTTCTAAAACCGCACACACTGTGGTTGGCGGGGTCTGTGGACGCATACAGGTCACTTGGCTGCCCCTTGTGGCCTTGTGAGGTTGGGTGGCCGCGGAGGGAGCGCAGGGACAGTGGGCATCCTGACTCACCCCTCGCCCCCGCGTCCTCGTGGTTTTTCTTGGCCAAAGTCCACACCCCATCTTCTGTGTGGTAGCCACTCTCCCCAATTCCTTGGTGCTGATTCATCCTCTGTTCAGATAAATATCTGACAGGCAGGACGTGATAGGACGTGAAGCCCCGCTTGCTTCCCAGAAAGTCAGCTCTGCAGCACTGAGGAAGGGCCTGCTGCCTCGCCTGGCTCCGCGCCACCTGATGATGCTGCAGACGCTGAGGGCTTTCAGCAAGCACTCCCGCTCTTGTTGCAGGCTTGCATCTCGAACAGAAGCAAAGGATCATTACAGCTAAGACACAAACCTTCTGGGGATAAAGAAACCGGTGCCAAAGACTAAACGGGAATGTATGTAGCCTTTTGAATCTGACTTCTTTCACTTAACGCCTATTGAGAGGAGCCTGTGATTTTTGTTCTCACTTCTGTTTGGGTGATGAATTATGCTTACTGATTTGCATATGTTGAACCATTTTTGCATCTCTGGGATGATGCCTCTTTGTCATCATAAATGTTCTTTTTGAAGATTATTTATTGCATTGTTTGCTGATATCTTGAAGATGTTTTTACATCTATGTTCGTTAGAAAGATTGGTCTATAATTTTTTTTTTTTTTTTAGTTAGATACTTGTCTGGTTTGGGGACCAGCACAATGTTAGCTTTCAAGAACGATCTTTGAAAAAAAAAAAAAAAAAAGAATGATCCTTGAGGGCTGGGGATTTAGCTCAGTGGCATAAGCATCTACCTGGCAAGTGTGAGGTCGTGAATTTGATCCCCGGTTACACCCCCGCCCCCAAAAATGATCTCTGTAGTACTTCTTCCTTCGTGATTCAGTGAGAGTTTGAGGAGTACAAGTTTTGCTTTTTTTGCTCATTGTCAATTTGTCTATTCTGAATCTTTTCTGATACCATATGAATTTTATTTTTTTCTAGATCTATGAATAATACTTTAAAAATATTTTGAAACTCCTCAGCTCTTAATTAGTTGTGATTTTTTTTCTCAGGATTCTACTTGGAATCCTATGGAAATGAAATAACGATGATGGAATGAATGAGGAAACAGTGATAGAGCTTGATAAGAAAAATGTTTATTTATGAAATCACTCATTTTTTTCTGTTAAGTCCGAAGAACAGGGACTCCAGCAAAGAAAGAATTTCTCATCTGTGTAGCTCTCAAGCATTCCCAGGATCTGTGATAATGGAAAGGAAAGAAAATTTAAGGTTGACTTAGGTTTTCAACAGCAGAGAGTTCCTTTCCTTAAATCTTGGTGTCACAGGGCCTAAGGACACACAATTAGTGTAGTGGAAAATGAAATGTACTACAGATAGATAATGTGAGCCCTATACGTCTCCTGAGGTTTGCTAGTCTTTGGCACTCTCCAGTACATGTATTTTTCTATGATAATATGTAGTGCAAGCAATATGATAAAGCTGGAGAGTATTTCAACAGAAACTGACGAAGAAGGAGATTTAGGGGAGAAACCAGAGAAATCCTGAGTTCATTTTGAGGAAGTGTGAATTGCTTACCTTTGCTGCAAGGAGCATGGTACTCAGCAATTGCAAACTCATCTGAAAAACAAACCAACCAAAAGTCGTTATGTGAAATCCATAAAGGGATCTTCCATGGGGAAGAACTTCATTGTGCCAGAAAGGTTAGCATCATTCACTCTGTGCATTAATTACTGCCTTTCATTGCCTTTTCAAGCACAGAATCTTTATTTTCCTTTTCCCCCAAACTCATTTTTTTTTTTGCGGTACTGGGGATCAAACTCAGGACCTTGCGCTTGCCAGGCAGCCGCTTATACCACTGAGCTATTCCCCCAAACTTTTGAAAGACAGTTCTGATGTTATGTTTGCTTAAATCTCATCTTATTCTACAGTTGGTTTTTCTGAACAAAAGGGAACAAAATATCCTATAGTGTTTTGCATTAGCAGTTGCAGCATATAAGTAATTTCTACCACATAGGCACTGAAGACAAAAAGTAGAGAATTAAACTTAACATAGTCAAAAATAAAGTGAGAGAAGAATGTAATGCAATAAATCATCCTGACACATCCTCACATATCAGAATTTAATTTCTGTAAGACAGTTGCTCTCACTCACTTGTCTCGTAGTAATCATAGACTTTTATTATTGCTGGCTTCAAATCTCTTACTTCAATGTCTTGCACAACGAAGAAAGACAAACTCAGTGTCTGATTTGACACCTAGAAAGCAAAAGGGAGTTGAATGACCTTTCAGGGTACTTTGCTTTCTCTTTGAATGGATGAATAATAGGCATTGTCTATTTTTTGGGAGAAAAAATTTTAGAAACTAACAGCATCATATGGGGTCTTTATACAGTGTCAAAAACTTTCAGAGTAGACAAGACATTCCATAGATTATTCCTTAAATAACTAAGATGACTCATATAACTCCATCATTGCCAAGAGTTGGCACCATTCATAGGGAAAATTTATATGTGCTTTTTCTTGGATGATGAGCTAAATATTCTGAGAGCTGGCACAATTTCACCTTTCCATCTTGTAGAAACACTTCTGTAGAATTGAAGAAGTATATAAAAGGCTGATGACTGAAGCTTTAAGTTTCATAAAATTTTAAGTTTGTATTTCCTATCGATGTAGGCATGAATAAACTCTGCAGTTGGGCTTATCTATATAATCATATTGGTTTACTGGTGAGCTGCTTATTATTTTATATAGAATCTTAGAAATATTCATATTCCAATATTATAAGAAGTCATTTATACTCATAATATCAGAAAGTATAAATGACTTTATACTTTATCAGGGAAATATAATTGAAAGAGTGTGGAGAACATTCAGTTTGAAGTTAATATTAGAATTCTCAAATTTCTAGCATGGCAGGGATATTCCCAAAATTATGTTTTTATTTTTGTTTTTTGCAACTGCAATGGCAGGGCTCACCTTATCCAGGTAAATCAAGACATGGTTGTTGCTGACTTCAGTTCGGCTTATGTGCTCAGACTTTTCAAGCTGAAGAAAAATGAGACAAAAATTAATAAACAGATGAAACCCAGAAGATTCAGAGGGAAGAAAGATTTTCTTATTACCAAAGTAGGCTCGAAGGTGGAATTCCCTCACATGATTTTTATTTTTATTTTTTTGAGACAGCATCTTGCTATGCAGTTCGGCCTGGTCTTGAGCTTATTTTGTAGCTCAGGCTGGTCTTGAATTTGCAACAGTCCTCTTGCCCCAGCTTCCAAGTGCTAGGATACAGGTGTGTGCCACCGTGCCTGGTTAACATGATTTTTATATGTAAAAACATAAAGTAGTAAAAATAAAAGCAAAAGATAATTTAGATGAAGGATTTAATATTCATATGGCATATGATCCATGTGCAAAGTTGATTTAGCAGGAGAAGATGGAACTAAATATCATAAACTTGGTATGTACTCATATTTCAGGATTCTTTGCTTTTTCTTTCTTTCTTTTACTTCCTTTCTTACCTTCCTCCCTCCTTCTCTCCTCCTGTGTCCCATTTCTTCTTTTAATTGATAGTTTTGGAGACAGGGTCTTGCTATTTTTCAGATTGGCCTCAAACTTGCTTAACTGAGCAGACTAGTTTCAAACTCACAATCCTCCTGCCTCAGTCTACTGGATGCTAGAATTATAGGTGCATGCCACCATATTTGGCTTCTATACTGTATTTCTTAATTGGGGAGACTCCTCCCCTATTGTTTGTTCTGAATTAGAGCATTTTCCCCTTATCTTCTGTAGCACTTAAAGTAGTTTATGTCAGCCAGCCATTTTCATATTTTTCCACTGGCTAATGTTCAAGTGCTTTATTTTAGGATTCTAAGTTTCATGAAAGCAGAATCTATGGCTTCTAGCAAAGAGCAGTGCTCGTGCTGGGCATTCAGCTACTTGTGCTAAATTATACCTCTGAGTTTGGAGAACGTACAAATCTTTGACAGAAATCACCTAAATCATTTTTCTTTATATAGTTTATGCTAGCCTTGTACTCACTATGTAGCCCAGACTCGATTCAAATTCACAGTGATCCTCCTGCCTCAGCCTCCTGAGTGCTAGGGAAGGCATATTTTAATATTAGTATTGCCATAGTCTGGTGTTATAGCTTGTAGCTAGATGTTCCCCCAAAGCCTTATGTGATCATAGGTGGGGATTAAGGGTATGTGATAACTAAATGGGTTTAGCATAGATCTGGGTGTGGATAATGGAAGCTGTATCCTGAGCATTGATCAGCATAGCCTGGATGAAATATAAAGGAATAGGAATATAAAGGAATATAAAGGATGGAATATAAAGGAAAGGTCTTGCTGTTGCCGCCTTCACACCTTCCCTTTCATGCACTATTTCTCCTCTACCATGCCCCTCTCCCATGCTGCCTGCTTTGGAGCCATCTGAGCATAAACAGAAACCTCCACAACTGGTGATCTGATAGAAAATTTTCCTTCTTTAACTTGTGAATGAGGGACATTTTGTTCCAGCAATGAGAAAAGCGAGTAAGACATTTGGGGATATGTAAAACATTAGATAAAAGCAGGTCACCCTGCACGTGTAACAAACCTACGTTTTTCACTGTTGGCTTCAGGGGGATGAAGCCAGACACCATCTTCACATCAACAATTGCCATGTTGGAGACAGGACGGCTCCCAATGTAACTGCAGATCCAGGAAAGAAGGAATTAGGTTTTCTTGTGTTGTTAAGATTCTCATTCTCTGTGCTCATGGGAAGTGCTCAATAGCTCCACAAAGTACAAATAAATCTCCCTAGATGTACTACCCCAATGATTCAGAAAACTGGTGGTGTATATGAGTTTGTACACAATCTATTGAAGCCACTGAGTGCAATCCTACTCTGGACCTACAAAATCAGAATTTCATGTGTGTGTGGACTCTGAGGCTCTGTGTGCTAAGAAGTCTCTACTAGTGATGCATGGATGCGAGGTTCTTAATCTTGGCCAGTTATTTATTGCATATACTTCATATTAACTTTTTTCCTGAATAATACTCTGACCAAATGATAAAATTCATGTGGACAAGTACTTTTTTGTAATGATTGTAACTATTTGAATACTGTTGTATGTAAATCTATTTTTCTCCAAACTTGATTATATTGTATGTCATGTCAGATTTACTTATTGCCAGTAAGAATATTAGTTCCTTCTATTCAAGCTTTTCAAGAGTTCTCTCTGTTCTGAATAACCAAAGAATGATATAGTATTACATTAGACAAACATTCAAGTCATAGACTAGGGGTGATATTCTTTAGTTATTAAGGGGAAGTGTTAACCTTTAAATAATGGAATTGGAAATTAATAGGTCATAGAAGCAAGGAATAGACAGGGTGAACGCCAACTGAAGAATTCTATTGTATTAACTTAAAAGAATACATTGTTTTTAAAATAAATGATATGTAAATATATGCTATTCCACGCCTCTACTCAAGGAAGAATCTCAATAAGAGGATGAGAATTAGGTGATGCAGTCTGAAGATCTTACCTGACGTTCAGTGAGATCTGGAAGCTGGTGTGGGCTTTGGGTCCATCACAGGCTTGAGGCACAGTCTCTGCCTCCAAAGCAAATGGGAATGTGCCCTTCTCTGAGGGAACATTGTATTTCAAGGATGTCTACAGGTCATTAAAGACAAAAATGAAGTTTTTCTTCCTCAGAATTTCTCTCAACTTTTTCAGCTTTTTTTCTGATTTGCCCTATTGTTTGCCGAGTCAGAGCTTTTCAGTGAGAACAGTTATTGTAGATACTCACTTGGAGGTAGACATTGCCTTCCCCTGTCACTGTAATGGTGTAGCTATCAGACACGGTTGGTAATGACACCTGCTGTAGCAATAGGCGGTTGTTGTGGTTCACTTCAAAGTTGGTGGAAAATGTGCCTGAAGACTTGATGGTCACCTGTGCAGCTTTCTCAGTCCTGGTAAAAGTAGCTGCTGCATATTTAGACAAAGCGTGGAGCGCTACCACTGTGTCCTAGGAGAGAGGAATGAGAGAACCCACATAGGTGTTGCTGTGTTTGGAAGTGGTTTGTCCCTTCAGTGTCCATGTGTTGGAAGCTCAGCTGCCATGGTGATGCTCTTAGAAGATGGTGGGACCTTTATGAGATGGAGCCTCATGGGAAATCGTTAAGTCACTGAGGATACCACAGTTGGAAGGGCTTGATATCTTGTGAAAGGATTGTCACAAGAGGACCAAGAATGACCCTCTTGAACTGTCTTCCTTCTTTAAGATGGAATCTTCTCCACATGTGTTCTTGCCTTTGCTTCTGCCATGAGATTTTGCAGCCATGTGGGGGAAGGAGATCACTAGAGCCTGTGACATTGTTTGGACATTCAGCATCTAAAACTATGAGAGAAATAAACCAATTTTCTTTATAAAGCTAGTTGTCTCAGATATTTTATTATAGTCATGAAAAATGGACTAATACATGTATAATCATGCTTCAAGGACTGAGATATTTTTTAAAGTTCCATTAATGTTGGAGACCACTACAAAGCGGCTCTGAGCAGAATTTAAATTTTACTAATTGGCTTTCTATGTTTATCTGTGAGGCTGTTCTGGCTGAGGCCTGTAGTGGCCTGTGAGGCCAGAGATACCTCAAAGGACAAGATAAGGTCACAGCTGGGGACACTCTGGGTCCAACCCCAATTAACAAGGTAGAGACTGCAGCTGCAAAGATTACTCCTACAGTCTCACTTCTACCATGTCTTCATGATAAGACTGGGGACACTCTGGGTCCAACCCCAATTAACAAGGTAGAGACTGCAGCTGCAAAGATTACTCCTACAGTCTCACTTCTACCATGTCTTCATGATAAGACAGTGTTACTAAATTGACTTGATTCATTACTTGGAGATGTCTTTGAAGTGACTTCCAAGGTCCTGCTCATTGCCTACACTTTCCTCAGTTTCTCTGTCCTTTGTCCTTGGTCCTAATATAAGTGGATTGACCCAGAGAATCCTTTGTCTTTACCCTCAAAGCCTCGAGCTTACTTAAAGGGTTTTGACCCTCTTGGAGCCCTACAAATCATACAATTTTTCTTTTTATTTAACCTCCACCATACTCGTTTGGGAGATCGGGGATCTAGGACAGAACCCAATACTTTAATATCCCATTTCTCTCATTACTTAAATATTTGGGTTCTAATTTCAAGATTGACTATAATCTTTAGATAGATGATGGAAGTATAACATTCGTATGTACCTTGAATTTCATGCCTTAGAAACTTCTTTCATCAGAAGACTTATCCTTTTTTCTCTAATGTGGAATATGAATGTGAAAAATATATGGCATCAGACATTTGTCTATGATGTCTTTCTCTACAACTGTGGTTGATCTGTTACCACCAAAGTCAATCTGCCCTCTCCCCAAATAAATCCTGCTTTACTGCTGAGGTCACCATTCTGAGAGAATCCAACATTTTTCATGGTCATATCATAGTCATGCTTCAATTTCTCCAAAGGAAATAAAAAATGATTATGATTATTAGCTTCTTGATCTAGTGACATTCTTTTTTTGGCTCTCCCTTTCTATTGGAACAAGTATGGTGTCCAGTGGTTTCACTTTCCTGTGCCATATTCTTAATATACCTTGATATTCAGCCTGAATAATATATTTCTAAGAAATTAATGAGAACTGTTTTTAACAAAATGATTTAGCTTTTTCACTTACATGGAGAAATAAGAGATTAAATACAATAGGAAAAGGATAAGATGCCGTTTTGTCATATTTCCTCTTTTAGAGTAAGTAGGCTGATGGCTACATTCTCTGAAGATGGAACTTCCCACTGGGTGCATATCAATGAATTATGTAGATACATGCTTATACAGCTAGGCTTCTGAGGTTGGATGCATGAAGACAATGCTTTATTCTCTTGGTGAACAAATATTTGTGTGTAAGGTTGGTAGGACACTATAAGGGGCATGTTAAGAAAGAAGAGATTTTCTGGGAGAGACTGCTGGATTTTGAGCTTCTGAGAATTGTTTGAATGTGATGAGATCATTAAAACTTCCAGAAGAATGGTGAGAGATATTTTCCTTTCCTTTTTCATTCTGCTGATGTTCTATTACTATTTCAGGGAGGTAGAGTTGCTAAAGGAAATAGGACATTGTAATGAGCGTTTTTTTCCAGCCTCTGTTGACTTCTCATTAGCCTGTGTACTAATAACCATTCAAGTTATTGTCAACTATTCTTCTTATTCTTCTATATGTTTTGTAGCTTCCTTAAAACTTTGCTGCCTGGGGGGGCTGGGGATTTAGTTCAGCGGCATAAGTGCCTGCCTTGCAAGCAGGCAGTCAAGAGTTTGATCCCTGGTACTGATAAAAACGAAAAAGACAAACAAAACAAAACAAAACACAAAAAACAAAAAAACAAAAAACTTTGCTGCCTGAAGGCAAAGTAAAAGTTTCTGGGAGTCACCCACCTGGGTGGAGGAGTAGCCGCCATGAGAATTTTGCTGCTTTGTGACCCAGTTCACAATGTCCGTTGCAGAAGTCAGATCCTCTGGGGTTGGGGCCGGCCGGGCCGTGAGGTAAGCAAGGAGCACGTAGGATGTCATCTCCACCTCAGCGGAGGGCGCCTGGGATTTGAACAGAAATCCCTCTGACACCTTGGGTTTCTGAGGTCGTGCCCAGTGGAGAGAATTATCTGGGTGTGAGAAACAAGATTTTTAACAATTACTAAATATTTGTATTTAATTGAAGGTAAAGGAACCCAAGCCAAAGGTGAAGTGAGGGTTGCATTCCAATATTAATCTTTCTAGCCTGATAGAGATGCTTTTTATTACAGGGAAATCTGAACTCAGATGCTTCAACACATAGAGTTAAGGTACTGTTGCTAGAGGAGAAACCTATAGGCATCTGTGTTTTCAGATCTTTGCTACAATTGGCTTAGCGGGATAAAGAAAAGGCCCAGCAAAGGCTCTCACTGATGGTGCCTACTTTCTATGTCCCATGTTCTCTAAACCTTAGCTAGAATGTGTTAAAATTCGCTGTCCTTAAGAGGTTTCTTGTTAGAATCTCAGATCACAAAATAGAATTCACATCCATTAGACTGAAAACAAATTACAGGAATCCCTACAACACCAAAGCCCACATGTGTGTTAGGTAATGGGAACCAGTATATGCTGCCATGGGAATCCATCTTTCTGTGGATTTCTTTTACTGAATTTCCGGTGTGAGAAACAAGATTTTTAACAATTACTAAATATTTGTATTTAATTGAAGGTGAAGGAACCCAAGTAAGTAATATTCAGTAAAAGCAAAGATGTGCTTAGTGTATTATCAGTCATGGACCTTCTCAAAGTGTAACCTGGAGAGACTCACACATGCACAAGGAGACGGGGACAGGAGTATTCACTGCAGCACTATTTGTGAAAGCAAAATATAAAGAGAAAAGGTACACAAGTAGAAATTTGATATGCACATTATGATCTAATTCTTATTACAATATTTTCTGCAGCAGTGTAAATTAGAGAACTAAAGTTACAGGTCCCTCTTAGGGGCATAATGTTAAACTTAAAAATAAGAAGCAACACTACTATGTTCGATTATCTGGTGGTGAAACACAATGATGCTTGAATTGCTCGGTTCTGCCCTGCGTTGTTCTATTACAATGTCCTCTCTTATCTCAACCCCCCCCTTTTAAAATTAATCTATTTTCTGTCATTTTTTTAATTAAGGGAAAACTAAATTAAAAATAACGGGACATATTATAGTAACTTTTTTGTTGTCCTGTTAACCTGACTTGAACCCCAGTATTGCTCTCCCCATCTTGTTCTGTCTGATTATTATATGTTCTATTTTTTTGATAGTATCAAGTTTGAGGGTATAGGCAATCACTTTGAAGGCAATAAGATATACTATGATGCCCAATATGGATTGACTATTACCCTTTTTTTGAAGTCCTGTAAGGTCCTCAGTGTAGGTTTTATTGGTTTTGTTCTGTACTGTTTTGATCAACTCTATTATACCTGATGATATAGACAACTCAATTTAAAAATAGCAAGAGGCACAATGGTAACCACTTTTGATCACCTGGTATTCTATTTTTGCATCATGTGCTATGCCCACCTTTCTGTTTTAACTGACTCTGTTTTGCTTAGTCACATTTGGTTTTATTCTCTTCAAAAAAGTAATAAGAACCGTGAGAGTAATAAAACCCTAAAAGTCTAATTGTTACTGTAAAAAAGAGAGGAAAGTAAGGTGGACTAAGGGTTATAAACCGCAGGTATGTTCGAGTGTGTAGGATGGAAAACCATATAACTGAGCTTTTGTTGCATCATTGAACGGAACTATCTCCAATTTCACTGTATGAATGTCCATTTTATATGCTTTAATTTAGTGATATGGACAACTGTTTCTGGGAAGATAATATGTAACCTATTAACTGGTGATTTCGTACTGTATATATTTTTTTCTTGAAATACTGTATTATTTGTACCCTTTTACTACATTGTTTTTTATGTCCTTTCTTTTTTTCTCTCTCTTTAAATAAAAAAATAAGAAGCAACAAACACAAAATCCAAGCTGTGGAAAAATCCCACAATATGATAATGGATATCTAAAGATGAAAACCTATAAAGATTATGAATAGTACTTAGGAATACACACACAGTAAAAATAAAAAGAAATTCAAGGAATTTATTCATGACAATTTCAAGATAATGATTTTTTCTGCAGGTGGAAGAGGTAAATGAGCTTTTTTGCTGTAGCGCTAATACCAATACTTTATTTCTTAGGCTACAAGGGAGTTATACAGGTGTTTTCCAATTGTTACTTATAAATTTTGTATATCTGAAATATTTTCCAATATATTTAAAATATTCTATGGCACATTTAAGTGAGAAATGTAGAATGTTTCTTACTGGCCATCTTATCATCTGCATTTTACTATTTCTTATCCCCCTTCCCCATATAGATCATGGTATATATAGAGGTATTATGTGAATGTGAATCGATTGGTCAACATTATCAGTCTTGTGAAATGAAATTAAAACACCAGAACTTATTTCTGGGGTTGCTTCCTTTAAGCTTTCCCTATGTTTAAGATAATGCAATGCACCAAGTATGGGTTCAGTATATATTAGGAACTGATGTCTTGGTAATAATAGCTAGTTTTTAAATAGCATTTACCTATGTGCCATATACTATACTGTTTTGCATATAGCAAATCATTGACTATGTCATCAGTATGAGGTAAATACTATTATAATCCTCATTTTATGGATGATGGAGTTGCAGTATAGACAAAATGATGACTTGCCCATGATCAAACAGGTAGTGTATTTTGGAGCTAGTCTCCAAAAGCTGAGCTTCATACTACTACACCTGCCCCCTCTTACATTTTGATGTTGGACTCTGTTAAGAAATCCTAGATTTTATTACAAAATATGATATGGAAGGGAGTGGACAAGGACTACAGAGATAGAAACAGGGAATTTTTGCATTGCAGTTCATAATACAGATATGTAGGGCAGGAGATCTATCTCAGCTGTGCTCTTACCTTCTTTCACACCTTCGTCCTCAAGTGATTTCAGTATCTCTTTCTTTCTTTCCTGGTTCCCTGCCAGGGCAAATGCATAGGCCAGTAGTGCCTTAGTGTACACATGGCTGCCATGGGTGCCTTCCTTTGCTGACTTCCAGGCTGATTCCAGGCAAAACAGGGCATTGCGTACAACAGGATGCTGTGAAAGAAAAAGAGGGGAACTGAACCGGGGTGCTAGCACCCAAACACACATACACAGGAGGTAAAGATGGTTTTCAAATGCATTTATACAGTGACTCCTCTTTCTTAATGATAGAGAGAGTAGTATTTTTAACTGCTCTTCTCATTTTCAAAAGGCAGCAGTAGAAATTGTATCTTTAGGAGTTTTTTGAGGAGGTGGGAGAGTTAGGGGAAAAATAGCCTAGAGCCATCCCTGGGAAGGTATAAATCTTCTTAATGGATTAAGAAAATTCTCTGTTCATCTGGGAAACACTGGCATTGCATAAGAGAGCTGACATTTTGTTTCTAGTAGGATAGTGGTTCAAGTGGTTAAGTGGTTTCAAGGAAGTCAGAGCTATCTTTACTGCAGGTGAAAGCTGCTACTTACAGTGTCTGGAAGTGACATCTCCAGAAGGGCAATGGTGATGTAAGCAGAGAGGCTGATTTCATCTTCTACTCCTCCCTGTGAATATGCAAGAGGAAGAGATTTGAGCAATATAGCTTCTGAGAATGTCATTGATCAGGACTTTCTATTTTGCACTACTATGGAATTTATATCTGTCCTCCCTGGGTCAAGTACCATGGCCAGTCTAAATTCCATCCCCTTTTTCTTGGTTGTATCCAGATTTTATTTTCCTCTGAGGCCTTCTTTAGGCATTTTTACATTATCATTTCTCTTCATGTCTAGTGCTGGAATAATTCACCTTTATGGCATTGTTGAGTAGTGACCCAGAGCTCCAGAAACAGCCATTGTCCTTCTGCTTCTGGGAGAGCCATGAGAGGGCTTGGGTAATGTGTGCTTCATCAATGAAGATATATTTTCGAGCCTGGGAAAAAGTCTTCAATACAAAGGCTGTGAGCCTAAGAGAGGAGGAAGTGATGATATTTAGGTTGTCACAATGCTTTAACAGCCACTTCACTGCAATAGACTTGGAGGGACACTTGTTACATCAATCAGGAATTCCTGTGGTATAACAGTTCTTATCTCCATTTAGCTCTGATCTCCTTGATTAATGTGTGAGGTATAGTATTTCCTGGTTGACTCACTTCCCCTTACCACAGGATGTCTGTGTACTTCTAATTTACTTTCCTTAGTTATTAATGGAAAGCCTTTAAATATATCTTCTCTTCAGAGATTTCATTCTGTAGATGACAGAACCTTCTCATATCCAACTCTTATATGCAGTAACTTCTAATTTGCTTTACCTTACTGATTTAAAAATGTTTCATATCACTGTTGCCTTCTCAATTGTTCCCATCAAGTGAATTTATTTTTAGTCAAAGTATGATCTAAAAAATACAGTGTAAGCAAAGATTAACTTTGTTTATCTAGAAGTTATACAATATAGTCACTGCTATATCATTTAATAACTCAATTATAGGACCTATTTTAGAGAAAATATTTTGGTATATTATTAAGGATTAAGTTTGGAAATAAGCCTAATCTATACGCAATTGAATATTAGCTTTTTTATTGTTACTTTGCTAATTAATATTGGTTCATTTAGTATAATCTACAGATCTAAAATTTAAATTCTGATAGGGTAGCTTGGTAATATATGGAAAAGAGTTGGCATAAAAATTAGGTTCAGAAAGTTGTCTTTCCTTACCAGGTATTGCCCTGGCCCCCTCTATAGTTCTCCCCAAAGGTGCTGTAAGAGCCATCACGATGCTTGTAGTTTAACTGTCTTTGGTAACCTGGAATGGAAGGCCAGTGAAATAACAAGAAAGATTAAAGTACGTGCTGAAGCCATAGAAATTACTTAAATGCTTTGGTCTCTCTTGTGACTTTTTCTAAATTTTTCTGTCATGTGTTAGTAGGTTCTGAGTGCTGATGATTTTATTGGGAGTTGGAGACTGGACAGTTTCTATAAAACTTACCATCATAATATTCTATCATAGTAGTAACATACTGAGATAAGATTGTGTCAAATAGTATTGATAATAGTTCAAGTTTAGTGGGCAGATCAATTAAAATAACACTGTAAAATTTACATTAACTCAGTTAATCACTCACCAGTGCTTAGATAGCTGATAGCTTTGGATTTGATGTCTGGAGTTAGCTGCTGTGTTTCATTTAGGTAATCCAGAACATAGATGTTAGGAGCAAACAGAACCATATTCTGTTCTCCACAGCCATAAGGCATCTGGAGGAGATTTTGTATGTTTTGCATGGCAGAGCCAAGTATGTCTCCTGGAGAATGGGAAAGATAGGAAGTCATGAAGTTTAGAGATTATAATCTATCCAAAGTATTAAAAAGAAATGAGTAATTAGCTGGTCTAAAATATGAGGATGTTTTAAAAAGAAAGGATAAGTCTTCCAGACAGAAGTAGGATTGGAATTAATAAACAAATCTGAAGAAAGGAATAATAAAGACATTAAAATTATGTTATTATTTTGGATAAATATTTACAGAAAGGGAATATAGTAGAAGATGTTAATGTTTCCATCCACCAGGGGCTGCATGCTCACCCAAAATGGAGACAGTGGCTCTGGCAGAGTCTTGTATCACATTTGATGGCAACTCCAGGTGTAATTTTTCAGACACTGTAGTATCTAGGGAAAGAAATCATCCAGATGAAAACTCTTTCTGCAGTGTGTCTTTTGGAAGAGCTCTGTGACTCTGAAGTCAGATTATGCCTTACACTTAACTCTTCCTGAAAATTTGTTTCTCTTTCAATAAAAGTTTAAAAAAATTCCTAAAAGAAGGCTATTGGAATACTGAGATGTTTAGATTTTCATTCTCAATCACAATTTCCCCATGTGGAGAGTTACATTTCAAACAAAAAAATTTGATGTGTGATGTCATGACTCTGCTGCTGTCATTCTGTGATTAAAAAGCAAGATGGTTATGGCAAGATGACATACTTTTTGCCCACTTGAACTTTCTTCTTTACCAACAATGTAAGGAAACAACAACAGCGACAGGAAGAAAGACGAAGAAGAGGAAGGAGGAGGAGGAGGAGGAGGAGGAGGAGAAGGAGGAGGAAGAGGAGAAGAAGAAGAAGAAGAAGAAGAAGAAGAAGAACAACAACAACAACAACAACAACAACAACAACAACAACAACAACGACATATATGTCTCCATAAGCAAAGGAAAATTTTTTCCAAAGGTTGTACATTCTATGATAATGCTGTATTCTTTCTTCAGCCATTTCCACCAGCTATGGGGATGTTTTTAGGGTAAACCTATAGAATGGACATGAACAGATGAAGATAAATAGTATTTGACTCACTGAAAGTAATAGACATATACTTACTCCTGTTTTAATTTTGGTAACATATATGAAGATATAAATGAGGAAAATGTAGGTTTTGTCAAATTACATCTTTTTCATAAGTTAATATTAAAACTTTTGTGAAAAAAATACCATAAGCAAATTGAAAAAAAAGTAATGTAGTACTGGAACTAACAGCAAAAGCAATCAGACAAGAAAAGGAAATAAAAAGATCCAACCAAAAAGGATGAAGTAAAGTTGTCACTATGCAGGTGAATACATAAAATCTTAAAGACTCTACTAAAAGCTTGTTAGTACTATTAAGTATAGTAATGTTATGGTATACAACACCAATACACAAAAAATCTGTAGCTTTAGCATAGATTAACAATGAACTGTCATAGAAATCAGAAGAATAAGCACATTTATAGTACATTAGAAAAAAATTTAACCAAGATCCAAACACTGAATACTATAAATCACTGATTAAAGAAATTAAAGAGAAGCCAGCACAGGCCACAGAACCAGCCAGATATGCCCCTGCATGCCTGTCATCATTAGAGAAATCCTGGTGCAGACTGGGAGAAGAAGCATCCCTTTCACTGAGCAGCCATGGCCACTGGGGAAGCCTTGATGTTCAGGTCAGGAGAAGTCCACCCTATACCCTACTGCCTCGCTGGGAACTTGGTTTCAGAGAAATCCAGGTGGCTGGTCCATTCCCCTACACTGTAGATGGGTAGCTAACATGAGAAATGACTGGGACCCTATAACTGGCTCATCTGGAGGAACCTAGGGAAATGTCAAGATGAAGCAAAAGGCAATCCCAGACCTCCAGTCCACATAGAATAAATCTAGGAGACATAGACATGGAATAAATTGGAAGTGACACATCTAGAATCTCTGAAAAGATAGCAGATAAAGTAAAGAAAAAACTTCATGAAAAATGATCAGATCAGAAATAATATCTCAGGTAAAAGAAAAAAATCACAAACATAATGAGTTGCTGACATATCTAAAGAAGACATAGATAAAAAAGAGGAGCATAGGAAAATGATGGAAACCTTGAATGAACAATATAAGAAAGAATTATAATCAATGAAACAGTTTCAGAGAGATATCCAGTAAGTTAAAAACTCTACTGAGGGCTAGAAAAACTGCTTGAAAGAAACTTCAGATAGACTTTCAGAGTCTGAAGACAGGATTGCAGCTAGCAATTACAAAAGGAAAGATCTCTTAAAAATAACAATGGAAATAACAATTCAATGGCTGCAAGGTGACACAAAGAATAATATTTTAAGATTTATAGGTGTCAGTGGGAAAAGCAAAGGTCAACACAAATGACACAAAAAGACTATATACAGAAATAATAGCAGAAAAAATTTTCAAATATGGGAAAAGAACCTGACAATTAGATAAATGAGGCCTACAGAATGCCAACTAGCCATGACTAAAATAAATCTACACCAAGACATATAATAATTAAGATCCCAGAAATCCTGTACAAGGACAGAATATTAAAGGCTATTACAGAAAAGAAACAGATCACCTATAAAAGAAAACCCATCAGAATCACGACAGACTTAACACAAACTATCAAGTCAAGAAGATCTTGGAATGAAGTGTTTCAAGGCCTGAAAGAACAATTTCCAACTCTGAAAACTATCTTTCAAAATAAATTAATGGAGAAATAAGATATTTCCATGATGAAGAATGACTGAAGGAATTCATGACCACCAAACCAACCCTACAGAGAGTAATGATGAATATTCTAGAGAAAGATAAAGATTACCTCAGTTTCAGAAACAGCAATAGAAGGAGACTGCTAAGCAGGAAAGGCAATTGAATGGAGAGGGAAAGTGCCAACAGCAGAATAGCATGGCAGAGATGAGGCAATGCCTGTCAGTTTTTAACTTACTGGATTAATGTAGATGGTCTCCACTCACCAATAAAAAGAAATAGGCAGAGTAGATCAAGAAACAAGATCCATCAATGTGTGGTATACAAGAAACACATTTAACTTGGAAGTCAAAGGAGAGAAAACAATGTTCTATGTGACATGAAACCAGAAAAAAAGCAGGGATAGCTTTCCTATCAACTTCAGAATGGATAAGAAAGGTATGGTATTTCTATACAATGGAAATCTACTATAAGGATAATCTCTACGTTCTTGTAGATAAATGGATGCAACTTGAGATCATCCCATGGATGAAATGTTTTAGACTCATATGGGTAAATATCATGTTGTCTCCCTAGCATAAAAAACTGAAGGAATTAGTGGGGTCCAAATGTACAATAGATATTGTGAAAGTGATAGGGGAGGAAATGTCTAACAAGGGAAGGTGGTAGCTATTGTTAATTTACTGTTATCTTGTTTTGAACTCCTACATCATTTTCATTGTTTTGTTTGGTTTTATTCTCTTTTTTGGTCTGATTTCATTATGTCTGATGGTATGGGTAGCTAGTTTGAAGAATAAGGGACATTAGGTAGCTGTTATTGATTTCCTATTACTTGTTTTGAAGTCTTCTGTCACTTTTATTTTTCTGTTCTGATTGGCTTTATTCTGCTTTATTTTATTCTCTTAAAATAAAAAAAATAAAAAGAAGACTTTAAGGAGGAAGAAATAATAGAAGTGACACCAGAGCACACTTCAAAGACAGATTTTGTTAACAAGAGTCTACAAAAATCTCAGTAGTGATCACAAATCAAACCACATTAGGATAAGGTTGCAGGAGACTTAATTTCCACAGTATAATACAGCTATGGATAAAAATCGACAGAATTATTTATATGAGTGGAATTTATAAATATGCTTGTTTTGAGAAAAAAGTAAAAGTCATGCTTTATTAAGTTTAATCATAACCCAATTTATAATCTCCATAAATAACACAAATAAATACAGATTAAGTGTATGGCATTTGCTTTTTATAAAATATATACAGAAGAATGATCACTAATTTCTTTAAAGTCACCTATATGTTGCTTCATGGCATTTTCTAGTCGGCAAATAGAGTGGCACAGATTTAAGAAGATAAGGTCAAAATACCATGACTGAAACACAAGCAATAAAAGGAAAATAATGTATTTTGTTGAGAATGTGAGTAAAAAACATATTATACAGGATCTTGTGGGCCATTGTAGGGATTTTGGGCTTTCCTGTAAGAGCACCAGAATGACACTGTAGAGTCCTTATTAAAGGAATAATGTTTTTGCTATTTTGAAAAATCATTCTGGCTGCTGTATGAATAATGGATTGTAAAGAAGTGGAAGCCAGCCTTGTGGAAGATATTTAGGGAGCAATTTCAGATTGCTCAAGAGAGATTACATGGGCTCAAACTATGGATGTGCCAGTAGAGGCAAAAAGAATAAAAACTGAAAAAATTAATTTGGAAAGAAAAGAAATTAAAGAGGACACAAATAAATTTAAAAAATTCTATGTTCACAGATAATAACCTAATATTTATTTATTTATTTAAGTGAAAAAAAGACAAAAGAAAAACAAAAAACAAAAGACATGAACAACAACAGACCCCAAACAATAACAGTATTGGCTTTCAAAAAAGATGATAGGAATTTAACAATTGTTGCATATTGTTACCTTCAAAAAGGTTGCTTAGATTACCATATAGACATGTAAAATTGATCTAATCATGAGTATTAACTGTTCTTTTCCAAGAACCAACACAATTAGTAATATAGTCATTTTAGCTATCTTATGTATATATCTACAAATTCATGTCTTTTCCCTTCCTTCTAACATTAATATTTTTAAAGTTCCATAATTATCCAAATAACTTCATAGATGTATTGAAATTTTTATCAAAATTCTATATCATTTTCTTTTCTTTTTTTTTTTGGTACCAGGGATCAAGCTGATGACCTTGGGCTTGCCAAGCAGACACTTGTGCTGCTGAGCTAAATCCCCAGCTCTTTTTTATTCTTAAGTATATTGGTACAATTTAGATATGCATAATGATTACATTCATCATAGGGAATTTGTACCTGTGTATGATACATACTGATTCCCCCTTCTCCCAGTCCCCTTCCTTACCTTCAATCTCTCATTCTCTCCTTATTTACAAGGCTTTGTAAGCGGTTTCCATTTTAACCACAATCATTTTCATAGAAATTGAAAAACAATGCTAACATGTATGTGGAACCACAAAACAACAACAACAATGGCAACATCGACAACATCAAAACTCCAAATAAGCAGAATAATCATGAGCAAAAAGAACAAAATGGAGGCATTACACTACCTGGATTCAATCTATTCTTCAAAACTATGGTCACTAAAATAGCATGTTGGTTGCATAAGAACAGATACAAGTCAATAGAACTGAGTAGAAAATCCAGAAATGGCTCATGCATGTATAATCAAGTTATTTTCAACAAAGGGGCCAAGAATACACACTGGAAAAAGAACAGGATTTTCAGTAATAGGTGCTGAGAGAACTAGATATCCATATGCAAAACTATGAAACTGGACATATGTCATATCATACACAGAAATCAGCTCAAAGTGGATTAAAGAGTTTAGACAAAAGATTTGAAAATGTAAAAATGCCAGGAAGAAAACATAGAGGAAAATTATAAAACACTGGTTTAAACAATAATTTTTTTATTTGTCCCCAAAACCTGAGGCAACAAAAGCAAAAACACAAATGGCATTACCTCAAAATAAAAAAGTTTCTGATCAGCAAGGAAATAATGTAGAGGGAAGAAAATAGTTAAGCCATATAGCTAATAAGTTAATATCCAAAACATATAAGGTACTTAATAGCAAGAAAACAAATGACCTAGCTAAATATGGGAAAAGGACCTGAACAGACATTCTTCAAAAGAAGTCATGCAAATAGCCACTAAATGTATAAAAATGCTTGATGTCACTCATTATAAGAGAAATGTAAATTAAAAGCATAGTGAGATGTCATTTCACATACATCAGAAAGAGTATTAAAACAAAGACACCCAGCCCTCTGGAAGGCTTAGGTAGGGAGGTTTCCAAGTATGAGTCTGGCCTATGCGATTTAGTGAGATCCTATCTTAAAATGAACAAAGGTCTAGGATGTAGCTTAATGTGATGGTCCTGGACTTAATCTCCAGAACTGGAAAAAACAAAGACCATAGAAAATAAATATTGTCACAATATGAATATAAGGAATTCTTATACATTGCTGGTATGAATATGAGTGCAATCACAAGAGGAAGTTGTATGAAGTTTCCTAAAAAATTAAAAACAGAATTATCACATGTTCCAAGAATCCCCCAAACTTTGAAATTACTTAGGTTGAAGAGATAGCTGCATTTGTAAGTTCCTTAAAATAGTGTTCACTGATCCAAGATTAGTATCAAGCTAAGTGTCCATTAACAGATGTATGGGTAATGAAAATATATGATATGTACACAACAGAGTGTTCTTACTATACATGACAGCAAAACAAAGGAACTGATAAAAGCAGAGAGTAGTTACAAAAGCTGGAGTTGGGGGCAGTGGGCGCATAAGGGTCAAAGGGTATAGTCTTGGAGCAACAGTTTGTTTTTAAAGATATATTGTACAGCATGGTGAATATAGTTAATGAAATAAATTACATGAGCTGGATATGATACCATATGCCAGTTAATTGGAAGGCTGAGACAGCAAGATCACAAGTTAACTGCAGCCTGAGCAATTTAGAAAGACTCTCTCCTAAATGAAATTTACAGAAAGGACTGATGATATAACAAAGTGGTGGAAAACTTGCTTAGCACATGTAAGACCTGAGGTTCAATCCTCAGATCCAGGGGAAGAAAAAGAAGAAAAAAAGAAACAATTCAAACTTGCTAAAAAAGATGAATTTCAAATGTTCTTATCACAAAAAAGGATAAACGTTTGAGGTGATGATGTATTAGTTTGATGTAATTAGTCTACATTGCATTTATAAATGATAGTATCACTTTATATGCCATAAATTTATACAGTCATAAATCATCAAATTACAAATGGCAAAACAACAACAAAACCCTAAAGAATATACATATCCTTTAAAGTTCAGAAATTCTATATTTTGGTATCTAGCTATACTTGCATATGTATACAAGGAGGCTATTATTATTTAATATTTTACTAGCAAATAGGAAAAACTATTATAGAAATGACTAAAAGCCAAGCAGAATCTCTTCATGTATAACTATGTAGGTAATTAGACTTAATTCATGTAAGTATAAGAAATAAGCCTATCCAACCAATAAATTAAGTTTTAGGACACATTTCATACACTAAATCTTGGTAATATATAATATCATAGTGAACAAAGTGAATAAACAGAAAAAGGCAAAGGATCTATGCATGATGTTGGTTTAACATTGGTTTGATGTAAGAACAGACTACATTCATAAATTTCTTAGTGTTATAAATTTCTATAAAAGTGGCTTATATTAGAAAATTCTCTATGAAGATAAAGTTATATTTCCTACTGTAAGCTTCTACTGTCACCTCTTAAATGACTGAGAAAGCCTTAGATGCAGTATTGGTATCAAAGAAATATTAATATTATAATAGAGGCCATGTTAATTCTTTTTTCAGAGTCCCATTGTCAAATGCTGTTGACTGTGCAAAATCCTTCAGTAGAATGGCCTGAATTCAGCTATCCCAACGTTGTGTTACCAATTACTCAAGGAAATATACTCATTGGGAATAATTATTTGATTCTATCCATTTTTTACTTACACTTACAACATACGCTGGTCATTTAGACATTTTGGTGTTTGCAAACATGCTGTGAGAAATAAAGATTAGGAATGCATAACCTGTTCTCTGATCAAGATACTTGGCCTCTTTAAGAACCATTTGCTTTTCCTTTGCTACATGTATTAATGATACTTCAGATCTTACCATGTAGGGACAGTGCAGAAATAACAGAAAAAATTCTCCAGACTGAAAATGCTATTCAAGCTTTAGTCAATATTATTTAAGTTTAATGGTGACCCTTACCTGACACACGAATCAGAGAGGTCCATGTTTCTTCCTTCTCTATTCCTTCAGGCTTTAGGAAAGAGGAAGAAAAATCAGAGACAGAATGGGATTGACTTTCAGGACACTTATACTGATACGGGCATCACACATCTCTCAGTAGCAAAGAAAAGGATTTGAATTTGACTATATAAACAAATTCTATAAAAACAGTCATTATGGAGACAGGTTGATAAATGAGTGTGAGGCGAAAATAAAATAAATCATGTGACAGAGACAAGGATAATTAATAGGTAGATAGGGATAGAGAAGAAAGGTATTGTGAAACATGTACATGCTATTATTATCATAGTATCAATACATATATATTATCATGGATGTTGGTATGGACTATTTGGCTCTTACATAAAAGTTAATAACAGCAAAGATTAAAAAAAGGAAAAGAATCAAGAGATGGGAGAGGGAGGGATGGGAAAGGGAAAGTAAAGGAATTAAGATTTATTATATACATGTATCAATTTATGAGGAATGTAAATATTATACAAACATGTACAAATAAGTATATGTACTACAACCATGTACCAATAAGTAAACTGAAATAAAGGATAGAGTGCCAAGATAAAAAAAGTTGGAACCCTAACTGTTTTCACTGATGTTTTTTGTGACTCAGTGTGGCCTACCAGAAGGGCAAGATTACTTACTTCAACCAACAGGGGCTTGATAATTGTGTCTTTCTTTCCATATGTAGGAACTACAGTTTTTTCATTCCCACAGAGCTCCGAGGACTCCAGTGCTTCTGCGCTCACAGTGAAATTCACATTTCCTGAAAAAACAGTATAGCAGAGGTATCATCTTTCCCTTCCTCTACCCTTCCTAAGTTAAAATGTACAAGTGCTTACTGCTTTATAAACTTTTGTTTCATAAAAACGAAAGAACAGGATTGGAAGCAGCCAAAACCTTGAGAATTCTCATGGAGGTGGAGGTAAAAATGTGGAGACCCTTTCAAGCATGCTAGGGTGAAAGGAAAAAAAATCCTCCCATCTGGAGGTCTTCACGTGAGGAAAATAGCATGGGCTCTAAGGATTGTACTGAGATATTCACTTTCTCAGAAGAGAATTACATGCTCTAGGAGACTGTATCTTACCTAACGACTTCGGGGTTACAACCCAGGACACAGTTTGCCGCTCATTCCCACAGACACAGTAAGACTCCTGTTCCTTAGCCTTAGGTTCAGCTAGAAATTTGGGAGAGGCTTCCAGGTGCACACTGATCTGAAACCATACAAGAGACAAAGGGATTAGAGGCAGAAGGAGACCAAGGGATAATGTGTTTGAAAAAAAGCATATTGAGGAAATGGTTAGATTTCAGGGTACTTATTGATTATAGCAATGATTATATAAATGAAAACCAAGTACATTTAGAACATTGTGGTGAATTTGTATTTAGATGTTAGCATTTTAGGGGTAGTTTGCTCTTTTGTGCGGCAGGGCAGAGGAGAGGAAAGGCAGCGATGGCCCTTTGCCTTGTGTGAGCTCTACTTCATTGTCTATGAGATGGGCTGGACCATCCCCTCTGCTCTCCTGGCAGAGTATACAGTATCTACATAGCTATGGTTTCATCAAAGGTAAGATGTTTGCAAGCAAATTTTAAAATGAGGCTGAATATAATGAGTGAGCTAGGAAAAGTAGAGAATGTAGAAGTTGAAAGCTGGATTATCTGGTACAAAAGAAAGCACTGGTATGTGTTGTCCATGTTGGAAGTCTTTTTGCTTTCATTTTTGCATTGCTGGAGAGTGAACCCAGAGCCTTGGGCATATCATACAAGGACTCTGGTCCTTGTTAGAAATTTTAATTTGCACGAAGTACCTAATTCAAAAGGGCTTGATAAGGGCTAGAAATTTGTTTTTGTGATTTGGCATTTAGAGATATCAGCAACTACTATCTTTATCTATATATGTCATATGACAATTTCTCTGATAGTGGTATTTCTCTGTTGATCACATCTTGTATACAAGCATTTGTCAGAATTCCTAAAAATACAATTGTTAATTTACTTGACTGTTAATTTGTGTTCAGTTTAAGAAAGAGAGATCCTTACCCGGATGCAGTCTGGAAGGTAGTTCAATACAGTAGCCTTGAGCGTGAAAGCCTCACCACGGATCACAGAGTAAGGCATCGTGAGCTCCACAAAGAAGGGCTGGAAGGCTCGGAGGGAGGCGGTGGGGGAAAGACCAAGCCCCGTATCATTGGACAGGCAGAAGGCCCCTGCCTTCCACTCTGTGATGGTGTCTGGGACCGTTACTTCTACTTCTGCCACACCTGATGAGCTAGGAAGGTGATGATGTTAGGGACAGAAAGCAAATTGTTAAATAACGCCTTCCTTGAAGAGAGGCACTTATAACTTTACTATAAATGAGTCTACAGAAATACTAAAAATGAAGGGTATAATCAAGTCTCAATATAGAAAAATATGAGGCCATTTCTTCTCTTTCCAATTCTAATCTATGTTAGAATCTCTTATAGACATATAATTGGGAAATAATTCTTTATAGATCATATGGTAAAAAATAGAATGTATAATATGAGGCTGTCCTTAAGTTCTCATCTATAAAATACTGTTCCACTGGGAGCAGGCTTATAATTTTTATTTCTGCTGCTACTGTGTATATCTGGCCTGACTGATTCTATGCTAGCCCAAGACTGATGACTAATAAAGGATCTCATAGTTCTAAATATGTATGATACTTGGTCATATTTAGCCCTTATGCTTCTTTTCTGGAAATCCTTGAATTAAATTTTTGTAAGAATTTCTTAGTTCTGATTCAATTAGATTAATGAAACTTCATAACAGTATTTATGTTAAACCTCGCCTGAAAACAAGTGTAAAAGAGGTAGTTGGATATTGAAAAGCTAATGAATGCTTCCGAGTTTCTCTCCAGAAAGGTTTGTCTATGCATTTTCCCAGTTGTTGACTGAGGTTTGCACTTCTAAGTAGCCTCATCAGAAAGCAGAAGAGGCAGGTAAACATTTCCCTTCTTAGCCTCTGAATGGGACTGTGGCCATTTCCCACATTTTCCACATAACTCACTTCAGTGATAAAACTAAGTCTCTATCATTGCCCTGGGAAGGATTTGTTAATACATCAAGAACTCCAACTTCCGTAACTCCTACCCCAAATTATCTGCCTCTGGGAGTGGCCTATATTTGTATTCTCAAGTCTACTTTGATCACTGAGAACAAAGAGATGGTTTTAAATCGATGCGTTAGCACTTTCAATGACTGTCAGTGCAAAGAGAACATGCAAAAGCATTCAGTTGTTTGTTTCTCCCTCAAAAGGCTTGTCTACATGCTTGATGTCCCAACTTTCTCAGGCCTGTGGATAAGACCTTTAGTTATCTTGCACCTAGGAGCTAAAGGAGAAATGAGTAGTCCTCTGGACACTTGAATGGGAGCATGGATCCTCCGTTTACTGGGTAGAGATAGAGCTAAGTGTCCAGCCAACTTGGCTGTCTCTGGGAACAAAAAGGAAGAGATATTTGTTTGAATCCCAAGAGCAACTGAAAAGCAAAGTGAAGCGTTGAAAGTATGTACAGTGTGAACAACAGTGGAGGGAGGCATTTGTCACAGATTCTTTCCCCAGCTTTGGGCAGAGTGAGTGGAAGGTATGCTTCAGTTTCCAGCCTCTACTTGAGGATGGAAGGAATTGGACTGTCCACATAATAGCCAATTTCCTAACTGAATTTCCAGGGATTAGTGTTCATCTTTCCCATCTCAAGGCAAGGTGAGTTTTGGTATACACTATCTCCTTGGGGCTACTCAGAACAGAGGTAGTGGTTTGATAAGCACAAAGGTTTGAGAGCTATCTGGAATCTTTGACTGGATTGATGGGTAAAATGCATCTTGTGCATGAGATGGGTATAACAATTCTGGGAGAAGTGGTTGTCTTATGTACGGAAACTAACACAAAGAGTCAAAGAAAAAAAGAAACAGGAAAAATGTTTCAAACGAAGGAAAAGACAGATCTCCAGAAATCAACTATACTGAAATGGAGATAGGTGATTTATTTAGCTGGGAATTTTAGAGCATGGTCATAAAAGATGCTCATTGAGCTCAGAAGATAAATGTATGAACAAGATAAAAATTCCAACAAAAAGGGGAAAATATAAGCATCACCAAATAGAGATCGTAGATCTGAAGGAGACAACTGAATTGGAAAATTTACTGGAGGGGTTCCTTAGAGGAGTAGAGCAAATTAGTGAAAGGATCAGCAAATCTGAAGACAGGTCATGTGAATTCATTTGATTTGAAGAGCAAAAAGGAAAAAAAAAGAGTGACAATAGCATAATAGATTTATGGGACACCATAAAAAGATAGGCATATCCATTATCAGAATCTCAAAAGGAAAAATAAGAAAGAGTCAGACAACTTATTTAAAGGGATCATGGCTTAAATTGGTGAAGGAAATATAAATCTTGATACAGCAAGCCTAAAGAAGGCCAATAAAATGGATTCAAGGAAACACAACTCATACATATTATAATAGACAGAAGAATAAAAACAGAATTTTGAAAGCAGTAAGAGAAAAGTTATTTGTTACAAACAATGGAAGCTATGACTATCAGAATATTTTTCAGAAGAAACTTTGCAAAATAGAATGGAATGGGGTGATACATTCAAAGTGCCAAAAAAAAAATGTAAAGCACCCTAAGGGTAGAAAGAATATTTGTGAATCCTATATGTGATGAGACTAACATACAGAAAATATATAAGGAACTCACAACTCATCAGCTAAAACAAAACAAAAACAAACAAAATCAAAATCTGATTAAATAGTGGTCAGGGTAATTGATAGACATTTTTCAAAAGGGAACAGAATGGCCACCAGGTAAATGAAAATATACTCAATCTCACTATCTGGAAAAAGCAAATTAAAACCATAAGAAGCTATCACATCACATCTATTAGAATGAGTACTTTAAAAAAAGAAAAGAGATTTAAAAAGCTGGTAAGGCTGTGAAGAAGAGAACTCTGTGTACAATTGGAAGACATGTAAATTAGTACAGACTTATGGGAAATATGGAGATAAATAAAAACAAATCCCTCTTCTGGGTATATTCCTTAAAGAATCAAAACCCCTCCCTCAGAACTATAGGTACTCAGACACCGAAGGAAAAATACTGTATGAGCTTACATGAATATGGAATCTAAAGAGGGTGAATATATACAAACAGTAACAAGGTATGGTGGTGGTGACAAGTGACAAGAAGCAGGTCAAAAGGTACAAAGTAATAGTTACGTAGGATGAGTAAATCTAGAGATGTAATGAACAGCACGAGGACTATGGTTAACAGTATTGTATACTGAAAATTTGCGAAGAGAATAGATTTTAGGTCATCTTAACACACACAATGTAATCATGGTAGATGATGTTAATTTGCTTCACTGTTGAAATTATTTCACTATATATGTATGTATATAATGTACGTCTTAAATATATAAAAGAAAAATTATCTAAGAATTAAAAATTGTGAAGGCATCTATCTTATTGAATCTAATATATAAAGGAAGTTACTTACTCTGTCACTTTCAAGTCCCAAATCCATGTCTCAGGGAAATACGTTCGTACAGTCTCTTTTGGAGGCTCTGAATAAGTTGCGGCTATTCCTACTGCAGGTACCCTTCTTGGTCCGCTCCGGAATGAAGATGATTCTTTTGTAGAAGAGACAATGAAAACAATAGATATAAAGATGATACTTATGAGAGATTTTAGCAGATGCCACTAAAGGAGCCAGAAGCTGGCACTTCAGTACCGAGGGACAGTTTGTAGGAGGAGATGATGTTTTTGCTGAATTCTGAAGTATGAGAACAAGCTGAGCTGGAGAAGAGCATCACAAATAGGGAATATGGGAACTGTGTAACATGCCGTGGGCTGTCTGTGGGGCAAGACTCTGTGGGGTCCTGTGAGCCCCCATCCGGCTAAGTGGAGAGCACTATGGTATGGGTTGGGGGTCAAGTTGCTGTTGGTGGGTTCCTTTGTGAAAACAGAAAAGTTGTAATAGAGAAGTCAAGATAGTGAATTTGAGAAAGTTTACAACAGTGAAAAGATCAAAGGCAAAAAAGACCCTTTATTCCCTACTGTGTCAGAAAACCTGTGTTAAGTTCTTTCAGCCTGGTAAATATTTAATGAGCAGTTTTATAAGGAAAATATGCATTGATGTGGTGTGGTAAAATATACAGTGAGTCTATAAGTTAAAAATTTATAACAGCAAAAGACACAATACTGTTAATTTACATCAAAATTAATCACCCTCTCTTGCAACACACTTAACCTCACATCTTGCCACTTTCTGAAGCAGTTCTGGAGTCCTCTTTCTTGAGTGTGTTTAGTTGGGCTGTTAAGGCTGCCTCAATGTCTTGGATTGGTTTCAAACATTTACCTTCCATACTCCTTTTGGCTTTAGGGGAGAGCCACAAGTAGCATGGTGATAAATCCTATGAACAAGGTAGATGAAGACATACCATAACATTTTTACAAACATGCCTTTCCATTGGATGGCACTCAGCACTCCTAGTCACCATAGTTTTAAAGAAATCTTATAAAGAGCTTATTAAAATGAAATTCCAAGCCAATTCAGAATGTGGTTAAGAACAATGAGATAAGCTTTTTGAAGCAAGGGAGAATATTTTGAGGGGGATTAATGTCAGTGTGTTTTTGACTGTAATAAGCATTTAAAAATTTAATGGACACATTTTAATCATCTCATATATTCTTACACAAGTTTACTATAAATCTTAAAGTAAACTTAAAAATGTTTGATAATCTTTACAGTAAATTTCATATGGCCAATTGATTCTCATTGAATGCATTTTTAGATTTTGATGGCCTTTTGCTTGCACTCAACTTATGTTCAATTGTACTTTGACAATATACATACACTAAATACTGATTAAAAAGTGGCCTGCATCTTTGATGAATGGTATGATTTCTAAATGAGCAATGGCTGATGTTTTGGGAAAGTTAAAAGAAGTTTTTTTTTTTTAATTTGATTGAGGAGAATGTGGTCCTGTTCTGTGAACATTTTAATTACTGTTTATACTGATGTTGTCCCTGGAAATTTTCTCTTTTTGGCACATCTTTTATCATAAGCAAATTCCTCGTGAATGACTTTCTGAACTCCTTAAGCAGAGTTAATCCTTTCCTTTATTTTTCACCTGTACATCTGTCTTCTAGTACTTTGCTCAGTCTGCCTGGTATTTTTCCAGATTTTCATCTGTAGGAGTGTTAACACAATCAAAGTTGGACTTGTATTGTTGTTTAACTAGGAGCAAAAACTTCATGGTATCTGAATCACAAGTCCTTTTTTTGTGATTAAAATTTTTCTTATTTGGTTTAATATTTTAGACAAGATATTTTTACCTGAATAGGAATATGCCATTGTAGGTACTTCAAACTTCTGCACATGCGCACATAATTGGGGTTTTTGAATTTTTGTATTGGTGAATACCTTTAAGCCCATATCCTGTAAAGGAAATGATCACCATATATATGTATATTATAATATATATATGTGTATATATATATATATGCCAATACCTATTTTTATTGAATATAACAAATGGTCCAATTCGTCTAATATTAAATTTTAATGCTCACAGTTATAGAATGAATGTTCAATAAATTTACAAAGATAATTTTGTCATTTAAACTCTTTCAATGGCAACTGTCTTATGTAAGTGACAATTGTAAATATTGCAAAACAATGAATTTCAGTGATAAAGAAAGCTTGTTTAATAGTCTAAAAATTCCTGTCCTGATTCTGCTGTTTTTAGCAGATCTGCTATAATTAGTGACTTTGGATAAGTCATTTGTTCTCTCTATTCCTTAATCTCAGGCATGTATTATATTTTAAGAACCTTAAGAATTGATGCTCTCCAATGTAAAGAATTCACCTTTAGGAAGCCGTACATATCTTTTTCATTTATGTTGGGTTCCGGGGAATACAGGATTCCATCAATATAGGTGTTGTAAAGACTGACGCACTCTCCGTCGTTTTCTTCCTGTTGACCCAGGAGTCCAGGGAAACCAGTGAGATCTTTTACTGGTAGCAGCGCATAAACCTGTGCATTGCAGAGGAAACTTATTTGTGGCTTATTTTTTAAGTGCGAGAAGCAAAGGATAAGCATAATCACCACTAGTATTCTTGGAGTGACCTTACCACTTTGATAATTTTAGAGGTATAAATCATTTTCTCTGAACAGTTTTTCCATTTTGAAATGTTTACCAGTTTCAGACAAAAATATTCCCATCTAATTAATCAAGGGTCACAATATTACTAGGTCATATCATTCAGAGGCAAACACTAGGCTTAACATTAAAATAAAATAAAATAAAACTACTTATTGAGAAATGGTTCTACATATGAGGCATTATATAGTAAAACTTCAGGATAATAGAAAGAATTGATAGTTTTGTCTCTGCCTTGTGGCTAGCAACTGGCCCTGTTTATAGCAAAATTATTGAACATGCTTTTTAAACAGACACATGAAAAGTACTACATATATCTTTTCTTGGACAGGAGATTATTTTTCTAAGGTATGTTATTCATGGAAACAAGATGCTCCAGATCTTCACACAATGCATAAGTTCATAAAATACTGAAAATAGTGTTTTCAAATCTGTTCAAAAAGAGGAAGACATGTAACAATGCTGACAGGCTCAATGTACTATATTTGTAGGACTGAGAAACTGATTGAAAAGGATAGATTAGCATAGTCTGATAAACTGAGGCAATTTCTCAAACACAGCTCCCTATTAACATTCCCTATTTTCCTTCCCTGCTTAATTTTTTTCTAAAGCACATGATGTATTTTGTCTTATCTATGAATGTGTAAATTCCATAGACATAGATTTTTCTTTTTCCAGTTCACTTTTAGATTCTTAGCACTTAGTATAATTCCTAGAATACAATAGAAATTAAATAAACATGTACTGGATGAATTATATTACCTGGAGCCAAGTGCTTTATTAGTAAAATATTAATCAAAAATTGAGAGGAACTAGTATCACAGTGCTAAATACCAGAAAGTATCTGCTTTATTATTAGCAAAAACACATGAATATTATCATATTCATTTTTATTTAATAAGCTGTTAACAAAAACAATTATGACAGTATTATTATTAAATAGGACTCTGGTTTATCTCCCAACCAGAATTGTGATAATTTAAAAAACCTTTGAGAATTAAAAATCATGTCATTCAAAGGTAGAATATTAATGTTACCATATATCCTTGTCTTCCACTATTGAAATGTATGTAGTATTTTCTCTAAATTTATAAATATTTTCATTTAAAATCCTACTTAGAGGACCAACAAGTAAGAATTATTCTCTTGTAAATTTCCACTTTAGGGAAATAAAACAATAGAATTCCCCTTTATGAAATTTTGACAGAAAAAACTTCAGTAAAAACTTACTCCAATTTGCCTCATACTGAAAAGTTGAAGATATGAGCAAACTGCTATTAGTACATGTCTTTAAGTAGTTAGGTGTGATAACATACCTTGAATTGCTTTTTATAGTAACTACATATTTTAAAATATTTTATTGAATAATATTATTTACATAGGAATCATTTTTACTAATGTTTGATCATCAGGGATTGTATATACATTTTATCAAAAACTATGTTTAAGACATTATTATTTAAATTTATACAATTCTTATAAAAACAAAAATCTGAAATGCTATTTAGACTGAAGTGTTAGTATAAGCAAATGTATCACTTCCATTAGGCTTTTCAAAAATTAAAAATAAATTAATTAAAATTAAAAATTAGTATATGTTTGTGATAAGTGATGACTATGTTAAACATGGAGTATTGGTAAATACATGTATTATCCTGATCATTTGTAGTTCCCCTTCATCTCCCTTGTCTTTCACCTTCTCCCATTCCCAGGTATAAACATTAAAAATGTATTGAAAACCTATATTACTGGTTTATTAGGTAATGCTGGGGCTTCAGGGACTTTGAATATTACGTGGTGTCTTTTACATTGTATAAATATAACTTATGAATGACTTCTCTGATTCCTTGGTGAGAGTTAATTTTTTCTTCCATTTTGCATATTTGTACCCCTTGTATAGCATTTTTTGCCGTCTGTCTTATATCCTCTCCGCACTGTGTATGGAGACACCCACCTGACAGCACATCTAGGTTTGAATTGCTGTATGACCTGGAGCAAGACTCAACATAACTGAATGAATTATAAGCCCTTTTATGGTTAATTTTTGCTACATTTTATCTTTAAGATTTTTTAAAATTTGGCTCAACATAATAATTTTGTGTTCTATTTCACTGGTTCAAGCTAATAGTGTGTGTTTGCATGTGTGTATATGTGTGTGTATGGAGAGAGAGAAAGAGAGGAGAATATGAAATTATCTTCCTTATTGTGATGGAAGCTACATACAAAAGAGCTGAAAACCTTAAGCAAATGATCAAAATAATTTTTTTTTGAGACATGGTCTTGCTATGTAGTCCAGACTAGCCTTAAATTCACATTGTAGGTTAAACTGGCCTCGAACACAGCAATCCTGCTGCCTCAGCCTCTTGAGTGCTGGGATTACAGGTATGCTCCACCATGTCTGAACAGGTCAATATAATTTTAAGAGATCTTATTTTACTCAAGCATTTCCCCTTGCTCTGAGCCCCTTGCACGGTTCCTTCTGATCCCCATGGTGGAGGGGAACTCACAGAGGATGCAGAGAGCACGGCTTCTGGCTTCCGGAGCAGCACACTTTGGTCCACAGCTCGAAGGGCACAGAGGGACTGAGGAGAAGCTGTGACTCGGAGGTGTGTTTTTGAGGCTGGAAGACTTTGTCCTTCACTGAAACTTAAATTCACCTGTGAAATTGGGGAGAAAGGTCAGAAAAACACAGTTTTAAATTTCACCATGTATTCACCTATGCTTTTGAAATGTTCCTGAAATTTGATGCATAACTACTTTGCTTGCCTTCCTGGAAGTTGGCGTTATACCAGTATTGAAGTTTTGTCCTTCGTACTTTGCTTTGATCCTCAAAATTTAATTGAGCCATTGTAACAATTCATAATGATTCTTAGAAACTATTAACTTTGAAGTGTCATTTTTAAACTCTTCAATAGATGAGGTACTCACCAAATTTGGAATGTAAATGGGTCTAAGTGCTCCTCTACTTTGTTTTGTTTATTGATAGTCTTAAAATTGCATGTTTTGAGCTGTATGCCTCTCAAAATTTCATTATGGAAAAAAGGAAGAGAGTAAGAAATGTGACATGGTAAGAGATAGTGCTGCATAGAGAATTTTGCAAAATGAACCAGCTGTTGGCCTCATCAAATGTTCCCAGAGAATTCGCTTCACTGAGCTCAGTGATCAGATATAAAAAATACCGGTGAGGTAGTAACTATTAGTTTGAAATGTTGAAATTTTATAATATAAAGAACTCACCTTGTTGTCTAGACAATTTTCAACATTATATTTTGCAGAATCCGCAATTATTTCCCCAGAAGGTAAAATGGCATAGATGAGAACTCGAGCAACAGGAGCTAAGTCTGACTCCACAGGGACTGACACTGAAAAATGACCTTTCGCTGGAGCACAGAGGGGAAAAAGCATGGGTTAGACATCTTCCTAGGGCTGAAATAAAATTATTCTGCTGCTAAAGCCTTTTAGCTGCTCCACTAATAGTTTATTTACTATTAATTGTTTACTGTTAAATAAATTCCTTGCTCCACAGAATAGATTCCCTGCTCCGCTAATAGTTTATTTACTGTTTCTAGTAGTTGCTATCATAAATGGTACATATCTCTAAGAACATTACCATTTGAAAAAAACTTTTTGAAAACCATTTCTCCTATATAACTTGTAAATAAACTTCTCACAAATTTCAAGCTTTTTCTAAACTTTATGAGGCTCTGATGTTACCTAAAGGTATGAAGAGATCTGCTTTGCTTCTGTTTGATCTAGATCTCACTTGGAAGAGGGGAATGGATCATGAGGCTATAAGATACAGCAGTAAGAGTTTAACACATTATATTTGTACTTACATCCCCTTTATTCTTGTATGACACACACAGCTTTTTCTCCTTAAGAGAAGGTTATGCTACTTTGACCATTATTTTTTGAATAATAATGTAGATGGTCTCAAATCTACCTTGGTGCTTCTCTGTTGCGACAAGCATGAAAGGAATAGTTCGTTGATAATTTCCCAGCAAGTCAGTGTTTAGACTCCTTTAGAATCAGAGAAACTTTAAAAAGTTTATACTTGCTTATAGAGAAGTCTCATTCAGTAGTAAAAACATCCAATTTAGCCCTCATACCTTGTAACTTCCTTAATACAAGGAATGTTTTTATGGACATAAATGACTCAGTATAAGACCTGGCATCCCAAGATGTTACCTTCCCCCCACTCCATTCTCTTAACACAATTCTGAAATGTCTCTGATTTGGAAAAGAGGGCCCATAACTATTTACGGCAAAAATTTGGAATAAGTGTAACATGTATATAATGTCTACATTTTATATAATCTAAACAGAATAGGGCAAGACAAAAATATTTGATAAAAGTGGAAGAAGGAAACATTCCTATTTTCCCTCCCTTAACTTTCTCTTTATTGTACTTAGATGGAAATTTGTCTGTATTTGAAAGTATTCCTGATCTCTTAGTGTAAGACTGAATGGGCCAGAGTGGATCAGAAATGTGGAGATTACGGAAATACTCACTATTTCCCTGCTCCACAGAAAGCACGTAAGTCCCAGATTGCACAATGCCTCCCTTTGCCATTATCTGAAAAAAAAAAAAAAGAAATAAAAAGACATTTAATTTGCCTATAGTGATCTTATTCCAGACTTGGTAATAATCAGACCCAAGGGAAATGAGACATAAAAAAAAAATGGATGAGAAGTCAAAATACTGATGCCCAAACAGCTTTATCATTTTTTGTCTCATGGAGAACTTCTGGCTACAGAGGAGTCAGAGCATGATTTCTGTTCTTACCACATAATAGAAGACGAGCTCCTTCAGCTCCTGTCCCTTTAGAATATAGTGTGCCTTGAATGTTTGAGTTTGGTGACATGGCAGTTTCCCAAGCTGTGGCTCAAGATGGACAAAGCTACGGCTCAGGGAGAATACAGCATTAGCAGTGTGGGATGCACCTTCATTTGCTTCTAATAGCCACTGGTAGTCATAACAGTTAGTAGAATCCTTGTGTTTGACCTGAAGGATCAGATAAAAGTGTTATTTTTAGACAGTATGTCAGGTATGGATTGTCCTGTGTAAGACTATTTCTCTACTTAATAGCTAGAAATCTTAGCTCTGCAGTGAGAAGGATCTTTGTTTTTAGGTATCAAATGCAGATATGATTTGTACCTCCACATGGCAGAGGATCCTGAATCTAGCTAGTTTTGCCTATTTGAAGAGCACACAAGGAAGTGTCCTTTGCTCTGCAGCTTGCTAAAAATTTTCTTGGCTGTCTTACCTAGGTACATAGGAAGATAGGGACATTGGTGCTATGAAACCTCATTGAGAAGAGTAAGTGATCTCTAGAAATTGGAAAATTGTACTTTTGAAAGTACCTGTCTCTTTCATCTTGGGTTTCAGTGAGGTATTATTAATAAATGAAATATTGCAAGCTCAGGGATTTGAGAACACTTTTGCGCAGGTCACTGGTTAAAGAGTTGGGGAGGTGGGTTAGCTGAAGTTTAATTTCTCAGGGCTACTTAGGTTGATTATTTTTTATATGTCTTTCATGCAGTTCTGGGCTGGAAGACTTAATAGGCTCTATTTGGCTTGTATTCAGCTTTCCTTCATGTAGAAGTTGTTCCTTAGCTTTTTCCAAGCTTCTCCTACTCTCATGCAAGTTCACAAATAACCTGAGTGAATCTTCATGTAAAAACACTTTGTTCCAACCACAATGTTATATTCTAGTGATAATATGATCATTAAAGAGGGGGAATATTTAAAAGTAATATTTTCATTGTCAGGGATAGTACAGTCCTGGCACAAGGGAAGCATTTAAGATACTTCTTGTTTAACGAATGAGTAAACATTTCACTTTATTAGAGGCTTTCCTTCCACTTACTTAAAGCCAAATCTATAAAATACATTACTTATCCATTTTTATGTACACGGAGTAGAGGATTCCCATTTCTATGAGTATTCAATACTCATTTTGTATCTGTATAACTATAAACATATATTTATATCTCTATTGGTGAATAGATTATATGATTTACTGAAAATGTTGTATGCATAGAAACAGGCCATTTATTCTAAAATAGCAGTACAAGAACAGTAAGACAGTTCATGAAGTACTTCTGAAACTAAACACTAATCTGGAATAAAGGGATTTACAGTAGAATTATGTAATTATTAAAGGAAATCTACTGAATGCTTAACTTGTACTATTTAATCTTCACATCTACCCTACATATTGGCTAGGTACTCATATTTTACTCTTTTTAGAGGTAAAGAATCAAAGCATAGAGGTTTATCTAGTTATTTTCCTTTAATGTAGAATTGAGTCAATACATTTTTATTGTTTATTTGATTTTAATTCTGAACCCAATTTTTAAAAAATATAGTTAAAAATCACACAGCATAATTACCATCTTCATAATTTTTTAGTGTACATATCTATAGAGTTAAGTATATCTGTTGTGTAATGCATCTCCAGAACTTTGCATCTTGTGTAATGAAAACTTTGTATTCAGTAAACAGCCCCTCTGCCAAGCTCCTGACAATGACTATTCATTTCATCTTTTCTTTCTTTCTTTCTTTCTTTCTTTCTTTCTTTCTTTCTTTCTTTCTTTCTTTCTTTCTTCCTTCCTTCCTTCCTTCCTTCCTTCCTTCTTTTCTTTCTTTCTTTCTTTCTTTCTTTGTTTCTTCCTTCCTTCCTTCCTTCCTTCCTTCCTTCCTTCCTTCCTTCCTTCCTTCCTCTCTCTCTCTCTCTCTCTCTCTCTCTCTCTGTCTCTCTTTCTCTCCCTCTCTCTTTTTGGACATAGTCTCACTATATAATTCAGTCTGACCTTGAACTCACTATGTAGTCCAGGCTGGCCTTGAACTTATAGTGATCCTCCTGCATCAGCCTCCCGAATTCTGGGGTTATGTCATTCCATTTTCTATTTCTGCGATTTTGACTACTTTAGAACCACGAACCCTTAACCACTAATTTATTTTCTATAGGTTTACTTATTCTAGGTATTTTATTTATAATGGAATCACATACACATAACCTTAGTGTTTACCCAAATCATCTTATAGCTATGCTTTTATGAAAAAAGTTTGAATAAGAATAGATATAAAATTATTTACACCATAATTAAAAAGTAACTTATTATAAGTGGAATCATATGGCATTTGCTTGTGACTGCTTTATTTCCCTTAGCATGATGGCTTCAAAATTTATCTATCTTGTATCATGTGATGGTATTTCCTTCCAAGGTTGGATAATAGTTTCTTGCACATATATTGAAACATTTTTTGTTTATCCATTCATATTGATGATGATTGATGTTGATGATTGCATTGATGATTATCTTGGTAGTTTCTACTTCTGAGTTACTAAAACAAGTTGCTATGAACATTTGTGTGCAAATATCTCCTTGAGAGTGTGCTTTTAATTTCTGTTTTTGAAGCTTAAATTAATTTAAAAGTTTTAACTGATACATAAATACATAAAATTATGCACATTTATGGGTAGCATGTTGTTATGGTTGATACACTGTGTCAACCTGAGAAGTTTGGAAGTTTGACTGAGAGATTCAGGAGGGAGCCATGGTTCTTACTCTGTAAATACCCTCACCCTGTGCAAAAGAGGGCAAGATTTTGTGAATGCTACACCCATTCTAAAGTGGGTAGTGGCCTGTGTACAATATAAGGGAGGAGAAGAAGCCTGGTTTCCCCGCTTTTCACTCTGGCTGCTGCCTTGAAGTGTTGCTCTTGTGCCATGCTACCCTGCCTTGGAGCCAGCTGATTATCGACTGAAACCTCTATAAAAAATGAGCTAAATAAACCTTCCCTTTCTTCATTTTGGGTGTCAGGTGTTTTGTCCTAGCAAGGAGAGAAAAGTAATTGAGATATATGTGATGTCCTGATACCTCTCTGTATTGTGTAATATTTAAATCAGGTTTCACATATTTACCTCTTACATTACAATTTTTTTGGTAAAAATATTAAAAATCCTTTATTTCAGCTTTAAAAAATACATTCTTGTTACTTAGACTCACCTTTCTCTGTAACAGGATGATCACTAGTGTATACTTAGAAGTAAAACTGGTGGATTACATGGCAATACTGCTTTATCAGTTTTTGAGTAACTACCATACTATTTTCCATTAGTGTCATTTCCACTAATGTCAACAGAGTGGAACTGACACACCTAAGTACCCTATAGTGTCTCCTTTTCATAAACTTGAAAAATTGACTTCAAATTGGTTTCTAATTTCTATTTTTTCCTGCCCATAGGAATAAACATAACTTGGAACTTTCTCTTTTTTTAGCTTACAACTTTATTTTCAAGGATATTTGATTGGTAGCTTCTTCTCGAACTCACCTGGATATTCAAGGAGGTGCCGATCATGTTGGTGGTGTTGATGGAGAACTGTACCAGGCCGTTCTCATCCGTGGTAGCATTGGAGTGGTAGTTAGCTTCAGAGGCTGTGATAGTGATCATTTTATGTGGCATAGGGACATTTTTCCCATCCACTAGGCGCACCTGAAGATTAAAAACTGTGGATCAATTCTATGGGTAATAACTAAGAGGCACCAATCATAATCATTTCATTAGAATGATCATTTGAGTATCTCCTATCTGTTATACACAGTTCCAAACACTGAAGATACAGCAGGGGATAATAAAAGGTTCTTTGCATCACAGAGCTTACAGTCCGGTGCAAGAGATAGATGCTAAACAAGCATAGAAATATACTTATATAGTAGTAATCCTATGGAAAAAAAGAAAATACTATACAGGGATAGAATGGAAGGGTAATAATAGGGGTGATCTATTGTGATGATTGAATTCAGCAGATGAATAATTCAGTTCATATTGTAAAACTGGTGATTTTTAAATTATGGACTATTTTTTGAAATTTAAAACAATTTTTCCATTAACACATAGTATGTTATTTCAATACATGTATATAATATATATAATGGCCAGATCAGGATAACTTGCTATCATTTCTTTGTGTTGGAAACTGGATCAGTATTCATAGTTGATTTATCAAATCTACATTTGTCAATGAAATATTTAACCCAAATGCAAAGATAAAAATAGTCATAAAATTCTGATTCTTTGTCTTCTTTGCCTTATGACAAATGTTACAGTTAATTAGCACCAATAAATTATAAACAAATATATGTCTGAGAAACTAAAAAATATATTACATTTTTATTTTGAGAAATAGCCAAAGTTGCTCAATATGTTTTGCTATCACAACATAATCAAACTTTCTGGGATATGCTTTATTTTTTTTTGTCTTTTTTGTTTTTTTATCGGTACCAGGGATTGAACTCACAACCGCCTGCTTACAAGGCAGGTGCTTATGCTGCTGAGCTAAATCCCCAGCCCTGATATACTTCATTTTGTTGAGTACAGACCTTGTGTCTAATTTTTCTTATTGTGATCCTAGAAATTGAACCCAGGCATCCTCAGGCATCCCCTACTCCTGGTTCTATTTTTTATTTTGAGGCAGGGTCTGGGTGAATCACTAAGTTGTGCAGGCTGGGTTTGACCTTGAAATCCTCTTGCCTCAGTCTCCCAGTGTACTGGTATCACAAGTGTACATCCCGCACCTGGCTCCTTTAAAGCTTCTAGAGCTGAAACTCCATTGAGAACACGAAAGGTGATAGTTACACACAAGATACATACAACTGTCTTTTCAGACTTCTGGAGTCAGAAAGGACTCTTGGCCCTTTTGCTTATAATAGAAAAATGGCAATAGAAATAAATGTTTTGTGTTTATAAATGTAAAATCTGGAAACCTTAGATGGTATTTTATTCCTATTATTGCACTTCTAAAAAAACTTATAAAATTAATATGATTATACTTATAGTGTAACTGGTTACCATGGATTTTGAGATTCTTGATAGAAAGTCATAAAAACCAGATGTATATATAATATAGATACAAATGAAGAGCTAAATAGAGGAGAGATAAGTAGAAAGTAAGAAGTTCAAATACATTCTGTTTTAAAAATATTCAATATAAATGCTAATTCGTTTCATTCATGCTAATATTTTATCTTAGTTCACAAAAGAAAGTTTGTGTTATATTTTTTTTGGTAAGAATCTTTTTGGTTTATGTCTTGTCCCGAGTAACTGCTTGGAGGATAATGATACACAGTACAATAACTATTGTTATTCTGTTATTAATTGGTTATGAAAATTGGTTTTATTTTTCCATAAAAATTGGAAATTGCCTGACTATAACTATGACAGGGAGATGGGAGGATATCACATAATGTTGTTGTTTGAAAGTAAAAAAGAAAAATCTTCATAATTTTGATAGAGCTTTAGAAGAATTTCATATGCAAATTTAAAGTGAATAGATCAGAAGCCAACTAGCCAGCTTTTTTGGCAAGCCATGCAAATCATGTGGCTTCCAGGAAGAGAAAAGTCAGCACTTCCTGACAATTGGCCATGCTGGGACTGGGTGGATCCAACCAGGAACCAACCAGCCAGCCTTTCTGGTAAGCTGTGCAATCCACATGGCTTCCAGGAAGAGAAAAATCAAAGCCTCCCGTGAGCCTACCGGTGCATGGGCTGAGAACCACTGCTCCCACCCATAAGCAACTTACTGGTTCAGAGGAGAGGCTGAATTGATAACAACTAAGTACATAAAACAACTAAATGTTTGTATTGTCTGGTTGATTTTACAGGCCTGGGGCCAGCAGTCTAAGCATCTCTTGGGAGGATGACAATATGCAGTATAGCATATATGGGGCATTTCCTTCTATCTTGTCTTTGAAATACAATATTATTCTCAGTGTTTTGGTTTGTTCTGATTATTTTGTTTTATTCAATATTCTGTTTTGATTGGTTTTATTCTGTTTTGTTTTGATTTGAAGGACTGGACAAGTATTGTGAAGATAAGATATACTATGGTAGCTATCGTTGTTTTCCTAGTATCCTGCTTTGAAGTTCTGTACCAGTTTTTTTTTTTTTTTTTGATTGGCTTTGTTCTGTTCTGTTTTGTTGGATTTTACTATCTTTAAAATAAAAAAATTAAAAAATAAAGTGAATAGGTCTATTTTTATGTGGTTTTACCTTTTTGGTTATATTTTCTACCTCTTTTATATTAATGACTAATAAGTACTAGGCATAATTTTAGCAGAAACTGTGTCTATGGTACAAATTAGGTAAGTCTGGGTTTTACTACAGTCAGATCTCACCTGCCCAAAGAAGGGAACTCCTGGTCTAACATATGAATCCACTTTCACAAAGGAGAGTTTGGTTATAGTTGCTGTGATTTCACTGAATCCTGTCCCAGTCAACTGCACCCCTACAAACGACGAAGAAGAAGGAAAATAATCAGTTCATTTCTGGGAGAATAATATTCAGGAGCCTCTTATCCTACTTCCTTCCTTACAATTCCTAATTTGGCTAGTGAAATAAGTTAATATCCATTTTTCCTTCTCCTATACCCCATTGGACACAAACCTGTCCCTTCCTCTCGGATCTTGGCTTCCACTCGGAGTCGCATTTCATATTCTTTCCTCCTTAGCTGGAAGTCATTGGTTTTCACTTGCTGAATGAAGCAGCCTTGGCTGTTTAGCTAAGGGGATCATAAAGTACAAAGACATGACATGTGTCATATTGAACAGATCTGTGTTCAGTTAATGTGTGGTCAACAGATTTTGGGGGCAAAAGTATAATTTAGACATTTTTTATGATGAGGCCATAGAATATACTGTCTAGAAACTAACTATTATTACTTGGCAAAACTATGTCTTATGTATAAGTTCATAGTATCTGAAATGTCCTGGATAGAATGAGATGGAATGCTGTGTATGTTTTTTTTTTTTTTTTTTTTTTTTTTGTCTTTTTCGTTTTTATCGGTACCAGGGATCGAACTCACGACTGCCTGCTTACAAGGCAGGCGCTTATGCCGCTGAGCTAAATCCCCAGCCCCGCTGTGTATGTTTTGAGTAATCTTAGTATAGTGGGCAGATAACTCTTCACAAAGCTTGGGGCCCCTTGCCAAATAGATGGTTGTGGCAGGGACCTGGCTGCTCTTTGAGGACTTCCTCACCTCTCTGGCCTCTAGATGGAGCCATGAGCCTGCCTCTTGTTCACAGAAAGAGAAATGACTGACGCCTTTCCCAGCTAAAGCAATTAAAAAAAAAAAAATATATATATATATATACATACATACATACATACATACATGTATGTATCCTGTTTTCTTTGTGGAAGTAGATACCCATAGAGGCTTTGGATGGCTCACCCTCTGTTATTCTGGAGCACCAACAGAGAGTAATTAGAAGAAAATAATTCCTGTGGTGGTGAGTTACTGTTTTGAAAACAAGCCTAGTAAGTATGGAATTCTCTTCCAGGTTACCCTTTCCTGACTTGGCACCACAGCGTGTCTCATGCTGGATAATACTCCATTTATTCTTAGTACCTGGAAGGCCGAGTTCTCAACCTACCTGTTGATTGTATTTCTTACAGAAAGCCCTTGACTCTTCACTGAGGCATGCGGAAGGATTATTATAATTTCTGCAAATGCTCATAGTTATGTTTCCTGGGACAGGCTTTCCATATGTGTATCTGTCAGGAGAACATTGCCAAATGAATAAAAACAGATAGAGGACCACTCTACTTTTTATTTATCTCCAGTTTCCTTTGGCTCTACATATTTATTCTTTGCACTTTGCTCTGATTTCTGCAGTAATCAATATTAAGGACAAGCAAACTGAACAACGAGCCCCTCCTTTTTAAAGAAAATCTCCATATCTACTCTTTGTACTTTGCTCTGATTTCTGCATGACTTACTCAATATTTAGGGCAAACAAACTGAACAATGATTTTTTTTTTAGCAACCCGCCAGTGCAGCATGCTACGATTTACTATATTTTTCTTTTTTCATATCGCTGTCCTTCAGATTTTTATTTGGATATCATTTTAAACGTGCCTCTTTTTTAAACTACAAAAGCTATTTAAAAAAAAGCCAACACCAGTAAAAACAAACAAAATAAAGATGAAAGGATAGACAAACACTTTTTATGACCCTGTGCCCAAACTATTAATGTAATGGTATTTTCTCAATAGAAATCTCTATTTATATTTTGTTTACATTTTTTTACTTTTTTAATTTTAAAGAAAGAAAAAAAGCAAAGAAACAGTTTCAAAATAGGTTAGGAGGACAGTTTTGTTTACATTTTATAAAAACGGGATTGTGCTACAAATATGTGATGAATGAATGTGTTTTCAGGGCATTTGACTTCTTCCCTATTTGAAATGTCCTTTGTACTCTAATTTCAAGAGCTCACCAGTTAGGTGGGGTTGGGAAGCTGGTGGCCATTTCTGTGAAATAATACTTGGCAGGAGCCTGACAAGTAGCAGCTGCATTCCTGCTACTAAAGACCATACATGGTCTTTAGGAAGGACAGGGTTTCTTGCTTTGCCTGTTCTTTCTGCTAGCATTACTCTGGGACTACAGGGATGGGGTCCAAGATGCTGGGACCATGAGTTATTGAGTGGAAAGGATCATCTCAAGAGGTCATGCTCTCAGTTTCCTGGGTAAAAATGGCAGTGCCCAAAGATATGTGGCATGCTTTATGAGGACTGATGAGTTAGGTGATACTTTGGGTATACATTTATCTCTAAAAATCATGAATCCAAGCTATTTTTCTACTATGGTTAGAAGTTCAGGTAAATAATCTGTTGATAGTTGATTTTTTTCTATAACCATATGTCAATTATCTCATTAATATATGTTTTGTTATTTCTAGTTAAGGGAAAGCCATTAATCTCTAGCATAATTTATATTCTCTCTGTGTGTAGCTCTGTTGCTTTAAGAGTTAATCTTAGCACTAGCAGTACAGCCTCTGTAGAAATAGTTCTCTATCCCTCCTTAGACATAGTAATGCTGATACATAAATCAAGGAAAATGAAAATGAAAAAGCAACAGAATAGAGATGGGAATTCTCCCCCAAATACTTAAAGTATTTGTGTTGTCAAATATTTCAAATTGGAGTCCCCTTTAAATATTTTCCCATGAAAGACTAATAAAAATAAAAGCTGCAAAAAAAAAAAAAAAAAAAAAAAAAAAAAAAAAAAAGAAAGAAAGAAGTCAACTTACCGGCCACACACTGACACAGTAAACTCTTGTTCTAGAATAGTGATTTTCTTTGGCATGGACACTTGTACTTCAAATTTGGGGAGAACTGTGGGTTGTGATAAAGAATTGGTGATTGGTGACTGTTTCTCAACTTTTGGGACATTAATATTTTCCAGTTCTCTAGGAATATTTCAGGACTTTGAAAAGGCTCCTCTATTGTTCAGTATATCTGTTTGTTTTTCTCAAAATGAAGAGTTTCGTTGAGGGACCAAACTGATCCCTGATAAATAATGAAATGGTCCCTAAAATAAGCATATCTTATATTTTTTGATGCTAAAAATTGCCACAGAATATCCAAGTTATAGGAAGTCTTCTATGCAAATCATTGATGTCTTTCTTCATTGGACATAAAGTCTAATTAGTTTTACTCTAAATCCAATCTCACCCATAGGAAATGAAAAAACTAAATCAACTCAAGTTCTAGACTTTAGAAGTTCAGATATGAAGAAGAATGTCCTATGATTTTCCATGATCCATACCAAATTCCTCCACAGTGAAGGAGTGGTGCATCCTTCCACCTGATTCCTTGTGCACCACCACTGAGTAGGAGCCCAGAAGAGGCTCTGACGAGAGGGGAAAGGAGAGCTGTGTGAGGCCACGCTCTAACTTGAGATTCTGCCACTGCATGACGCGGTTTCCTTTGGGGTCCTACAGATAGATTAATTGTGATTTACACAAATACAAAGAACATCGGAGACAATAAAAAAAAAACTCATGGAAATTCCTAGTCATCTATAAAGAGAACAATTTGGGGTGGTGAGGGACAAGGAACAGAAAAACATGGTCATGTAGCTCTAAGTGAGTTTGGAGCTTTGACCCTCAGTGACATGTTTCTGGGACAATCCAAGTACTTCTTAAACAAAAATATCTCCCTGAAGTTTATTACATTCTTTTAATTATGGAATATTTCACATTGCTTACCTGAATGAATATTAGTGGAAACTGAAAGAAGAAAAAAAGAGGAGTTTATAATTGTTATCAAATATTCCCAACTCAGATTAAGTAGAACAGCTCTCCATACATGTAGAATAACTCTTTCTCTAATAAACATTTCAGGTTAAACTTTACATAACTTAGAATTAATCCAATTCAAGATGTTAAGAGGTCCATCAACAGCAAATATATGTATGTACTGCTATGAAAAATGAGTTTTACTGACAACACTCAAGTGCTTGTAATTCCCAGTGAACAATATTCCTTTGCTCTGCAATTTTGTAGACTGAGAAATAAACACCTATGAAAGTGGAAGTAATTATGTTTGGATCCAATTATAAATTTGGGTCACAGACTAATTGACTAGTTCTAAAAATGAGTACAAGTAGGAGTGGCTCCCCAACAGTAATATTCATTGCATACAGACTGTGTACTGTGTATCATTCAAAAAGCTGAGAATATAATAATATACAAAAGAATGATAGGTCTGTTCTCATGGAGCTTACATTCCAACAGGGGTGGACAGAAAAGAAAAAGAACTTTATCTTTCTCTGTCTCATATGTATGTATGTATGTATGTATGTATTTATGTATGTGTCTATCTATCCACCTATCTGTCTTAGGGTGGTAAGTGCTAAGAAGGAAAACAAAGCCAATTTATATGAAAATATTACTCTTATATAAATAGGAAACTCACCAACTCATTTAGGGGGCGAAAGTTTTCATCCAATGAGACAACACGAGCTTTCACTGAAATGAGAATATTTTCCATGAGGCCACCAAACTTGAGAAGGCCTTTGGTAAACTATTAGGGAACTAGGTTTATAGGGACTTTGATCAAAGGAGTCTCAAGGAAGAAAGAGGTTTTGTTTTCAATGTCCTTACTGCAGACTTGTCATACCTGTCTGCCCTGGCTTATAGATGGGTTTGTCTGTCTGGACAAAAACCAGACTGTCTTTGCTTTTAACCAACACCGTTTTCCGACTCCTGAATCCATGAGTTGGTCCTTCCACTTCAACAGTGAGGAACATAACCGCCTCAGGGTATGGAGACTGGGGCACCTGAAATAAAGAAGAGATCCTGAGGACCTGTTCAGCCTTCAGTTCTCCTCCCTTATGCCTGTTTCTTTCCTCTCTTGAGATGGTGCCCTTTTTACCTAATCTCACTGCCTCATTCTTAATTGGGAAACTTGGGGGCAAACAGTGATCACTTTTGCATTTTTACCAAAGGGAAGACAGAACACAAGGAGGAAAAAATACATTAGTAATAGAGGTTATAACTGAGAACCACATCTTCACTTACGTAGCTCAGACAATACAGTCTGGATTCATTTACCTCAAGAGCTCTGCCAGGTTGATTCCATGTGATAAAAGGGTATGGTAGAAACGTGTCTTAAGCTTATGAAAAACTATCTTATGGGCACTAAGTTGTAAGTCCTCTGTATACACAGCTCTGAAGAGAAATTGGACATCTGCCCAGGATAATTTCTTTTTTCTTTGTCTTTTTGAGACAGGGTCTCTCTATGCAGTTGAGGCAGGCATTGACCTCACTTTGTAGCCTAAGATGGTCTCGAACTCGCAATGATCCTCTTGCCTCAGCCTCCTGAGTGCTGGGCAAGGCACCACGCCTGGCCTGTCAGTCCACCACTCATGGTGAGCCTTGACCTAGTCTATTTTATAATTTATTTTTATTTTAAGAAGTCTCATTTTTATTGTATCTAATGTTTTTTTCCGGACTAATAGACTTCTTCTCTTTGCTCATTAGGTTAATGATCAGTAAATATTTGTCTCTCTTGGGTGGGAATTTTTCTACTGCTTTTTGATTTCTATACTTAGTCGCTACATTTAGATTCTTAACAACTTTCTCTAACCCTAATCATAACCGTAACCTTAAGCCTTTTACTAAGTAGAAATTTCTCTTTTGATTTTTATGCTTTACATGCTTTTATGAATCACTGTTACTTTTTTTAACAGATCTCTCTTTTAAATATATATGTATACACACATATATAAAATATGTAATATATGTGGAAATACAAACTTAATATTAACTTCTTTTAGACATAATGTGACCATAAATTTGTATTAAATATTTTTAATGATTATTTTCAAAATTACTATTATACTACTGATCAAGACAATAAATTTGTATTAAATATTTTTAATGATTATTTTCAAAATTACTATTATACTACTGATCAAGACAAAGTAAATATATTAATGATCCATACATACTAGGGATCACATTAAAATATTCTTGAAGCTCATATTTAATGACAGTTCTAGATCCCTAGACCTGATCTGTAGAAGTGAACATATGGAGTCAAACAGCCATACTCACAGTGAAGGCGACACATTGGAATAAATCCTTCTCTGCCACCATGTTCATGAAGAGACTTCCGTTTTCCCTAATAGTATCCAAGGAAGCCTTTACAGTCACTGTCTCATTCAGTTGAGTCAGAAGGAGGCAGATTTTTTCAGGGGTTCCAGAGTGGAGCAGGGAGGGCACCAACACCATATATTGTCTGAGGATGAAGATTTCGAGTTAGAGGAGAGAGAGGAAGGGAGACATTGCTATTGATACTACCTTCCATCACAAATGCTTCACCAAGAGAAGTCACACTGAGGAGAGTGAAACTGCCGCTGAATGGCATATGTAAGGATCATTTCCTCTTTTTGTCACATGCCATGGCAGTGAACAAGAGGCTCACTTTGCAGATATAATTCACTTTAAGGAGCCACAATAAGTGAGCACCTGAATTAGAATAAAGTATGTTAATTATATTCACTTACATTGTAAGTCTACTATACGTTAAGATTGCAGTAAAAAGCAAGCAGAGTCTTAGGCTGGTGGGCACCAGGAAAACTGAATCATAGAACTTTTATTAAGTATATTTGTGTGTGCTCAACAACCTGTGGCAATTATATAGCTATCACTTGCTTCCTCTTTGTAAATATGGAATCTGAGACTAAAGGAAAGTGAGGCATTAGTTTAGTCTTAGTTGTGGTAACGAAGTCTGTGTGTTACCCAGCATTGTATGTTTGAATCTGAAATACTTGCTTTTCAATTCATGGCCATAGAAAAGTTTAATCAAAAATTGCCTTCTTGTGATTGAGTTTGAGACTTGGTAACTTATGAGTAGGACAGAGACTTCTTAATACCCTGACACATAATTGAAGATGGCCCTGAAGTTTTCAAATATTTTTGAACAAAACGCCTAAAATAATTGTTTAACACCATGCACCTCTTACATCTTTTCAAGTAAAAATGCATTTTTCACAATTTTAAGTAATAGTACAAGATATATTTTAGATTATGACATATTATTTTGTAATCTTGCCATAGAATCTTAAATATTATAGAGATAAGATTCCCAATAGCACCTATTCAAAAACACACCAAAAATTATTTTGTCATGATCAAAGATTTAACATTTTCCCCCTTTTCTTCCTTGAATTTGAATTTCCATGGTGCTTACTAAGACATTTCTCTTTTGATTTTTATGCTTTAAACTCTTTTATGGATTGCTTTTACTTTTTATTAATAAATCTCTACCTATATAGGTATAATATGTAATATTATATGTGAAATATAAGTTTAATATTAACTCTTCTTTTAAATATAATGTGACAATAGTTTGCAAATATTAAATATTCTTTAGGTTATTTTCAAAATTATTATTATAATGTTGATCAAAACAGATATATTAATGACCCATATATATTAGGTATAAAATCAAAATATTCTTGAAGCACATATTTAATGAGAATGACAATCTGTTCCCTTCTCCCTCAGGGCATTTATCTATATAAGGATGGATATTATTCATTGTTAGAATTAAACAAAGTCTAACATTAACATTGTCATTATTATTAGCTTTTGTAGATGTAAGTGCTAAGAATTATTTCTATAAAAGAAGTAAATGGCAGTTAGAAATGCTGTTTTCCTGTCACCACTTTTTACTTAAATGTTTCAAAGCATTCAGTATTGGATTTGAAAAATTACTGATGGTCAACACCAACATTTCAGATTCTTTTTTATTTGGTACCCTAGTGATGGATTACTTAATTCCATGGTAAGATCTAGTTGAGGGAGAGGTTTGACTTCATTTTACAAAATAGAATATGGAGAATTATGAAAAAGAAGGCAATATAAGATAAAACATGCAATCTCATTGGATCTAGAGAAACCTGAGGATCTGAAAATTGATTAGCTTAAAAAAGCATTGATTTCTGATGCCCCTGAGAAAAGCTTTACCTATCACCAAGGAAATTTGAAATTTAGAAGTACAGAGATCCAAAGAGTTTGAGAGAAATTCCTACGACTAAGTGAAGAAAGAATAAACAAGATTTACAAAATCTCACAGTTGGAAGCAACTTTAGAAATACGAAGATGACAAATTCATAGAAAGGCAAATGAATGATATTAGAGAATCTGAACTACAGGAAAGGATTCTTTAAGTTCAGGCTCCATGGCTTGTGTGGAACTCACGGTTTTCCAGAGATGGAGGCATCTGCAGCCAGGAGAATTAGGAGGAGGAGAACAGGATTTGGATGGAGAAGTTTCTTATTCCCCATGTTTCAGAGTCTGTCCTGTACCTCACTCCCTACAATCTATCTGGTCTTAGTTTTCCCCAGCAACTGAGCTTTATGCTCCCCTCTGTGCAAACAGGAAGTTCCACTCCCACAAGTTCTCTAAACAAAGCTGAGGTCTCTGGACCTTCTCTGAAAGGGTCATTGATGGCCTAATTGTGGTCAAGGTTAATTCCTGGCCGGCTAACCAGAATTCCTGGAGGGATAAATCGTATTCCCGTTAGTGCTCCCTTTTTCTGGGATTTTACAGTGAGGCATCTAATCAGCTTTTTAACCTCTTTTCTTTCTCATCCCCATAAACCTTCCACAGTGCCTGTATGGCTCTTGTCATATTTCTGGTATGAGTAACTGTCAGGATAAGCTACACTTTAAACAACACTAGTTAGGTCAAAAGGTATTTCATTTCAAGCCGATGTGTCTGCAAATTCACCAGCAGAGATGTCAGCCTTAATTAATGGCTGAGTTTCAGAATTCAGTAGTCCTCTGTGGAAATGCTGCTGGATCCAGCTAGCCAGCTTTGACCTTGTGGATATTTACTGAATTGCAGACCAAGAGGCAGGCTGTGGGAAAGTAATAATAGGAAATAGTTCCCTGCTTTAGCATGTGAAAAGATGGAAGGAGAAATAATAGGACTTCAAAAATGTTTTGACCTATTATTCCTCAAGATCTCAACTATCATCCACTATACAAATTTCCTTCCTGCCTTCTAAGTGTGATACTTCTTTCCCATTTATAAGGCATATAAGCAATTTCATTAATTCATCCATCCATCTATTCATGCAATATTTTGTTATTTTTAATTTATTGATGCTGCTAGGATTACACATCATGCAAGATTCTAGACATAAAATGGTCGAATAAGTAGAAATGGGTATTCACTAAAAGGTCATGGGAATATTATGGGAATAAAAACAGGCAATATGCCCCAAATACCACAAATAATCAGAGGTCATTATTGGAGAAGTTCAGGACTCTGAGAGCAAAAAAGGGCCCCTTTTTGAGTTTGAGCAGTGACTAGCTAGAGGAAGAGAACATGAAGGAAACATTCTGAGCCTAGGGCCTGATGCATGCAAGTGCTCAGAGGCGAGACCAATCATGACAATCATCAGTGAAACGAAAACTGTTTGGCATGAAGGACATGCCCATATGCCTTGAAGTGTGAATGAAGAAAGCTGTTTTAAACTGGGATGGAATTCGTTGGCAATCCCCAAGTCTTTGGGGGAGTAGTTGGTAGACTGACTACAGATTTATTTCCTGGCAAGCTTGCTTTTATAGAAATTGGGAAGAGTGACAAGAAGGAAGCAGCCCTGGAGACAGAGAGCTTGGGGGAGCTCCTGCAGTAATTCAGGCGAGAGTTGATGGCACATGGAACAAGGACATGCATGCTTGGATTCGAAGGAGGTTGTAGATCTATATCATGTTTAAGCAATCATGAAGAATAAAAATGTGGCCTTTAATTTTTCAACTGGCCACTGAGTGAATTGTGCTGCCTTTCACTGAGTAAAACAGAGGAGACAGATTGGCAGCAGCAGAAGGAAAGACAGGTGGGCCTGGGCTAGAGAAGATAAGGAATACAATTTTAGAAAGTGCTAACAGTCACAGAAAGTTTAACATTTGACCACAAAGTGAAGCCCTAATGCCATGGAATGCAGAATAATAAGACATGGCCTGAACCCCTGAATCATCAAATGACTAGGCTGTCAGATTAGAGATAAATACTTTCTGTTAGTTGAGTCTCTGTATTTTGAGATCTATTTTCTAGCAGTTAAGCCTGTATCCTAAGTTTCTCTTTCTTTATTACTATCTTTACCTCACTCACTTTCATCCTTGAGTGCCCTGGGTTACAGTGTTACACTGCAAAAAAGTGGTTGTAGAGTTACATTGAAAACAGACTATTGAATATGTACCTGACTTTTTATTGTCAGTTAAAGTTAAAGCAACCAGAATACCACCAAATTACCTGTCCAGGGTCTGGCCTTCTTGTACAGTTTAGAGATTTATTAGTTTAGTGGGAGAGCTGATGCCTTGAAAATGGATGATAATATTTAAAATATGATGTAAAGAGAAAAGAGCCGGAGGCAAGGGCACAGGAATATTCTTGTCTTACTGATGGGTAGGTAACATGAGACGCCCTCTTTCTACCAGAAATTCTGATGAATGATGATAGATTTAAAAAATAAATATGCAAATGGAGCAGTGGACCACAGGAAAAAACAGAAAAGGAGAAACAGTCAGAATAGTGGGTAGGAAGTGTTTCTGCCTCCCAAGGCAGGGACCATTTTAGCAAGAATCACCAGAAGAATTTTACTAGATCACAGGAATAGTGCTTTTCAGCCAAGTCATCAATGTTAATAGGGTACAAAATAAAGAAAATGCTACCAAAGATTGGAAGATTTTATAATTCATATTCAAAATATAACAATTTTAAGTTGTTTTGAAAATGCTAAAATAAGTGAAAACTTATTTGCAAGGTTAATTACTTAAAATAGAAAAGATAAATGTTAATTGCTTTCATTTCATACCTCGTTAGAAGTTGTGATTAATAATATTGCTGAATCCTGGTTTTTCATGTCAGATGTCACTGTGAAATCAAATTATAACTTGATAAGTTTTTTCTGTGGATTTTACAACCAGTACAGTGGGTTCTGGCTATTTCGGTATGGATGGAGGGAAGAAGCTTGATGCCAACTTCTTAAGGAGTGAGGGAATTGTGAGAAACTGGAGATAGTTCTGCAGCATTTATCTAAAGGATGAGAAAAAAAGATAAGGCAATGCCTGGCAGAAATGAACATGTCTTTAATAGGAGAAAGACTTGACCAAGTGTAAATGACACATTGCGTCTGTAAGTACAGAGTGGAGAGAGCAGATGAAAAGAAGGCTGGAGTGAGAAGGGATATCCGAGAGTGAAGATTCTGAGACTGTGAGGTGTGGTGTCTTAAGGGATGGTGTGCACCTCGCTCATAACCCCAGCACTCTGGAAAGTTGAGGCAAGTGGATCACAAGTTGGAACACAACCTGGGACGTTTAGCAACTTCGTAAAATCTTGTCTCAAAATAAAAAATAAAAAAGGATAGGGATGTAGCTCAGTGAAGATTCTGGTTTCAATCTCTGGCACCAGGAAAACAATGTATGTGCAATGGAATATCTTTCACCTATATAAAGAATGAAGGGCTGGGGATTTAACTCAGTGGCATATGCACCTGCCTGGCAAGTACAAGGTCATGAGTTCGAGCCTCAGTACCAAAACAAAACAAACAAACAGACAAAAAAAAAAAAAAAAAAGAATGAAATCTTGTCATTTGCAACAGAATGGATGGAAATGGAAGACAGTATGTTAAGTGAATAAACCAGACATAGAAAAGCACGCACCACAGTTTCTCATATGAGAAAGCTAAAAAGAGTCAAACAAATTAAAATAGGATAAATAGTGGTTGAGAATGGTGTGAGAGGAGATAGGTGGATAAAGGAAGGTGTGTGCTTTATGAATATGTAGAAGTACACACTGAATCTTACTGATATGTACAATTAATGTGTATTAATATTAAAAAAATAAAGAATGTGCATGGGGTGTCATCTTCAGAAGGGACTCCATTTTTACATATTCATAAATTAAGAGGAAAGTTTCTAAAATTCCTGTTTACTAAGGGGAAAATGTGAGGGAGCAAAGAAAATGTCTGGACCACTGAGGAGCCAGAGCACTTGAGCCTCAGTTTTGACAGAGCTGTGTGGTCCTGGATAACTTCACAAACTGCTCTGAGCCTCAGCTGCCTTGCCAGTAAATTCAGCAGAAATAATATCTATGTATTTTGTGTGAGATGCTATGGAAAACAGTTTTAGAATTGCAAAAGTTACCATGCCAATATGAATTAATATTAATACTATTTTGAATCTTATGAACTGAGAAAGGGTCTAATTCATATCTGCTTTGGGTTTTGTGATCAGAATAGCATCCATCAGCATTTCTGATGTGTGTGTGTATCTTAGTTTACCTGAAGTCCTTGATAGAAAATAGAGCATACAACTTGAACAAGTTCTAACAGCTTTGCAGAATTTAGCAAATATTTGCTACTTGAAGGGTGAAGTAAAGAAAGTAAGGTGAAAATAAAGGCTGTGCATGTAAAGAAAAGTAAGGCATCAAAATACTAGAAAACATGTGGCATTAGAACAAAGAACTATTTGGGAATTGAGAAAAAAATCAAGATAAGGTAGTGGATGGGGCTTAAAAAAATTTCCCCTATATTGCAATGGTGGCTGCCAGGAACTGAATACAACTTGTCAGTTTTACATTTAGTTCACTTTGACTGAATAAACAGAACGTTTGGCTGTTTCCTGTTAGTGATGACAATGAAGGACATTTCAGCTGGTTATATATTAACCACCTTCAAATCTGGGAAGTTCACTTAGTCACATAACTATATTCCTCCAATCCAAAAGTGTCCTGGCTTTAGCTTTGCACAGGAATCTTGGGTAACATCTGGAGTTGTGGAGTCAGGATAATATGCGCCCACACAGATGTTCTCAGAGTGTTTCTCATTTGTACCATCTCATTATCGCTTTTACCTAGAAAAAGATATTTAAATGGACAGAGATAAAAGCATAAAGAAATGCTTAAATGGTTTCAATTCTAACAATATATTTGCTGTACATTATTATTAAATTATTATTGTTTTATTATTAATGAAATTTAATAATATTGTTATTATTATTAAATTGCTAGTTGGTGTTTTATTTCAGTTAAAATCTACTTGCTTCTTTTGTTTTCTGAAGAGGACTAATATTTGTATCTCACCAGGCCTTACCTTGTTATGCAGAACAATTAATTCCTGAACTGAAACTATTTACTACAACCTATGAAATTTAATGATTGTCTTTATGTAAACACACTGTGGGGAATGTAGCAGGTTTTTTTTTTCTATTTTGGTACTGGGACTTGAACTCATGACCTCACACTTACCAGGCAAGTGCTAGAACCACTGAGCAAAATTCTGGCAGTGTTTTTATACACAAAATATTTAATTGAAATACCTGTATAAAAATATGCTGTCTAGACGTCTCACACTGTTGAACTGAAAAAACTCCCACTCCCAATGCCTGTTCATACTGGGGTCACATTAAACATGGCTGCTAAAATAAATGAAGGGCTTGAGACTCTGTCCTCCACCCCCAGATTTCAGAGCAAGCAAGCAGACTGTACATGGCCAATAATTTGAAACTCACCCCAAATGCAGAATTGTGGCAGTATTTTCATTAATGCATCTGTGCTGTGCACTTGCTACATCAAAGAATTAATACATTAAAAACTTTTATAGTTACTATCATGTCAGTTTTCTAAAATACTTTTGTTGTACTCTAAGAAAATGTTGTACTCCCTTCATTATTATGTGTATTATAGCAAACCTGCAACGTGGCTTACTAAATGTGTTTTTTATCCTATTTCCCTAACTGACATGTTAAGTGACCTAATTGATATGTTGAGCAATACTCTCCTTTGTAAAGAATTGCAAGAATCTCACCTAATTGATATGTTAACCATTGTTGCCCTCTACAAACTACAGAAGTTGTGCTAAAACAAGCTAACAAGGGTTGTTAATCACTGTTAGGCTCCTCTATTCTCCGCTAAAGAGCTAAAGAAAACTAGGATGGCCCACTAATTTACACTTGTTTAAAGTAACTTGCTTGTGTGTAGAGAGATTTGCATATGAGTTTAACCCTTTACCTGACCTTGACACATAACCGCCGTTTTCTGTTCTGTATGGCGCCTTATTGCCTCCCTCTCCCCTCACCTATCTATCGAGGCCATAAAGAATTTGGGTTTCTGGTGACCTCTTCCCGACCCGGTGATGATCTGTCATAAAATGAGCCTGCCCCAATTTTAAGAACTGTTTAGCTTCAAAGAAATTAATGGGAAATACTATGTCCCAAACCCCAATCAATGCTTTCCTTTTGCTCTGTATGCATCAAATGAGTTAGATATCAGATCTTTGTAAAACTTAAGTTTCAGCTTCTTGTAACTCTTGACCCCTTCGCACCCACTAGCAAAAACGAGCTGTCCTGGGATAATTAACTCTCCACTTTCTTCTCCAAATATTGCTGCAGATGTGCCACTCTGAGATAATGTCAGTCTGTAGGATGGGAATAATTTGAGAAACACCAGAAACTCTTGAGATTGTCAGAGCTAAGTGGACAGCAATACAGTTTCCAGACTCGGGTCAACAAGTTTGATGGCTCTGCAGGTTTCTTTGTTTCTCCCCCCGCCCTTTTCCTCCAGCCTCTTTTTAAAGTCCTCCCTTCAGTCTCTGAGACACAGTCTCCAAATTGGCTCCCGGAGACTGGAAATAAAGCCTTTGCTACCTAAATTTTCAGTCTCTTGCTTCCTTGAATTTAATACCGGGGCCCGAGTTATAATAACTTTACCAATTTCCCTTCTTATCAGCTAATTTCCCATGATTTGATTTTTGAAAATTTTACCAATTTGATAGAGAAAAGGCACCATATATGTTTTACTTTTTAAGTTTATGGTTAGTTGTAACCAGTATTGTCATTTCTAGGCTCTCTGTTGATCATACTTTAACTTTGTTTAGCATATTTTTGACTAGTAAGACTTTATGCACACCAAAAATTTAAAAATATTTTCCTTTTTTTTCTATGTTAAGAACTTATTTTGTGTTGAAAAAAATTTTTTTTTGTCTTTTTCCTTTTTATTGGTACCGGGGACTGCCTGCTTGCAAGGCAGGTGCTTATGCAGCTGAGCTAAATCCCCAGCCCCAGAAAATGTTTCTTTTAAGGCTAGTTAAGTGAAGCAGTGGGAGTGGAGAAGGAACAAAGAAATCTGTAACTGGTTGTGATCAATTAGTTGTAAACACCACTGTACTCGGACCAGCCTGTGTTGAAATTTTTATGTTCAACTGTTTGAAATTTACTTTTTGATGTTTAAGCAAAATCTTGAGAAAATCTTGCAGTTAATTTTCCTTGACTAACAACTGTGTGTGTGTGTGCTTGTGCACGCATGTGTGTGTATGTGTGTGTGTGTGTGTGTGTGTGTGTGTGTACATGCACACAGGGTTGTTGCATGACTGTTAACAATCTTAATCTCATTTTTATGCTGTGAAACTTTTCTGTGTGAGAATGTTCATGTTAGAAGGTTATATTTAGCCAACAAACACTGAAGTTATATTTTACAAAGAGGGAGCTGGGAATGTAACTCAGTGGTACAGTTCATGTGTAGCATTTACAAGGCTCTGGATTTCATCCTCAGGTTGTGGAGGGAAGGTGAAGGAAGGGTGAAATTGTTTGCTAGCTTTGTATAATTACTTGGATATTGGTGATACTGATACTGAGCTTTGTATAATTACTTGGCTATTAGTGGTGATACTGATACTGAGGCTAATAAAAGCTACAGTACACATAGTTAATAGCTTTATGAAAACATTAGAAATAAATTACAGAGTACATTGAATAAGACACTATTCTAAGCTATTAAGATTTAAATGTCATAGCTTTCATAATTCATGTATTTTCACAGCAGGCTATAAAATATAGCTTCATTTGAAATAATCCATAAAATTTGAAGGTAAAACTGTAAGATGTATATTTTTTAAAATTCTGTGCAAAATTGTGCTGCTTTTTATTCTTTATATTTTTGTATTAGCACATATTTGTAGCACAGGTTACATTCCTTGGGTGGAGGATGGGACATGTACATAATACATCTTTTTTTTTCTAGGAAAATTTTTTTTTATTTTGAAAGTATACAACAGAACAAGTCAGAATAAAGCCAACTACGATCGTGCAGTGAAATTGGTACAGAACTTCACAGCAGGTTACCGGGATAACAGTAATAGGTATCACAGTATATTTTGTTATCTTTATAATAGTTGTTCTTTCAATCACATATATCAAAATGAGATGAAATATAGAAAACTATAGAACTTATCAAAACAGAATATTGAATAGAGCAGTACCATTAATCAGAAAAGAGCAAAACAGTAATAAAAATATTTGCTTTCAAAGAAATGGTAGAAGGAAGAACCTCTCATTTGCTATGGTCAACCTCCCAGGAGATGCTCAGATTTCTGGTTTCGATTTGCTAATGGGCGGGGGCAGGGGAGGAGAAGGAGGATAGGGGAAGTGGGATATTAGACTCTAGGCCTTGTAGCAGTAGGTTTACTGTTGCTAAGCAGGGAGGCAGGATGGTCATTTGTTTTCACAGCATTCTCAGTTCCAACATGGCGAGGATCTCAGGAGACACTGCTGGTTCTCCCCCTGGAAGGGCTGCAGTGGGCCACATTGCCGCCACTTACCAGGGAGGGGAAGTACTTGCTTGGCTTCCCAGTGTCCTAAGTTTCAACATGGCGTGGATCTCAGGAGACACTGCTGGTTCTCCCCCTGGAAGGGCTGCAGTGGGCCACATTGCCGCCACTTACCAGGGAGGGAAAGTACTTGCTTGGCTTTCCAGTGTCCTAAGTTTCAACATGGCGTGGATCTCAGGAGACACTGCTGGTTCTCCCCCTGGAAGGGTTGCAGTGGGCCACATTGCCGCCACTTACCAGGGAGGGAAAGTACTTGCTTGGCTTCCCAGTGTCCTAAGTTCCAACATGGCGTGGATCTCAGGAGACACTGCTGGTTCTTCCCCTGGAAGGCTGCCGTCTGCCACCCTGCCTCCACTTAACAGGGAGGGTGCTTACCTGCCTTCTCAGAATCCTAAGTTCCAACATGACGTGGATCTTGGAGACACTGATGGTTCTCACCCTGGGAGGGCTGCAGTCTGCCACCCTGCCTCCGCTTACCAGGGAGGGGAGCACATAATACATCTTAATTCCTGTTTTCAATCTCTTTTCTCAGCCCACCTCTTGATCTCCTTCCTTTTATTTATTTATTTTTTGGTACATGTTTACCACCTAATGTTTATATTCCTTCTGTGGTGTTGAGATGTATACAAAACATATTTTAATTCCCTTTTCATCCTCTTTCTCTCAGCTTTTTCCTTTCCCCACATTTTGATTCCTTTTGCCTTTGAGAAAGACCTAGCTCCTTACTTACTATTACCTATGCTTTGTTTTGCTCTTTATTTGCACTTTAAGTCTCTCATCTAAGAGAAACCATGTGATATGTAAGCCTGTAAGTCTGATTTAAGTCACTTAACACTATGATCCTGGGGTGCATTCATTTTGCTTCAAATGATTCAAGTTTATCTTTCTTTAGGGCTGAGTGGTACTCTATTGTGTGTGAACACCATATTTTCTTTACCTGTTCATTTCTTTTTGTTGGAAATATAGACAGATTCTAAGACTTAGCTATTGTGAATTGTGCGGCTGTAAATAAATATTGATATGCATGGATCACTGTAATATGTCTTGAACTCTTTGGGGACAAAATCTAGAATGCAATAGCTGGATCAAATGGAATTTATACTTTCAGTTTTTTGTGGACTCACTATACTGCATTCCAAAATGGTCTTAATAGTTTATATTCCCATCAACAATGTAAAAGTGTTTCTTTTTCTCTGCAGCCTTGCTAGCATTTGTTATTATTTGATTTTTAAAATTATTTTTATTTTAAATAGGATGAAACAGAATAAAACCAATCAAAACAAACCAGTGTAAGTGATACAGAATTTCAAAACATTACAAAATCAATAATAGTTACCATAATGCTTTTTGATGTCTTCAAAATAGCTCCAGATAACTTTGGAAACAGTAAAAATCAAACAAAATAGAATAGAAACAGTAAAAACAAGACAATGAATGCAATAAAGGACTTCAAAACAAGCCAATAGTAAATCCAAAATTGCTACCATAATATATATTGCTATCTTTGAATAGTTGATCCTGCCATTGATTTAACATAATCAAACAAAGCAAAAGAGAATAAAACCCAGCACAACAGAACAACGGAAATAATATGGTCCTTCAAAACAGCACCATAGGGAACCAACAATGGTTGCAACCTTCAGAAGGAGATGCCTGCTAGATGCCACACTGCATACCACTATCCTCTGAAAGTATGATCAGACTCCTGGCCATAGACCTGCAATGTCAGTGAAACACCAAAGCATCACAGGCATCTAATTGCATTTTACTTCCATAGCTATCATCACAGCCTGTATTTTTTCCAGATAAGCCAGTTGCTTACTGGAGGTGAGGTGGCAGAATTGGTACTTTTTTTTTGCCAGCTTATGTCCTGGAAGGGGCGGGGCCCAGCTCTTCCCAGTCTGGTGGCAGCCCATTCATGGCACTTGTTCCCAGACTGGGCTTGCTTCCTGGTATGGCTTTCTTTTCTCTACCCCCAGTCTGTGAATGTTCTATATTTGAATTTTTTGATGATGGTCATTATTACTTAGATAAGATGAAATCCCAGTTTTGTTTTAATGTTTCTCTATGGTCAGCAATGTTGAGCATTTGTTCATGTATTTATTGGTTATTTGTACATCTGTGAAGTATTCATTTATTTCACTTGCCCATGTTTTGATTGAGTGTTTTCTTTTGGGTGGTCAAATGTTTTGAGTTCTTTATATATCCTATATATTAGTCCTCTGAGGAATAGCTGGCATTTTTTTCTCATTCTGTAGGTTGTCTTTTCAGTCTGTTGGTTTCTATTGTTTTGTAGAGACTTTTTATTTACATATGATACCATTGGTTGATTCTTGGAACTACCTCTTGTGAAACCAAGTTCTGTTCAGAAAGTCCTACCTTCCCTATGACTTAAAGAATTGTACTTATTTTGTTTTAACATTTAATTCTTCAATCCATTTTTAGATTTTAGTTTATTAAGTTTACTTGTACAATTTAGATATGCATAACAACCACATTCATCATCGGGAATTTGTACCTGAACAAGATTTAATTTTGATTCTCCTTTTTTTCCAGTTCCCCTCTCTTCTATTTAATCTCTCTTCCCTTCTTTATTTCCTTTGTTTCTACTTCATATTTCTTTCTTCATTTTCTTTTCTCTTCATGTCTTTCTACTGACACCCTCCCTAATGGCCCTTGCTATTAGAACATTTTTTTTCTATTTCACAGTACTTATACATTTTGTCCTTATTTACAGATTTGGTTTCTTATAATAGAGAAATAATACAGTATTTTCACATATGTGCCCAATATCTTTCACTTAGGAGTACTGCCTCAAGGTATATCCATTTCTTTAGAAATGTCTCAGGCTTATGCTTCTTTATGGTGGAGTAGTCCTCTATTGTGTAAAAAAACCACATTTTATTTATATATTCAGCAGCCAATGGAGTTTTGTATGTTTCCAAGATATAGATATTATAGTGTTGCTATAACCATGAGTGTGCATATATAGCTCTGGTATGATGGTTTTAATTCTTTTAGGGAGATAACAAGAGGGAGAAGAGCTGGGTAGAATGGAACCTTTTCTCCTAATATTTTGAGGAATCTCCACACTGATTTCCATGGTGGTTGAACCAGTCTACATTTCCATCAACATTGGAGAAGGGTTCCTTTTCCTGCACAGCTCTGCCAGCATGTTATTGGTTGATTTCATGATGATAGCCATTCTTTTTGAAGTGAGAGAATCTCAGTGTTGTTTTAATTTACATCTCTCAGATGACCAGTAATGCTGAACATTTTTGCATATTTTTATTTGCCATTTCTACTTCTTCATCTGAGAAGTGTCCATTAATTTCAGATGTCCATTTGTAGGATTTTTTTGAGTTCTTTATATATTGTAGATAGTAGTTTTTGATCTGAGGAACATCTGACAAAAATTATTTCCCACACTTTGGGCTCTCTCTTCACCATGTGGGTGATGTGTCTTGTGGTTTAAAAGCTTTTTAATAAGATGAGATCCTAGTTGTTGATTCTTTGTGATAGCTTCTGTGCAACTGGAGTTTTGTTAATTATGTCTTTGCTTACACCTATGTCTTCCAGAGTTCTACCTGTTCTCTCTTTTGGCAGAATTAGTATTTCTGTTTTAATATTTAGATCTTTGGTATACTTTGATTTCAGTTTAGTGCCAGGGGAAAGATGTAAGTCTTGTTTTAATCTTTGGTATATGGGAAGTCAGTTTTTCTTCCAGAATTCTTTTTTAAAGAGGTCACTTTTCTTCTAGTGAAGATATCTGATCACCTTATATTGATAAGGTGGCTGAGTGTGTTAGGAGTTGTAAGCTGTTCCACTGATCCTCAAGTGTGTTTTTTCCCCCCTCCAGTACCATTTTTTTAAATCATAGTAACTCTAATATAATTTCAAGGCACAGATTGTGATAGTCCTCTGACTTGCCTTTTTTACTAGAACTGATTTTGTTATTTCAGGTCTCTTCTGGTTCCAAATGTTTTTCCAAAATGAATTTCAGGAATGTTTTCTTTAGTTCTGTAAGGTATGCTAATGATATTTTGATTGGGATTGCATTACATCTGTATAATAATTTTGGAAAGATGGCCATTTTTACTGTATTGTTTCTTTCTACCCATGAGCAAGAGATAGCTTTCCATTTTCTGATACCCTCTTTGATGTCCTTTTTGAGAGTACTGTTGTTTTCAATGTAAAGATCTTTTACTTCTTTTGTTAGATTGATTCCTAAGTGTTTCATTTTTGAATGCTATTATGAAAGGTATGATTTTCCTAGTTTCTCTCCTGGTAAGTTTGTTCTTCCGTTCCTTTTGATTTTAGTTTAGTAGATGGTGAGAGCAAGGGATCTAGAGTCAATCTTCTGCATTGTGGATAGCCAGTTTTCCCAACCCCTTTTCTCTAGTGTATGCTTTTGATACTTGTGTCAAAGATCAAATAATCGAATGTATCTGAGTATGTTTCTGCATCCTCTATTCTGTTCCTTTGAATTTCATGTTTGTTTTTTGTTCTAATACCATGCTGTTTTCAATCACTATAGCTTTGTGCTATAACTTTAAGTCTGGGGCTGCTGTGCATTCTACTTTGCTCTTGTTACCCAGAATTTTTTAAAAAACATTCTGGATATATTCTAGCTCCATATAAAATTTAAGATTATTTTCTGCAGTTCTCTGAAGAATGTTGTTGTTATTTCAATTGGGACTACATTAAATTTGCATGTCAAATTTGGAAATATGACCATTTTGACTATATTGGTCCTTCCTGTCCAGAACAGAGAATATATTTCTATTTTATGTCTGTTTTTAAAAAATTTTATTTTCTGATGTTCTCTTTGATTTCCTTTATAGACTATTGTAATTTTCATTGTTTCACTTCCTCAGTTATGTTAATTCTTATGTATTCAATTTTTCTCAGTCCTAGTGTGAATAATATTTTCTTCCTAATATCTTTGATAGTGAGTTCATTATTATTGTCTTTGATAGTGAGTTCATTATTATTGTTCAGGAATGCTATTCATTTTGTTGCATTGATTTTATCCTCCTACATTATGGATTTTTATTATTAATTCTGACAGTTTTTTGGGTCTTCTATGTGGGGGGTCATTTCATATATAAAGTAAATGATAATTTGGCTTTTTTTCTCTTATACATACCTCCATTTCTTCTTTTTGCCTGCCTGCTCTGAGCTATATTTATAGTACTATGTTGAACAGGAGTGGTGATAGTGGGTATCCTTGTCTTATTCCTGATTTTAAAAGGGAAACTTTTAGTTTTTTCCCCATTTAGTATGTTGGCAGTTGATCTGTCATAAATGGATTTCATTGGATTAAGATATGGTGCTTCTATGCTTAGTTTAAAAATGTTTTTACGATGAAAAGATTTTTGATTTTGTCAAAGGATTTTTCTGCATCTATAGAGAAGATGAAATGACTTTTGTCTTTACTTCTGTCTATGTGACATAATATACTTACTGATTTGTATATGTTGAACCATTCTCACATCCCTGGGGGTAAAGTCTGCTTGGTCATGATTTTTGATATCTTTGTTTTTTTTTAAAATTATTTTTTAATTTTGAATATAGTAAAATACAACAAAACAAGACAGAATAAAACCAATTGAGACAATGCAGTGTAACTGGTTCAGAGCAGGATATCAGGATGACAGTAGGTTCCATAGTATATCTGGCCACGAACCCACCTAAATAAACAAGGCAAATAAATAAAAAATATTAATTCTCTATGGGGAGCTGGGAGGGATGAGGTGGGGAAGAGGAAGAAGATCCCTCTTTTGGAGAAGAAGTTCCAAGAAGTTAAAAATAGAACAGGTCTCAGAGATCACAGCTGATCAAAGTGGCATTTATCTCATTTGGAGCAAAGTGGGTGACTGGACACCAGAGCCTGGGCTTGAAACTCTGTGCTTGAAACTCCTCAGGGTAACTGAGCCAGATCTGCGCTTCTTCTACCTCCTCACCCACTAACAGCAGAGAAACCCAATTTAACACATGTCTGGTCCTCACAGGAGTGGCTCAGTAGGATAAATGAAACACTTGGGGTTCAGCAAACTAAGCAAACATCTGGACTGCTTTGAGAGGCCAGAGTACAGAGGCAGGAGAGTAGGTGGGGGTGCTGTCCTCTCCAAATGTGTGTTCATGCAGCATTTGGGGGCCCAGGGGAGATGAGTCCTTCTGCTTTGCCCATGGCTTTTTCGTTCCTGGGAGAGACAGCGCAGGTGGGAGAGGTGCTCTGTGCCTGATCTCCCCCATTCAAGGTATGCCCAGTGCAGCTGGCAGAATCTCATGCCACGAGTGGCTGTGGCTTTGTTTCTTCCCTTTGGTCATGACATGAGAGGCCAGCAGCCTAGGAGACCCTGTCCTCCTAGAGGCATAGCAGATGGGAACTAAGGGGATTCTGGGTATGTCCTGGGAGGTCCTGTCTTCTTTAGGGAGGGAAGAGGAGCAGTTTCCAGCATATAAAAAAATTCTGAAATCAAGAAGAGTAGGGATCTTTTTAAAATTCTTGTTTTCCTCTTTTCTGAAAATGTCTTGCCTTGGAGATGTTGGGCTCAGGAGTCCAAAGTGCAGTGGGTGTGTGTGTGATAATACAGGGAAAGGTATTGGCACTGGATGGGCCAGGCTCCTCAGATGAATGTTTTTGTTACTGTTGAGGCAGGTAGTAAGACAGAGCCAAGACAAAGCATAAGACAGGGTGAGGTGTGGGGGCAGCTGGGATTAATGCAAAAAGTTCCAGAAGAGAAATCTGGAGAAGCAGGAAAGGAGAGTAGCAGAAAAGTCAGACAGAGGGCTAGTTGGGGCAGACGAAGCAGCAAGAATCTGCCTTCATCAGAAGAAGGAAACAGGAAAGCAACCCCTCTGCCCTTTACATGGCCTGTTGCCCAGGGCTAGGCTCTGACACAAGAAGCCCAGGGTGGCCAGGCCATTTTCCCTCAATGGTTTTGGGCACAGAAGGCAACTGAACCTTGCTCAATCCAGTGGTTACCAGGGTAGCCTGGGGGGCCCAGAGCAGCTCTCCACTCACTCAGAGCCTGACAGTCCTAATCCACGGTGCTTGCCTTGATTTGCTCATGGCTATGAGCAGGGCCTGTTGAGCAGCACCTGGAGGCTGAGGATCCCAGAGTAGACCCCGTGTGTCCCTCCAGGGGCAGCTCCAGGAGGCTGTGCTTCTCGTCCATGGCAGGCATACACTGCTTCTTGAGGATGTTTTCATGCAGTTGAGAAGAAGGGCCTGAAAGGGGACCTAGGGACCCCTTCCAAGCTGTGGCATCTCCATTCTCAGGGACCCTGCTTTCACCATTCTGTTTTGCTGTGGCTCTACGTCTCTGACAGGGGATCTTCCCAGGCCCTGGGCCCCATCCTAGGCAGTAATGTGCAGAGGCAGTCTCTCTGCAGACTGTCCTCTATTGGAATTTTAAAATTATTTTCTTCTAGGCCTATGAAAAATTTTTTATTTTAATAGAGATTACATTGATTTTATGTGAATTTTGGTAAAATGGCCATTTGAACATTTGGTGATCCTTGAACAAAGTCTTTCCATTTTCTAAGATATTTAATTTGTTTCTTCAGTTCTTGTAACTTTTCATGGTAGAGATCTTTCACCAACGTTAAATTGACTCCTAAGTATTTTTTAAGCTATTGTGAATGGAATTGTTTTCCTTATTTGTTTCTTAGTTAGTTCATTATTGCTAACTATGGAAGTTATTGAGGTTTGTTTGGTAATTTAGTATCCTACCATTTTGCTGAACTTGTTTATAAGACTCAGGGGTCTTCTCATTGACTTTTTAGAGTTTTCTATGTGAAAGATATGTCTGTAAACAGAAATATTTGATTTCTTTCTCTTGCATAATTGCCCTGGCTAACATTTCAAGTACAATAGTGAACAAACGTAATAAAAGTTGACATCTTTGTTTCATTCCTGATTTGAGACAACATGCCTTCAATTTTTATCCCACTCAGTATAATTTTGTCAATGGTTCATTATATATAGTTCTTATCAATTTGGAGAAGATCCTTCCATATCTATTTTGTCAGACTTTTTAAAAAAAATCCTGAAGAGGTGTTAGATTTTGTTGAAGGCCTTTGTTTTTCTGCATCTATTGAGATGATCATGTAATTTTTTAGTCTTGATTTTACTTATGTGGTGTACTACTTTATTGATTTACATATATCAAAACATCCTTGCATCCCTGTGAAGAAACCAACTTGGTCACAATGTACAAATTTGTTAGTGTTTTGTTGAATTTTCTTTTTAGAAATCTTCTTTTTGAGAATTTTTGCATCTATGTTCATCAAGAATTTCAGTTTATAGATTTCTTTTTTGTTATTGTTGTTGATTTTGCCATCAGGACAGGCTAACATTTGAATTTGGGATCATTCTGTTTCTATTTCATAGATAAATTTAAGGAACACTGGTGTTTTTCATATATATATATTCTGTGTTCCTTTACTGTGACAAAATATCTGAGAGAAATTAACTTAAAGGAGAAAGGTTTATTTTGGTTCATAGTTTCAGTTCCTGTCTCCTTGATTCCACTGTTTCTGAGCCCATGATGAGGCAAAGGCAGAGGATGGTGGTGAGAGGGTGTGGTGCAGCAGATCTGCTCACTTCCTGGCAGCTGGGAAGGAGAGAAATATATATCAGTATTGATAATGATATGTGTGCCTATGCATCTATCTATTTACAGAGAGATATCCTAGTATCCTCATCCTTCAACAAGGCTTCACATCCTAAGGTTTCCACCACCTTCCAGTAATGCTGCCCACTGGGGCCTATGCCTCCAACAGTGAGCCTTTGAGGAACATCCCAGATTTAAACCAGAACAATATCCCAATTAATGCAGTCATTCATTCCCTCTACTTATGTATTGTGAGTAGTGATTTGACTATATGTGTGCAAATACCTGTTCACAGACTTACTTTCAATTATCTAGAAATAGAATTGGATCTCCATATAAGTAGGCTCTACATTCAAGGATTCAATAAAATGTAGATAGAAATGATTTGGAAAAAATATCTAGAAAATTCAAAGAAGCAAAACTTGAATTTGTTGCACACTGGGTGCTGTGCTGAATCTGCATAAATGAAGTGCTGAGTCGGTGTGGGCTTGCTGTGATTTCTTTCATTGCACAGATTTGCAGTTTTTGCTTTGTGTCTGGTTTGTGTACTATGTAGGTAGGCCTGTGAGGGTTGCGTCTGTCCTGAACATATATAGATTTTTTTCTTTTCATCTTTTGTGAAACAATGGTGTATAACAATGATTTGTGCTGTATTCACATTGTATTACACATCTAGCCAGGACTTGAAGCACACAAGATGCTGCACATAGGTTATAAGCAAATATTACATCTTTTTTATATAATAAGCACCTATGGATTTTGTTGTCTGTAGGCTCATGAGACCCAGTTTCCCATAGATACTGGGGAGTTTTCCAAATTTTAAAGGAAATTTTCTATACAGTTTTCTATAGCTGCTATACTTTGTAATTTGCCAATAGTGTATAAAGGTCTTGATTTCCCTATACCTTCATCAACACTTGCAATTTTATTTCTTTTTTTAAAATAGTGACTACATTGACAATGTAATATGATATTGTGGTTTTGATTTTCATTTCTCTAATAGTAACATTAAACATCTTTCTACATCTTTAAACATCTTGTTAGCAATTTATACATCATCGAAGAAATACTTATGCAAGTGCTTTGGCCATGTATTAAACCAGACTGTTTGATTTTTCTGTTTTTGAGTTGTAAGAGTTCTTTTTATGCTATGGGTATCAATCCCTTATCAAATGTATGGTTTGAAATCATTTTCTTCCATTCCTGTATATTGCTTTTTTACTCTATTGATTATACCTCTTGATATCTAATTTTTTACATTTGGTGTAATCCTATTTATTTACGTTTGCTTTTCTTCTTTATGCTTTTGATATTACATCCTAGAAATCATGTATTAAAATAAATGCATTGGGTACTTTATATTATATTTATATTATAATTAATAAATCACATGTTGAAGTTCAGTTTTTATTTTAATTTTTTCTTAGATGTTTATTTTTGTCTTTGAGGAATACTCTGTAAGATAAGTGATTAGATATAGAAGTATTGGCTCAATTTGAACAAAGGGAAGGTTTTATTCATTTATCCATCTCCAGTGCTTAGAACAGGAACTAGTATTATGTATGAAAAGATCAATAAATATTCACAGAGTGATGGAAAGGAAATGAACATATATAAATTTCTAAGATATAACTCTTGAACTGAGTTTCCAGAAACTGAGAAGACATTTGACCAGCAAACTGTGACAGACCCTGCTCACAACATCCTTCTCCCCAGTCATTTTCAAACCAGTATTTGGTAGACTGTAGTTTGGCCAATGAGATGCAAATGGAAATTTCCTGGGAGTGGCTTATGGGAAGGAGACTTCTATTTAAAAAAGGAAATATCAGTGGGCATACTGAGTGTCTTTTATTGTTCTTCTTGCATGGAAAATAGATGTAGTGCTTCAAATTTCAATGGCTCTTAAGACAGTGGAGTAACAAGCATACTAAGGAACTTCCTAAGCAAGTTCAAAGATAGAAAGGGCCTGAGTCCTTATTAGTATAATTGGACCATTGCACTGACCTTGGAATATCAACCTATGTACCTCTCTGTTTGTCTAGGCAACTGTTAGTTGCTTTTTTTGTTATTGATTGCCAGAGAAATTCCTAGCTGACTAGGAAAGCAGATGGAAAATACATTCACACAGATAAGTGAATGTGCCCAAATACTTGGGATTGTGAAATAACATGAAGTGTTAGGTAATCTGTAAGTAAATACATGAATTCAGGTTGGTTGGAATTTAAGGATAAAATTAGAGGAGCTGGAACATATTTTATGAAAGAATCTGGATTTCATTCTGTAGACAATGAAGGAAGAAGTTATATTGTTTATTTAATCAGATGAAAGACATCATCAAATACAAGGCACATCATTATTGAAAATATTAAAGAAGAATACTTTACCTAAATAAATGATGGCATTCCAATTAAAAACAGAACTTGGTCTCAGAGATTTGAAAATATATGTACCTTACAATCAGTGAAAACTGGTTATAGATAATTTGTATGAATACCATGTACGTATTGTGATAAGCACTTTGCTTTGATATTTCACTTAGTGCTTTCAACATTTTATGAATCATGTATCGGATTTTCCTTTCCATTTCATAGGTGGGAATTACAGGATCGCTCTAGGTTTCTTGCAAGATCAAATGCAAGGATACTCTTGTTAAATGCAAGTGAGGAAAAAGTAGAAGTGAGAGATTTAAACAAAGAATTTGAGGTTCTTTTGAGATATTTAGCAGGGAGTTGGGTAATGTTCAATAGTTAAGGGGAAAAAAGAGATGATTAATTAGATCGTCTGTTTGATCAATCAATATTTAAGAATCTACAGTAATGTAGGGAGCGGCTCAGAATGGCTGCTGCTGCCCTGCCCCTCCCACCTGAGGGCATTTTGTGCGTCAGCCTACATTTCCAATGATCCTCATTTCTGTCTACATCACCCATAATCCTCTCCTGCTTATGTCATATATCCAGATGTTCTGATGACCTATCAGATAACACTCTGTGCCCTCTTCCTGCCCCATTGGCCCGCATCCACCCTATATAAGTTGTAGCCATTTTAAGAATAAATGAGACTCGATTGGAATCTCAACCTGTCTCCACCTCTCTTTTCTCTTGCCCAGTCCTCCATCCCCATCCCTTCTCCAGGTGAGGCCCATGGACTGATCTGCGGGACGGATCAAGTGGCGCCCAATGTGGGGCAGACCTGGCACGAGGGATAATGACGCGGGACCGTTCATGGGGTTAAAGTGCCGGCTGGCGTGACTGTTTCAGGACTTCGTTCCTGTGATCTGTGCAGATGGCCACCTTACGTCTCACCTGAATCACGGTAGGTGAACGGGATTAGCATGGGCAAGCACTTAGTGAGCATGAATTTTTCATGAATGGCCTCAGGGAGGCACTCAAGATTAGAGAGATTAAGGTTAAAACAAAAGATTTCACATTCAGTGTGTCCATGGTTCCCCCTAGAGGGCACCATCGATTTAAAAAGGTGGAAAAGAGTAGGAGATGCTCTCAAGGACTATTATGAGGTTTTTGGCCCAAAAAGGAGCCCGGTAACTACCTTTTCATATTGGGTTTTAATCTCTGAGCTGCTGACACAATGTCACGCAGATCCCCAGAATGCAGAGATGCTCGCCCAGGGTGAGGTGCATTATCTGCTTCCTGCAGTTGTACTCCACCAACACCGGACTTATCTAAGGCACCCAGCCCTCCAGGCTCTGTTGTCCTTGATATCCTGGAGCCTTTTCAAGATGGTGACGTGTCACCACTCCCTTTGTCTGGAGGCCAGGAGAGTACTCAAAATGGCATGCACTGCCCTGATACTCAAAATGGCACTGCCTCTATACTGACTTTAGTGGTGAAAAAAAATAGGGGCTGGGTATTTAGCTCAGTGGCATAAGCACCTGCCTTGCAAGTCTAAGGTCGTGAGTTCAATCCCTGGTACCAATTAAAAAAAAAGTTGCCATTAGAGCTAGCGTGGTGGGTGCTGTGGTCCTTGTCGGGTTCCACCATGGCATACAGGGGCCAGACCCAGAAAGTGCAGAAGGTGATGGTGCAGCCCATCAACCTCATCTTCAGATACTTGCAGAATAGTTCCCGGATTCAGGTGTGGCTATACGAGCAAGTGAATATGCACATAGAGGGCTGTATTATTGGTTTTGATGAGTACATGAACCTTGTATTAGACGATGCAGAAGAAATTCATTCTAAAACCAAGTCAAGAAAACAACTGGGTTGGATCATGCTGAAAGGAGATAATATTACTCTGCTGCAAAGTGTCTCCAACTAGAAATGATCAGTGAATTAAGACAGCAGTGAGAACCAATAGCAGGCAATTAAGATAAATGTCAATTACAGTATTACCCATATAAAAAGGCAGCTGATTAAGTGGTTTGCCTTGGAGGTATTTGTAAAATGTTTGTTCATATTGTTTTGTCTACCCTTATGTTTTTACTGGGGGCAATAAATGTAGGGTTGTTTTTATTAAAAACAAACAAACAAAAAAAAAATGACGCTGCCACGTTCCCTTCTCCGTACTGCCCTATCTACCCTGGAAATGGGAGATTATCCATTCTTACAAGTCGAGCTCAAAAAAAAAAAAAAAAAAAAAAAAAGAAAAGAAATGGGAGCTTAGTCGCTGGAAAGACCAAGAGGTGGTTTGGACTTGGGTAGGATCAGGAAGTCCATGGTTTGCGCCCACACCCTGTTGGTTCTTTCTGGGGCTCCAATGTCCCAGACAAAGTCAATTCTACCTTTGTCCTGTAGCAACAGGGGGCAGATCATATTGTAATTCCCCGGGAGAATATTTTTGTGCTCATTGGGGCTATGAAACAGTTGCAACAGGATGGCAACCCGCCTTCCCGATAAACACCTTAAACTGACATTGGAGCCACTGGGGTGCAGCCTAGATGACTACCCACTGGCCAATCAAAGACCCTGTCAAGTTCTAAATGTCACTGTCACCACTCCTGAAGACCCTGGGTGGCTGACAGGACACACCTGGGGACTTCGAGTTTATGAGTCAGGCAAAGACAGGGGAAATCTTATTCTCATAAAAAGGGTTTCTCTACAGATTTCATCCATCCCCATAGGTCCAAATCCTGCTCTAAAGCCACAATATAATCCAAATCCAAAATACAATCAGTCCAATACAGATCCTGTTACTGTTGTTCAAACAACCACAGTAAGTCACCCAACCATAAGTGTTTCTCAAGTCCCCTCACACCAGGCAGATCATATACCTGCCTCTCAATATTCACATTCTAACCTATTCAGTTTGATTAAAGGGGCATACATGGCTTTAAATCATACCCAACCTGATCTCACCCAATCCTGTTGGTTATGCTTGGCTGCTCCTTCCCCATACTATGAAGGAAAGGCCCTCAATTTAACCTTTAACAGTTCTCCTAGCTCATCTGCCTGTGACTGGGGCAATCACCACAAGCTGACTCTCCCTGACGTCTCAGGTAGAGGGACTTGTCTTGGGGACTCCAGCCATCCACCAGCACTGGCAGCATGACTCTGTGCCCAGCTTCATTCAGAGTTCAAGCCAAATAATTACCTCATTCTACCCCCAGGAACATCTTGGGCTTGCAATTTTGGCCTTTCTCCCTGTATAGCAACTACTGTTTTTAACAAGTCTACAGATTTTTGTGTTCTTGTACAGGTTCTTCCTCACATAACCTTCCACCCAGGAGACTACTACCTCCAGGCATTGCAGACTGGCTATATATATATATGAGAGAACCTGTGACACTCACCTTAGCTGTATTGCTAGGGTTAGGAGTTGCAATGGGAATAGGAACAGGGACTACAGCTCTAGTGTTGGGAAATCAGCATCTAGCTCAATTAGAGGCAGCAGTAGATCAAGATTTATGCGAAATAGAGACATCTATAACGGCTCTACAAAAGTCCTTAATATCCTTGTGTGAAGTAGTCTTACAAAATAGGAGAGGGCTAGACCTCCTATTTATGAAGGAGGGTGGCTTATGTGCTGCCCTCAGGGAAGTGTTGTTTTTATGCTGACCACTCAGGAGTCGTCAAAGAGTCCATGAATAAACTAAGGGAGCATCTCAAAGAGAGAGAAAAAGAGCACCTCAGAGAAACCACCTTCTCCTCCATGTGGGGGGGGGTCTCTTCCCTTACATTGCCCCCCTCTTGGGACCCCTAGCCACCTTGCTGTTACTGCTTACTGTAGGACCTTGTATTTTTCAGAGGATCATGATGCTCATTAATAACGTTAATAACAGGATTGACACATTTATGGCAAAGCCCATTCAGGTACATTACCACTGGTTGGAAATGGCAGAACAACAAACTTATTGGGAAAGAACACCCACTGACGGCCCACATGATACTGTGGCCCAAATACCCTGAGGCACTGGACAGGCAGCCAGAGACGGGCAATTAGGACACATATGTAGCGCCAATCAGCCACCTAAGACAGGCCCAGGACCAACAGCTGTCCTGCAGGCCCACGACGGGTAAGGCTCGATTAGGTTCATATGAGGAGTCCTTGACCCAAGACAGGCACTGTCCTCCCAGGGCCTGCCATGTTCCTAAAAAATATATAATTATAAGGGAGGAGATGCAGGGAGCAGCTCAGAATGGCTGCTGCTGCCCTGCCCCTCCCACCTGAGGGCATTTTGTGTGTCAGCCTACATTTCCCATGATCCTCCCCTTGCCTACAATGCGCATGACATAAGCAACTTCCTGCTTCAGCCTACATTTCCCATGATCCTCGTGTCTGCCAACAATACCCATAATCCTCTCCTGCTTATGTCATATATCTGGATGTGATGATGACCTATCAGATAACACTCTGTGCCCTCTTCCTGCCCCATTGGCCCACCTCCAACCTATATAAGTTGTAGCCATTTTAAGAATAAATGAGACTCGATTGGAATCTCAACCTGTCTCCATCTCTCTTTTCTCTTGCCCAGCCTTCCATCCCCGTCCCTTCTCCAGGCAAGGCCCACGGATCGATCTGCGGGACAGATCACAGTAAACCAGAGTCAATAGTAGGAAGCCCTAGGGATGTTATGGCAGGTACAACAATCAAGTGAGGAAGAAGGATATAATTTAGCCAGTCCACAACTATTTTAAAGTATATTTTGCATTGTCTTATTTAACAAAACACATTAAATCTTTCCCACTGGAGAACTTAATTTCTGTGGAAAAATATAAACTAAAGTATATGAATGAATAAGTAAGAGGTTTCATATCATGATGATATTATGAGTAAAAAGAGTTTTTCCCCCATCCCCAAACCAGATGTTTTGAGTTCTTTCAAGAAGATTTGACCTACACTGTGTGTCTGAGGAAGACTTCTCCTAAATTATGACCTGTAAGCTGAGAATTTATTTCATTCCCACAGAGGAGAGAGCAAGATATACAGTAATGTAAGTAAAGGAAAGCATGCAGATGTCATCAGATAGAAACAAAATTATCATGAATGGAGAGAGTGCCAGCAAAAGAAACATCTTCTCCAGGGAGGGGAAGAGTATGGGGAACATTATCAGGATGAAAATGCAAATGTGGAAAAATACAAATGATAAATACAAAAGTCACTGAAATAATGAAAATGTGCTAAGGACAAGGAGCACAGAACTAACTGCCCAATAACTTCAACATTTAGAAGTTTAAGGGAGAAGAGAAAAAAAATCAACAAAGTGTTCTATGAAAGAGGAGCTGAAAAAAGAAGCAAAAAGTGTTATTTTGGAGAATTCAAAGTGGACATTGTTCAAGGAAATATAGGTTAAATTATTGGGCTTTATGTCCTCAGAATCAGTGTTGGTAAAATGGAAAGTAACTTGGTAGAGCTCCTAGCTAGATGTTGCCTGTCCTTGTCTCAACTGTCATGGCAGGACAGGGGACTGTGGAGTTTATGGTGTTTGGGAGGATGACACAATTTTTCTTCTCTCCATCCTTCCCACTTCAACTGTCTGACTGTAGTCTTAAAACAGAGTTTATAAATCAAGTCTCCTCAAGACAGAACATCAAATTAAGACCACATTCACTCATGACTTCTTTTTACTTTAGATGCTGTGAAAACTCCAAGACATCCAGGTGTTTCTCTCTTACTTTCTTTCTCTCTCTCATTTTATTTTATTGTGGTAAAAAAACTTACTGTGATTTTAATGTATTTTAAAATGTGCAATGATCAACAACTGGGATGTCATAGTACTAAAAGGCTTTTGCACTTCAAGAGAAATCACCAACACGGTGAAAAGAAAACTCATAAAGTGGGAAAGAATTTTAGCCAACAATTCCTCAAAGGACTTATATGCAGAACATATAAAGAACTGAAAAACATCAAGCCCCCCAAATGCAAAGACCCAATCCAAAAATGGGCATTGAAGATGAACACAGTTCTCAGAAGAAGATATACAAATGGCAAATAAATACATGAAGAAATGTTCACTATCACTGGTCATTTGAGAAATGCAAATTAAAATGGCACTGAGATTTCATCTCACCCCAGAAAGAATGGCTGCCATCAAGAAAACAACTGATAAGAAATGTTGGCAAGGATGCAGGAAAAAAAAAAACACTTCTCCACTGTTGGTAGGAGTGGAGACTGGTGCAACCACTGTGAAAATCAGTATAGAGATTCCTCAAAAATCTAAGATTGGAAGTTCCATTCAATCTAGCTATTCCTCTCCTGGGTATTTTCCCAGAAAAGTTGAAAACATCATGTCACAGAGATATACTTGCATCCATGTTCTTAGCAGCACAATTTGTGATAGCTAAATCTTGGAAACAACTAAAATGCTCATCAACTGCAGAGTGAATGGAAAAGATGTGGTATTTTTATACAATGGAATGCTATTCAGCTATAAAAAGGATGATCTTGAGGCCTTTATAGGTAAATGGAGGCAACTTGAAAATATCCTCATTAGTGAGATAAACAAGACTCATATGAGTAAATATCACATTGTCTCTCTAATGTGAAAACAATAAAAACTGATAGAATAATGGGATCTCAAAAGTATAATAGATACTGTGAAGGTGAAAGGGAATGTAAGTGCTCTAAGGAATTTAATGGTATGTCTGGTGTGTAAGGTAGATAACCATATTACTGAATTTCTGTTGGAATACCGAACAGAAGGATTTGCACTGTCAATGTTTGAGTGTCTAGCCACTATGTATGCTTTGATTTTGTCATTGGCAACTATTTTTTAATATGACAATGTGTAATGTATCAACTAGTGATTCTATGATGATTTTTTTGAATTCAGTATTGTTCTACCCTTCTTTTCTATTTTTCTATTTCCTTTTTTTAATTTTAAAAAGGTATAAGATTAAACATAACAAAATAGAACAAAACAGATCATAAGGAAACAATTTTAAGAAACGGATTTCAAGCAAGTCCACTGGAGATCTTCACTGTCTATCTTATTGTCTCTAGTTTTCTTCCAAATAGTTGTCCCCATCTTCACACACATTGAATACATGTTGAGCATTATAGAACAAATCAAATCATTACAGGATGATAAAGGCTTTTTAGGTCTTCAAGACCTGACATTGGGAAAGTCAATAATGACTAACATAATGTCTCTTATTCTCTTCATAGTAGCTGTCCTTATCTTTATGTTTGCTGAAATTGAACATGAGACTAGACTAATGTCACTCTGAACATTTGAATAATAGTATTGTTAGTATAATAGTATTATTATGATTTTATATCATAATGCTACAGAATTAGCAATGAGTTTCTTAGTGTCTCTTCTTCAGAGTATCTGTTCATTACATTGTTCATTATATAATCTGTTCCCATAAACAGTTTAGAAATGCTCCCCATGTGTGAATCTCTACATGTATATCTATCCTTTCTGTATTGTAGGGAAAAACAGATCATAACAAGACAACAGAACAAATTCATAGAAAAACATGAAATGAAAAAGACATATAAAACCACAATATTAGGTGATATACAGTAGTTAATATGCTTTCTTTTGTTATTTTCAATAGAATTGTCCACATCATCAGGCATAATATAATTGAACATAACATTCCATGGCTATTTTTATAAAAACATAACTTTGGAGACATCATAGGACTTCAAAAGCAGTTAATAATCAAACCAGAATGGGTATCTTTTTTTTTATTTAAAGAGAAAATCAAAACTAAACGAAGCAAAACAGTAAAAGGCTAGAAGTAATACAGAATTTCAAGAGAAAAAATATACAGTAAGAATTTACCAGTTAATAGATCACACATTGTCATCTTAGAAACAGTTGTCCAGATTATAAAATTAAAGCATACAAAGTGGACATTAATACAGTGAGATTTTAGTCAGTTCTGTTCAATGATCCAAGAAAAACTCAGCAATATGATTCTCTATCCTACACATTTAAATATACTTGCAGTTATATCCTTTAGATCACTTAACTTCCTCTTTTTTTATGCTAACAATCACACATTTTGGTTTCCATTTCTCCCACAGTTCTTATAACTTTTTCTTTCAAGAGGAGAACAAAAAAGATAAAAAAACAAAAAACCAAAAACCAAACAAAAACAAAACAAGACAGACCAAAGAAAAACCCAATGTGACAAAGCAAAACAGAGTCAGTTAAAACAGGAGGATGGACATAGTATATAATCCAAAAAAAAAAAAAAAAGATTACTAGGTGATCAACAGTGGTTACCATTATGCCTCTTGTTATCCTAAAAAGAGTTGCCTATATCAGCTGGTATAAAAGAACTGAACAAAACAGTATAGAAGACCAATGAAACCCACACTGGAGAGCTTACAGGACTTCCAAAGAAGATAATAGTCAAACAATAACAGGTATCATAGAATATCTGGTTGCCTTCCAAATGGTTGCCTATACCCTCAAACTTGATACTATTAGGCAAAACAGAATATAATAAATCAGTCAGAACAAGATGTGGAGACAATACAGGGGTTCAAATCGCGTTAATAGCAAAACAAAAAAGTTACTATAATCTATTGCACTATTTTTAATTTAGTTTTCCCTTAGTTAAAAGATACTAAGAAATAAATTAATTTTCAGTGCTGGGGTTTTAGCTCAGCGGCATAAGTGCCTGCCTTGCAAGCAGGCAGTCATGAGTTCGATCCCCGGTACTGATAAAAAAGGAAAAAGACAAAAAAAGAAAAAAAAAAGAAAGAAAGAAAGAAAGAATTTTAAAAAAAAGAAAAGAAAAAAAAGGGGGTGGGGAAGATTGAGATAAAGAAGAACATATCAATAGAACAACACTGGTCAGACCCGAAAAATTTAAGCATCATTGTGTTTCACCACCAGATAGCCTGACATTAATAATAGTTACCATAGTGACTCTTTCCTTGAAATATTTGAGTCTAACTTCATATACTATAGCATCAAACTTATCAAGACAGTGTGAAACCGTTCAAGAGAATGAAATTATTACAGGATATTTATAACCAGCTAACAGGAACTAAACATCAGTTTCTATATTATATCTTTGCCTATAAAAAATTTGCTTATACTATTGCATACATTAAAATATAATAAGATACAACATGTTAGAACCAATGGAAACAAATGAACAACAACTTGATGGGGCTTCAAAACAGGATATTAAATCAGCACTAGCTATTATGCTCTTATTTTCTTAAAAATAGTTATTTGTAGTATCACAGACAATAAAATAAAATAACCCAGATTAAAACCATTCCAATTAATTAGTGAAAACATTATATGGCTTCAAACCAGTGTGACTGGGAATCATGATTACCACGTACTTGCATGTATTCTTATCATTTCTTACACTAGGGAAACTATTCGGTGTTTATACATGTGAGTTTGATTTATTTTACTTATGAGTATGGTCTCAAGCTGCGTCCATTTATTTATAAATGTCTCAATGTGATCATTGTTTATAGCTGAGTAGTGCTCCATTGTATAAAAATACCACAACTTTTTTTATCCATTCCTCAGTTGATGGACACTTAGGTTGCTTCCAAGATCTGGCTATTACAAATTGTGCTGCTATAAACATGGGTGCACATATATCACTGTGGTATGGTGCTTTCAGTTCTTCAGGGAATATGCCTAGAAGTAGAATAGCTGGGTCAAATGGTGCTTCCAGTCCCAGATTTCTGAGAAATCTCCAGACTGACCTCCACAATTGTTGCACCAGTCTACACTCCCAGCAACAGTGCAGGAGAGTTTCTTTTTCCCCACAGCCTCTCCAGCATTTGTTGTTGATGGTTTTCTTGATCTTGGCCATTCTTCCATGTGTGAGATAAAATCTCGGTGTGGTTTTAATTTGCATTTCTCTAAAGACTAGTGATGCTGAAGATTTTTTCATATATTTAGTTCCCATTTGTATTTCTTCATCTGAAAATTGTTTATTCATCTCAGATTCCCATTTTTGGATGGAGTGTTTGAATTTTGGGGTCTGATTTTTTAAAAATTCTTTATATGTTTTAGACAGCAGTCCTTTGTCTGAGGGGAAGTTCACTACGATTTTTTCCCAGTTTGTGGGTTTTCTTTTCACTATGTTAGAGATTACTTTTAATGTGCAGAAAGTTTTTAATAAGGTGTGATCCCAGTTATTGACTCTGGGAAGTATTTCCCATGCAGTTTGAGTCTTGTTCATGAATTCTCTACCTACCCCTATATCTTCAAGGTTTTTACCCAATTTATCTTCCAATAGATCTAGTGTTTCTGTTTTAATATTTAGATCTTTGATCCATTTATATTTTATTTTATTATATGGTGACAGGCATGGGTCTAGTTTTAGTTTTCGGCATATGGAGAGCCAGTTTTTCCAACACCATTTATTAAAGAGACTGTCATTCTTCCAGTGGTTGAGTGTGTTTGTAGTTGTGGTTGTATCTTCTAATCTATTCCACTGATGTTTGGCTCTGTTTTGATTCCAGTACCATGTTGATTTTACTACAGTTGCTTTGTAGTATAACTTCAAGCCAGGGATTGTGATGCCTCCTGCCTTGCCTTTGCTGCTTAGAATTGCTTTTGCTATTCTAGGTCTCTTCTCACTCCAGATGAATTTTAGGATTGATTTCTCGAGATCTATGAGGTATGTTGATGGTATTTTTATTGGGACTGCATTGAATCTGTATAACAGTTTTGGGAAAATGGCCATTTTCACAATGTTTGTTTTTCCTATCCATGAGCAAAAGATGTCTTTTCATTTTCTGAGATCATCTTCAGTTTCGTTTTTCAGTGTATTATAATTTTCCCTGTATAGGTCTTTCACTTCTTTCGTGAGAGTAATTCCTAAATATTTCATTTTTTTGCTTGCTAGTGTGAAGGGTGTGGCTTCTCTTATTTCTCTCTCTGTGATTTTGTTGTTAGTGTATAAGAATGCTATTGATTTTTGAGTATTGATTTTGTATCCAGCCACATTGCTGAATTTATTTATTATATCTAGGAGTCTTTCAATGGAGTTTTGGGGGTCTTCTATGTAGAGTATCATATCATCAGCAAATAGTGATAATTTAACTTCTTTTTTTCCTATCTTTACACCTTTTATTTCTTTCTTGTCTAATTGCCCTGGCTAGTATTTCCAGTACTATATTACATAGGAGGGATGACAGGGGACATCATTGTCTTGTGCCTGATTTTAAAGTAAAGGCCTTTAATTTTTGGCCATTTAGTATGATACTGGCTGTTGGTTTGTCATAGATGGCCTTTATTGTGTTGAGGAAAAGACCGTCTATTCCAATTTTCTGCAAGGTTCTTATTATAAATGAATGTTGTACCTTATCAAAAGCTTTTTCTGTATCTATAGAAAGGATCATGTGATTCTTACTTTTGACTCTATTGATATGGTGGATTACATTTATTGATTTACATATGTTGAACCATCCCTGCATACCTGGGATGAATCCCACTTGGTCATGGTGTATAATCTTGATGATTTGCTGCATCCTATTTGCCAATATTGTATTGAGCATTTTTGCATCTGTGTTCATTAGGGAGACTGGTCTGTAGTTCTCTTTTTCAGTTGGGTCTTTCTCAGGTTTTGGTACTAGGGTAATATTTGCTTCCAGGAATTACTTAGGAAGGATTGCTTCCCTTTCACTTTCATTGAAGAGTTTGAGGAGTGTCGACATTATGTCCTCTTTGTATTTCTTGTAGAATTCTGCAGTGAATCCATCTGGGCTTGGGCTCTTTTTTGTAGGTAATGACTTAATTACATTTTCAAATTCATTAATAGAAATTGGGTTATTCAGCAGTTTTACATCTTCTTGACTTCGTTTTGGTACTTCATATACTTCTAGAAATCTGTCTATTTCTTCTGTGTTATCAAACCTTTGAGAATAAAGGTTTTTGATATTGGTGTTGATGATCTTCTGTATTTCTATTGGGTCTGTAGTGATTTCACCTTTTTCATTCCTTATTGCATGAATTTGAGCTTTTTCTTCCATTTTTCAAATAAGGTTGGCTAGGGGCTTATCTATTTTATTTATTTTTGCAAAGAACCAACTCTTTGATTCATTGATTTTTTGGATTGTTTTCTTACTCTCTATTGTATTGATTTCTGCTCTGATTTTTATTATTTCCTCTCTTCTTTTGGCTTTGGGCTTGACTTGCTCTTCTTTTTCTAGATGTTTGAGGTGAAGCATCAAGTTATTTATTTGTATTTGTTCTGTTTTCCTGTTGTGGGAACTCAGTGCAATAAATTTCCCTCTGAGGACAGCTTTCATTGCGTCCCACAGATTCTGGTAAGTTGTATTTGTGTTTTCATTTGTTTGTAGATATTGTTTAATTTCTTCTTTAATTTCCTCTGTGACCCACTGATTACTCAAGGTGTGTTATTCAGTTTCCATGTGTTTGTGTGATTTTTGCAGTATCTTTTATCTTTAATTACTAATTTCATAGCACTATGATCTGATAACTTGCAGGGGACGATTTCAACTCTTTTGCATTTGTTTAAATGTGTTCTGTGAGTTAATATATGGTCTATTTTAGAGAATGACCCATGTACTGCTGAGAAGAATGTGTCTTCTGATGTTGTTGGGTGCAATACTCTGTATATTTCTATCAATTCCATTTGTTCACAGGAGTGATTCAGTTCTTTTATTTCTTTGCTGATTTTCTGTCTTGTTGATCTGTCCATTGGTGTCAATGGGGTATGAAAATCTCCTGTTATAATTGTATTACTGCTAATTTGGTTTTTCATTTCTGATATTACTTGTTTTATATCACTGGGTGCTCTGGAATTTGGTGCATATATATTTAAGACAGTTATTTCTTCCTCTTGATGTTTTCCCATAACCAGTATGTAGTGACCTGCTTTATCTCTTCTCATCATTATTGTTTGAAGTTCAGTTGTCTGCAAACAGAATAGCTATAGAATAGGTATCTTGTTAACATCTTGTCATCTTCAGAGTAGTTGACTCTACTCTTAGACTTGATACTATCAAGCATACCAAATTTGAATAAAATCAGTGAAGAAAAAACAGCAATCTAACAAAACAGCTTCAAATAAGATCAGTCATAGTACAACAATGTAAGTAATACAGGGCTTCAGTTTAAGTTAATAGGAAATTAAGGATAATTACTGTAGTATAGCCTGCTGTTTTGGGGATAGCTTTCTATGCCCTCAAATCTGGTATGAGTAGACAGACTGGAACAAAATAAAATCAAACTAAACAGAGTGAAAAGACTAATGTGGCTTTTAAATCCTGACACACTGTGAACAATGTCCTCTGCCTTCTTTTTTTTGGCAATTCCTCACCTTTCCCCTTCTCAGGATGCTTTGTATATTTTGGGTCTCACTAGCTCCTTTAGTTTTTAGATTAGGGGTCAACCTGATACCTATCTGAGTGTTGCTGAACCTTTTTACCCATGAGCTTGATCTTGAGCTGTACTCCTTTACTTGCTAAAGCCATAAAGTTTCCCTTCCTTTCAGCTGTGTAGTTCTACACTGCAACAAAAGCATCATAACTTTTCAACCTATCTGCGGCTGCTGGATGAGTTGTCCCTATTTCTCTCTGGTTCCCTGTCATGTAGAGCATTGTTTTCTCATCTTTGACTTTAAGTTTATTAACCCTCTTTCAGGGTGAGTGTATTTCCTATTCAGAGCCTCTCGATGAATCCTGCCTCCTAATCTACTCTGCCTGTGTTTCTTTTTAATAGTGTATCAAGGCTATCTATATTAAATATTATAGCCTCCCTTCTCTGCCTCATCTCTGCTATTCTATTTTTCAGCTATTATTATTTCACTTTTTGCCTTCATTCCACTATCTGCCCCATTCATTGAGGCCTCTCTGCCACTGTTGCTGGAATTCTGGTATTTTTCTCTCTCTTTCTCGAATGTCCTTCAGTATTTTTTGTAGGGTTGGATTGGTGGCCATGAACTCCCACAGTTTCTCCTTGTCTTGGAAACATCTTATTTCACCATTAATTTTGAGAGAGATTTTCAGGGTACATCAATCTTGGTTGGAAGTTATTTTCTTGCAGAGCTTGGACTATTCCCCCCCCCCCAGGTTCTTCTTGATTTGAAAGTTTGTGTTGATAAGTCTGTCATTATTTTGATGATTTTTCCTTTGTAGGTGATCTGGTTCTTTTCTCTGGCTGCTTTTAATATTTGGTTCTTGTGGTGAATTTCTGGGATCTTGATTATTATATGTCTGGGTGTAGATCTGTTTTGGCTGGCATTCTGTATGCCTCATTTATCTGGATGTCATTTGTTTTTCCTATGCTTAGGAAGTTTTCCTTAATTATTTCTGTGAATAGTCTTTGTAATTTATTTGTGGTTACTCCTGCTTCTTTGCTCACATTTTTCATTTTTAAGTTATAGATCCTCTTGTCATCTTCTAGCCTTTGAATTGTTTCTTCCTGGTTTCTTGTTATTTTCTTTTGCAATCACACATTATAAATCTCTTCAAGTTTTGAAAGGCTAACTTTAGTTTCTGTGAAGGCATTTTTGCCAACTCAATGGAGTTTTTAGTTTCCTAGTAATCTCTTTGGATCTGTTTCATGTATTCTAGATTTTATTATATATTCTTCACCAATGGTTTCTCTTCCTTTTCTGGGTTCCTCATTTTTCCATCTGTGTTTTATTTGGAAGAGCTTAGCATTCCTCTAATTAATCATTTTATATCTTGCCTCACTTGGATTAGAATTTCAGTTATAAGTTCGTCTATGAGGTCATGAAAGTATTTCTTTATGTCCACTGATGATGTGGCTAATATTGCATGATTGCTGGACTGGTTCTCTTCTGTATTTGTTTCTCCAGGGCTTATTTTCCCAGGGTCAGTGGCTGGAGGTTTTTTCTTATTTCTATCTCTTGTCATGTTTCTGGTTTCTTTTAGACAGATGTGTAGTGGAGGTCTCTAGCCCTCTCCATATTGCTTACAGTTTCTCCGAAGCATGTTGACTGGGGTTTTGCTGCCCTCTCCAATTTGTTATCTGAGATGCATGCAAGGGTGATGCAGGTTATCCCTTCACCTTGGAGCCAGTCAACCAGCAAGTGTCTTCAACAACTTAGGCTGTGCTGTGGCAGACATCCAGGATCAGGACTGTTTTATCCCTGGCTATTGGGTGCCAACCAGGGGTGTGCCTCAGCCCAAGCAGGGCTCACTAGTCCTCTCTGGGCCAGGGGTGGCTGACTGATGCCACCATGGTGCTGGGCTCTGCCCCACTCCAAGGTGTCTTCAGGCCAGTAACACCTGTGGTGGGATCCAATTTCTAGCACTCACCCTCGACTATTACAGTTCTCTACCTTGGCTCCATGCTGTGCCACATCCTCCCTCCAAGAGCCTGGGACTCACCAATTCCCATTATCTATGTCCATGGCTTCAGCATGACCTTCAATCGCCTGACTCCTCAGTGCTCCCAGCACAGCGTGGACCAGTCTCAGTGAGTGTGTCAGGCTCCAGCCCTCCACTTGCTTTTTTCCTTCCTCTTCCTATTTTTCTTTTTCCTTTAGTTTCCTCCTGGATTTGTGAGAGTCCCTCTCCATTCATCTGGACCTCTCCATGTTGTTGAATTCCAGCGTCTGAGCTGTTTTTCCCAGAGAGGCTCTGCACCCAGCTACCTATCAAGCCACCATCATTTCTAATCTCCAGACTTTTCTATTTTCTTTAATTTTCTTTTCTTTATTTGAAAAAAGAGAACAATATGCAATATAGCAACCATTGTTAAATTTCTTCATTCTGTTTTGAAGAATTGTATTGTTACTATTTTGAGTCTGCTGTTGTTGCTTATGTCTTTTGCTTTTCATTTTTCTTTTCTTATTTCTCTCTTTTTTAAATAAAAAATAAAATGTATAATACATTGTTGTTAACTATAGGTGCAAAGTTGTGGAGTAGATCTCTAGAACTTACCTATCTTGCTGAATACAAAATTTACACCTGATAAATAGTAGTTCCCATTTCTTCAACCTATGCAATTGCTGTTCCACTATTTGATTTTATGAATGAAATTTTATTTAGGCACATACTCTAAATGGAATTATGTAATATTTGTCTCTTATTGTGACTAGTTTATTAGTAGTATAATGTCCTAAGCTTCATTAATCTTTTAAAATGTTGTAACATTTTGTTTTTTTGAGGCAGAGTAATATATGTATATAAATATTTCACATTTATTTATCCATTTATGGTGTTTTTCTTTTTGTTTATTCATAATAATCCTGTAAAGAACAGAGAGTACAAATATATATTTTAAGTTGTTATTTCAATTTTTAAAATTTAGAATAAGCATCTAAAGATAGAATCGCTAGATCAAATGGTGTTTGTACTTTTAATTTTTTGAGGATTGCTTATGGTTTTAAAATTTATTTATTTATTTTTAAAAATTTTGTTTAAAGAAAGAGTAAACAAAACAGAAACTGGGTAGAAATAATAGATACTTCAATGAAAAAAAAACAGTAAGAAATCACTAGTTGATGATTACAGATTGACCTCTTAAAAATAGTTATTCAAGATACTAGAGTAGAGCATATAAAGTGGGAATTCAAACAGTGAGACTACAACCAGTTCTGTGCAACTATCCAACAAAAACTTAGAAATATGGTTATCAATCCTATACACTTAAACATACATGCAGTTATCCATATCTTCAATTATGTTGAGATTGAACAAAACCAGGAAGGCTAATATCACTCTGAATAAAGAATAATACTATTGCTGGGTTTTGCATTATTACAGTCCAGAATCAGTGCTGGGTACTTTTGTGTCTCCTTTTCTTCAGAGTATCTGTTCATTTCATCATGTGTCATAGATGAGTTCTCATAAACTGTTTATAGATTCTACACATGCATGAGTCTTAACATGTATTTCTGTCTTTTCTATATTAGAGGGAGAAACAAAACAAAACAACACAAAACAAAACATATTCCTATAAGCACATGAAATGAAAAAGACATATAAGACTATTGTACACGGAGTTCTACCATAGTTCCTGTGCTGTCTCTTGTTATCTTCAATAGAATTGGCTATATCATCAGAGATAGTATAATTGAATACATCAGTACATAATATTGTTAATAAAAACACAACTTTGTATATAATATAACACTTCAAAAACAGGCAGTTATCAAACCAGAATGTGTATTGTAGAGTCCTGTCATCTTCAGTATAGTTGCCTATACTCTCGGACTTGATACTATCAATCATATCAGTTTTGAATAAAATCAATCATATCTGTTTTGAATAAAACCAAACAGCAATCAAACAAACCAGATTTAACTAAGATCACTCATAATAAAACAGTATAAGTGATACAAGGCTCCAGATTAAGATAATAGGAAATTAAAGATGATTACTGTGCTATGTCCTTATGTTTTTGTGTTAGCTGTCTGTGCCCTCAAATCTAATGCAAGTAGACAAACTGGGACAGAATAAAATCTTTCCAAAAAAAAAAAAAAAAAGAATAAAATATATCTAAGCAGAGTGGTGTGCGTAATGTGGGTTCTAAATCCTGATACACTATTCATAAAATCTTCTGCCATCTTTTTTAAGACTTTCCATCCCCTTTCGCTTCCCCAGAGTACACTGTGAATTTTTGGGTCTGGCCGAGACCCTTGGTTTTAAATTGGGGGCGGGGGGCAACCTGCTATTCACCTAAGTGGTTCTGAACCTTCTCACTCCTGGACATGATCTCCAGTTGTATTCCTTTACCTATTAAAGCCTGTCTTTCCAATCTGTCCACAAATACTGGACTAGTTGCCCCTGTTACTCTCTGGTTCTCTGTCACATAGAGCATTGTTTTCTTAGGCCATGATTTTCAGTCCATGTACTCTTTTTCATGTTAATTGTATTTCCTATCAATAGCATCTTTAAAAAAAAAAAAGAACCACACATGGCGCCTTTGGTCCTCCTGATCTGTGCCATGTGTGGTTCTTTAAAAAAAAAGAACCTACCTCCTGATCTACTCCATGTGTTGTTCTGTTTTTTAAATTTAGTGCATTAAGGCCATCTATATTAGAGATTATAACCAACCTTCTCTGCCTCATTTCTGTAATGCTCTTTTTTTGCCATCAGTTTCCAGATTATCTTCTTCATTCTGCTCCATTCATTGAGGCCTCTCTGCCACTGTTCCTGGAATCCTAGTACTTTTCTCTCTCTCTCTAGAATGCCCTGCAGTTAGATTGGTGGTTGTGAATGTCCAGAGTTCCTCTTTGTCTTGGAAGCATCTTTTTTCTCCATTAATTTCTAGTGACAGTTTAGCAGGGTATTATCTATCTGGGATGGAAGTTATTTTCTTTCGGGGCTTGGAATATTTCACTCCAGGCTCTTCTTGACTTGATGGTTTGTGTTGAGAAGTCTGCCATTATGCTGATGGGCCTTCCTCTATAGGTTATCTGTTTCTTGTTTCTAACAGCTTTTAATATTCTGTTCTTATATTGAATTTCTGGGATCTTGATTATTATATGCCTGGGTGTAGCTCTGCTTTGGTTGTAGGTGGCTGCAGTTCTGTATGCCTCATACATCAGAATATCATTTCCTTTTCCTGTGTTTGGGAAGTTTTCCTTAATTATTTTGGTGAATGGACTTTGTAGTTCCTCTGTTTGTACCCCTGCTTCTTCATTCACGTTCTTTATTCTCAAGTTACAGATTCTCTTGTCATTTTCTAGCCTTCATATTGTTATTGCTTGTTTCTTTGTTATTTTAAAAAAGTATTTCCTTTCATAATCCCACATTGTAAAACTGTCCTCTAATTTGGATAATCTATGCTTAGTTTCTTTCAAGCAGGTTTTGCATCTTTCCATAGAGTATTGAATTTCCTGGTAATCTCTTTGAATCTGCTTCACGTATTCTTTTTTTAAAAATTTTATTTAAGGAGGAAAAGAAAAAAAAACAGAAAAAGGGTACAGGTTATACAGAATTTCAGAAAAACTAAACAGTAGGAAATCACTAGTTAATAGATTACATATTGTCCTATTAGAAATAGTTGTTTAAGTTACAAAATTAAAGCATATATAGTGGACATTCAAACAGTGAGAATGCCAACAGTTCTGTTCAGTGATTCAACAAAAACTCAGTAATATGGCTATCTATCTTATATGCTTAAATATACATGCAGTTATATCCTTTAGAGTACTTTCCTTTCTTCTCTTTTGTACAATGACAATTACATATTTTGGGTTTCATTACTCCCACAGTTCTTATTACTTTTTTTGAAGAGAGTAAAACCAAATGTGACCTAACAAACCAGAGTCAGTCAAATCAAAAGGCTGGACATAATACATAATGTAAAACAAAATACAAGGTGATCAACAATGGTTACCATAATGCTTCTTGCTATCTTAAAAAGAATTGCATATATCATCAGTTGTAATAAAATTGAACAAAACGGTAAAGAACAAAACCAATAAAACCAAAACATTGGAGATATTACAGAACTACAAAAGAAGATAATAGTCAACAAGAATGGGTGTCATAATGAATCTTATTGTCTTACAGTTGTTGCCTATACTCTTGAACTTGGTACTATCAAGCAAAACAGAATAGAGGAAAATCAGTCAAAACAAGATGGTGAGAGCAATACAGGGTTTCAAATCAAGTTAATGGGAAGTCAAAGTGGGTTACTATAATATATCCTGGTATTTTTATTTTTTTTGGTAAAATAAAAGGTAAAAATAAAAAAGTAAGTAATAAAAAAGGAGATGGAGACAAAAGAAGGCATAACAACAAAACAGCACAGGTCAAAACATGACCATTTAAGCAAAATAGTGTTTCACCACAAGATATCCCAACATAAAAGTAGTTACCATAGTGTCTCTTTTCTTGAAATCTTTGAGTACAACTTCGTATACTCTAGTATCAAACTTATCAAGACAATGTAAATCCATTCAAGAGAATGACAGTATTACAGGGTATTTAGAATCAACTAACAGAAAATGAACAATGGTTTCTGTATAATCTCCTTGTCTATAAAAGTTTTTGTTTATATTATCACATATAATAAAATCCAATGAAGATACAACATGTTAAGACTGATGGAGACAGAAGAACAAAAGCTTGATTGGACTTCAAAATAAGATGATATTAAATCAGCACTAGCTATTATGATGTCTTGTTTTCTCCAAAATAGCTATTCCTATCATCCAACCTTCTCTGCCTCATTTCTGTTGAGCTCTTTTTCTGTCATTAGTTGTCAGTTTGTCTTCTTCATTTCGCTTTCTGCTCCATTGTGGCCTCTCTGCCACTGTTTCTGGAATCTTTGTATTTTTCTTTTTAAAATCTCCTGGAGTATTCTCTGTAGAGTTGAATTGGTGGTTGCAAATTCACCAGTTCCTCTTTATCCTGGAAGCACCTTGTTTTCCCATCAATTTCAAGGGACAGTTGTGCAGGATATATCAATCTTGGCTGGAGGTTATTATCTTTCAAAGCTTGAATTATTTTGCCCCACGCTCTAGTGATTTCATGGTTTGTGCCAAGAAGTCTGCTATATTTCTGATGGATGTTGTCTTGTAAGTGATCTGTTTCTTGTCTCTGATGGCTTTTAATATTCTGTTCTTATATTGTATTTCTGGAATTTTGATTATTATATGCCCAGATGTAGCTCTGTTTCGGTTGTAGGTGGCTGGGTTCCTGTATGCCTCATACTTCTGAGTATCTTTACCTTTTGCTAAATTAGGGAAATTCTCCTGGATTATTTCTGTGAATAGCCTTTGTAGTTCATTTGTTTGTGTCCCTACTTCTTTTATGTTTTTAATTGTTAAGTTATAGATCCCCTTATCCTCTTCTAGCCTTTGTATTATTGCTGTTATTTTTTGTTATTTTTAAGAAGTTTTTCATTTCATGCTCCCATATTACAAATCTGTCCTCCAGTTCAGATAATCTATTCTTAGTTTCTTTCAAGCTGTTATGGCAGCTTTTAATAGAGTTTTTAGTTTCCTGGTAATCTCTTTGAACCTGCTTCACGTATACTATGTTTTCTCTAATTTCTCCATCAAACAATTCTCCCCTTTTTTTCTGTTCTTCCATTCCACCATCTGTTTTTTTCTTGGCTGGTGCTTTGCATTTCTCTAACTATTCTACTTATATCTTGCTTTACTTCATTAAATACTTCACTTTTGAACTCGTCTATGAGGCTCTGGAGATATTGCTTTATGTCTATTGGTGCTGTGTCTGATATTGCATGTTTTCTGTCCTCATTCTCCTTTGCATTTACCTTTCCTGGATCAGTCTTCTCAGAATTGGGGACTCAGGACCCTTTCTTGTTGCTCCTTCTTCCCGTACTTTTTGTCCCTTCCCTACAAGCATGAACAGGATGCCCAGTTTCTGTCTTTGTTGGTTATGGTTTGTTTGAATTGTGCCGGCTAGGTGTTCCCACCCACTGCAGTGTACTAGGGAGACACAGACCTGGAAAGCCTCTGCTGGGCCCACCCCTCCAGGTCAGTCAACCTACTGAAGGCTTCACTGCTAGGGTGCACTGCCATGTGCTGGGACCTGGTTTGGGCTAGCCTACTGGGTCTTAGTCCATGGCATCACCCAGGCCAAGCGCTCCCCACCAATCCTGCTAGAGAGGGGAATATGTGACTAAAGTCACTGCAGCGTCCTGTTCCGGCTAGTCTGCCCCATCCCAGAATGTTCTGTGTTGAAGCCTCCTTATATATGGAGGGGTCCCAGTTCCTCTCACTCACCGTAGGTTGATCCAGAGCTCCCCACCAGTCCTGCTCTCAACTCTATTTGCCAACTCCTGCTCTCAGAGCTTTTGCTTCTCTGTGCCTGCCGTACTGATTCAGACACAGCAGCGGTGGCAGGAAATTCAAATTGCGTGGGTTCCAGCTTTGGTGCTGAGATTTTATCTGTTCCTGTTATAGCACTGGGATTGCATTTCCAGTTGGTTTCTCTCAGCTTAGTTTATTCCTGGGTTGGCAGGGTATATCTCCCCTTCTTTGGACTCCTCACACTGCACCATTCTGGGATTCTAAGCTGGCTTTCTCAGAGATCCTCCATAGCTGCTGTTATCTATCTGCATGTTCTCCTAGAAGTCTGCTTCATGTGTTCTATATTTTCTTTATATTCTTCATCAAATGGTTCTCTCCTTTGAGTTCCTCCCTTCTTCAATCTGTATCTGCTTGAGGGGTACTGAATATCTCTTTTATTAATCTTCTTATATCTTGTTTTACTTGGCTAAATATTTCCCTTTTGAACTTGCCTATGAGGTCCTGAAGATATCTCTTTATGTCCACTGGTACCAAGTCTGATATTGCATACTTGCTGTTCTCATTCTCTTTGCATTTACCTGTCCTGGGTCAATGTTCTCAGGGTTGGGGCCTGGGGACTTTTTGTTCCTTTCTCTTCCCATGCTTTTTGTTTCTTCCCGGAGGCCCCAGTTTCTTTCTTTGTTGGTTGCAATTCTTCTGAAGCACACTGGCTAGGTGATCCTTCCCACTGCAGTGTGCTAGTGAGTTGCAAACAGGGGCAGTGTATACTGGCCCCTCCCCTCTGGGTCAGTCAACCTGCTGATGCTTCCACTGTATTACTATTCACAGCCTCTCCTCTGGGTCAGTAAACTTCTGAAGCTTAACTGCAACCACCACCATAGGGAATTGGTTTCAGATAATCTATTGGGTCTCAATTAGGTCAGGTGACCCAGGCCTAGCTCACTGCACCAATCCCGTTTGAGAAGGGAATAACTGACTGAAGTCACTGCTGCCCCTTGTATTTGCCAGTCCTGTCTTGTCCCAGAATGTCATCCGCCGGTGTCCCCCTTTCTGTGGAATGGCTCCACTCATGTCACTCACCACAGGTCCATGCAGGCTCCCCACCAGCTGAGCTCTCTGTTCAGCTGGCTGACCCTCGACCTCAATGTGACTGCGCCTCCAGTGAGTTGAAGTGGTGGGACCTCGGATGGCTTGGCAAGTTGCCTGCTGTGGCAGGAACACTGAACCTTTAGCTATTCCAATAATAGCACCGGGACTGTATGTTTGATTGGTTCTTCTCACCTTAGTTTCTTCTTGGTATGAGAGAATCCATCTCCCTCTGTTTGGGGCTCCCTACACTATATTTTGTTGAATTCTAAGTTGACTATCTCAGGGGGCCTCTTTAGCAGCTGTTATCTATCCTCCATCTTTGCTCTGCTATTTATTTATTTATTTTTTAAAAAGTGAGACCATTTTTATTTTATTTATTTATTTATTTATTTGATACTAAGGGTCAAACTCACAACTTTGTGTTTACCAGGTGGACACTTATACCACTGAGCTAAATCCCTGACCCTTAAATTTATTTTTTATTGGTACATGTTTGTAGTATATGTTTACATTTATATGTGAAGTTGACACATGTACATAATACATCTTAATTTTTTCTTCCCCTGCCCTTCCCCTCCCTCCTTACTCTTTCCACCTCTTGTTTTTTTCCATTTGCAAGTGCATGCTGTGTACAGCAGCAATACCATCTTGCGTTCTCCTCCACACTGTGCAGAATCTAATGTCTCTATGTTTTTGCCAATGTTTGCCTTTTGATAATGAACATGTTGACATGTGTGTTTGTCGTTTTAATTTGCATTTAGCTGATGACTAATAACCTAATTTTTCATATGTCTTTTAGCTTTTCATATTTTCTTTTTGTACATGTCTATTAAGTACTTTTTTCACTTAAAATCTTTTTTTTGTTGTTGTTGGGTTGCATATGTTTATATATTTTGGATACCATCCTCTTATCATAGATAAAGCTTGCTAATATATTCTCTCATTCCAGAAAATAATTTTGTCAGCTAATCTTCAGACAGAGGAATTTTATCTAGAATATATAAAGAAGTTAAAAAAAGGAAAATCAGTCCCCACAACAAAATGTCCAGTCAAAAATGGTTAACTGAAAAGAATAGACTATTCTCTGAAGTACAAATGATCAATAAATACATGAAACAATGCTCAATATCTGCAAAGTTTTGCAGGCTAAAAAGTAGAATTCTTGAGTGAGATGGGTCATCATGCATCTGAGAGTGAAGAGCTTGGTCTAGCAGAGAGCTTCTGCTGATATACGTGGTGGAAGACCCAGGAGGGAGGACACAGAGGTGAGACAGATGAAGGAGAGGGCTCAGTGATGGAAGCTGACAAAGACCAGAGTGCTGGGCAAACTATTTCAAATTCTCCTTTCACCAAATTGATTGAGGTGATTGGCTGCTAAGACAGAGACAGAGGTCTGCAGATAATCATAGCCAAAGCCTGGCTTGCTGCCAGGAGGTGGATTCCAAGAGTCACTGTCTTCACCACTTCCAAGCAGGGAGTTAAGCAGCTCACAGGCAGGGAGGAAACTATATTGCTGCTTGCAAGTGACTGATGACTACAGTGGAAGGGAACTGAGTAGACACTTTGTGTGGTGTAGCTGTCGTGTGTGTGTGTGTGTGTGTGTGTGTGTGTGTGTGTGTGTGTGTGTGTGTTCTTCTGTGACTGTTTTGGGTTCCCTTTTTTCTCTTTGTTTTTTGCTTCTGCACCGATGATTTTCTTAAACTTTTTGATGTTTCAAATTTCCCCTGTATTCTCTACACACCCTCTTTCTCAGTGTTCTTTCTTTTATGTGCTTTTTACTCACATTCTGTATTCTATTTGGTTTGGGCTTTCTCATTTTGCCTCTCCCCCTCCCCTTCCCTTGCTTTTTTCTATATCTCTCACATGACATACATATGGTAGGTGTTTCTTTATGTGCAAAGAGATTAAGAACAGACCAGTGCTTCAACTTGAATGGAAACATTTATAGTCACATTAAGGCAAAATGTAATTGAATTGATCTTAGAGGATTCTTACAAAACTAACCAAAAATGTATTAACAGATTACACAACTTCATTGCTTCACTCAATCTCTAATTCCACCTCCCTCCCCTCTGCATCTATCCTCCTACTGCCACAAACCCTTTCTGAAATGTCCTTGCCACTAACCCTTTACTCCATTAAAAAAAACCTCAACAGAGCCTGAAGTCCTATTTTTTTTACCTATTAGTATTTCTCTCTTCCTCCACACATACTTATGACTTACCTTCTTCATTTTCATCTTTCTCTTTCTTTTCCTTCTCGAATCATTTCCCAGAAAAATCACCACTAACAGTACAGTACAATCTGTGGGGGACACTGATAAAAGAGTGAAAATATCAGGACAAGTTTCAATGTGTATGACTGATGTATGGTTGGATCTGTGAATGTGTTGGTATCAGTAAAAAGCATCTCCTTACAACAGAGTGATTTGTGACTGAAGAATATCCATTGTGTACATATACCACATTTTCTTTTCCCATCATTTGTTGATGGCCAGCTAGGCTGGTTCCATATTCTGGTTACTGTGAATTTGCTGAAATAATTATTAATGTGTAGATATCCATACTCTATACTGACTTTAATTCCTTCAGTATATGCGTAGTAGTGGAATAGATGGGTCATATGGTTATTGTGGTTTTAGTTTTTGAGGAATCTCTGTACACATTTTTATAGTGATTGCATTAATTTATATGCCCATCAGCATTGTGATAATATTCTTTTTTAAAAATTCATTTTATTCTTGCATTTTAGATATATGCAATGATCACATTAATCATAGGGAATTTGTAACTGTACAACATATATGTTGAGTATTTCTTCTCACCTCTTGCCAGGTTGAGGCCAGTCCAGAGAGTGGTGGCAGGGATAATCCTTGATTTGGGAGGTGCTGGGTTCCATGCAGACAAGTCTACCATGGCTCAAAAGTCTCCCAGAAATTCAGCAGCAGAAATTCCAGTCACTAGTAAGGGAGAAGTTGATGATGCTCACAAGCATAGTTTTAACAGGGATTTGAAACATGCATTGTCAAGTTGACTCCATCTGTCAGAAACTCAAATAACACCAAAAGGTGCTATTGAAGCAGGAACATATCACAGTGGCCAGAGAACACAAACAAAAAGCAGAGCAGTATTCTAGCAGATGAAACAGAAAATCCTGCATTGGAAAAGTTAGAACTTGTCCAAAAATGGAATCTGAACACATACAAGTGTACTCAACAAATTATCTCTGAGAAGCTAGGCTGTGGCTCAAGAACTGTGGACTTTGAACTTAGAGCTCAGATTGATATATTAAGAGATAATAAGGAAAATATCCTCAGACTGGCTCAAAACTGTCAACCTAGCTTTTCCAGATGGTACACACTCAGAGGCAGTTCAGAGATGCATTTGCTAACCTGAATTTGAAGTCCAGAGATCACAAAGAAGCTGCATATAATGCAGATACCAAGATGTTGCTGGATAAAAATGGAGAGACTCTTCTTGGGGCCATTAATTTTTTTTATTGCCAGCACAAACATTTTAATGAATAAAGCAATTGAAGATACAGTAATGACTGAAAAAATACAAAAGTGCCAAGATGGAATAAGTTGCTTATAGCACTGATTTGGAAGAACTGAATCTTGGATCACACGCAGCAAACACTTTGCCAAAAACTGAACAGTCATGACATCTGTTCCAAGCACATAAGGAAAAATATACTAAAATGCACAATGATATTTCCATCATATTGGAATTTCTAGAAGAAAATAAGATTAAAATATTGCACTATCAGCTGGCCCTTTTGCATAATGCCATTGCTGCTTACTTTGTTGGGAATCAGAAGCAGCTCAAAAGGCCCTTAAACATATCAAATTGAAAACCCTCATAGTGGATGTCTCATCTTGGCTTGAATAACGGTAATGACTCACCTGGAAAGAAAAGAAAGCTATATTGTTATATTTCTAAACAAACCTAGTAAGAATTAAGTGGAGTTGGGGGAAGCGGTGAGGAGTGACAACCATTGTAGTAATTCTTGCACTACACCTTTAACTTTTCCCTTTTTCATACCTTTACAATCGAACTGTTCATTTTGATAGAAAGATGGGTGGCTTAAATGTAAACACTAGTTCTATATAACTTGAACACAGTCATTTTCCTTTTTGAGAAAACTTTGCATTGTGAGGGTTGATGGCTATTTCTGTAGTTTGACAATATCTAATACAGATTTGCACTGACAAGTTAAAAATTTAAGTTTTTTGGTCCTAGAAATGCTTTTCAGTTATAATTTTTTGAAAGGGAAGTTTATGTGATTTATATCAACATCAGATATTTTATGAGTATATTAAATGTCTTTATTAGAGACATTTGTATGTATTGTTTTAAATGAAAAAGAAATTATGTTACAGAATTAATTATATAGGTTGTATAGCGTCCACAGAGATGGTGATGCTAATGAATTATTGGTTGGCTCATGAGGTTGTGGCAGACACTTTTTAAAAAATGACCCCTCCCACTAGGGGCATGAAATAGGAGAAATGTGGAAGTATTCTTTTTCTCCAGCATCCTCACCAACATTTATTGTTCAAGTGTTTTTGGTGGTTGCTATTTTGATTGGGCTCTGGTGGATTTTCCCAGTTGTTTTGATTTACATTTCCCTATTGACTAGAAGTGTTAAACTAATCAGTTTTATAGTTTTCTGAGTTCTTTATATATTCTGGATGTAAATTCACTGTTGGAAGAGCAGCTGGAAATTATTTTTTTCCCACCCTGTAGTGTGTTTCTTTACTCTGTTAGTTGCTTTTCTTGCTATATAAAAACCTTTTGATTTGATGTAGTCCCATTGTTGGCTCCTGTTATTACTTCCTGTGCCTTTGGAGTCCTATGCAGGGTGTTTTTGCCTGTGCTCATGACAGAGCTCAAGTGTTCCCACTTTTTCTTTTTAGCAGTTTCAAAATTTTCAATTATAGCTAGGTCCTTGATCAATTTCAGAATTATTATTTTAGAGTGTGAAGTAGAAATCAAGTTTTAGTCTTCTAATATGAATATCCAGTTTTCTCCAGCATGTGCCTTTTCTTTATTTGTTCAGAATCAGGTGGTCATAGCTGTGTGAATTTTCTTCTTCTATGTCCTTGGTTCTATTTTGTTGGTCTGCACATCTATTTTTGTGCTAGTATCATGCTGTGGTTGTTATGGTTTTATATTATAATTTGAAATTGAATCTTGTGATGCCTCCAGCCTCACTGTTTTTTTTCTTAGAACCACTGTGAGTATTTTGTTTCTTCATGGTTCTAAATTAATTTGGGGATTTTTTTCTAGTTCTGTGAAAAATGACATTGATATTTTGATGGCCATTTCACTGAATCTGTAGATCACTTCTGGTAATTAGTCCATTTTAACAGTATTAATTTTGTTAATCTGTCAGCAGAGGAAGTTTTTCCATCTTCTCACATCGTCTTCAATTTTTCAGTGTTTTGTAATTCTAATTGTAGAGGGTTTTCACTACCTTGGTAATTCTTAGATTGTTTTGAAAGTTACTGTGGATGAAATTGTTTTCCTGATTTTTTTCTCAGCTTCCTTATTTGTGTAGAGAAAAGCTATGATTTTTAATTCTGATTTTGTATTCTGCAACTTTGCTGAATTATCTTATTAGCTCTAAAAGTTCCTTGGTTAAGTTCTTAATATATTCTAATTATAGGACCATATCAAGCACAAATAAGAGTAATTTTATTTCTGTCTCTATTTGTGTTTATTTAATTTATGTTGCCTAATCGCACTAGTGAATTTTAAGTCTGTCTGGAATAAGAGTAATGTGAACATTCATCATTGTCTCATTGCTAATTTTAGAGCAAATGCTTTCAATTTTGTTTATTGAGTTTGAAGTTGGCTCTTAGTTTGTTGAATATGGCCTTTACTTATACTGAGGTATAACCCTTTAAATTTTTTTTATTTAAAGAAAAAAACAAAACAAAAATAGGGTAGAAACAATACATAGTTTTAAACAAAGAAATCACTAATTGATAATTACGTATTGTTCTCTTACAAATAGTTGTTCAAGTTATAGAAGTGAAGCTTACAAAGTAGACATTCAAACAGCGAGACTGCAAACAGTTCTGTTCAGCTATCCAACAAAAACTTGGTAATATGATTATCAATCCTATACACTTAAACATACATGCAGTTATATTCTTTAGAGCACTTTCTTTTCTTTTCCTTTTTACAATAGCAATTACACATTTTGGGTTTTATTACTCCTACATTTCTTTTTACACTAGAAACACATTTTGATATTTATAAATGTGATTCTTGTTTATTTCAGTAATGAGGATTGCCTCAAGTTGTCTCTATTTGCCTACGAAGGCCTCAAGATCATCCTGTTTTATAGCCATGTAATATTCGATTGTATAAAAAGACATCATCTATTTCATGTACTCTGCAGTTGATGGCATCTTGATTGTTTCCAAGATTTATCTATTACAAATTGTGCTGCTATGAACATAGGTGCATGTGTATCATTGTGATATGACCTTTTCAGTTTTTCTGGGAAAACACCCAGGAGGAGAATAGCTGTGTTGAACGGAAATCCTAGTCTTCAGAATTCTCCATACTGATTTCCATAGTGGTTGCACCACTCCACCAGCAGTAGAGCAGTGTTCTTTTTTCCCCACAGTCTCACCAATATATGTTATCACTTGATTTTTTGATGGCAGCCATTATTTCTGGCGTGAGATGAAATCTCAACGCTGTTTTAATTTGTATTTCGTGAATGACCAGTGATGGTGAACATTTCTTCATGTATTTATTTGCCATTTGTGTACCTTCATCTGAGAACTATTTGTTCATCTCAGATGCCTTTTTTTTTATTTAAGGAGAAAAACAAAAAAACAGAAAAAAGGTACAAGTAATACAAAATTTAAAAAATAAACAGTAAGAAATCACTAGTTAATAGATTGCATATTGTCATCTTAGAAATAGTTGTTCAAGTTGCAAAATTGAAGCATATGAAGTGGACTTTCAAACAGTGAGAAGTGCAAACAATTTTGTTCAATGATCCCAAAAAAAACTCAGTAATATGGTTATCTATCTTATACACTTATACATATATGCAGTTATAACCTTTAGAGCATTCTCTTTTCTTTTGTACAATAACTATTACAAATTTTGGGTTTTATTACCCCCACAGTTCTTATTACTTTTTTTGAAGAGAGTAAAACCAAATGCGACATATAAGAACAGAGTCAGTCAAATCAAGAGGATGGACATAATAGATAATGTAAAAACAAAATACAAGGTGAGCAACAATAGTTACCATACTGCCTCTTGCTATTTTAAAAAGAATTGCCAGTTATAATAAAATTGAACAAAACAGTAAAGAATAAAACCAAAGCATTGGAGACATTATAGGACTTTAAAAGAAGGTAATAGTCAACCGGAATTGGCGTCATAATGAATCTTACTGTCTTCATAGTTTTGCGTATACTTTTGAACTTGGTACTATGAAGCAAAGCAGAATAAGAGAATCAGTCAAAACAAGATGGTGAGGGCAATATAGGATTTCCAATGAAGTTAATAGGAAATCAAAGTAGGTTACTCTAATGAATCCTGCTATTTTTTTATTTATTTTTCCCTTAATTAAAAAGATCAAAAAGGAAATAATTAAAAAAGGGGATTGAGATGGCATAAAGGGGATAAAGAGGGCATAACAACAGAGCAACACAGGTCAAAACATAACCATTTAAGCAATATAGTGTTTCACTACAAGATATCCTGACATAAAAATAGTTACCATGGTGTCTCTTTCCTTGAAATCTTTGAGTATAACTTCGTGTACTGTAGCACCAAACATATCAAGACACTATAAAACCATTCAAGAGAATGACATTGTTACAAGGTATTTAGAACCAATTAACAGAAAATGAACAATGGTTTCTGTATAATCTCCTTTTCTATAAAGGTTTTTACTTATATTATCATATATAATAAAATCCAATAAGATACAACGTTTTAAGACTGATGGAGACAGAAAAATACAAGTTTGATGGGACTTCAAAACAAGATGATACTAAATCAGCACTAGCTATTATGATGTCTTTTTTCCTCCAAAATAGCTGTTCCTACCATCCAACCTTCTCTGCCTCATTTCTGTTGAGCTCTTTTTCTGTCATTAGTTGTCAGTTTGTCTTCTTCATTTCACTTTCTGCTCTATTCATTGTGGCCTGTCTGCCACTATTTCTGGAATCTTGGTATTTTCCTTTTTTAGAATCTCCTGCAGTATTCTCTGTAAAGTTGAATTGGTAGTTGCAAATTCCCCTAGTTCCTCTGTATCCTGGAAGCACCTTGTTTTTCCATCAATTTCTAGGGACAGTTGTGCAGGATAAATCAATCTTGGCTGGAGTTATTATCTTTGAAAGCTTGAATTATTTCCCCCCATGCTCTTCGTGATTTGATGGTTCGTGCCTAGAAGTCTGCTGTAATTCAGATGGGTGTTCCCTTGTAAGTGATCTATTTCTTGTCTCTGACGGCTTTTAATATTCTGTTCTTATATTGTATTTCTGGAATTTTGATTATTATATGCCTGGGTGTAGGTCTGTTTGGGTTGTAGGTGGCTGGAGTCCTGTATGCCTCATACATTTGAGTGTCTTTACCTTTTGCTAAATTAGGGAAATTCTCTTGGATTATTTCTGTGAATAGCTTTTGTAGTCCATTTGTTTGTGTCCCTACTTCTTCTTTTATGTTCTTAATTCTTAAGTTATAGATCCTCTTATCATCTTCTAGCCTTTGTATTGTTGTTGTTTGTTTTTTGTTATTTTTAAGAAATTTTTCATTTCATGCTCCCATATTACAAATCTGCCCTCCAGTTCAGATAAATCTATGCTTAGTTTCTTTCAAGCTGTTATGCCAGGTTTTGATAGAGTTTTTAGTTTCCTGGTAATCTCTTTGAATCTGCTTCATGTATTCTATGTTTTCTCTATTTTCTCCATCAAACATTTCTCCCTTTTTTTCTGTTCTTCCATCCCACCATCTGCTTTTCTTGGGTGATTCTTAACATTTCTCTAACTGTTCTACTTATATCTTGCTTCAGGTGGTTAATAACCTCATTCCTGAACTCGTCTATGAGACTCTGGAGATATCGCTTTATGTCTATTGGTGCCATGTCTGATATTGCATATTTCTCAGTATTGATGGCCGAGGACCCTTTCTTGTTGCTCCCTCTTCCCATATTTTTTGTTCCTTTTATACAAGCATATATAGGAGGCCCAGTTTCTTTCTTTGTCGGTTACAGTTTGTTTGAATTGCGCCGACTAGGTGTTCCCGCCCACTGCACTGAACTAGGGAGACATAGACCTGGGCAGCCTATGCTGGGCCCACCCTCCAGGTCAACCTATTGAAAGATTCACTGCTAGGGTGCACATCCAGGCACTGGGACCTGGTTTGGGCTAGCCTACTGGGTCTTAGTCAGGGGTGTCACACAGGGCAAGTACTGCCCACCAATCCCACTTGAGTGGGGAGTATGTGAATGAAGTCACTACAGCATCCTGTTTCAGCTAGTCTGCCCAGTTCCAGTATGTCCTTTGCTGAAGCCTCTTACTCTATGGAAGAGTCCCAAATCTGCTCACTCACCATAGGTCGATGCAGTACTCCCATCCAGTTTTGCTCTCAACTCCATTTACTGCTTCCCATTCTCAGAGCTTTCACACCTCTCTGCTTGCAGTGCTGATTGGGACACAGCAGTGGCTGCAAGAAATTCAAATTGCAGCTTCCAGTGGCTCGGGGTCCAGCATCCATGCTGAGACCATATCTGTTCCTGTTATATCACCGGGATTGTGTTTCCAGTTGGTTTCTCTTAGCTTAGTTCTTTCCTGGGTCGGCAAAGTATATCTCCCCTTCTTAGGATTTCTAGCCCGGCAGCATTCCTGGATTTTAAGTGCAGTTTCTCAGAGAGCCTCTGATGCTGCTGCTATGTGTCTGCCATGTTCTCCTGGAAGTCTCCAGATGGCCAGTTTTGGAGAGGTTCTTTGAATTTGGGGGCTTGATGTTTTTCAATCAATTTTTTCATTTATAATTTACACATTTTCATCATAAAAGGATATTGAATTTTCTCAAAGACTTTTCTGCATTAATTGAGATGATTATATGATTTTAATCCTTGACTTTATTTATGTGAATATATCATGAATAGATATTTTGGTTTGTTTATGTTGAAGCATCCTTGCATCCCTGGGATGAAACCAACTTAATCATGGTTATGATCTTTCCAGTGGTTTTGAACTCAATTTGCTAGTGTTTCAATAAGAATATTTTACATTTAGTACCTCCCCGGCAAGTGTGAAGTCATGAGTTTGAGCCCCAGTACTAACCCCCCCAAATTTACATCTATATTTATCATAAATATTGAGCTATAGTTTTATTTTTTTCTCTCTTCTTGTCTGGTTTTGATATTAGGGCAATAATGACTGTCTTAGTTACTTTATGCTTGTTGCTGAGAAAAAATACCTGATGCCCAAGTTGGGAAGGGAAAGGTTTATGTCTTACAGTTTTTGGAGGTTTCAGTCCACACTCAGTTGGCTCCAAGACAGGCAGGCATGGTTGGACCGCCATTCATGGTCGCTGCAAACAGCAAGCTCAAACCAGCAAAGAGAAAGACACACCTTCTTCCTGCCATTACATCACATCCTGGCTCCACCCCTATGTGGGTGGTGCACTGACACCATCAATCCAAGCACTGTACAATGGACCATCACATATGAACAATGCAAACTCATGAGGCCTGGGGGACACAAACATAAACCATGACAATGTCTTCACAGGATGAGCGGGAGTGTCCTTTTACATTCTATTTCAGGTAACAGTTTGAAGGGTTTTGTTGTTAGTTACCCTTTAATGGCCTGATAAAATTTAGCAGTGAAGCTATCTATCTGGTCTTGGGCTTTTCTTTGATAGAAGAGTTTTTATTACTTCTTTAATCTCATTGCTTGTTACTAATTTATGTTTTTATAGATACTTTTGCTTCAATTTTGGTATGGTATATATATAAAATTTATATATTTCTTCTATATTATTGGTATATAGGTTTTCAAAATAGTCCCTAATAATTCTCAGATTTCAGGTTTTTCCCTTATAGTATGCTATTTAAAAATTTCTGGTTGTATTAATTTGAATCTTGTCTCTCTCTCTCTCTTTTGGTTAAGTGGGTTGAGGATTTCTCTATCTCATTTATCTTTTCCAAGAAAACTCTTTGTTTCACTGATTATTTTAGTTTCAATAATATCACTAACTTTGACTCTATTTATTGTTTTTTTTTTCTGTTGGATTTTATTTTGGCTTATTTTTCTAAGGCCTTAAGATATATAATTATGTTATATAATTTTTATCTATCTGACTTTTTTGATGCAGCTATAAACTTCCCTCTAAAAACTGCTTTTGAAGTATTCCAGAGGTTCTGATATATTGTTTTCATTTTTATTTGTAATAATTTAAATTTCCCCTTGATATTTCCAGTGACTTACTAATTGTTCAAAAATGAATGATTAAATCTTCATTTGTCTTTAATTTTCTGTATTTTCTTATGCTGTTGATTTATAGTTTCATTCTATTATGATCTACTAAGACAAAAAATTATTCTAATTATTTTGTGTTTGTTAACATTATTTTTAATGAGTTCTGTATTTTTTGTTTTATGGAAAAAAAGAACAAAATTTCATAGCAAAATAATAGGAGAATAGCAAAAGTTACTATGTTGTGTGTTGTTATCTTTAAAGTAGTTGCTCAGAGTATAAGATATGGGCATAAAAATTTCACCAATTGATGTTAGCACAAAACATTCTTTTAATGAACTAAGTAATACTAAAAGTATAACTGACTTGCATGTTTTCCCTTTTCCCTATTATTCTTTCCCCTTTCACACATCTTAGTTTCTTTTTCCTTTTGAACAATGTCTTCCCATTTCACAATATATATTGTATATTTTAGATTTTATTTACTCTTTCAGCTGCACTGTATTGCTGGGCCCAGGATAAAATAAATCAGAGCTGGTTTGTAAAATATGTTTTTGCCTCATTTTTAAACTTGAGTTTGGGGGGCTCATTTGTGGATCATAAGATTTGGGGGCTCATCCAGGATTAATGGGGAACCCCCCCAAATTATTTTTTTACCAACCGATTGTCTAAACATCTGTAAGTATTTGTTTTTTTTGACTGTTTGTAATCTGAGTGCACACGTTTATAACTTCAGATAAAATGAGACAACTTCTGGGAGCTTCCCCCCCTTTTGTATTTTAGGGCTTTTGGGGCCCATTTGTAACTTTGTTGGGCTTTGGCCCATGTGAGGGTTTTTGCCCATTTGTAATTGGATGTGCGCAATGACTGCAGACGAGTTAGGGCTCCTTCTGCACCAGAATCTGGGGGCTATTGCCCATTTGTAATATGGGGCTTTGGTCCATGTGTGTGGGTCTTCAGTCCATTTGGGGCTTCAGCCCATGTGTGTGGCTTTGGCCCTCTACTCCTCATTCTTCTCCTCAAGCTCTGCTGCCACTTTGGGAGCAAGCTGGCCCTGAGGGACTTGTTAATATACATGCGCCTTTTTCTCTTTCTGATCTGTCTCAGATTACCCATAAATTAGGTAGCTTCTCTGTTGACCCACAGAATTATATCGGGCAATTTGAATTTATTATTAATTGTTATGATTTACATTTTAAAGATGTTTATGTGATTTTAAATACCACCCTTAGCTCACAAGAGCAAAATCAGCTGTGACAGGCAGCTCGAGAAGAAGCCGATTGCAGGCATAGGGCAAACACCACTGAAAACGACCCTGGGCCTGTAGCTGTGGCAGACCAAGATCCTGACTGGAACTATCAGAATGGACAAGTTCAAAAAAATTACTTAAGATGATTGAGTGTCTGATTGTGGGCCTTAATAAGATTGCTCACAAGCATACTAACTACAACAAGCTTTTAGAACAGGTTCAGGAGGCTAATGAAAACCTGGCTGTGTTTTGAAATTGGCTTTGGGAAACCTTAAGCAAGTATACTAATGTAAACCCAGAGTCTCATGAAGGGATGATTGTTGTTAACTCTTATTTTATTTCACAGTCTGCTCCTGATATTCGTGCAAAATTACAAAAGGTTGAACATGGCTCTTAAACTCCACAAGGGGATCTTCTTAAATTAGCTTTCCATGTGTTCAACAATAGAGATAAGGTTCAAAAAGAGGAAAAGCAAGCTCAAAAATTAAAGTTTGCTAAATATCAGTCTGACCTCTTACCAGTGGCACTTGGAGCTCCTAAGACAAGAAATCCACAACAAGGTGTGGCTGCCTGAGTCCTGTCTGGACCATGCTTCAAATGCAGCAAACAAGGACACTGGGCAAAAGATTGCCCTAACCCTGGCATTCCTCTAGGACCATGTCCATACTGCAACATTAAGGGGCATTGGAAGAGCGACTGTCCTAGCTGCCAGCAAGCGCATATTGCCATCCTCTAATCCCTCACCCTCACAGGAGACTCCATCAATGCCAGATTTGTCATTGACTGACCTGCTTGGACTTGCTGCAGAAGATTGACAGGGATTGGGACTCACAGCCCCCATTCCGGTAACCTTGTCGGAGTTCTGAGTCTCACTGGAGGTCTCAGGTAAGATAATATCTCTGCTTGTGGATACAGGGGCGGCTTATAGTGTACTTTCTGAATTTTCAGGACCTTGTAGTAAGTCCTTGATTTCTGTTTTGGGCATTGATGGCCAGCCAAATCAACCTTTGTAGACTGGGCCTGTCCCTTGTAGATTCCAGACTCTTTTCTTTACCCATAGCTTCCTAGTAATCCCAACATGTCCCACACCCCTATTAGGTAGAGACCTTCTTCAAAAGCTTAATCTTTCCTTCACTTTCTCTCTTCCCACAGCCCTAATCCTCCAACAGCCTCAGAACATCAACCTTGGCCTCAACTTTTGCCCTTAGCCTTAGCCAAGCTCAGGGCACTTCTCTGGGCTCCTACTTTCTTAAGTCGTTTTGAACTTATGTACAGCAGGCCATTCTTACTCCACAATCTTCCTACTCCCCCAAATCTCCCTCCCCTGGCTGACTATGTCCCAGTCCTCTCCTTCCTCTGACACCTGTTCCCACAACATGCTGATCTCTGCCTCCACAACCCTCTGGAGAAAACAAACGAGATCCTCGCATATCCCCAGGGAATCTAATTTATCTCAAATGTTCTAAATCCACAGGACTACAACCAAGGTGGAGTGGCCCCCATCTGGTCTACTTGGCTACTCCTACAGTGATCAAAGTTGCTGGACTCCCATCCTGGTTTCACATCACTCAGGCTAAGAGGTGCCCTCCCAGCCCTAAATCTGATCATTCTGAGTGGTCATCTCATCTTCTGTCACCCACCCGTCTCTGTCTCACAAAGGCCTCAGAGCCACATTAACAGGCTAAGTCATGTTTTGTTATCCACTTTGGTTCCTAATTCCTTACATTCTATTAATGATCATTTTTACAGCAGGACTCTTGAAAGTCTTTCCTAAAGACTCCCATGTCATGCATAAGATTATCTTTATAATTTTCTATATGATAACATTTGCAGTTGTTTCTACCCTCAGCTGTCTGGTTAAACGTGACATCCCTGAAAGCCTAAGCCCTTATCTTCCCTATACTGGTACAGCCACCACCTTCCCTGCTCCCCCTATTTTTTCCAGTTCAACTCCTGGACCGGAGACAAGTTTTATACACCTATCCTCCTAACTTTTATTCTTTCAGATGGAGTAATCACCTCTCATAACTTCACTCCTCCTAACCCCACATTAAATTTCACAATTCTGCCTTGCCATGGAAATGTTCCTACCTCAACGTCGGCCTGATATAATGACATGTCTAAATCAAAGGCACCTTTTCCTCTACCTCACCTGGGTCCTTAAATATGACAGTGCCATGTCTCCTCATAACATCTTGTCTCTTTGTTTTTCCAGTCTAACATATGTGCAATCACCAGTGAAGTTGTCCTGGCTAAAACACCTCGCACCAGCATCTACCTGGGCATCAACCTTCATCCTGTTGACTCCCCTAGACCACAGTACAGTGCACTCTGCCAGTAGGAAGCAGTTAAAGAGAGAAATCTTTGCCCCTTTTCATAATAATAATCATAAGATGGGATATGAAAGGCTTTTGGCCCAGGCCAGACACTGTAACCAGAACGAGGAAGCTCTTATCTCCCCTGCCCCTAGGAATTTACCTGTGATGCTGTCTTCCCCGCCCCTGGGAATTTGCCTATGGCACCAAGCCTAGGACCAATGGGCTACCTGTGCATCCCTGATGCTCCCTTAGGTTCCACCCCAAATTGAGGCAACTTTCATATCCCCCACGCCACGTGTCCATCAGAGAGATCGCCAAACTCCAGTGGTGGGGGGTGCTGGTCATCTCTCTCTGTGTTCTCAGAATAAAGGACTCTTTTTGTTTTATACTTCTCATCTTTTGGAAATACTTTTAATCTTTTGAAAATAATCCTATCAATGCTATTGGGTCTTGTATTGTAAACAAATTGATAAACTATGTCAAAATCTTAAAGCTTATGATTTTAAAGCTGCATGCAAGGTTATCAGCAGATAACTATGAGTCAATGATTTGACTAACTAAAAATCAGTGGGGAAACCTACACCACGCAATGAGCCCCCAAATCTTATGATCCACAAACAAGCCCCAAAACTTGAGTTTAAAAAATGGGGCAAAAACATATTTTAAAAAGCAGCACTGATTTATTTTATCCTGGACCCAGTGACACAGTACAGTTGGAGATTGCAAAAGCTGTGTGTGTTCTTCCTCTACACTTGCTGCCCTTCAGTACATATCACAGCTCACAAAGTAAAGGTCATGGGCATGGATCAGGAAATGAGAATATCCTTGATCCCCTAAGGAATGAGGAAGACCTTTGTTTCCCTTAGGAGAGGACAGAGAAGTCTCACAGGAATTTACAATTCTTTACAGAGGAGAGCATTGATTAACATATCAATTAGGTCACCCAGAGGAAAAGAAACATGCATATAGAACAGTAGGCCACATTATAGGTATTTTGGTATAATACAAATATAACAAAGCTTTTTGTTAGTGTACAACAGTTTCTGCCTCCTGGCCCATAAGGGTCACGCTTTTGCAGTTTCTTTTGCTGTTAATTTCATATTTCATTGCATTGTGGTCTGATAGTGTACATGGATTAATTTCAATTCTTTTGACTTTACTTAAGCATGTTCTATGGGTTAGCATATGGTCTATTTTAGGTAACATCCCCTGTGCAACTGAGAAGAATATATATTCTGATGTTGGGTGGAACACTCTGTAAATGTCTATGAAGTCCATTTGATCACAGGTTTGGCTCAGTTCTGATATTTCTTTGCTGATATTTTGTCTGGTTGACCTATGTATTTGTGACAGTGAGGTATTAAGGTCCCCCCTTTACAGTGACAGTGAGGTATTAAGGTACCCCCATTACAATGTGTTATTGCTCATTTGATTTTTCATGTCTATTAATATTTATCTTACACAGTTGGGTGTTCCCATATCTGGTGCATACATATTTATGTCTTTATCCTCCACTCAAAGTTTTTCCATAAGTATCTAGTGACCTTCTTTATCTCTTTTGGTCATTCTTGGTTTGAAGTTCATGTTGTCTGGCAGCAGAATAACTATCCCTGCTTTTTTGTTGGTACCTTTTGCTAGAAGTATTGTTTTGTATTCTTTGGTTTTTAGTCTATGAATTTTCCTTTGAGGTGAATATTTTTCTTGTATACAGCATACTGTTGAATCTTGTTTCTATATTCAATCTGTCAGTCTATTTGTTTTGATTGGTGAATTGAGGCCATTTACATTAATGTCTATAACTGATATACATTTGTTTATTTTTGCCACGTTATTTTCCTGATGTTGATTGCATGCTTTTCTCCCCTCTGTTTGTTTTCCTTGCTTGGTGGTTTCTTTCTGCTGTTGTTTTGGGAACTGTGATCATTTTATCTCTTTTCATAATACCTTTCTGTAGCTTTTGTAGTCCTGATTTTGTGGTCATGATTTTCTTTAGTTCTTCGTTGTGGAAATACCTTTATTTCTCCATTAATTTTGAAAGATATGGTTTGAAAGTTTTCATTTTTAGGGTTTTACATACTTCAAGTTTTTCTGGACTTGAGAGTTTGTGCTGAGAAGTCTGCCATGATTCTGATAGACTTTCTATTATTGGTGATTGTTTCTTTTTTCTAACAGCTTTTAATATTCTGTTCTTGTGTTGAAATTTTGAGATGTCTGGCTGTAGATTTATTTTGGTTATGGCTAATTGGAATTTTATGTCTCTTCTCTGTATGTTAGATTTTTCTACACTTGGGAAATTTCTTGCCATTACTTTTGCAAATAGTTTTTTAAATATCACTTGTGCTCACTCTTGCTTTTTCATTGACACTAATTATTTTTATATTATTATTCTTTGCATTGTCTTGCAGCTTTTGAATTATTATTTGGTGACCTTTTGTTATTTTCTTTCCTTCCCATTTGTTATTTTCAAGAGGTCTTTTCTTTCAGCTTGCTAGCTGCAATCCTGTCTTCAAGGTCTGAAAGTCTGTCTTTAGTTTACTTCAAACAGTTTGGTAATCTTTCAATTGAATTTTTAAATTTTCTGGACATCTGTTTAAATCCATTTCTATTTATTTCTTATATGGGTCATTCATGGTTTCCATCCTTTTCCTATAATTATCTATTTTTTATCTATGCTTACTTTAGATTTTCTGAGCAATTCCTTTATATGTGTTGACATTTATTTTTTGTCCAAGAGATTTTTTTGATCTGATTTCCTCTATAACCTCATAAAATTTTTTCTTTATTTCAGTTGCTATCATTTCAGAAGTTTCAGATAAGTGTCTTCCATTTTCCTCTGTTTCATTATTGCTTGGATTTGTTCTGGGAGGGCTGGAGGTCTGAGATTGTATTTGCTTTTTCATCTTGTCATTTTATATTTCAAAAAAATTTCATGTTGTTTTCTGTGATGATACTTATGGATTTTTCTAGTAAGCAGCTACTAGTATCACTAGTTATCAAGGCCTCTTTAGGCAAGGTTTGTCCTTCAGGGAAGTCTTCTGCATGTAGGAAGTTCTGTGGTTTGTGTCTGTTCCAAGATCATACCTTACCAATTAATTAAAAGTGAGATGCTGGTATCTGTTTGGCTCAGTCTCCAGCCCTTTGGTGCTGGGGTGTGGTGAGGCTATTACCCCGGGACTTTTCATTTCTGTTATAAAAGTGAGAACAATTCATTACAATACATGTTGCATCCTAGCTATAGTAGTAAAATTAGCAATAACAATACCGTCAAGCACAGTTGAGAAACTGACAAAATGTTGGCAGCTATTAATTTTGTACCTTTAACCACAGAAGCAATAGCTACAGTTATGTAACAGAACCGAAGTAAATTGGGAGCCTGTGTGCAAAGTGTTTCCCTTTTGTAGGGTAGGTTTACCCTGTGGTAGGGAAATTTAAGAAAAATAGTGGATAGAACAGAGATAACCGAAAAGAAATAAAGTAGAAGCCAAGCAGGAGGCTTGGATGAGGGATGATTACACAAGCTTTGGGAAACTAGAGAAGAGGGTAGAAGAGAAAGAATGAGGGAGTAAACAAGAGATTATTGAAGTTGGCCAGAAAATTAGAAAGATGAGCCACTCACAAAAACATGATTAAGTCTACAGAGGTAAACTGAGGAAAGAGCACAAGTAGATTACAACAAAAATACAGGCAAAAGGCAAAAGGCAAACAAGGCAAGTGATACAAACCAACAACAATAACAAACTAAAAAAGCAAAATTTCTCTGGGGTCCACTGAGTCCAAAATTACTGGATAACACTGCCAAGTCTGCAATAGCATTCGTGTTGGACTTGAGGCTGATCTTAGCACCATCTTAGCAGATCTGAGGGCATGGGGTGAGAACTATCAGCCAATACTTTCTGTATGACCCTTAGTGGTCTCCCACTCTTTACCCTGTTTGTCTTGATAGCCTCTGTCTCTCAATCCCTATGCTTTTTTGAGACAGAGTCAGAGGACTATTCCCAGTCCTGTACATTGCTGGCTCCTCCTGGTCATTGCTCAACCTTCAGTGTTCCTCTTCTACTGGCAAGTGTCTGTCCTCTGAGGGCATTTGTTTCATCACATGCTGTGATGTGGTCTGGTCCTCTGCTCCTGCTGTTGCAGTCCAAGGCTGCTCAGTCCCAATTCTTACTCTGCTTCTGAGGTGGGGTGCTAACTTTCCATTCATTGCTTCTTAAGCTCTGCTGCCACCCACTATCAGCTGCCTCTGCTGAATTGTGTAACTTTATGGTTTAGATGGGGATGGTGGTGTGAGGTGACTTTCTGCCCCTGCCCCAGTAGTTTGGAGACAGCCTGGGACTGCACAGTCCTGAGGTGAAAGGCTGATTAATTCCTTATGCCTCTCTAACTGTTCCATTTACTTAGTTGTTCCTGTAATCTTTAGTCTTTTTCCTGCCAGTTCCAGTTAACATTTTGGTGGACAAAAGAAAAGGGAAGAAAAGAAAAAGTAAATGAAAAGGAAAAGAAAGAGGACAGAAAATAATGAAAAAATGGAAACTTGCTGATCATCAGGGTGAGAGCAGTTCATGTTGGCAGAATTTACTGTTGGACTGCAGTATCTTCTGTTTGGAAGAAGGTAGAAGAGGCTATGACTTGATTTAGCCACAACATTTTAGTACATACTCTCCCCCCGCCCCTCTTTTAAGATTTCACATATGTCAGGCAGTTGTCTCTATCTGGCAACTCCTTGGCAGCTGGGTGGGCTAGCTGAGCATTTTACTAAGTCCTTTATCTATGTTTGGCTTGATCTATTAGTCTCTTATGTCAGATTGACTTTAGTTTCAGTGTGTATGTCCCTGCCCTTTCTTCCAGTTATCTGTGTTTCAGTTGAATTCCTCTGAGTAGTTCTGAATGAGGCTCCTCCTCTGTTTATCCATGTCATCTCTGACACTTGCATGATGGCATAAAACATGATCAAATTTGTTGTACATTCCATGAGCTGCTTAAAAAGTGCATCATAGTTTAATGGAATATTTTGTAGATGCCTGTTAAGTCCATTTGATTGATGATATAGCTTATATCTGATGGTTTCTTTATTAATTTTTAATCTGTATGACCTATCTATTGGTGAGAGTGAAGTGTCTGAGAGGCCATTTATTATGAATCCCTCCAAATCTAGTAGCCTTAGCTTTATGAGATTAAGTGCATTGATGTTTGGTACATATATATATATATATATATATATATATATATATATATTTACAATTATTATTTCTACTTGTCAGATTGTTTCCTTTACTAATAGGATATTTGCCTTCTTTGTCTCTTCGGATTAATTTTGTCTTTAAATTTGCCTTGCTAGATATGAGTACAGTTACTTCTGCTTGCTTTTGGATTCTATTTATGTGGAATATTTCTTTTCATTTTTCACTTTTTTCTTTGTATTTTTTGCTATTGAGGTGTCTTTCTCATATAGAAACAGACAGATACTGTTTTTTAGTCCAACATGTTACTGTTATGGCTTGTTTCTCATGTTCCCCCAAAACCTTGTGCCATAATTGGTAAGACTTTTTCAGAAGTACTTGGATCAATAGTGTGTGATGCTGGGATTAAGTGGGTGATGTTGTGATTAAGGGTGTGTGATTACTTAATTAGTTCACTGATTGATTTGGCATAGTTCTGTATGTGGATAATGGGAAGGTCCATACTGGGTGTGAGTGCTATGCACTTTATGGGGATATAGCCTGGATAGAATCTCAGGACAGAAAGGGGACTGATATTGTTCATGATGCTTTTCTACTTTGCTGTTTTCTGGCTCTGCCTGACATTACTATTTCTCCTCTGTCCTGCCTTGAAGCCAGCCATCTATGGGCTGAAACCTCTGTAAACTGTGAGTCAAAGTAAGCCTTTCCTTCTTTAACCTTAGGTGTTGGGTATTTTGCCTCAGCAATGAGAAAAGTAACTGATACAGTCACTATGTATCTTTTGATTGTAAAATTCAGACCTTTTACATTCTGGGATAATATATATACATATATATATATATATACATACATATACGTATACATATATATAAAATTGTTGTAACTTTGTTTTTCTAATGTTTGAATCTTTCCTAATTCTTAATATCTTATCTATTCTTCCTCTTCTTTGTATAGGATTTTTTTTTAAATTTTTTTAATTTTTTTTGGACCGGAGACTTAACTCAAGACCTTACACTTGCAAGGCCATTGAGCTAAGTCCCCAGCCTTTGTATAGGATTTTATAATTCTGACTTTGAAATTCTTTTTTTTCATTAGATAAAATTCTTGACTTTCACATATCTATTGTAAATTTCATTAACCCGGGTCAAAGAAGAAACGAATCATAGAAAAAAAATCAAAAGAAAATTTTGTGATGTTTCAGGCAAATGGCAAATGCTAAATACAGTTTCTTTTTATTTGCAAGATAAAGTGGCTTATGTGATTTGTTGTACATCTTGGAAAAAATAAAATAGAACTGGGATTATATTTTTTTTAGTTTTGTGTACTGTTATATAACTGACTTTGTTCCTGTGGAATTTTTCAAGAGATACCTCTCATGTGCCCTTAAAAACCATCACAGATACATGAACAGTTTCATGGTCAGAAATATGACAGGGAAATAAACAAATCATTATTTTCCTTGGGTAATAGGATTGAGTCAGTTCAAGTATAACATTCAACAAAAGCCTTTAATTTTTAGATGCTGAAAGTATTACAAATGTATTCTATATTTTAATCATTTTTTCAAAATCAAAGAAATTAATAAAATCATTTACAAAGAAATAAATTATAACTATAGATTCCAGTAACTTGAGAAATATTATTTTTCACTTTGTATGTTCTAATTAGTTTCTAAATAAAACTAGTTAAATGGGTTAATGTGATTACATAAGTGGGCTCATGACCAAGAAAAACTGGTCATGTCCAGTAACTGAGGTTTCTGCACTTGAAGATTGTTAATATTTAACCAGACAAAATGACACTCAGCAGTTTGTTCTCAGGCCAAATACAGTTAAATGTACCCTGGTGTGTGATTCATTTGGATAGAATTCAAATACAATATTCAGATTTGTGGGCTACAAGAAGACAGGAGAGTCAATAAATCACTGCTAACAGTTGTGGGAGAAGTTCACTTTTTAATGTTGATTTATGGCATTTAATTTCATAATCTTTATTTTGTCTCCATATCGAAACACAGCTGCTTTCTGTTTCAGGACAGTGAGGCACATATTAATTCAGCAATTATTTATTGCACAGCCACTAGGTGATGTAGTAGGAAATACAGCTAACAAAATTTCCACTCTCAGAGATTTTCTTCATCGTGAAGAATGATAGCAATTCAAATAAGAAAATAGAGTTGCATGCAAAAGGAGTTTAAGGCTTTGGCAAGCTAAACAAAAATAAATAAGAGAATTAGGGTGGTGATTGGTTACAGCTCTAAACACAGAGCAGAAAGAACCCTATGAGGGTTGACTTTTATACAAAGGTTTGTAAGAGACAAAAACAAAAACCCATCATGAATTTTTTCCTTGTCTATGGCTCTCTAATTTTTTTTGTTTTTGACTTCTTTTTTTCTTTTCCATTTTCTCTTCTAGAAAATTCATGTGATGAAATACAGTAATACTCTGGTTCATGAATGCTTCTGCTCACCAACAATTTCATTCACAAACTGAAGATTAGGCAAAATTTTGATTCCATTTGCAAGCTATGCATTGGGTGATGAACACGACTACAGTCATCTTCCTCAGAACTGTGGAAGAAATAAAGTTTATGAACCAAGGTACCACAGTTACTGTTCCAAATGTTCTAATCTTTGTTGAAGTTATACTATCCTATTTACAAAAGTAATCTAATTTATGTTTTCTGGAGTTGTGCTGATATCAATAGCAAATTGATAATTATTCCCTTATCAACATTTGAGAATGGTAATAACTATTTTATGAGTCTAACAATATTATTATAAAAAGAATATTATTATCAGGGGGAGGAGTGAGAGACACTAACACCACTTGCTCGTCCCGAGTATATAAGATGACACTACTACAGTCTTACTGAAGTAATCCTTGACATTGGAAGATAAGAATTCAGCTTCTTTTTTAACCAATTATTTTCAGTAATCAATTGTGATGAGCACTTTTTCTGACAACTATAGTCTATGTAATAATTTGCTGATACTCATGATCAAATTAAACTTTGAATCTGAAGCATATAATTCCTTCCCTGTGTTAAGTACATTTCATGATGGTTATGGTTTATATTTCAATGTTGTCACAAAGCCTTATACACTTACAAGTGGAGCTCTGGGGAGGTGAATGCATCATAGGAGTGTGACACTCCTCAGTAGATTAGTCCATCAAAGAGTTTGTAGTTAAATGTGATACTCATCAATGGATTAGTCTGCTGCTAAGTTAGCTCAATGTGATATTGGGAGGTGAAGCCTGGTTGGAGGATGTGGGTCACTGTGGCAATGCCCTGGAAGAGTCCTTTTCCCTCCTCCTCTCTTGATCTTTCTCTTCTTCTTGCTGCTAGACTATGAGTGGTTTTTCCTCTGCCATGCTGCACTCCCTTGGAGCCAGTAGACTGTGGACCTAAACCTCTACAACCATGAGCCAAAATAAACTTGTCTTCTAAAGTGTGGGCTTTGGGTATTGTGTCTCAACACTGAGAAAGCAATGCAAACTATGACTTTCTTCCTGGAGCCCTCTTCAGACTTCTATTTGGTGAATGCTACTATTACCTACATTTTGGGTTTGAGGAACTAAGACATGGGGACTGTAAGTAAACTGGAAGAGTTAGGAATGCAGTCCTGGCAGTCTAATTCCAGAGGCTACATTTTCAATCTCTATGCTGTTCTTATACTTTCAAAATGAGTTTTTCAGAATTTTCATTAAATAAAACCTGGAGTTTTATTTGTAGGGTAGAGAAAAATACTGCTGTCCCAATGCAGTTGTTCAGAAAGCTGAAGCTCAGGAAGAGGTCAAAGCCTACTTCATTAGAAGTTCGTGGCAATGGAGAGGTAGTGAAGCATTCAGATGCTGGTGCCACACGACCTGACTTCTGATGTTAACTCATTCACTTAGAGCTGTGAAATCTGCAGTAGATTACATAATCACTGGTTACTCTGTCTGCAGAATAGGAGCAGGAATCGCTCTGTGATATTGAGAGAGTTAAATTAGGTTACATTAAAAATAGCATATTACAACAGCTCAATAAATAGCAGCTAATGAGTGCAAAATCAGAAGCAAAACAGTCGAATTTCCAGTTTAGTGAGGTACACTTAACACTGTATTCCACAGACCTGATGAAGAAAGGAATCTCAGCTAGTTAGTTTCCTGTCACTGTGATGAAATAATTGAAATAAATGCCTAAGAGGAAGGGGTTATTTTGGCACTTGGTTCCAGCCCATGGTTATTTGGGCCTGCCCTGTTAGGTCTGTGGTGAGGCAGAACATTATGATGGGGAGCAGGTGGCAGAGCAAGTCTGTTCACTCTGTGGTGGCTGAGAAGCAAAGAAAGGGGAAGAAGGACCCAGGTCACAATGTCCTCTTCATGGCGATGTTTCAGAGACCTAATTTCTGCTCATTTAGCTCTATCCCTAAGGTTCTACCACCTCCCAATAGCGCCACCGCCTGGTGATCAAATCGTCAACATATGGACTTGGAGGAATATTTAAGATCCAAACCCTAACAAGAAATGAATTTTTCTACGCTGCATGCCTTGTCTCCAGGATTATCCAATTGCTTCTCCTCTGAATGTTACCTTTGCTTCCCAGTTAGCACATAGCCCACTCTGCCTCCATAGTTTTATTTCTCACCTTTCTTAGCAATTCAACCTTTAAATTTCATCAGCCTTTAAATACCTTTCAGTAGGGAAGGATATGGAAAAATTTGCAATCCCTCTCCTGTGCCTCCCCTTCAAGAAAACTTATTGAAAATCTTTTAAGTTGTGAAATTTGCATATGTAGGCTGTCTCTGTCTTTTGTGTAATCCTTAGTGACTATTTCAGCAATGTGGTTTAAGCCCCCCAAAACTGCAGTATTAGTGAAATAATTTCTGATGGCACAAAGTGGTGATAATGGTAGCTTCCATTTATAATCAAGTATCTTTGATAACCATTTGCTAAACTCACTTCCTAAGATGTAAATATATAATAGAGTGAAATTTGTATTTATTGCATCACCTATCAATCCTACTTCTCTAGGTATTTCTCCAAGAAAAATGAAAAATATATCTACTTGAATATTCATGCATCATGCATGTGGCTTCATTAATAATTCTTACAAACTAGAAACAGCACAAATGTACAGGTAGAGATTGAAGTATAAATAAACTGTCATATGGTTATATAGTAGATGTCTATTCATCAGGAAATAGAAATCCACTACTGATTCAAACCACAAAATGTGTGAAAACCTAAATGCATTTTGCTAAATAAGCCAGATTCAAAAGGCAACACATATTAGGTTTCCATGACTCCACACATACAATGTCATAAAAAGCTGCCCCTAGAGAGACAGAATACACATTATTGGTGGCCAGTAGGGAGTGGAGGTATTGCGAAGTGGCTTAAAAAAACTTTTTGGGGTAATCAAAATACTCCATGTACTGTATCTTGATAGCTGTGGGTAGGTACTGACCATAATTGAGTCCTGGGTGAGCAAGTTATTTTTGATGGACATTTCATAGTTTCTAATTGAGATGATGAAAAAGCTGTGATACACAACTATTCCAGCACCACTCCTGAGCCTGTTTCGATTCATCCTGGGATCACTGTGAGAGCGATGACTCTCAGAGAATGCTTGCCAAATTTTACATGCTGTTTGGAGGTGGAGAACTGAGCTTCCTGTTTGCACACAGCACACTCACAAATAAATCCCTGGGATTCAGGGAGTCAGTGGGGCCAGGTGCCATAAGGAGGAGGACGCCATGCTCTTACCTCTTGCACTTTTCTCTTGCACCATGGGGAAAGGCAGACATGCTCTGCCACATTTTGTTCTCATTTTTCTTGCCCTCCTAATGACAGCAGCCTCAGTCCATAAAAAACCGTGAGTAACATCAGGGCTCATTCCACTGTCATTTTCTACCCGAACCTCTCCTACATGCTTTTTTTTTCCTCCTTAAGTGACAAGTACTAATTATATGTTTTTATGGAATAGTGTAATGTTTTGATATTTGTGTACAAAGTGGATTAATTAAATAACCAATGAACATAATAATACTCTCATTTACATATATTTTTGTGGTGGAGTTTAAAAATATTGGTTTTCAGTAGTTTTGAAATATAGGGTATAATATGCCTAATTTTAATCACCATGATGCCTGATTGATAGTCAGACTCTATTTTGTCCTCACTAACTGAAGCTTTGTGTCCTTTGAATAATATTCCCTACCGCCTCTCTCCAGCCTCTGATAGTCACCATTCTACTTGTTTCACTTAAATTCTTTAGCATCCTTTCCAGCTTTAATATTTCATGATTTTTTTTGTCCTTTCCCTTTTTATTAGTACCGGGGATCGAACTTATGACTGCCTGCTTACAAGGCAGGTGCTTATGCCGCTGAGCTAAATCCCCAGCCCCCTATTTCATGATTTTGTAGAACTGTTTTTTCAGCTTTAAAGTAATTAAAGTAGGATTAACTTAGAGGTGATTTGACTTAGGAAAATGCCTTCTTTTTCATCTGCGACTAAGGCCTAAAATTCCAGGGTTCAAGACCCATTTTCTTGTGCTCAAGCCATTTCAATACAATAATCCTAAAATGAATAGTAAGGACCGGGGGTTTAACACAGTGGCACAGTGCCTTCGTGGCAAGTATGACCTCGTAAATTCAATCCCAGGTACCAAAAAAAAAAAAAAAAGTAAATACCATTATTGTTTGTTAATGGATTAAATATTAGGACTGGACTTCAATCTGAGTCAGATAAACTTTAGGCAATGACTCTTGGGTCCTGGCTCTGTGTCTATTAAATATTGTTACCAGGTGTGCAGGTTTATAGCAAGTTTCAGAATACCCTGACAATTATGAAGTACCAATAGGCCTTATATTTTGTGTCAACAGGAACATTAGCAAGAATTGACACATCACTCCCCCTTCCAGTGGGTTGAAGAACAAGAATATTTGACTTTAGAAGAGGTATAAAGGAAGATAATCTAGTAGTACTTAATATGCTTTAAGAGTGTCAGTCACTGGCTTCCTTACAGACAATTCAAGGACTTTGAATATCTCTAAAGATGGAAAAGAATGCCTCTGAAGTCCAGTTTTGTGTATTCCTCAGTCAGGACTTGGGTCAATTATACAACCCTGAACTCTACTCATGATGACGTGAGTTTAGGTTGGAGACACTGAGGATAAGAAGGAAGCATTGGGTTTTCCCCCCAAGAATTAAATATAGCATTTGAGAATAATTCTAATGGAATATCTTTATGTAGTGAATAATTATTTCTCTTGTTTTGTCTTTAAAATGTAAATTTAGGGGTGTGAGGTGTGGTGGGAAAGTGTAGAAGTATCATGCTATTATCACCTATCTTGAATGGGCCCCCACTGCTGACGCTGCTAATGTGTGTAGATTTCCTTGCCACTCACCACACTGCCATGCTGTCAGCCTGCTCTGTCAAGGTATGAAAGTAAGGGTGGTAATAATTATTGAGATGAAATTATAGTCATGAAAATATATCTCCCCTGTCTTGGTCTGAATTGCTCCCTTTTTAGGCAGTACATGGTGCTGGTTCCCACCCAGCTCTACACTGAGGTTCCTGAGAAAAGCTGTCTCCATTTGCACTATCTGAAGGAGACAGTGACTGTAAGTGCTTCCTTGATGTCCAGTATGGGAAAGAAGAGCCTGTTCAGTGACTTTGAGGTCCACGAGGACTTGTTCCAATGTGTATCCTTTACTGTGAGTACACCTGCTATATATGAGACAGGGGACTGATTTTTAATATCAGAGAATTAATCTAGAAAGGTATCAGTGATCTCAAAGAACACAACATAGAAAATTTATCACAGCCAAAGGGGAAAATACAGATTTTCCCACTCAAACCTGAAGCAGTTAGTAGTTATATGTATGCTAATTTTTATTTAACTTCTACTAAAATTTGGTATTTACCACTAAGGTGTGAACTGAAATACTCTTTCTAATAAAGGCTGAATCTTCAATGTATATTTGATACATTGAATTTATTTCTAGCTTCTTCAGGCAATCTATTTTCAAGATATAGCTCTTACCATTATTAGCATATTAAAAATTCTCCTTTCCATTATTTTCAGGGTTGGATTTAATTTTTAATTAAGATATATTTATTCCACAAAGTTAACTATGTTTTCTTTTTTTAATGAAAAAAGTTTAAAAATGATATAGAATTTGAAACAAATAATAGATTAATAGTGGTTAATAGATGTTGTGCATTTTTATATTCAAAATAGTTGCTCAGATTACAAGATACAGGCATGAAAAAATGATAAAACAATGAAAAGACAAATCATTGTTTTTGATGAACTAATAGAGCTTAATAGAATAGTTATCTAATATATATAATACATATATCTATATCTCCATCTATGTCTATCTATATCTATCTCTATCTCTCTCTCTCCATCTTTTTCCCTTCTTTCTTTTCTCCTTTCCCCCATTCCAGTTCTTTTCTTTTGAGCAGTTTCTTCCCCTTTCACTTTCACAGTGTCTGTTGTACATTTTGGTTCCTGTTTACTCTTTCAATTTTTTTACACTAGGAAGACAGTAGGGTATCATAGGTACTGTTTTAGTCTCATGAAATTTTGGGCTTTATTTGTTACACCTCTTTCTGACTTGCTCTTCTTTACCTTATATTTAAATAATATTCATAGAAAATAAGTAAGTAAATAAATAAATAAAATGCTGGGGCTCACCTACAGTCCTAAGCAGCGAGAGGCAAATAGGTAAAAGGGAAATGCTAAGGCAAGATGATGATGGTTCTTTTGATTTGTTTTGTTCTCAGCTTCCGAGAACCTCATCTCCTAATGAGGTAGCCTTCCTGTCTGTCCAGATAAAAGGACGAACACACACATTCAGTGAAGAGATGGCAGTGGTGGTGAGGAATACGGAAAGCATTCTCATTGTCCAGACAGACAAACCCATGTACAAGCCGGGACAGACAGGTACAGGGCTCAGCGGTGGCTGGCTTCATAGATGAGCTGTCCCAGGCTCATCTGCCCTCGAGACCTGGATCTCTGGGTCTACTCAGAAAGCTTTTCTTTTTCAGTTAAGTTTCGAGTTGTGTCTGTGGATAGAAATTTGCGCCAACGGCATGAGTTGGTGAGTATTTTATGACTGTGTGTCTTTCAGTGCTATGAGTGGCAGAGGGGAGAAGAAAAAAGATGACTGGATGGACTTTTAACTTCAACAAACTTGGAGTCAACTGCAGAATTTTAACTCAAGCAGAAAATCAGGTTGTCATAGAAATGACATCAAAGGGAAGGAGACAATGAACTCTCTTTTGTACCTTTCAGGCACTCAGATATCAGTTAATGCACTGACTGTGTAGGAAGCTCTGTAGTGCCAAAGTGTGAGCATTGTAACACACATGGCTAGGTGCTTCATATCATTTAAGGACACAGTTCCTCAACACTGTTTACATCTCTACTCTTTTATAATTTCACTTACACTTCTACAAAACTATATTAAACTAGGTGTTCCTTCTTCAAGATGAAAATGTTATTATTCACCAGAAGTATCTCTTGTGTGAATCTTTCTCTGTGAGTTCAGGGATGCAATTTGGGTAGAATTATTTTAAACCAATTAAACCTAAGAAAAGCTGATTATAAAAATTCATCATTTGACATTTAAAAAATGCTTCATCTTCCCCAGAACACAAAAATAATCCAGAAGTTTTATACAGAACTTAGAGAAAAAGTCCACTGGAATTCAGTTGCTGTATTATTCTTTGTTGACTTTAACTCAAAATTCATAAAAAATATAAGATTACATCCCAGTTCTTCTAACAGTTCTATTTTTTTGTACCAGGGATAGAACTCATGACCTTGTACTTGCCTTGTTATGCCACTTAGCTAAATCTCCAGCCCAGTTCTATGTTTTTACCCATATTCTCTTCTCTGCTTCCTTTAAAATTAAAAAGTATTCATGTACTAATCAGGGTGAACTCCTCATGCTTTTGGGTCCATCCTATTTTGCTTGTTTATCAACTCCCTAATAATCCTTTTTCTTTCTGTCATCATTGTTATTCCCTTTTATGGGATAATTCCCTGTAGACTACACATAGTTGCTACTGTCACCTATCTTATGAAAAAGTTAAATATGGGCATTTTCATTGGCCTGCTGCCCATCTCCAGATGATAATTCATTTCCCTATCCTTCCAATTGAACACACTCTCTATTTCCTTCCTGCAATATAGGAGAGTAGAAAATAATGCACTTAGCTTTTATAGTCCTCAAATAGTACCCTTTGGGGGCAGGGAGAGTGTTAAAGGTAACTTTCATTTTCATAGTTTACTTTCTGTGGACACTTCAGAGACTGTCATTAATATATAACCAACTGTCCATGCATATTGCCACAGTGCTCTTGTCCAATGATTGTTTAGTCCTTCCCCAGCTGCCCCAAATCCACAGGTCCACATCCAATGTAATCTAAAATGATGTTTTGCCGGCTTTCTCTTCCTTATGGTATTTATGTGGTCCATGGGAAGTGCTCATGACTTCATTGTTTACAAAATCTCTGAAGCTGCAGCCCAATCTCAAGCAGTAGCAATTCTCTACTGCTTTTCATCCATAAGAAGTAGTCAGTAATTTTTGTGTTTACATTCTAGGGTAAGAGTTAGGTGCTGGTTCTTAGTCTGTTCAAGTAAGTGCTCACAGGAATCCATTTTTTTTGGAGAGGGTCTCTCAGTGTAGTTCAGGCTGTCCTGAAACTCACTATGGACCCAGGCTGGCCTCAAACTTGCAGTGATTCTTCTGCCTCAGCCTCTCAGGTAACATTGGGATTACAGGCATGCGCCACCATGCCCAGCTCATAGGAATCCTTTTTGAGTTCATTAGATTGTGAGGGGAGTTTTTTGCCTTTCTTAGGATAATCAGACATACTAGGTTGCCCAACACAGCCCCAGTTTATGTATGTTGTCTAGAAATAATTTCAATTATGACACATTTCACTCTCAAAAAATTTTCTGATTTGTGCAATAAATTACATAAGCACTTTAATCTTATGGCTAGCGATGGACCTCAGTGTACTAGAGAGAGCCTCAATTTCCATTCCTCCTTACTTTTAAAATTAGCAATGTAGTGTGAATTCTCCACCTTAATCCTTGATTTCTACTTAAACTTTTTTTGGTGGTCTATATTACTGTTAACTTTATTGCCTGACAACAATTTGATGAATTTTAACTAAAACTCCCATTGTAACATCTGGTTCTTTTAGTGAATTAGAGTTTGGTGTACCTGTGAAATTTCTGTTTGGTGTATCTGTGAAATTTCTAACATATTGTTTTCCTTTTGTTTTAGTTTCCTCTGGTTTATATTGAGGTAAGAAACTGAAAGCATTTCATGTTCAAAAGAAATCAGTGTACTGAAAATAAATTGATGTTTGGAAAGTCACAACAATATGCCCAGAGATTAAAAGACTGTATCTGAAAATTTCCCACATTCCGGACAACTGATTTGTTATATCCCACACTTCTATTTCTTTCTTTCCAAGTAAAATTATCCAAAACTTCCCATATAATTAATGATTAATACAGCAGTCTCCTTACATGTATTATTGTATCATTTTATTCTGTAGGATCCCAGAAAGAATCGAATTATGCAATGGCGGGATATTACATCAGAGAATGGAATTAAGCAGTTGTCCTTCAACCTATCATCGGAGCCTATTCAGGGTTTCTACAAGATCATGGTACTAAAAAAATCAGGAGAAAAGAAAGAACATGTCTTCAGTGTGGAAGAATATGGTATGGTTTTGGAAGATTGGGAAGAAAAAGTGGATGTCATAGTGTCTGGCAACCAGAGTATGAATCTACTTGAATGTATTTACTGTATATGGATAGGGATGAGCTTCAATTAACTCTATGCAGTACTCTTACCTATGAACCCAGAATTTCATATTTGGGATTTTTGAAAGCAAATTGCATCCCCTCATTTGATATTTTTTATTATTTAAGTGGAAGCTCCTAGGATTTGTTAGAATTAATATAACATATGACTACTCATTTTAGTAGCTTTGTATGGTGTTACCTTACAATTATAAAGTCACCATTTCTGAGCACTGGTTTTTCATTTAACCAACCACAAGAATATCTTGCCCACATGCTGCATTTCTGATATCTTTCCACAGTACTCCCCAGATTTGAAGTGCAAGTAAAGTGTCCAAAGGCAGTCACATTTCTGGATGAAAAAGTGAATGTTACAGTGTGTGGAAAGTGAGTTAATTTTGCTTTCTTTCTCTACAAATTAAAAGATTCTCATATATTTAAAATGTTCAAACGTTTGTTACTAGTATATGTTTATAACACAATAATTACATTCTCTTAAAGAATTGGTTGTATCATACAATAATTACATTCTCTTAAACAATTGGTTGTATCATTTTTATTTCCTCTTCCATCATTCTTCTTGAGGTCCTTTTCCAATCTACATATAGTCTACTTTCCTGGTTCCTACTATATCTCTTTTATTTTGTCCTTTAAATTACTTATGTTTTGGGTTTCTCATATAAGAGAAACCATGTGATATTTAACTTTCTTTTTTTAAAATTTTATTTAAAAGTAAAAAGTGAAAAAATAAAACAAAACAAAGTGGTGCAAGGGTACAAGTAATACATAACTACAAAAAAAAAAAAAACCAGTAAGAAATCACCAGTTAATAGATTACACATTATCATCTTATAGATAGTTGCTCAAGTTTCAGTATCAAAGCATACAAAGTGGTCATTCAAACAGTGAGACTGCAAACAGTTGTGCTCAATGATCCAAGCAAAAACATTAATATGGTCAGCCATTTAACACCCCTAAACACACTTGCAGTTGTATCCTTTAGAGCACTTTTTTTTCCTTTCTTTTTTACAACAAAATTTACACATTTTGGGTTTTATTACTCCTTAGTTCTTATTACTTTTTTTGGAAGAGAATAAAGTGAAATATGGCAAAACAAAGCTGTCAGTCAAAGCCAAGGATAGACATAGCACATTATGTAAAAACAGAGTCCAAGGTTATCAACAATGATTACAATAATGCCTCTTGCTTCCTTAAAAAGAATTGTCTACCTCATTAGGTATTATAAAGTTAAACAAAACAGTAGAGAACAAGACCAATACAACCTAAACCTTGTAAACATTACAGGACTTCCAAAGAACATAATAGTCAAACCAGAATGGGCATCATAGTGAATCTTATTGCCTTTAAAATAGTTGCCTATACCCTCAAACTTGATACTATCATACAGAACGGAACAGAATCTAATCAGTCAAAACAAGATAGTGGGAGTATTACAGGACTTCAAAACATGTTAATAGGAAATCAAATAAGTTACTATAATATATCCTGCTAATTTTTTTGATTTTTCCCCTTAATTAAAAAAATCATAAAAAATAACTAAATAATTTTTCAATGAATAAGGGAGAGGTTGAGATAAAAGAGGACATAAAAACATAACAGTACAGGTCGAAGCATGACAGTTTCAGCAACCTAGTGCTTCACCACCAAATAACCCGACTTAATAGTAGTTACCATAGTGTCCTTTTCCTTGAAATATTTGAATAAAACTTCATATACTATCGCTTCACACATATCAAGTCAGTGTAAAACCATTCAAGCAGATGAAAGCATTGTAGGGTTTTTAGAACCAGCTAACAGATAATGAACAATGGTTTCTATATTATCTCTGTGCTTATAACAATTTTTGTTTATACTATCACATATAATAACATCCAGCAAGATACATCATGATACAACCAGTGGAGACAGAAGAGCCATAGTTTGGTGGGGCTTCAAAACAAATCCAAAATGTGTAAATTTTGTTGTAAAAAAGAGAGGGAGGGAAAAAAAAAAAGAGCTCTAACGGATATAACAGCAAGTGTGTTTAGGGATGTTAAATAGCTGACTATATTAATGTTTTTGGATCATTGAACACAGCTGTTTGCAGTCTCTCTGTTTGAATGTCTACTTTGTATTCTTTGATACTGTGATTTGAGCAACTATTTCCAAGATGATAATATGTAATCTATTAACAGGTGATTTCTTACTGTTATGTTTTTTTTTTGCAGTTCTGTATTATGTGTAACCTTACACTGCTTTGTTTTGTTTTGTGTTTTTCTCTTTTTCCTCTTAAATTAAAAAAAAAAAACCGGATGATAGTAAATTATCACTAGCTATCATGATGACTTATTTTCTTCAAATTAGCTGTTCATTTCATCACAGGCATTAATATCAAGCAGCCCAGAATAAAGCCATTCCAACTAATAAGTGAAAACTTTATATGGCTTCAAGGCCACATAATGGGGAATCATGATCACCACATACTTTTATATATTTGAATCATTACTTACATAGAGAAACTATTCGGTATTCACACATGCGAGATTGATTTATTTCACGTATGAGTATGGTCTCAAGCTGCACCCATTTATTGATAAATATCTCAATACGATCCTTCTTTATAGCTGAGTAATACTCCATTGTATAGAAATAACACAACTTTTTTTATCCATTCCTCAGTTGGTGGACACTTGGGTTGTTTCCAATATCGGGCGATTACAAATTGTGCTGCTATAAATATAGGTGCACATATGTCACTGTGGTATGATGAATTCAGTTCTTCTGGGAGTATGCCTAGAAGTGGAATAGCTTGGAACAAATGGGACTTCCAATCCCAGCTTTTTGAGAAATCTCCAGACTGACCTCCACAAAGGTTGTACCAGTCTACACTCCCACCAACAGTGTAGGAGAGTTCCCTTTTCCCCACAGCCTCTCCAGCATTTGTGGTTGTTAGTTTTCTTGATCCTGGCCATTCTTTCAGGAGTGAGATGGAATCTCAGTGTGGTTTTAATTTGCATTTCTCTAATGAACAATGATGATGAACATTTTTTCATATATTTATTTACCATTTGTATTTCTTCATCTGAGAAGTGTGTATTCATCTCAGATGCCTATTTTTAGATTGGAACTTTGAATTTTGGGAGTCTGAGTTTTTTTTAATTCTTTATATGTTTTAGACAGAAGTCCCTTGTCTGAGAGAGAGTTCACTAAAATCTTTTCCCAGTTTGTGGGTTTTCTTTTCACTATGCTGGAGATTTCGTTTGACATGCAGAAATTTTTAAGTAAGAAGTGGTCCCAGTTATTGATTCTGGGAAGTATTTCCCGTGCGGAGTCCTGTTCATGAATTCTCTACCTACTTCTATGTCTTCAAGGTTTCTACCCAATTTCTCTTCCAATTCATTTAGTGTTTTTGTTTTAATATTCAGATATTTAATCCATTTAGATTTTAATTTAGTACATCGTAATAGACATGGGTCTAGCTTTAGTTTTTGGCAAATGGAGAGCCAGTTTTTCCAACACCATTTATTGAAGAGTGTCATTCTTCCAGTGAACCTGCTTGGCTCCTTAGCAAAGATAAGGTGGTTGAGTGTGTTTGTAGTTGTGGTTGTATCTTCTAATCTATTCCATTGATCTTCGGATCTGTTTTGATTCCAGTACCATGTTGATTTACTGTTGCTTTGTAGTATAACTTCAAGTCAGAGATTTTGATGCCTCCTGCCTCGCCTTTGCTGCTTTGAATTGCCTTTGCTATTCTAGGTGCCTTCTGGTTGCAGATGAATTTTAGGAGTGATTTCTCTAGATTTATAAGGTATGTTGATGGTATTTTTATTGGGATTGCATTGAATCTGTATAACAATTTTGGGAGAATGGCCATTTTCACAATGTTTGTTCTTCCTATCCATGAGCAAGGGATGTCTTTCCATTTTCTGAGATCATCTTCAGTTTCTTTTTTCAGCGTATTACAATTTTCCTTGTATAGGTCTTTCACTTCTTTCATTAGAGTATTTCCTAAATATTTCATTTTTTTGCTTACTAGTGTGAAGAGTGTGGTTTCTCTTATTTCCCTCTCTGTGAATTTATTGTTCGTGTATAGGAATGCTATTGATTTCTGAGTATCGATTTTCTATCCAGCCACATTGCTGAATTTATTTATTATATCTAGGAGTCTTTCAATGGAGTTTAGGGGGTCTTCTATGTAGAGTATCATGTCATCTGCAAAAAATGATAATTTAACTTCTTCTTTTCCTATCTTTACCCCTTTTATTTCTCTCTCTTGCCTAATTGCTCTGGCTAGTACTTCCAGTACTATATTAAATAGGAGTGGTGATAAAGGACCTCCTTGTCTATTGCCTGATTTTAAAGTAAAGGCTTTCAATTTTTTGCCATTTAGTATGATGCTGGCTGTTGGTTTGTCATAGGTGGCCTTTATTATATTGAGGTAAAGACCATCTATTCCAATTTTCTCTAAAGTTCTTATCATGAATGAATGTTGGACCTTATCAAAAGCTTTTTCTGCATCTGTCAAAATACCCTTGTGATTCTTATTTTTGGCTTTATTGATATGGTGGATTACATTTATTGATTTACGTATGTTGAACCACCCCTGCATTCCTGGGATGAATCCCACTTGGTCATGGTGTATAATATTCTTGATGATTTGCTGCATCCTTTTTGCCAATATTTTATTGAGGATTTTTGCATTTGAGTTCATGAGGGAGATTGTTCTATAGTTCTCCTTTCAGTTGGGTCTTTCTCAGGTTTTGGTACTAGGGTAATATTTGCTTCCATGAATGACTTAGGAAGGATTGCTTCCCTTTCAATTTCATTGAATAGTTTGAGGAGTGTCGGCATTAGGTCTTCTTTGTATTTCTTGTAGAATTCTGCAGTGAATCGATCTGGGCCTGGGCTCTTCTTTGTAGGTAAGGACTTAATTACATTTTCAATTTCATTAACAGAGATTGGGTTATTCAGCAGTTTTACATCCTCTTGATCTAGCTTTGTTAGTTCATATATTTCTAAGAATCTGTCTATTTCTTCTGTTATCAAACCCTTGAGGGTAGATGTTTTTGAAACAGGTGTTGATGATCTTCTGTATTTCTGTAGAGTCTAAAGTGATTTCACCTTTTTTGTTTCTTATTGCATGAATTTGAGCTTTTTCTTCCCTTTTTAAAATAAGGTTGGCTAGTGGCTTATCGATTTTATTTATTCTTTCAAAGAACCAACTCTTTGATTCGTTGATTCTTTGGATTGTTTTCTTAGTCTCTATTGCATTGATTTCTGCTCTGATTTTTATAATTTCCTCTCTTCTTTTGTCTTTGGGCTTGACTTGCTCTTCTTTTTCTAGCTGTTTGAGGTGTAGCATCAAGTTATTTATTTGTATTTGTTCTGTTTTCCTGATGTGGGAACTCAGTGCAATAAATTTTCCTCTGAGGACATTTTTCATTGCATCCCACAGATTCTGGTAAGTTGTATCTGCATTTTCATTTGGTAGGTATTATTTCATTCTTGTAGGTATTGTTTAATTTCTTGTGTGACCCACTGATTACTAAAGAGTGTGTTATTCAGTTTCCATGTGTTTGTGGGATTTTTGCTGTATCTTTTATCATTAATTTCTAATTTCATAGTGCTACGATTCGATAACATGCAAGGGATGATTTCAACTCTTTTGCATTTGTTTAAATATGTTCTGTGAGCTAATATATGGTCTACTCTAGAGAATGACCCATGTCCTGCTGAGAAGAATGTGTATTCTGATGTTTTTGGCTGGAACATTCTGTATATGTCTATCAATTCCATTTTTTCGCAGGTGTAATTCAGTTCTGTTATTTCTTTGCTCATCTTCTGTCTGGTTGATCTGTCCCTTGGTGTCAATGGCGTATTAAGGTCTCCTGTTACAATTGTGTTACTGATAATTTGAGTTTTCATTTCTGTTAACAGTTATTTTATATAACTGGGTGCTCTGGAGTTTGGTGCATATATATTTAAGATAGTTATCTCTTCCTTTTGGAGTTTTCCCCTAACGAGTATGTAGTGACCTTCTTTGTCCTTTATGATCATTGTTGGTTTAAAGTTCATGTTGTCTGCAAACAGAATGGCTACTCCTGCTTTTTTTTTTTGGATTCATGCTGCATGAAGTATTTTTTTCCATCCTTTGACTTTCAGTCTGTGAGTATCCTTCTGGGTTAGATGGGTTTCCTGTAAACAGTATATGGTTGTATTTTGTTTCTTGATCCATTCTGCTAGTCTGTTTCTTTTGATTCGTGCATTGAGACCATTTACATGAATAGTTAGAAGTGTTATATATTGGTTTATTGTTGACATGTTATCTCTCTGATGTTGTATCTTTATCTTTCTGTTCTGTTTAATTATCTCCTTTGCTTAGTGGTTTTTTCCTTTGCGTATCTAAACTGTCTCTCAATATTTTTTTTGCAGGGTTGGCTTGGCATTCATGAAGTTCTTCAGCTGTTCTTTGTCATGGAAGTACCATATTTCACCATCAATTTTGAATGATAGTTTTGCAGAGTACTTCAGTCTAGGTTGGAAATCATTTTGCTTTAGGATCTGGAATACTTCACTCCATGCTCTTCTTGACTTTATTGTTTGTACTGAGAAGTCTGCTGTAATTCTGATAGATTTTCCTTTATAAGTGATCTGTCTTGTCTCTCTGACAGCTCTTAATTATCTATTCTTGTGTTGCATTTCTGGGATAGTGATTATTATATGTCTGGGTGCAGTTTTATTTTGGTAATGACTATTTGGAGTTCTATAGGCTTCACTGATCCTGATGTCGGTTTCTGATCTCATGTTTGGGAAATTTTCAGCTATTACTTCTCTAAATATCCTCTTGATGTCCTTTATGTTGTCCCCTTCTTTTTCATTCATCCCTGTCAATCTTATGTTTTTCTTTACATCATCTTGCAGTTGTTGAATTGTTATTTCCTGATTCCTTGTTATTTTTAAAAGATCTTTCCTTTCCTGTTCACTAGCTGCAATCTTGTCTTCCAGGCCTGAAATTCTATCTTCACTTTCATTGATGTGGTTTTTACAGCTTTCAGTGAAGTTTTTTATTTCCTGCATATCTCTGTGCATCTGCTTTATGTATTCTGTTTGTTTCTTATATTGCTCATCCAGAGATTCTATCTTTTTGTTTAGTTCATCCAATTTTTAAACTGTGTTTTCTTTAGATATATTCGGAATCTTTTTCATTTCTTTTATCATTTCTTGTTTTACCTGGGAGATTATTTCGAGTTTGAATTCCTTTAAAGCTTCCTGGAGTTGCTTGTTAATTTCAGTAGCTATTATGTCTGATATTTGAGATGTATGGCATATATTTTCTTTTATATACATCGCTCCTACGGTTTCTTGAGATGGGCTGGAGGTTCGAGGTTGTAATTTGCTCTTTCATTTTGTCATTTTCCTATGTTTCTATGTTTCAAGTGTTATTCGAAAGCTTCCTCAGGCTCTGTTGGAAATCCACTTCTATGTTCGCAGCTCCTGGGACTCTGGCACCCAGTTCCCCCAGGCACCTGGGCCTCTGGAACCAATGGCCGTCTTCTGCCTGTTTAGAACTCTGTACTTCCAGATAAGCTGGACTCCAAGGACACTGTGCACCTGCCTGCTTGCTGGAAACTCCACAGTTCTCCGAGAGCAGCCAGGAATGGGGAGGTGGATGTCGGCGTCTCAGACCCACTAGCCACTTCACTGTACCTGGAAGCCTGGAGGGTCCCGAACAGTCTGGGCTTGGGGCAGAGTGCACTGGGTACTTACCACAGGCTGTAGGACTGCTGGAACTGGTGATGCTCTACTGCTTGCTGAGAAATCCACAGTCCTTCAGACACATGGGGAGGCAGGTTCAGGCTCCCCAGATCCAACCAGCCTTCACTCTGCACCCAGCCGGTGCAAGATTCCCAAATAGACTGGGCTCCAGGGATAGTGTGCGGCAATATTTAACTTTCTATATTTTATTTTTTTCACTTAGCATTGTAGTCTCAATATCCATCAATTTTTTTCTTTAAGGCTAAGTACTACTCAGTTTTGTATATATACAATTTCTTTATCAATTAATATTTTCATAAACATCTGGCCACTTACTCTAGTTTAGTTATTGTGATTTGTGATGCTGTAAACATGATTATGCATGTATCAATGTATAAGATGTCTTTTAACTCTTCTAAGAAGATATCCAGAAGAGAAATAGCTCCATCAAATAGCATTTCTACTTTTAATTTTTTGAGGAATCACTATACTGATTTTCATAGTGACTGTACTACTTTACATTTCCAAAAATAATATGGAAGAGTTCTCTTTGCTTCATAACCTGGACAGCATTTGTTTTTTGATATCTTAATGATACATTCTGACTAAAGTGGACTCACACTGTTATTTTGACTTTCATTCTCCAATTGCCAAATACGTTGAACATTTTTTTCATATACGTATTAGCCTTTTCTACATCTTTTGAGAAATGCCTATTCATTTAAATTGCCATTTTTGATTGGGTCTTTTATTTAATTTATGTACATATTCCAGATATTAGTCCTCTGTCAAAGGAGTAGCTGGCAAAGATGTATTTCCCCCATTCTGTAGTTTGTCTCTTCAAACTTTGTTTCTGTATAGATGCTTTTGAATTTAATATAACACCATTTGTTATTTCTTGGTATTTTTTTTTTTTTGCATAATTGTGTTTCTATTTAGTAAGTCCTTGGTTGTACCTGTCTTCAAGAGTTCTCACAGTTTTTTTCTTCTATAAGATTCAGTGTTTGTGATTTAGTATTTATGTCTGAGCCATTTTGATTTGATTTGGCAGTGTGAGAAGTATGGATTTAGATTATACTTCTGCATGTGGATAACCAGTTTTCTTACTACACTCTGCTAAAAAGTCTTTTTTAGCATCATCAAAAATCAGTGAGTTGAAGGTGCTTGAGGTTGATCATCATGCCGTTTCACTGGTCATCACATCTTTTTGTGCCAGCATCATGCTATTTTGTCACTGTAGCTTTGTAGTGTAACTTGAAGTAGGGAATTGTGGTGCTTCCTTTTTTGTTCTTGTAGCTCAGAATTGCTTTGGCTACTTTAGGTCTCTTCTGCTTCCATGCTTTTTCCAGCTATCATGGTTTATGTTGGTGGTCCCCAGGCCTCATGCATTTGCATTTTGCATTTCTGGTTGGTTCATTATCTAGCACTTGGATTGGTGATGTTAGTGTTACACCCACCTAGGAGTGGAGCCAGCATACAATGTAATGGCAGGAAAGAAGGTGTGTCTTGCTCTCTCTCTTGCTGATTTCCACCTTGCTGTTTATAGCCACCATGAACTGTGGCCCTGCCATGCCATCCTGCCTTGGAGCCAACTGTGTATGGACTGAAACCTCCAAAAACTATAAGAAATAAACCTTTCCTTTCCTAGCTTTGGGCATCAGATATTTTGTCGCAGCAATGAGTAAAAAGTAACTAAGACACAAGAATTGTTACAATTGCTGTCAGTATTTTGATTGGGCTTTTATTAGATCACATGCAATTTTTGGTAACTTGGCCATTAGATAATATTGATTATGGCTATCTAGGAAAGCGAATGTCTTTCTGTTTTGTGATAGTCTCTTCAATACCTTTTTTTCAAAGCAGTACGGTTGTCATTCTAGAGATCTTTCATTTCCTTATTTAGGTTAAATTGTAAGCATTTAGTTTTTTTTTTTCTGAAGCATTTGTGAGTGTTATTGATGTCCTGTTTTCTTTCTCAAGTGGGCTCATTGTTGATGTACAGAAATGGAATGTGAATTGTTTAATCACTTGCAAGAGTATTGCCGTGGAGCTTTGATGTGCTAAATGTGAAAGATTGTGTTCTGTGCAAATAAGGATAGTTTGATTTCTACCTTTCCATTTTATTTATTTACTTTTTGCCTGAGTGTTCTGATTAAAGGTTTAGTACTATACTAAACATTAGTGGTGAGAGTAGACATTCTTGTTTTTTCCTGATTTTAGAGAGAAACACTCTCAGTTCTCCTGTTTAGTATAACATCGCCATTGGGGTTGTCATTAATTGTTTAGTTTGAAGTAAGGTTCTGTACTTATTTTATTCAAGTTTTAAAAAAGAATTTAAAGTCATGAATGAATATTGGATTTTGTCAAAGGCAATTTCTTCATCTATTGAAATGGTCATGAATTTTTACTTACTGCTATGGCAACGATTACTTCTTGGAAGTGTCTTCCAACTGAAGCTGGCTTTTGGGTTTTGAGTCTGCTGCAAGATCCTACTGCTTCAATTTTTTTTTGGAATGAGAAGTTGCTCTCTACTTTGTCTAGCCCCTGTTTATTTGGCACTGGATGATAGTAGTTTTTATGATTGTTAGGTAATCTTAATCTTGATATACCAAGAACAACTGATTAGGACAATTATGTCACTTTGATTATAATGGTCCAAATACCAGTAATGATAGCATCACACACAATGTAGAAAATGACAGACTGTGGTAACTGTTAATTTGCCAACTTTAACTGTATAAACTAGATTCATGGTTATATAACACAATCTAAAATGAACCAAAAAAATTGTACATAATAAACAAGCCCTTCATATGGCAGCTTAGCCTCAGGGGAGAAAATTTAAAATTGGTTAGGAGAAAATAGAGAAATAGAAGAAAAAGAAGAGACTAGAAGCAAACCTAAAATACAAGGGAAGATCACGTAAATTTTGGGAATCTGATGGAAAAGACAGGCGGGAAAGAGAAAAGAGAAACAAAAATTAGAACAGCAACAATAACAATGAACAGAAGCCATATTCTCACTCATAGAAAAATAAGAACAAACAATCAAGTAAAAACAAAATAAAACAATAGACAAGAATAGACAAATTAAAAAAAATGAAGAAAAATGTCCACTTTGAGGTTGTCTTTGGTGCCATTGTAGATAACTTGGGCAGACAGTGGCCAGATTCAAATTTCTTAATCCCAGGAAGCCGGGTGTAGCTTTATGGTGGGGAATGTTATTTAATTTTCATGTGCAGTGAGTCTGCACCTCTAGTTCCACTGATACTGAGATCTGGCCCTGAGATTAGAACAAGACCTATTAAGCCTGAAGCAGTTCCTGTGCCTCCTGCCAGCTTGAACTCAGCTCCTTGATGGCTCAAACTTGGCTCTCTGTCCCCTTGCTGGGTTGAAATGCCCTCCTTTAGCCAGACATTGGGAATTACTTAATGGAACCAGCAGCTGCTCAGCTGACCTACCTTCAAGATGGCTGCTGGTCTCTTGTCCTCTCCTGAGAGACATCTGAACTCAAATAACTTACTACAGTCCACTGACTTCACTCATCCATTCCACTAGTATGTGTCTTCTTTGGAGGCCTCTGAGGTTCCTGTAGTCACCCTGTGTTTGCAGATTTGAGTCATCCCTCTTATGCAGTGAGTACTGTCTGCCACAGTTTCTCTCTTCACTCTCCCTGTGGACTTCAATTCTTGCTTCAGATCCTTTCTAGTTCACAGAGATCCAGTTCCCTCCTTCTCTTCATGCTGCCATATTTTATTGTCTGGACACCACATCCCAGGGAGGCTGTTTCCCTGTCACTCTGCTATATTCCAGAAATTTCTCTCATTCTTTTGGGCTTGGCTTTATAGGATACTTACTGTTTTTCTCTAACAACTTTCAGTATTTTCCCTGTACTTTTTGGGATTTTTTTTCTTTTTATCAGTACCGGGGATCGAACTCATGACCGCCTGCTTGCAAGGCAGGTGCTTATGCCACTGAGCTAAATCCCCAGCCCCTGCTTTTTGGGATTTTTGACTGTGCTTTGTCATGGAGAATTTATTTTTTGGTCATGTCTATTTTAGATTCTATGTTCTTTGTTTACCTGTAATATTTTTAGTGAATACATTTTTATATCTTTTTTCATTCTCTAATCTTTCTATATCTTTTAATTCTTAGGTTGAATTTTTTGAGTCATCTAGCAGATGTTGGATTTAGTTTACATGGTGTCTTATTGCTTTTAGGATATTACTGAGTATGTGATCTATCAACTTTGTCTTCTAGTTCTAATACTGTCTCTTCACACTGGTCAGCTTTGTTGTCCATACTTTCAACAGAATTTTTTATAGTTTGAATTTTTACTTGATTTATCTTCATGATCACTAATTATTTAGTACAGTGGTCGTTTATATTTCTTACTGTTATTATTGTGTTTAATTCAATCAACTTTTTGTGTCTTAATAATTATTGAACATTTTATTGATTTAACCTTTCCCTGTTATTTACACACTTTTTGAGCTTGCTAATATCTTTTGGATTTGTTTGTTTGTTTCTTCATTGATCTCTTCAAATTTCTTTAAACCATTTGGTTTTTTGAGTTCTTTGCTGTGAATTACTCCACGTTAAAGCCCATGAGATCCATTTTGAGTGAGTTTAAGGGGGTCAGTTTTGGAGGTATCTTTCTGTCTTGTTTTCTCATGTTTCTATTGTTTTCATGCTGGAGGATCAGTTAGGATAGAAAAACTGTTGCTATTGTGGATATCTCTTTAGTAAATGTATGCTTCCATTTGATGTGGCATTGGCTTTGTTATATTTTGGTATTTATATGCTTGTATATAACCTACTCAACAGAAATTTAAAATGTTTTGTATGACATCATTGTACCACCATAATAATATACAAATACCTAAGCTAACTTTTCCTTTTTAAAATTTTATTTTGAAAGCAGTAAAAATGCAACAGCACAAGACAGAACAAAGCCAATGGAGACAATGCAGTGAAATTGGTACAGGATTTCACAGTAGGATACTGGGATAGTAGTAATAGCTACTATGATATATCTCTTTAACTTCACAATAGTTGTCTAGTCAATTAGCTATAGCAAAATCAAACCAAAACTAGAACATTATAAGACCAATTGAGATTTTTGAGATTACTGAATAGAGCAAAAGAAGCATAACAAAACAAACAGTGAAAACAACCTTTGCCTTCAAACAGAAGATAGAAGAAAATCCCCCATATTTGCTATACTGCAAATGGTCATCCTCCCAAGAGATGCTGAGACCTCTATCCTCAGTATAAGCTACCTCTTCTCAAAAAACTTCCTTTTCATGACAATCTTTATTATTCCTCATCAATTATAATTTCTGCTTTACATCATTAAACCAAAATAGCCACTGTATCACTTGAATGAAAAAGCAAGTTAGGGTAATTTCAGTAATGACATAGATTTAAAAATGATGAAATGAATGGTTTCAGGCAACAGTACACTCTGGAGAAGTAAAATATACTTGTCCTAGCATGCAAAGACATTCAGGAAACAAATGTGGCATTGCAGTGACCCATCATTGTGTTGAGACAGAACGTAAATCTCAGAGATCACAGTTCCTTGGTTCAAGTATAGCATCTATAACTAAGTCACTTTAACTATAAGCACATTTCTATCTTGATTTCATGCTTCATTCACATATCAGAAAATATTGGTCTCAATAATTACAAATTGCTATTAAAGCTCACAGGAATGGAAATTCAGAACAGAGCTATTAGATTTAACTTACACATCTCACTAAAGAACTAACACTAAAAACTTCAGTCACCAATTCTGTTTTAAAATTCTTTCAAGATTCTAAGAGGAATAAAGAGAAAGAGCAGAAAAGAGATATAATAGACTAAAGGAGAAAGACTGAGAGGTTTTTAATGAGTGATTATGTCTATGCCTTATTTTCAATTAATATGAACCATGTTCCAATAAGACTTGAAGGCACAGACAGCTAAGAACTAAGTTGCCCAAGTTAAAATCTCAGCTCTACGACTTTACCAGATGAGCAGCTTTATTGGGTTATATAACCTCAGAGTGTACCTCATTTTCCAGAACTCCAAAATGGAGAAAGTAATATCATTTCCTTCAAGGACATTAACAAGATGAAATTATGAAAAGTACTCAGAAAAAATTTTATTCATAGTCATTTACTTTAGCTATTGTTATTATCATGAAACTACTTGGAGTAAATTTATTTATTTATTTATTTTTATTTAAGAGGAAAAAGAGAAAAACACAAAACAAACCAAAGCGGCGTAAGGGTACACGCAATACAGAACTACAAAACAAAACAAAACAAAACAAAACAAAAAACCATAACAGTAAGAAATTACCTGCTAGTAGATTACACGCTATTTTCTTGGAAATAGTTCCTCAAATCACAGTATCAAAGAACACAAGGTGGACATTCAAACAGGGAGACTGCAAACAGCTGTGTTCAATGTTCCAAAAACATTGATAAAGTCAGCTATTTAACACCCCCAAACACACTTGCTGTTATATCCGTTAGAGCTCCTTTTCTTTTTTTTTTTCCCTCTCTTTTTTACAACAAAATTTACACATCTTGGATTTTATTACTCCTTAGTGCTTATTACTTTCTTTGGGGGGGGGAAGAATACAGTCAAATATGGCAAAACAAAGCTGTCAGTCAATACCAAGGATAGACGTAGCACATGGTGTAGAACAGAGTACAAGTTTATCAACAATGGTTATCAACGTTGTCCCTTGTTTCCTTAAAAAGAATTGTCTATCTTATTAGATATTATAAAGTTGGACAAAACAGTAGAGAACAAGACCAATAAAACTTAGGCATTGTAAACATTACAGGACTTCCAAAGAAGACAATAGTCAAACCAGAATGGGTGTCTTAGTGAATCTTATTGTCTTCAAAGTAGTTGCCTATGTCTTCAAACTTGATACTATCATATAGAATGGAACAGAGTCTAATCAGTCAAAACAAGATCGTGGGAGTACTACAGGACTTCAAAACAAGTTAATAGGAAATCGAAAAGAGTTACTATTTATATATCCTAATTTTTTTGAATTTTTTCTTTAATTAAGACAAACATAAGAAATGACTAAATAATTTTTTTTTGAAACAATAAGGGGAAGATTGAGATAAAACAGGACATAACAATATAACAATAGAGGTCACAGCATGACTGTTTCAATAACCTAGTACTTCACCACCTTATAACCTGACTTAATAGTAGTTACCATAGTGTCTTTTTCCTTGAAATATTTGGGTAAAACTTCATATACTCTAGCTTCAAATATTTTCATATCAAGAAGCCCAGAATACAGCCTTTCTAATTGATGAGTGAAAACTTTATAAGGCTTCAAGGGCACCTAATGGGGAATCATGATTACCACATATTTTTATATATTTGAATCATTACTTACATTAGGGAAACTATTCGGTATTCACACATGCGAGATTGATTTATTTCACTTATGAGTATGGTCTCAAGCTGTGCCCATTTATTGATAAATATCTCAATGTGATCCTTCTTTATAGCTGAATAATACTCCATTGTATAGAAATACCACAACTTTTTTATCCATTCCTCAGTTGATGGGCACTTGGGTTGTTTCCAAGATCTGGCGATTACAAATTGTGCTGCTATAAACATAGGTGCACATATATCACTGTGGTATGATGCTTTCAGTTCTTCTGGGAATATGCCTAGAAGTGGAATAGCTGGAATAAATGGGATTTCCAGTCCCAACTTTTTGAGAAATCTCCAGACAGATCTCCACAAAGGCTGTACCAGTCTACACTCCCACCAGCAGTGCAGGAGAGTTCCTTTTTCCCCACAGCCTCTCCAGCATTTGTTGTCGGTTTTCTTGATCCTGGCCATTCTTTCAGGAGTGAGATGGTATCTCAGTGTGGTTTTAATTTGCATTTCTCTAATGACCAATGATGATGAGCATTTTTTCATGTATTTATTTGCCATTTGCATTTCTTCATCTGAGAATTGCATATTCATCTCAGATGCCCATTTTTGGATTGGATCTTTGAATTTCGGAGGTCTGAGTTTCTTTAATTCTTTATATGTTTTAGACAAGAGGCCCTTGTCTGAGAGAGAGTTCACTAAAATCTTTTCCCAGTTTGTGGGTTTTCTTTTCACTATGCTGGAGATTTCTTTTGACATGCAGAAACTTTTTAATAAGAAGTGGTCCCAGTTATTGATTCTGGGAAGTATTTCCCGTGCGGTTTGAGTCCTGTTCATGAATTCTTTACCTACTCCTATGTCTCCAAGGTTTCTACCTATTTTGTCTTCCAATAGATTTAGTGTTTCTGTTTTAATATTCAGATCTTTGACCCATTTACATTTTAATTTAGTACATGGTGATAGACATGGGTCTAGCTTTAGTTTTCGGCAAATGGAGAGCCAGTTTTTCCAGCACCATTTATTAAAGAGACTGTCATTCTTCCAGTGAACCTGCTTGGCTCCTTTATCAAAAATAAGGTGGTTGAGTGTGTTCGTAGTTGTGGTTGTATCTTCTAATCTATTCCACTGATCTTCAGCTCTGTTTTGATTCCAATACCATGTTGATTTTACTACTGTTGCTTTGTAGTATAACTTCAAGTCAGGGATTGTGATGCCTCCTGCTTTGTCTTTGCTGCTTAGAATTGCCTTTGCGATTCTAGGTCTCTTCTGGTTCCAGATGAAATTTAGGAGTGATTTCTCTAGATCTATAAGGTATGTTGATGGTATTTCTATTGGGATTGCATTGAATCTGTATAACAGTTTTGGGAGAATGGCCATTTTCACAATGTTTGTTCTTCCTATCCATGAGCAAGGGATGTCTTTCCATTTTCTGAGATCATCTTCAATTTCCTTTTTCAGTGTATTATAATTTTCACTGTATAAGTCTTTCACTTCTTTCGTAAAAGTAATTCCTAAATATTTCATTTTTTTGCTTGCTAATGTGAATAGTCCAGTTTCTCTTATTTCCCTCTCTGTAATTTTGTTGTTCATGTATAGGAATGCTATTGATTTCTGAGTATTGATTTTGTATCCAGCCACATTACTGAATTTATTTATTGTATCTAAGAGTATTTCAATGGAGTTTAGGGGGTCTTCTATGTAGAGTATCATGTCATCTGCAAACAATGATAATTTAACTTCTTCTTTTCCTATCTTTACCCCTTTTATTTCTCTTTCTTGCCTAATTGCTCTGGCTAGTACTTCCAGTACTATATTAAATAGGAGTGGTGATAAAGGACATCCTTGTCTTGTACCCGATTTTAAAGTAAAGGCTTTCAATTTTTGGCCATTTAGTATGATGCTGGCTATTGGTTTGTCATAAATGGCCTTTATTATATTGAGGTAAAGACCATTTATTCCAATTTTCTGTAAAGTTCTTATCATGAATAAGTGTTGGACCTTATCGAAGGCTTTTTCTGCATCTATAGAGATGATCATGTGATTCTTATTTTTGGCTTTATTGATATGGTGGATTACATTTATTGATTTGCGTATGTTGAACCATCCTTGCATTCCTGGGATGAATCCCACCTGGTCATGGTGTATAATCTTCTTGATGATTTGCTGGATCCTATTTGCCAATATTTTATTGAGGATTTTTGCATCTGTGTTCATTAGGGAGATCGGTCTATAGTTCTCTTTTATAGTTGGGTCTTTCTCAGGTTTTGGTACTAGAGTAATATTTGCTTCCAGGAATGACTTAGGAAGGATTGCTTCCCTTTCAATTTCATTGAATAGTTTGAGGAGTGTCGGCATTAGGTCTTCTTTATATTTCTTGTAGAATTCTGCAGTGAATCCATCTGGGCCTGGGCTCTTCTTGGTGGGCAAGGACCCAATTACCTTCTCAATTTCATTAGCAGAGATTGGGTTATTCAACAGTTTTATATCCTCTTGATCTAGCTTTGGTACTTCATATGCTTCTAAGAATCTGTCTATTTCTTCTGTGTTATCAAACTTTTGAGAGTAGAGGTTTTCGAAATAGGTGTTGATGATCCTCTGTATTTCTATTGGGTCTGTAGTGATTTCTCCTTTTTCATTTCTTATTGCATGAATTTGAGCTTTTTCTTTCCTTTTTTTAATAAGGTTGGCTAGGGGCTTATCGATTTTATTTATTCTTTCAAAGAACCAACTCTTTGATTCGTTGATTCTTTGGATTGTTTTCTTAGTCTCTATTGCATTGATTTCTGCTCTGATTCTTATAATTTCCTCTCTTCTTTTGGCTTTGGGCTTGACTTGCTCTTCTTTTTCTAGCTGTTTGAGGTGTAGCATCAAGTTATTTACTTGTATTCGTTCTGTTTTCCTGATGTGGGAACTCAGTGCAATAAATTTTCCTCTCAGAACGGCTTTCATTGCATCCCACAGATTCCGGTAAGTTGTATCTGCATTTTCATTTTCTTTTAGGTATTGTTTAATTTCTTCTTTAATTTCTTCTGTGACCCACTGATTACTCAAGAGTGTGTTATTTAGTTTCCATGTGTTTGCGGAATTTTTGCAGTATCCTTTGTCATTAATTTCTAATTTCAGAGCGCTATGGTCCGATAATATGCAAGGGATGATTTCAACTCTTTTGCATTTGCTTAAATATGTTCTGTGAGCTAATATATGGTCTATTTTAGAAAATGATCCATGTACTGCTGAGAAGAATGTGTATTCTGATGTTGTTGGGTGGAACATTCTGTATATGTCTATCAAACCCATTTGTTCACAGGTGTGATTCAGTTCTGTTATTTCTTTGCTCATTTTCTGTCTGGTTGATCTGTCCCTTGGTGTCAGTGGTGTATTAAGGTCTCCTGTTACAATTGTGTTACTGATAATTTGAGTTTTCATTTCTGTTAATAATTGTTTTATGTAACTGGGTGCTCTGGAGTTTGGTGCGTATATATCTAAGATAGTTATCTCTTCCTCTTGGAGTTTTCCCCTTACGAGTATGTAGTGACCTTCTTTGTCCTTTATGGTCATTGTTGGTTTAAAGTTCACGTTGTCTGCAAACAGAATGGCTACTCCTGCCTTTTTTTGGATTCCTGCTGCATGAAGAATTGTTTTCCATCGTTTGACTTTCAGTCTGTGAGTATCTTTCTGGGTTAGATGGGTTTCCTGTAAACAGCATATGGTTGGATTTTGTTTCTTGATCCATTCTGCTAGTCTGTTTCTTTTGATTGGTGCATTGAGACCATTTACATTAATGGTTATTACTGTTAAATGCTGGTTAATTGTAGGAATGTTATCTCTCTGCTGTTGCATCTTTATCTTTCGGTTCTGTTTAATTATTTGCTTTGCTTAGTGGTTTTTTCCTTTGTGTATCTAAACTGTCTTTCAATATTTTTTGCAGGGTTGGTTTGGTGTTCATGAAGTTCTTCAGCTGTTCTTTGTCATGGAAGTATCGTATTGCACCATCTATTTTGAATGATAGTTTTTCAGGATATATCAGTCTTGGTTGGAAATCATTTTGCTTTAGGATCTGGAATACTTCACTCCATGCTCTTCTTGACTTTATCGTTTGTGTTGAGAAGTCTGCTGTGATTCTGATAGGTTTTCCTTTATAAGTGATTTGTCTTTTCTCTCTGACAGCTTTTAATAATCTATTCTTGTGTTGGATTTCTGGGATGGTGACTATTATATGTCTGGGTGTAGTTGTATTTTGGTTATGACTGTTTGGAGTTCTATATGCTTCACTGATCCTGATGTCAGTTTCTGATCTCATGCTTGGGAAATTTTCAGCTATTACTTCTCTAAATATCCTCCTGACATCCTTCATGTTGTCTCCCTCTCTTTCATTAATCCCTATCATTCTTATGTTATTCTTCTTTGCATCGTCTTGCAGTTGTTGAATTGTTGTTTCCTGGTTCCTTGTTATTTTCAAAAGATCTTTCCTTTCCTGTTCACTAGCTGCAATCCTGTCTTCAAGGTCTGAAATTCTATCTTCACTTTCATTAAGGCGGTTTTTACAACTTTCAGTGGAGTTTTTTATTTCCTGTATATCTCTGTGCATCTGCATTATGTATTCTGTTTGTTTCTTATATTGCTTGTCTAGGGATTCTATCTTTTTGTTTAGTTCCTCCAATTTTTTATCTGTGTTTTCTTTAGATATATTTAGAATCTCTTTCATTTCTTTTATCATTTCTTCTTTTATCTGGGAGATTATTTCGAGTTTGAATTTCTTTAAAGCTTCCTGGAGTTGCTTGTCAATTTCAGTGGCTATTGTGTCCGATATATGAGGTGGATGGGATATATTTTCTTCTATATACATCGCTCCTAGGGTTTCTTGAGATGGGCTGGAGGTTTGAGGTTGTAATTTGGTCTTTCGTTTTGTCATTTTCCTATATTTCTGTGTTTCAAGTGTTACTTGAAAGCTTCCTCAGGATCTGTTGAAAATCCCCTTCTATGTTTGGAGCTACTGGGACTCTGGCGCCGTGCTACTCCAAGCCATTAGGCCTACAGAACTAGTGGCCCTCCTCTGCCTGCTCAGAACTCCGCAGTTCCAGACAAGCTGGGCCTCAGGGACACTGTGCGCCCACCTGCCCCTTGGAAGCTCCACAGTTCTTCAATCGCAGCCGGGTTAGGGTACTCACCACAGGCCGCAGTGCTTCAGGAACCTGTGGACCCTCCCTGGTTGCAGAGATATCCACAGTCCTCCAGACACACAGAGAGGCCAGTGAGGGCACCCCAGATCTGCCCAGCTCCTCCTCTGCAGACCTGTGGCCAGGCGCGGCAGCTAAACAGGCTGGGCTAGGCTGGTAGTGTGGGCCAGCCCACCTATTGGGAGCTCAGCAGGTCTCCAAATGAAGCCGGGAATGGGGAGGCTGATGTGGAAGCCTCAAACCCACCTCTCGCCTTCACTGCACCTGGAAGCCTGAGGGAACTCCAGCAGTCTGGGCGCAGAAATCCAGAGTCCTCCAGACACGCAGAGAGGCCAGTGAGGGCACCCCAGATCTTCCCAGCTCCTCCTCTGCAGACCTGTGGCCAGGCGCGGCAGCTAAACAGGCTGGGCTAGGCTGGTAGTGTGGGCCAGCCCACCTATTGGGAGCTCAGCAGGTCTCCAAATGAAGCCGGGAATGGGGAGGCTGATGTGGAAGCCTTAAACCCACCTCTCTCCTTCACTGCACCTGGAAGCCTGAGGGAACTCCAGCAGTCTGGGCGCAGAAATCCAGAGTCCTCCAGCCGCGCAGAGAGGCCAGTGAGGGCACCCCAGATCTTCCCAGCTCCTCCTCTGCAGACCTGTGGCCAGGCGCGGCAGCTAAACAGGCTGGGCTAGGCTGGTAGTGTGGGCCAGCCCACCTATTGGGAGCTCAGCAGGTCTCCAAATGAAGCCGGGAATGGGGAGGCTGATGTGGAAGCCTTAAACCCACCTCTCTCCTTCACTGCACCTGGAAGCCTGAGGGAACTCCAGCAGTCTGGGCGCAGAAATCCAGAGTCCTCCAGCCGCGCAGAGAGGCCAGTGAGGGCACCCCAGATCTTCCCAGCTCCTCCTCTGCAGACCTGTGGCCAGGCGCGGCAGCTAAACAGGCTGGGCTAGGCTGGTAGTGTGGGCCAGCCCACCTATTGGGAGCTCAGCAGGTCTCCAAATGAAGCCGGGAATGGGGAGGCTGATGTGGAAGCCTTAAACCCACCTCTCTCCTTCACTGCACCTGGAAGCCTGAGGGAACTCCAGCAGTCTGGGCGCAGAAATCCAGCGTCCTCCAGACGCGCAGAGAGGCCAGTGAGGGCACCCCCGATCTCCAGTACGAATTTCTTTGAACAGTGTCCTGGGTTAGAAAGGTACATACTTGACTGTTTCTACAACTGTTCTCTGGAGTAAATTTATATGACCATACTATTATGGAAGGAATAAAGTGGCTCTGTGTTTTTGGAAAAACCCCTGGTTCCTGTGAATTTTTCTTGTTACAGGTACACCTATGGGAAACCTGTCCTAGGACATGTGAAGTTGAATATATGCCATCTTTTCAAGTCTTATTTTGGATCTGAGTATGGTCATAACTATGGTGGTCAAGACCCATGTGAGGAAATCAGTCAACAGGTGAGTGAAAACTTTTCAGAGGTTTATAATATCCAAAAGAAACCATAAAGTGTGAATAAAGAAAGAACATCTGCAAGGGGAAGCATGAGATATCAAAAGAGGGTATTTAAGGGCTAGGACCACTGTTCAGTGATAGAATATTTTTCTAGTAGATGCAAGGTTTTGGGTTTGATTTTCAGCATTGTCAAAAAAGAAAACAGAGAAGACTTATGGTAGTCTCATAATCTACTATTACTGAAGGGAGATTTCCAGAGATTTAGAACTAAACTTGTCTATTATATATTAGTCAAAAGTGTGAAATAACATTGTTAATCATAGTTTATTTTATTGGTGCCTTGACTGAATTTAGGGCCTCCAATATGCTGGGCAAGCACTTTATCAGTTTCTAGCCCATGGTGGTTGTTTTAAATAATAGCAAATATCTATTATGTTCTTAATACATATAGTCAATATTCTAATATATTATATATGTTAATATATTTAATCTCCATAAATCGTTATGCAAATATTTTTTTGAAACAGGGTCTTACTATGTATTACAGGCTGGCCTCAAACTAATGGCAATTCTTCTGCCTCAGTATCCTGAGTGCTGCTTGGATTATAGGCATGTGCTGCCATGCCCAGCTTCCCTATGTAGATGAGAAACAGGCATGAGAATATTACTTATAATGTGTTCAACACCATGTTACCTGGCAGCTAAATTTTAGAGCTGACCTCAATGATCACAACCAGAATACTAGGTTGTACAGTTCTAAGCAGTTGGTCATCTCCAAAGGAAGCCTCACATCTAGGTTTGAATTGACCATTTGTCTGATCAGTATGTCATGCTGTTTGGTTGTGTATTTCTCACTTACCAGCTGAACAGCCAAGGCTGCATCACACAAGCAGTGAGAACTTCTAGGGACTTTATGAACTGGAACATGAGTCACATTTTTAATCTTCAAGTGAATGCTAAAATTACAGAAGAGGGGACAGGTATGTGGGGAAGATAAAATTATGGAAAAAGCCCTGTGAACATTGATAACTTTATCTCATCAAGAGCGTAAGGTGGATTATGTGGAAAAACAATTTGAAAACTAGTGATTCATCTCCACTCTATACCAACCTCTTTCTCAGGGCTGGAATTCACTGGAACTGGGACAACTGAAGTTAGGAAACCCAGAACCAATCTTGTACGTGTGAGTACAGATTCACACTTCAGACCAGGGATTCCATTTGTTGTTCAGGTAAAGTACTCCATGATTCACAGGTATTTAATTTGTTCTGTAACATCAAAACAGCTTAGACTTTTCTGCTCAAGATGTTACCCGGTCAAAATTATTGTTTGCAAGGGGAGAGTGTCGCTCATTGGTAGAGGAAATGCTTAGCATATAGCAGGATCTGACTTCACATCCCAGCATCAATAAATAAAAATTAAAAAAAATTTATTGCTTCTTAACCAAATCTTATAATCATACATAGAAGATCTTTTTATTTAAAATATTACTTATTACAAAACAAAAAATCTCAAAGCATTAATACATTTTCATTTGTCAGATAACAGGCAGAAAATAAAGACCAAGTATTCTAATTCCTAATTCCAATAAAATTTAATAAACCAATTTTCTGTAGGGTTTTTATCATAAGTGGGTGTTGGAATTTGTCATGCTTTTTCTGCATCTGTTGAGATGATCATATGATTTCTGTCTTTGGTTCTATTAATATAGTGTATGACATTTATTGATTCATGTATGTTGAACCATTCCTGCATTCCTGGAATGAATCCTCCTGGGTCATAGTGTATAATCTTCTTGATCACTTGCTGTATTGTTTGCTACTATCTTTTTGAAGATTTTACTGTGTTCATTAGGGAAATTGGCCTGTAATTTTCTTTTTTAGTTGCATCTTTCTCTGGCTTAGGCATGAAGGTAATACTTGATTCCAGGAATGATTTTCAAAGTATTACTTCGCTTTCATTTTCATTAAAGAGTTTCAGCATTAGTGACATTAGATCTTCTCTAAATTTCTTGTAGAAGTCAACAGTTAATACATCTGGGCCTGGGATTTTCTTTTTTTGGCAAACTTTTAGTTACATTTTCAATTTCACTGACCAATACTGGGTTATTAAGAATATGTATATCTTCTTGATTCAGTTTTGGCAATTCATATGTGTTTAGGAATCTTTTATTCTGTGTTTCCCATCTCATTTCCTAGGTTTTTGAAGGATGTAATGAGATTTTTATGGATTTCCTCTAGATCCTTTGTGATTTCACCCTTTTCATTCTTAATTGCCTGAATTTGAATCTTATCTTTCCTCTTTTTGATAAGGTTATCTAGGCACTTATAAATGTTATTTAATTTTTCAAAGAACTAACTTCATTTATTCTTTGTAATGATTTTTAGTTTCAGCTATATTAATTTCTGCTCCAATCTTTATAATTTTCTGTATCATGTGAGCTTTGGTTTTTATTTGTTCTTTCTCATCTAGAAATTTGAAGTTAAATATTAAGTTGTTTGAGCTCTTTCTGTTTTCCTAGTGTGAGAATTCATCACTATATATTTCCCTTATAGGATTGCTTTCATTGTGTCCCATAAATTCTGGTATGTTTTATCAACATTATTATTTAATTTTAGATAATGTTTAATTTCTTTTTTAATTTCCTTTGTGAACTCCTGGTTGTTCAAGAAGGTGTTAATTTCCACGTGTTTATGTAGTTTTGTGGTTTCTTTGGTCCTTGATTTCCAATATCATTGTAGTATTGTCAGATAATATGCACAGAATAATTTCAGTCACCCTGAATTTACTTAAACATGTTCTATGGGCTAATATGTTATCTATTTTGGAGAAAATTCCATGTGCAGCTGAGAAGAATGTGTATTCTGATACTGTGGGGGGTAGAATGCTTTGTAGACATCTACAAAGTCCATTTTTTACATGTTTAATTCTGATATTTCTTTGCTGATTTTTGTCTAGTTGATCTATATAATTGTGAGAGTGGTGTATGAAGGTCACCCATCACAATTGTGTTTAACACTTATTTGGTTTTTCATGACCATTAATATTTGTTTTGTGTAGTTGGGTGCACCAATATTGGTGCATACATATTTACGATTATTATCTCTTCTTAGAGTTTTCTCTTAGCAAGCATATAATGAACTTCTTTGTCTCGCAATCAGTTTTAGCTTGGAGTTCACATTGTTTTTGAAGAGAATATCTAGCTACCCTTGCTTTTTTCTAGGTTTCTGTGGCATAAGGTATTGTTTTCTATTCTTTGACTTTGAGTCTCTAAATTTCTTTTTGAGTTAAATGTGTTTCTTGAATTCAGTCTACTGCCGGATCTTTTTCTTACTCCATACTGCCAATTTGTTTCTTTTGACTGGTGAACTGACCTTACACTGATGGTTGTAATCAATGTGTATTATCTTTCCCACATCATTTTCCTGTGATTGGTCCCTGTCTTTCTCCTGTGTTTAATTGCTTGCATTACCTGGTGACTTCTTTCTATTGGTGTTCTTTGGTATTCATTTTCTCTTTCTAATATATCCTTTAGAGTACTCTGTAGAGATTGCCTAGTTGTACTGAATTTCCTCAGTTGCTCTTTGTCATGAGAGTATTTTACTTTTCCCTTCATTTTGCAAGATAGTTTTGCAGGGTACCTCAATCTAGTTGGAGGTTGATTTCTTTTAAGACTTGAAATACCTCACTCCAAGCTGTCTTTGATTTGTGGTTGGCATTGAAAAGTCTGTGATTCTGATGGCTTTTCCCTTATAAGTGGCTTGTTTCTTTCACCTAACTACTTTTAATATTGTTTTTATGCTTTCTAAGATCTTGATTATTATATGCCTTGGTATAGATTTTGGTTGTGGATGTTTGGGGTTCTATATGCTTTATTTATTTGTATGTAAAGTTATTTATCCATATTTGTGAAGCTTTTGCCATTGTTTCTGTGAAGTTTTTTTTTTAAATTTTATTTAAGGAGAAAAGAAAAGCAGAGAAAGGGTACAAGTTATACAGATTTATAGAAAAAAATAAACAGTAGGAAATCACTAGTTAATGGATTACATATTGTCATCTTAGAAATAATTGTTCAAGTCACAAAATTAAAGCTTGTAAAGTGGACATTCCAACAGTGAGACTGCAAACAGTTCTGTTCAATGATCCAATAAAACTCAGTGATATCATTTTCTATGTTATACACTTAAATATACATGCGGTATATCATTTAGAGCACTTTCTTTTCCTCTCTTTTGTACAATGACAATTACACATTTTGGGTTTTGTTGCTCCCACAGTACTTTTTTAGGGAGGGAGTAGAACCAAACGTGATCTAACAGAACAGAGTCAGTCAAATCAAAAGGGTGAGCATAGTAGATAATGTAAAAGCAAAATACAAGGTGATCAATAATGGTTACCATAATGCCTCCTGCTATCTCTAATAGAATTGCCTATATCATCAGTTATAAAATTGAACAAAACAGTAAAGAACAAAAATGACAAAACCAAAACATTGGAGACATTATAGGTCTTCAAAAGTAGATAAAAGTCAACAAGAATGGGCATCATAATGAATCTCACTATCTTCACAGCTGTTGCCTAAACTTTCGAACCTGGTACTATCAAGAAAAACAGAATAGGGTGACATCAGTCAAAAACAAGATGGTGAGAGTAATACAGGGCTTTAAATCAAGATAATGGAAAGTCAAAGTGGGTTACTATAATATATCCTGCTAGTTTTTATTTATTTTTCTCTTAATTAAAAGGATAAAAATAAAAAAGTAAATAATGAAGTGGAGATTGAGATAAAAGAGGGCATAACAGCAAAACAGCGCAGATAAAAACATAACCAATTTAAGCAGAATAGTGTTTCACCACAAGATAATCCTGACATAAAAGTAGTTATCATATTGTCTCTTTCCTTAAAATCTTTGAGTATAACTTCGTATCCTGTAGCATCAAGTTCATCAAAACAATGTAAAACCATTTAAGAGAATGACAGCATTACAGGGTATTTAGAATCAACTAACAGAAAATGAACAATGGTTTCTGTATAATCTCCTTGTCTTTAAAAGTTTTTGCTTATACTATCGTACATAATAAAATCCAATAAGATACAACCTGTTTAGACCAATGGAGTCAGAACAAAAGCTTGATGAGACTTCAAAACAAGGTGATACTAAATCAGTATTACCTATTAAGACGACATTTTCTCCAAAATATCTGTTCCTATCATCCAATCTTCTCTGCCTCATTTCTGTTGAGCTTTTTTTCTGTCATTAGTTGTCAGTTTGTCTTCTTCATTTTGTTTTCTGCTCCATTCATTGTGGCCTCTCTGCCACTATTTCTGGATTCTTTGTATTTTTCTTTTTTAGAATATCCTGCAGTATTCTCTGTAGAGTTGAATTGGTGGTTGCAAATTCCCCTAGTTCCTCTTTATCCTGGAAGCACCTTGTTTTTCTATCAATTTCCAGGGATAGTTGTGCAGGATATATAAATCTTGGCTGGAGATTATTATCTTTGAAAGCTTGAATTATTTCCCCCCGTGCTCTTCGTGATTTGATGGTTTGTGCAGAGAAATCTGCTGAAATTCTGATGGGTGTTCCCTTGTAAGTGGTCTGTTTCTTGTCTCTGACAGCTTTTAATATTCTGTTCTTGTATTGAATTTCTGGAATTTTAATTATTATATGCCTGGGTGTTGCTCTGTTTAAGTTGTAGGTGGCTGGAGTCCTTTATGCCTCATACATCTGAGTATCTTTACCTTTTGCTAAATTAGGAAAATTCTCCTGGATTATTTCTGTGAGTAGCTTTTGTAGCTCATTTGTTTGTGTCCCTACTTCTTTTATGTTCTTAATTCTTAAGTTATGGATCCTCTTATCATCTTCTTGTCTTTGTATTATTGCTGTTTGTTTCTTTGTTACTTTTAAGAAGTTTTTCATTTCATTCTCCCATATTACAAATCTGCCCTCCAGTTCAGATAGTCTGTCCTTAGTTTCTTTCAAGCTGTTATGCCAGTTTTCGATAGAGTTTTTAGTTTCCTGGTAGACTCTTTGAACCTGCTTCACGTATTCTATGCTTTCTCTATTTTCTCCATCAAACAATTCTCCCCTCTTTTTCTGTTCTTCCATTCCACCATCTGTTTTTTCTTGGGTGGTGCTTAGCATTTATCTAACTATTCTGCTTATTTCTAGCTTCAGGTCATTAATAACTTCATTCCTGAGCTGATCTATGAGGCTCTCTAGATGGTGCTTTATGTCTATTGGTGCGGTGTCTGCTATTGCCTGTTTCTCAGGATTGGGGGCCGAGGAGCCTTTCTTGTTGCTGCCTCTTCCTATATTCTTTGTTCCTTACATATGCAAGCTTATATAGGAGGCCTAGCTTCCCTCCCTGTCAGCCACAGCCTGATCGAATTGCGCCGGCTAGGTGTTCCCACCCACTGCAGCACACCAGGAAATTGTAGACCAGGCAGCCTACGCGGGGCCCGCCCCTCCAGGACACCCTCAGGCTCTGGCATCTGGGTCTCTGCCAGCAGTGTCATGTAGGCTAGGCACTTCTCACCAATCCCGCTTGAGAGGGGGATACGTGGCTGAAGTCGCCGCAGCGCCCCACTCCCGCAAGTCTTCCCAGTCCCAGAATGTCTTCTGCTGGAAGACATTAAACTGTGGGAGAGTGTCAGTTTCTCTCACTCACCCCACCACAAGTCAATGCATGGCTCCCGCCTGTCCTGCCTTCTACTCCGTTCGCCGATTCCCATTCTCAGGTCTCTTTCCCTGCCGAGCTGATGTAGACGCAGCTGCTGCATGGTGGGAAACCCAAATCGTGGCTTCCAATGCCGCGGGCTCCAGCCTCCACACTGAGGCCCCTCTGTTCCTGTTCTAGCACCAGGACTGCATTCCAAGTTGGTTTCTCTCAGCCCAGTTCCTTCCTGGGTCAGCAGAGCATATCTACACCTGGTTATCACTCCTTAGTCCGCACCATTCCTGAATTCTAAGCTGAGTCTTTCTGAGAGCCTCCGTAGCTGCTGCTATCTGTCCACCATGTTCTCCCAGAAGTCAAAGAAGTTTTTTTAAAAAATGGCATTTAGACTGTTTTCCACTTTCTCATTGACTCCAACTTCTGTATTATTGTTCTTCTTCAATTCATCTTGCAGCTGTTGAATTGTTTTTTCAATATTTTTTGCTATTTTTAAGATATCTTTCTTTTTATGGTTGGTAACCACAATACTATGTTTTAGATCTGATATTTTAACCTTGCCTTTGTTCTGTCTGTTTTGTATATTTTCAGTGTAGGTTTTAATCTCTTAGATTTCTGTTTCATGAATTCCATTTCTTTCCTATTTTGGTTATTCATGGTTTCCATCATTTTCCTAATTTCTTCTGTTTTTAAAAAATCTGTGTCTGCTCTAATATCTTTCATCATTTATTTTTGTACCTGGAACTTTTCCCATTTTTTTCACATGTATTGCTATAATTTCAGAAAATTCCAATGTTTGACTTTTGTTTTTCTCTGTTTTATGATGCTCTTGAGTTTTCCTGGGTGGCTGGGAATCTGGGGTTGCATTTTGGTTTTGTGTCTTGTCATTTTCTATTTTTCATTTTATTTTCTGTGTTGATGCTTGACAATTTATTATGGTAGATTGCTTTATTAGTAGTATTGAGTCTTCCCTAGGAAATGTCTGTTCCCCAGGGAAGTCTTCTAGATATAGGTGATTCTTGGTCTTTAGGTCTATCCCAAGAACCTACTTTCCAAATTTATTAAGGAAGAGCGATTGCTATTCAGCTAAGCACCCAGCCCTGTGGTACTGGACTATGGTGGTGATTCTGATCCCATACAATCACAGTGTAGTCATACAAGGGAGAAAACTGGTTATATCATGTATGACATCCTGGAGTGATTTTACCCTGTTACACAGCAATGGTGAGTATGGATTTAAGAAGGACAGGGGAGAGTTCAATTCCCAGTACCGATGGAAAAAAAAAAAAGGACAGGGGTTAAGATAGAGAGGTAAATGAGGTTAAATATAGTAGAAGCAAGAAGAGAGGGTAAAGGATGACCACTGAAGTTTTGGAAAGCTGGAGGACATCGAAGAGAAAGAATTAAAGGAAAAGGGAAGGGATATTGAAGTGAACCAGACAGAAAAAATATTTACTCATAAAATCAAGAGATAGCTGAGGAAAGAGAAAAAAGACAAACAGAATAAAACAAAAAGAAAGACAAGAAATCTAAATAATGAAAAAAGGAAGAAGAAAACAAAAAACAAAAACAAAACAAAAATAACCATAAACAAAAACAAAACAAAAAACCTCCACCAGACAGAAAGAGGATAACCAATCAGACCAAGAAAGTAGTAAAATTCTTCTGCTGTCCACAGTTTTGTGGTAGTGTCCAAGCTGATCCCAGAAATATGTACTCTAGCAAGTTTGCCATGGAATTTGTGTGATATGGGGCTGATCTTGGCCTCTGGATGTGGGGCTGGGATTGGTCTTTTGATGCTCAAGTTCTCTCAGAGCCCTTTGATATAGATTGGCAGCCCTGCCCACCCATTTCTGTTCCGTGTGTGTGTGTGTGTGTGTGTGTGTGTGTGTGTGTATGTGTGTGTGTGTGTGAGAGAGAGACAGACAGACAGACAGACAGAGACAGAGAGCTAGAGAGAGAGAGATAGAGGTGGGAGAGAGAGAGAGAGAGAGAGAGAGAGAGAGAGAGAGAGAGAGAGAGAGAGAGAACAATGCTTGTTTACCTAATTTACCAACTCCTGGCTCATATTCTTATTGTTGCTTCTGACATTTCCATGCCAGGGCCTGTTCTTGCTAATCCATCTTAGTTACCCATTTTTTGATTGGGTCTTTTATTTTTTGGGGGGTATATAACATTTTTGAGTCTTTTATGTATTCTAGATACTAGTCCTATGTCCAAGTAATAGGTGGCAGACTATCCCTCCCATTTTGTAGGTTGTTTCTTCACTCTGTTTGCTGTATCCTTTGCTGTAGAGTAAATTTGCAATTTGATATGATCTCATTAGTTGATTCTTGGCATTAATTCTTGTGCACCAGAGGTTTGTTTAGAACCTTCCTTCCTATACTTATGTCTTCAAGAATTTTACCTATTCTGTCTTCTAGAAGATTAAGTGTTTCTGCTTTAACATTTAGACCTTTAATCCATTTTTTGATCTTACTTCAGTACACGGTGAGAGATACATGTTTAGACTGTCTTTCCAATCTGGATAGCCAGTTTTACCCATTTAGTAAACAGACTATTTTTCTCCAGTAGTGTTCTTGTCTCATTTTTCAAAGATTAGGTAGCTGATTGTACCTGGATTTTTTTTCCTCTGCATCCACTATTCTGTTACTTTGATCTATGTGTCTGTTTTTGTGCCAATATCATGCCATTTTCACCACTACAGATTGTGATATCTTTTACTTTGCTCTTGTTGCCAGGGTTGCTTCAGCTCTTCTTGATTCTCTTATCATTCCATATGAATTTTAAGATTGCTTTCTGTAGTCCTTTGTTACATGCCACTGGTATTGAGGTAGGGATCATATTATGTATCAGTTTTGGAAGTATGGCCATGTTGAGAATATTAGTTCTGCCTGTCCAGAATCAAGGTATATCTTCCCATTTTCTTGTCTTTTTTGATCTCCTTTTGAAGAGTATCTCAGATTTAATTGTGCAGTTCTTTTATTTGCTTGCTAGGTAATTTCAAAATATTTAATTTTTCCTGATGCTCTTGTGAATGGTATTATTTGCCTATATTCTCAGTGAGTTCATTAATGGTATATAGGAATGCTTTTGATTTTTGAGTGTTAGTTTTGTATCCTAGTACACTAGTGTATTTGGTTATTAATTTTAGGAGTCCTTTGTGGAATTTTCTGGGACTTCTGTGTAGAGAATAATGTTATCTGCAAATAATAATAATTCTAGTTTTTCTTTCCTTTACTTATTCTTTTTTTTTTCTTTCTTTTTCTCTGACTGCTCTGGCTCCTGATTTGAATATTGTACTGAGCATAAAAGATGATATCAGAATATTTGTCTTGTACCTGATTTTATGGTGAAAATTTTCAGTTTTTTTCTCATTTATTATAATGTTTGCAGTAATTTTGTCATAAATGGCTTTTATTAGATTGCAAGTTCTTCTGTGCCTATTTTCTTCAGCATTTTTATCATGAATGGGTGTATACTTTTGCCAAAAGTTTTTCTGCATCAATTTGAGATGATCGTGTGGATTTTGTCATTGCTTTTGTTTATGTGGTATATTACATTTATTGATTTATATGTAGTGAATCATTTTTGAATTCCTATCATTAAGCCTTATTTGATATGACCTATGATCTTGGTGACTTTTTGCTTTCCATTTGCCAGTATCTTTTGAAGGTTTTTGTGTCAGTGCTGATTATAAAGATTAGTTTGAAGTGCTCTTTTATGGTAAGAGTCTTTTTCTGGACTTGGATAATTTTAAAGCTAGCTTTTAGGAATAACTTTGGGGTACTGCTGTTTCACTTTCATCAAAGTGTTTAGAGAGTATAAACATTAGATTTTCTTGCAGAGTTCAGCAGTCCTGGGATCTTCTTAGCTAGTAATTTTTAAAAAATGCTTCCATTTAATTGCCTATTATTGGATTATTCTGGGAGCTTATATCTTCTTTGTTCAGTTCCTATAATTCTTCTATTTCTAAGAATCTATTCATTTCTTCTCTGTTATTTGTTTTTTTGGGAATATGGGTTTTCAAAGTAGTTGCTAATACAGATTTTGGCAAAGTCCATTGTAGCTTAGCTGTCTTACTTTCCCACTGCATTGATGTAGGTCTTTTCACTTTTCCTTGCCTTTGTCCTTTTCCTTTTGCATCTCCTTCTTCTCCCTCTCTCCGTCCACTTCCCTCTTCCTCTTCTACTCCCTTTTCTATCTCTCTCCCTTCTTTTGGTAAAACTGACTAAAAATTTATCAATTTTCAATATTTTTAAAGAACTAGCTCTTTTTTATTCTTAATATTTTATTCTTAAAAATTCTTTTTTATTTTTATTTAGTATCAATTTCATTACTTTGATCTTTATAATTTCCTTCCTCATATTAGGTTTGGACTCTGATTGTTCTTGTTTGTGTAGGACCTTTAGGTGCATCATTAGGTTACTTTGGCTCACTTTTTTTCTGAATGTGAGTGTTCACAACTATAAGCTTTCATTTTAGCACTATTTTCATTGTGTTTCATAGGTTTGGTATGTTGTACTAGCATTTCAGGTGATTGTAGGAGGTACTTTCTTGTATTTCTTTTGTGACTTGTTGGTTATTCAATATAGTATTGTTTAATTTGTGTGCATGTGTGTGATTTCTGTGGTTTCATTCACCATTAATTTATAGTTTTGGTTCAATATAACCTGATAATGTGCACAGGATAATTTCAATTCTTTGGGCTTTATTTAATATGCTTAATGAGTTAGTATGTACTCTGGAGGAAAGTTTTTGTGCTTCTGAAATGAATTCTGCTGTTGAGTGGACCACTAAGTATATATCTGTGAAGTCCAATTTTTTTTCAAAGATTTGATTTAAATCTTTGTGTTTTTTTTTTTTTTTTGTTGTTGATTTTTCATTCTGTTGATCTATTTGTTACAGTGGGATATGGAAGTCTCCCACTGTAATTGTGTTGATTTTTAGCTGATCTTTTATTTCCCATAGTGTTTGTTTTATGAAGTTGTGTTTGCCAGTGTTTGATGCATATATGTTTATAGATGTTATAATTTCCTGTTGATTTGTTCCCTTAACTAATACGTAGTGACTTTCTCTGCTTCTTGTGATCAATTTAAGCTGGAAGTGTGCTTTGAAAATAGCTACTCCTGCCTTTTTGAGTTAGCATTACATGGAATATTGTTTCCCATCCTTTGATTTTTAGTCTCTGAAATTCCTTTTGGATTCAGTATGTTTCTCATATATAGAATACCGTTGAGTTTTTTTTTTGATCCATTTTGCCAACCTGTCTTTTGATTTGAACTGAGATTATTCACATTGCCATTTTTGAATGCTATTTACTTAGTTCTGTCATTTCATTATTTACTTGGTTCTTTTTTCCCCCTCTTCTTGCCTGCTGCATGCCATTAGACATTCTGGCATTGTTAATTTCATTGTCTCTTTGTAGGATATATTTGAGAATTTTTTGTAGTGCTAGTTTAGTGGTCATGAATTTTTAAAAAATGCTCTTTGTCATGGAAATACCTTATTTCTCCATTAATACAAAGATAATTTGGCAGGATGTTTCAGTCTGGATTGCAAGTTGTTTTATTTTAGTGCTTAAAACATGTCACTCTATACTGTCCTGGCCTTTGAATTTTGTGTTGTAAAGTCTGCTGAAATTCTGTTGAGTTTACCTTTATTCAGTGCTTGTTGCTTTGCTCTAACAGTTTTTAAGATTTTGGTCCTTGTTTCAGAAATCTGGAATTTTGACTATGATATGTCACAGAATTCTTTTCTGATCATGGCTATTTGGAGTTCTAAATGAATCAATTATCAGTATGTTAAAATTTCTACTCATATTTGAAAGTTTTTATGCTGTTATTCTGCAAAAATTTCTTCAAGACGTTCATGCTGTCTTCTGATTTTTCCCTAATTCCAACTAATCTTAGATTAATCATTGTGTCACCCAACAGCTGTTGGGTCTATTTTTCTTGTTCTATTACTGTTTTTTAAGGTACCTCTGGTCTCTGGCAGCTGCCTGATCTCACTGTTCTGATACACTGTCTCACATTGATGGCTTCTATTGCCCATGGTTTCAACAGAATTTTTAATCTTCTGAGTTTCTGCTTGGTGCTTTTTCACCACCCTAACAAAAGCAATAAAACCAGTAACAGCATTAATAGAGTCAGAGACAAACTGAATATTTATATACCATAAGAGCCCATAATGTACTAGCCTTTATCCCAATGAAGAGTTCTATAATTATATCATAAACACAAAAGCAAACTAACTACTGACATGTAGCAAAAATGTACATACAACAACTATAACTCCACCAACAAAAGAAAAGAATTCAATGGTAATAACATAATTAACAAAATATCTACCTATTAATAAAGCTTATTGATTATACTGATTGGGTGGGGAATTGAAGAATGAAAGAACAAAAATTTGAAAATTTAAGGATCATGAAATGAGAAGGTAGAAAGTGAGATAACAGATCCTATTAAAACATAAAAGGAAATTGTAATTAGATAAAAGTAACAGATAATAACAGACAAGAAAAAGAACAAAAAGAGAAATCAGAAAGATAAAGAAACCCTACACCCAAAAGGACAAATGGGAAAAAGAGTGATGCATCCAAAGGGAAAAATGTGCTGTGGTTTTGAATGAGTGGTTTCTTTCTAGGATCTGCAGTCTTGAAATCACGTAGATATGGGGAAAGGGTAGTAAGTTACTGCTAAGATCTATTTTCGTTTGATATTTAAATTTTAGTGAATGTTGGAACCTGCTCTGCATTTCCTGTTGTGTATGGTTAGTGGTTGTGTCTGCCTTATGGCTGGAGTCATTCTGCTCTCTCTCTGTTGCTCTCTTGTTTGCTCTGACTCTTCCATTCCTCATATGTGTATAGATGCAGAGAAATGCAAACAATAAGAAAATGTGACCATTTGATGTTATAGTAATTAATGATTAACAGATTCATCAAAGTCCAATAGAAAGCACTTTTGGTGTTTCTGGTCTCGCTCATAATTACAGAGAGAAGATTATCCTAGTTATTTTGTGGTCCTACATTTCTGTAGTTTGAAATATATTTAATATATACTACTACATATATAATAATTGTACTTAGAATATACTTTTTACTCATCTGGAAAAAACAGGGAAATAGTGAATTTCTTTGATATACACTTGGAAGAGATAAAAAAATCTCACCTGGAAAATAAAAGCAGACTTAGGATAATAAAGGAAGTTCTTTGGCCTTCATGCAATGTCAGAAAAGAGTTCTGGGTGGAAATATCAAACCTAATTCACAGTTTCCTTCATTGTTCTATTACAGTTTCGCCTCGAGGATGTAAAAGGAGTTCCTGTGGCAGATAAACATATCTTCCTGAAAGTATTCACAACAAAGTACAACAGCAGTGCTACCACTGATGAGCATGGCCTGGTAGAGTTCTCCATCAATACCACCGACATTGTGGCTCCCTCCCTCACTTTCAAAGTGAGTTTGATAGTCAGAACGAAGGAGGAGTCTTGGAAAAAGCGTTGCCTCTGAATAGTTCTTGTCTCAAGAAAAAAAGGAGATTTGTATTTTTAATTTCCTTAATTTAGAGTGAATTATGAGACATTTTTGATAAACATTAAAAGTGTTAGAAGGACTAGTGAACTAACTGCTATACCTTAAAGATGTCCTCCTAAATCTTATATTTTTGATTATTAGCTTCTTTTATTTTGGTTATATTCTATATTTCTCAAGTCATTATTTTGAAATAAGTGATTATGTTTAACAGACTAACTTTGTTTTTTCAATTATATATGTAAGTGTTGTTATATTGCCCCAAATTTTATGTTCATTTCTCTAGACAGCAGACATTCATTGCATAATTTTTTATAAGTACCTTTCTTTTTATTTGCCTTTTGGAGACAGAGTCTCACTACGCAGTTCAGGCTGGTCTTGAGCTCACTTTGTAGCCCAGGCTGGTCTCGAACTTGCAATGATCCTCCTGCTTCAGCCTCCTGAGTGCTGGGATTACAGGCATGAGCCACCCTGCCCAGCTCTCATTGCATAATTGAGTTTCTGGGGTCTGTGCTAGACTTGCATCATTAGTGGTAGAAATCTCTATGAAATATGGTAACACATGTGAATATTATAACCAAATACAAACCAAGTAGACAGAAGGTTGAGAGTAAGGATAGTCATTTGATGAACAAAGAGGAAGATGAGAGGGCATGTGGCTTAGATCTAGAGCACTTACCTAGAATGTTCAACCTTCAGCACTACAAAGAAGCAAGCAAACAAATGAGCAACAAACAAACAAAAACTCTACAACAACAAAACAGAAAACAAAACTCGAGTTAGTAGGGAGCCAATACTGTATGAGAGCAAAAATACAATTGCTTCACAAGTAAGTTCTGCAAGGCTGAAGGGAATAGACATTCAGAAATTTACACCACCAGTCCATGGTATTAGAGAAGAGGTAACATTTACCTGCACATGGCTTCTGCTGTTTATGTACAGAATTTTAGGAAGCTTCAATATTTAGAGACATCTATTTGCTGAAGATCAATTTAACACCTTAACACAATTGTTTTCCTCAATGAGATCCTAGTTGTTCTGGATTTGTTAAATTTAGATAAGTCTATACAAAAGATATTATCCCCTCTTCCATATATATATATATATATATATATATATATATATATATATATGCTTTCCAGAAACATCTTCTGAAATTAAGGGAAGTAAACACAATTTCATTTAATTAGCAGTAAGGAATGGTTTTCTCCAGTTTTCATTAAGAAGCCAAAAAAATGTCTAACAATACAGCCAGGTAGACTTACACCATTTAGAACAGGACTTCTTTCTGATAGGTCATCTACAACACAGTACTTCTTTTTGTTTTTCCAGGTCTACTACAAGGAACAGGGTCATTGTTTCAAACACTATTGCATTGAAGAAGAACTCAAAGAAGTAGATTTTGTGTTTTACAGTGTTTTCTCCTACAGCAAGAGCTTTGTTTACCTTGAGCCTGTCACTGGTGCCTTACCCTGTGGCCAAATGCATACAGTTCATGTACATTATACTCTGAATGGAAAAGTCTTGGGAGAGCTGAGGGAGATGGTTTTCTATTACCTGGTGAGTTCTGCCTTCTAGCTGCGAAACTGGACTCTGATACCAAAAATAACGAAATCATTTGATTTCCTAATTGTATGTCTCTTGACCCTTTGATTTCTCATGGTGCTGGATATTACTGTTTGAGCCTCACTATAGATGGGAGACGGGTCACTGAAGTGGGCATATAAACTAAGAAAATGCTTTTTAATTTAGATCATGGCCAGGGGCATCATTGTTCAAACTGGAACTCATGCTTTCTTCATGGAACCAGGAGAACGTGAGTGTTCTGAATCTATCAGTATGTCCATGGATGTACCCCATACACACTCAGCAATGGATGCTCGACAATTGAGCAAACTAGGGATGTCAGGATGCTTCCTGTGTGTCACTATGAAACAATCTGCCTCCTAATGAATGCTGTCATTCATATTATTAACTCAGTTTGAGAGTTGTGGAGTCTCAGACCGTCAACCTGAACATTATCCAACATCATTAAATATAAATTTTTGTGGCATAATACAAAATTATATATATGCATATATTTTATGTATTTCTTATATGTACCTTAAGTGAGTAATTCATGTAGTCAGACCAAGAACCTCACCAAAAGGCAAAATGGATGTTGTTTCTTTGTCCAATAAGATCTAAATATTGTCTGTCTTGGTCCTTTGGTCATTTTAGTGACATTAATTTTTGAATGATCTAAAAAATGAGTGGAGGCCTAAGAGTGAAGCTCAATGCTTGCTTAGGTTGTATAAGACTCTGTGTTTGATCCCCAGACTGAAAAAAGAAGGAAAGAAAGAGATATCACAGAGTCCTTTGGAGACGTATTATCATCTTTGATTTGAGTAATGATAAAGGAGATATCTGTATTTGCATAATTTTCCCTTACAAAATGTGAGTTCTGTGAACATTTGGTTAAACAAGAAGTTGTAAAGAAAAGTATGTTTATTTCTAAGCATTGACACTTCACTGCAATCACGTGTACTGTGAAGTCCCGTCATTGGGCTTCATCAGGGCTTGGTCATCATCTGCACTCTTGTTTCTCTTCCCTAAGTTACAAATGTAGTGTCAGTTGAGATGGCTTCATTATTTGATATCACTGTATTGTAATAAGAGCTAATGATGATATTTAGCATTGCTAACGTATAAAAGACACAAGAGATTATGATTATTCAGAAAGGAAAAATAATGTGGACACATTTTCCCACTGCTAAGTATGTTTTAGAGAAAGATAACCTCACCAGACCATTAATACACAGAGCACTAGCCTCTGCATACACATAGTAATGTTTTCAGTGTGAGGCTGGAGTTCAGTCATTCAGCTTCCTTTCCACTATCTGGGTCATGACTCTTTCTTTCCTTCCCATCCGTGCCACAGTGAAAGGTTACTTCAACCTGTCCATCCCTATCGAGTCATACATGGCTCCTGCCCCTCAAATGCTCATCTATGCCATTCTACCCAGTGGGGAAGTGATTGCAGATTCTGCAAAATTTGAGATTGAAAACTGTCTTCTCAGCCAGGTGGGTAATTTATTTTAAAAATATGGATGACAAAACTTTTAAAAGCAATACAAATAGGAGTTTAGCAAGGACATAAATTACTTTACAGATAAAATAGAGGTCTTTGTAGTAACTCACTGAAACCATACAAATTTTATGGCAGGACCAAAGCTAAGATCTACGTTTCCCCACACTTTGCTTAACACACTTTTATCCTGTTCCGTCTTCTTTACTATTTTTGTATGTGTATGATAATAATACTTAAGGTAAAATATCCTGCTTATCAAATTCTTAAGGGCACAATATTATATATCAGTAAATATGTGGTGGACAGTAGATCTCAAGGACTGATTCATCTTGTATAATTGCAACTTTGTAACCCTTCATTATTGTCCTTTCTTTCTCCCCTTTCGCTAACCTCAGACAACCACAGTTCTACTCTTTTCCTCTTGGATCCCCTGAATCACAGTCTGCTGTGTATTCTGTATACAACCTAGTCGAGAGCCACGTGAAATGAAATGGGGAATGTAGACACAGAATGACAGATGATAGAGATATAAAGAGAGAGAGAGACAGAGAGAGAGAGAGAGAGAGACAGAGAGAGAGAGAGAGAGAGAGAGAGAGAGAGACACAGAGAGAGAGAGATATCCACAATTAGAATCAATAACATTTCACTTGGAGAAATACAACAAATATATAAATAGTCCTTAAAAATAATGAACAAGATATCTTAGAAGAATTAAACATATTGTACCACAGCAAAATATGTGCACCCCATGTGTATAGTAGCATGATTTGTAATACAAAGATCTTGGAAACAACTCAAATTACCATCAACCAAGGAATGGATAAAAAGATATGATCTTTTTATGCAGTGGAATACTATTCAGCCATAAAGAAGGATAAACCTGAAACTTTTATAGGTAAATGGATGCAATTTGAGACTGTACTCATAAGTGAAATAAACTTATGCATAAATATTGTATTGCCTCCCTAGTGTGAAAAGCTTAAAGAGTAAATAAAACCCAAAATGTACAATAGATATTGCAAAATGGGAAGAAATTGTTCAAAAGGAAAGAGAAACTGGGATAGAGGAAAGGAGAAATAAGAGAAGGGAAAAGTCAAAAAAATACATATGACCATTATACTGCTAATTCCTCTTAGTTCATTGAAAGGAAAAGTTTGTGCTAATATTGTTTGCACAATTAAATGCCTATATCTTATACTCTGAGTAATTTAAAGATAACAATATGCAGTGTATTAACCATTGTTATTCTCCTATTATTTTGCTTTGAAATTTTTACTTTTTTTCTCTTTAAAATAAAATTTAAAAAATAATGAACAAGAATATCCATCATTCCCAGTAGTTGTTTGTTGCTTCAGAATATGACTCTCCCACGTACTAATTGCTCAAGTAAACCTGGGTGAAGGAAAGGAAGCAAAATCCCTCAGGACTAACTCTCTGCAGACCATAACTTAGCAATATAAATGCATTATAATTTAGTAATATGAATACATCTATTTTAGCACAGTAGATTGCATATTGAATATGTCAGTGACTCAAAGCTGGGGTGGGCTTTAGGTCTGCAATACCAAAGTAGTATGCAGCTTATGATTTCTCTTTCTCACAGGTGGGTTTGAGCTTCAGGCCGGCACAGAGTCTCCCGGCCTCACAAACTCACCTGCGGGTCACAGCACCTCCTCAGTCTCTCTGTGCCTTAAGAGCTGTGGACCAAAGTGTGCTGCTTATGAGGCCCGAGGCCGAGCTCTCCCCTTCCTCGGTGAGTTCCCATCCACCTCTGACCAAGAAGTGTCTCAGGAGGGGCACAAAGCAGGGAGCAACCCCATTTAGAAAAGAGAATGATAATTCAGAATGCTTTATAGTAGTTTGGAGATTAAGAATTGTCAAATTTCTTTAATATATTATTGTATTTAATGATCACGGCATTATAAAGTGATATCTTCACTGTCAGATATAATAGCATAATTCAGAAGAATTTATCAAAGCATTGTGCTCAAGATAAAACAGAAATTAAAACAAACAGTAAATTTCAGGGCTTGTATCTGACTTCCAATATTGCCTATTTGTCTATAATTTATTATACCACTTTTTACCCCTATTTTCCTTTGTCTTTCTGTTTTCTGGAGGATTTAATTTATTTTACTTTAATATTTTAAATATTTTTAAGGACTTTGTTTTAAATTAGCTAGCTCTACTAGTTTTGAAAGCTATATGTCATTTCCTAATTATTTTATGTTTTTAATGTCTTGTTCTAGTTTCATGGATGTGACATTTTCTATGCCTAGGAGAGTTTTATAGGGCTTTATGTTGTGATTTGGTTTTTGTTTTGGTGTTTTCTTTTGGTCTCTGATTTGCTGGTATGGCCTCATTTTGTTCTGTTTATTTGTTTTGGTCTTTGTCATTCATGTTGCAAATTTACTGATGACCTTAGCTGTTTATTTGTAATTTAGACTGAAGCAGTAAATGCTGATCCCTGATTTTATGGTCTTCTTTTGAGAGTAATACTGGTCAAATGATGGGCTGTATAGTTGATTTGTAAGATGCCCAGCAAGAACTTTGAAAGGGAGTAGTCATAACATTAAAGGTGCTTGTGAAATGTGTTTTCCCCTGAGAGGGTCTGTTCCATCTCAGGAACAAGCTTTCATTTGAGACGAAGTCTGCTAACATTCTCCAGGGCGCATCAATCATTTTTCCTTTGGCTTGTTGCACACTGTACTTACCCATCTTTTCCTTTCTGAGGGACCCTATGGCTCCAAATCCTGGAGGTTTTTTTTTTTTTTTTTTTGGTACCTGGGGTCGAACTCATGACCTCACATTTGCCAGGCAGGCATTTGTGCCACTGCACTAAAACCCTGGCCCCAAATCCTGGAGCTTTATGAGGCTTCTTGGCAAATATACTTGCACCTCAGCCCTATCTCATGTAGTTTCATTATTGTTCCATTTGGCCAAATCATTTGTAATTCCTCTTTTTGAATTTCATGAATTGTATTTGGAGAATTAAATGCATGCTAATGTTATTAAAGAGGGAGGTTCCCCCCATCCCCTTGTTTGGGAAGGTGGCTATTTAAAGAAAACAAAAATCAGAGAATTCTCTTGTCAGATCTTTTTTAGTTACTTATACTTTGATTAATCCATCTGTCATTTTTTAAAAAAAATCAATATTGAACTAAAAAGTGTGACCTTGATATTTTATATTTATTGGTTAACTGATATTTTATAAATCTACTAACACAGATTTAATATATTTTACATTAATAGCACTATAAATATAATTTTTCTCAAACGTAAGAACCAGAATTTTAAATTTCTCTTGATGTTAATGTGATTCTTGGATGGGAAAATTTTTACTTTTTCTTGAAGATGATAATCACCTTCAGAATGAAACACCAAAACAAAGTATCTAGAAAATCGCTACTAAATTATGAACAGACTTAAGAAGTGATTTATAATAGTGACCATAGTGATTCTTTTTGGTTAGTGTATTATCCAGGAAAAGAGATTTTGCCATTTGTTTCTTGTCTTTCACAGATATATAATCTGCTGAGTATAAAGGACACTGACTCCTCTTCAGATTTAAATTGGTTGGCTAACTTCCCAGAAAATTGTAAAGACATAAATTATGATAAAATCAAGTACTCATCATTACACAGAAATGACAAGGATACTTTCAAATTCATAGAGGTAAAACCTAGATTGTTAACGAATATTCTTCCCTGTTAATTATTTAAAATTAACACAGTATATTGGCAATGAATTTCAAGAGTGAGGCTACTGAGGTAGCTCAGTGGCAGAACGATTACCCACCATGAGCAAAACCCTGGGTTTGCTCTCTAATATCACGTAGAAAAAAAAGAACCTTAGAAATTGCCCAATTTAGACTTTTTTTTTCTGTTAAGGAAACAGACATAGAGAGTTTCAGTGGCTTGCTTTGTAACAGAGCTGTTTGTGCCAGAGCCAAGAGCAAGACAAACATTTGTCTTCTTTTTCTTTTAAACATATTCTCTGCTTCTACAACACTGAACTTTATACAGTTGTACTCAGCGAGCATGAGAAACACATCTCCAAGAGCTGTTCTTTATGATATGTAAAGTTATGTCCCGGATAGGTATTCTAATCTTTTTACATAATTTTTAACTGTTTACATTTGATTGGATAATCATTGTCTTTTCAGAGCATGGGCTTAAACATATTCACTAACTTGAAGATCAGAGATCCTAACTTATGTCCTGATGATCTGTTATTTCCACAAGCAGGTAAGATGATAAACCAGCTTGTTTTGGAATAGTGGAAATTGAATTAATTAACAAGGATGATGAAAATAAAATGGTAGATCAGTTATGTTGTTCATATCAATGGAAAAGAAGCCAATATTACATGGGTAAATTGACAAATTAGTCATCAAAACATTGCAAACAGCTTTTTTATGCGTCATAGTTATTCATTTATTGTATGTTTTATATACGTGCTTTAATAATTACTATATGTTAACTTACTATCTTTTTTGTTTTGTTTTTGTTTGTTGAATGGCAATTAATTGTCTAACCAATCAAAACAAATGGCCCCAGTCTTGTCCTTGACCCTTATTGTCCAGATAACTTTGGATGACTAATTTGGAATAAAGAGAATTTTTGCAAGTGTATAGGAGGTAGAAATTGGTGGAAAAAATCATTTGAAGTAAAGAAAAAGTACCAAAATAAATGTCAAATTACACTACAAAATGAATATAGTCATTCTGTTTCCTCATTTTATCTGCAATGTTTTGAAACATTTAGTCTTGCTTCCTCTCCTTCTTCCTCTGTCCTTCTCCTCTTTTTCTTCCTCTTCCTCCTTCTTCTTCTCCTTCTTCAGTACCAGTAATCAAACTCAGGTCCTTGTGCTTGTCAGGCAGGCACTGTGCCTCTGAGCTACATCCTTGGCATTAAATTCTCTTCATACTTAATAATACGATGGAAAATATCATATGGTGAGTGATGTGATTGTACTATATCCCCAGGGTAATGACCATTGAAAGAAATGTTCCCTCTAGTCTTTGATATCTAAGCAACACGTGTAGCAGATGAACTCTTTGCATATTCAATTCATGTTTAAAACAGCATTTCCAAAATATTGTCTTATAAAATTCATTACTAACAAAGATGATGCAGGCTTTGGACTTAGGATTCTCAAAATCGTTGATCACAGGGATATAAGTGTGATTAGGCTCCAAGATAAAGCGTAAAGGGAAGTAAAAGGACTCAAGTTCAGAGTGAACTAGATTCAATCCAGAAAATTGGGTATTTAATTTACCATAATTAGTTTGATATATGCATTTTATGACTGTTTAACAAAAGATCAAAGCAATTGCAAATATGAATGCACATGAATAATAAGACTTTAAAACAGGTTTGATGGATGAGCTGATTATAGATGTATATGAATATACAGAAGTGAGTTAATCTGAGTCCCTAGTGAGATTTCTTGGGAAATATTGGTTGAACATCTTTATAAAAAATACATACTACCTTCAGTCATAACACTACATAGACAACTTTGCTCTTTTTAAAAAGTCTTTGAAAATATGTATTAAATTATGCCTAAAGATGAAATCAATAAACACTCCATTAGGAATGTAGGAAAGAACTTATTTACCATGTACTTGCCAATTGCTGAGTATGAAGTCACTTTGCCCTTGAGGCGCAAAGACAATATTTGGTGGGGAGTGCCTGTCTTGGGTGACGCTGCTGACTAAGACCCAGTAAGCTAGCCTAAACCAGGTCCCAGTGCCTAGAGGTGCACCCTAGCAGTGAAGCCTTCGGTAGATTGACCTGGAGGAGTGGACCCAGCATTGGCTGCTCAGGTCTGTGTCTCCCTAGTACACTGCAGTGGGCAGGGATACCTAGCCAGCGCAATTCAAACAAATTGTAACTGACAAAGAAAGAAACTGGGCCTCCTATATATGCTTGTATAAAAGGAACAAAAAATATGGGAAAGAGTCCTTGGCCCCAATCCTGAGAAACATGCAATATCAGACACAGCACCAATAGACATAAAGCGCTATCTCCAGAGCCTCATAGATGAGTTCAAGAATGAAGTTATTAATACCTGAAATAAGATATAAGTAGAATAGTTAGACAAATGCTAAGCACTGCCCAAGAAAAAACAGATGGTGGAATGGAAGAACAGAAAAAAAGGGGAGGATTGTTTGATGGAGAAAATAGAGAAAACATAGAATACGTGAAGCAGGTTCAAAGAGATTAGCAGGAAACTAAAAACTCTATCAAAAACTGGCATAATATCTTGAAAGAAACTAGGATAGATTATCTGAATTGGAGAGTAGATTTGTAATATGGGAGCATGAAATGAAAAACTTCTTAAAAATAACAAAAAACAAACAACAACAATACAAAGGCTAGAAGATGATAAGAGAATCTATAACTTAAGAATTAAGAATATAAAAGAAGAAGTAGGGACACAAACAAATGGACTACAAAAGCTATTCACAGAAATAATCCAAGAGAATTTTCCTAATTTAGCAAATGGTAAAGATACTCAGATGTATGAGGCATACAGGACTCCACCCACCTACAACCCAAACAGAGCTACACCCAGGCATATAATAATCAAAATTCCAGAAATTCAATATAAGAACAGAATATTAAAAGCCATCAGAGACAAGAAACAGATCACTTACAAGGGAACACCCATCAGAATTACAGCAGACTTCTCAGCACAAACCATCAAATCATGAAGAGTGTGGGGGGAAATAATTCAGAAAGATAATAACCTCCAGCCAAGATTGGTATGTCCTTTACAACTGACCCTAGAAATGGATGGAAAAACAAGGTGCTTCCAGGATAAAGAGGAACTGGTGAATTTGCAACCACTAATTCAACTCTATAGAGAATACTGCAGGACATTCTAAAAAAGGAAAATACCAAGATTCCAGAAATAGTGGCAGAGAGGCCACAATGAATGGAGCAGAAAGCTAAATGAAGAAGACAAACTGACAACTAATGACAGAAAAAGAGCTCAACAGAAATGAGGCAGAGAAGATCGGATGGTAGGAACATTTTGGAGAAAACGACATCATAATAGCTAGTGCTGATTTAGTATCATCTTGTTTTGAAGTCTCATCAAACTTGTATTTTTCTGTCTCCATTGGTCTTAAAAAGTTGTATCTTATTGGATTTTATTATATATGATAATATAAGTAAAAACTTTTATAGACAAGGCGATTATACAGAAACCATTGTTCATTTTCTGTTAATTGGTTCTAAATACCATGTAATAATGTCATTCTCTTGAATGGTTTTATAGTGTCTTGATACGTTTGGTGCTACAGTATACGAAGTTATACTCAAAGATTTCAAGGAAAGAGACACTATGGTAACTATTTTTATGTCAGGATATCTTGTGCTGAAACACTATTTTGCTTAAATGGTTATGTTTTGACCTGCGCTGATCTGTTGTTATGCCCACTCTTATCTCAATCCCTCCCTTTTAAAAAAATATTTAATTTTTATTTTTATCTTTTAATTAAGGGAAAAATAAATAAAAATAGTAGTATACATTATAGTAACCTACTTTGTTTTCCTATTAACTTGATTTGAAATCCTGTATTGTCCTCACCATCTTGTTTTGACTGATTTTCCCCTATTCCACTTTGCTTGATAGTACCAAGTTCAAAAGTACAGGCAACAACCATGAAGACAATAAGATTCGTTATGACCTGCATTCTAGTTGACTATTATCTTCTTTTAAAGTCCTGTAATGTCTCCAATGCTTTGGTTTTATTCTTTACTGTTTTGTTCAATTTTATTATAACTGGCAATTCTTCTTAAAATAGGAAGGGCAGTATGGTAACCATTGTTGCTCACCTTGTATTTTGTTTTTACATTATCTATTATGTCCATCCTTTTGATTGAACTGACTCTGTTGTGATATGTTGCATTTGGTTTTACTCTCTTCAAAAAAAGTAATAAGAACTGTGGGAGTAATAAACCCAAAATGTGTAATTGTCATTGTACCAAAGAAAAGCAAAGAAAGTGCTCTAAAGGTTATAACTGCATATATGTTTAAGTGTATAAGATAGATAACCATATTACTGAGTTTTTTTGGATCACTGAACAAAACTGTTTGCACTTTCACTGTTTGAAAGTCCACTTTATATGCTTTAATTTTGTAACTTGAACAACTGTTTCTAAGATGAGAATATGTAATCTATTAACTAATCATTTCTTATTGTTTATTTTTAAAATTTTGTATTACTTGTACCCTTTTTCTTTTTCTCCTTAAATAAAAAAGGTATAAATTTAAAAAAAAAAAGAAAGACAATCTTAGAGGTACCAAGATCATCAAAGAAGCCAAAGCTGCTTTTGGCAGAGATACAAAGAGTAAGTTTTGAAATAGTTGAACATACAAAAGTGTCAGAATTTAGCACTTTATGAATAGTGACAGATAAATAGTTAGATTATGAAAGGAAGGTGAATGACCCATTTTGAATCTATTTGAACACTAAATACAAAAGCATTTGATGATATTTCATATAAACAGTATAGTACTAACCTTGATTCAATTGTAGGTCACATTTAGTCGGTGAAGAAAGAAGCCCTCCTCCACCAATCAAAATGAGATAAAGGCATGGGGGATATCATTAATAAAGGTAGCCAATTTTAATGCAAAAATAATGTTAAGACTTTAAAGTGAACACTGTGAAATAATTGGTTAAAAACTGAAGGTAACATTATTTGTAGAAAATGAAGTCAGTTGTGTTGGTGCATGCTTGTGATCCCACTGCTTAGGAGACTGAGGCAAGAGGATCCCCATGAGTTTGAAGCCATTCTGGGCTACATAGTGAGTTCAAGGCCACCCTGAACTACATAGTGTTTCAAGAAACAAAAACAAACAAACAAACAAACAAACAAACAGAAAGATCAAAGAATAGAGCGGTGATTTTACAGAGCAAGATTAATGATTGCAAAAATTATTACAAATGGTTCTTCCTGACCTAGGGACCAGGTGGGCTCCCTACTGGACTGGTGAGTGGAGCAGCAGCAGCTGGGAATCCCGCCCAGCCTGAGGGAACTCTCTTCCTGGCCTGGGGAACACGCCAGTTCCCTGCCAGGTTCAGTGAGTGGGGCCACCGCAGGGAAGCCCATCCCAGGCTGGAATAACTCTCTCCCACACCTGGAACAACACTTGAAGCTCCAAAATACAGGAAAATGACAAAATGAAAGACCAAAATGCAATCTCAAAAATCCAGCCCACCCCAAGAAAGCCTAGGAGCCATGTGCATAGAAGAAAACACATGCCACATAACTGAAATACCTGAAATAATAGTAACTGAAATAAAGAAGCAACTCTGGGAAGCCTTAAAGGAATTCAAACTAGAAATAATCTCTCAGGTAAAAGAAGAAATGATAAGAGAAATGAAGCAGATGCTAAACATAGCTAAAGAAGACGCAGTTAAAAATTTGGAGGAACTAAACAAAAAGATAGAATTCCTGGATGAACAATATAAGAAACAAACAGAATACATAAAAGAGATGCAAAGACATATACAGGAAATCAAAAACTCCATTGAAAGTTGTAAAAACCTCCTCAATGAATGTGAAGATAGAATGTCAGACCTGAGAGACAAGATTGCATCCAGTGAACTGGAAAGAAAAGATCTTTTAAAAATAACAAGAAATCAGGAAATTACAATTTAACACCTGCAAGATGATGTAAAGAGAAACAACATAAGGTTGATAGGGATAAATGAAAAAGAAGGGGACAACATAAAGGATGTCAAGAGGATATTTAGAGAAGTAATAGCTGAAAATTTCCCAAAACGAGATTGGAAACTGATATCAAAATCAATGAAGCATATAGAACTCCAAATAGCCATAACCAAAATAAATCTACACCCAGACATATAATAATGACCATCTCAGAAATTGAACAAAAAATAGAATATTAAAGGCTGTCAGAGGGAAAAGACAGATGACCTATAAAGGAAAACCTATCAGAATCAGAGCAGACTTCTCAGCACAAACAATAAAGTCAAGAAGAGCATGGAGTGAAGTATTTCATATCCTAAAGGAAAATGATTTCCAACCTAGGCTGATGTACCCTGCAAAACTGTCATTCAAAATCGATGGAGAAATAAGACACTTCCATGACAAAGATCAGCTGAAAAACTTCCTGATCACCAAGCCAACCCTGCAAAGTATACTGAAAGATAGCATAGATACATTTAGGAAAAAAACCACTAAACAAAGCAGGCAATTAAACAGAGCAGAAAGGTAAACATGCAACAGCGAAAGATAACATGCCAACAATAAACCAATATATAACATTTCTAACTATTAATGTAAATGGTCTCAATACACCAATTAAAAGAAACAGACTGGCAGAATGAATCAAGAAACAAAATCCAACCATATGCTGTCTACAAGAAACCCATCTAACCCAAAAGGATACTCACAGACTGAAAGTCAAAGGATGGAAAACAATACTTCATGCAACAGAAACCCCCTAAAAATGCGGGGGTAGCTATTCTGTTTGCAGAAAAGTGAACTTCAAGCCAATAAAAATCAGAAGGGATAAAGAAGGTCACTACATACTGGTTAGGGGAAAACTCCAAGAGGAAGAGATAACTATCTTAAATATATATGCACCAAAGTCCAGAGCAGCCAGTTATATAAAACAAGTACTAACAGAAATGAAAAACCAAATCAGCAGTAACACAATTCTAACAGGAGATCTTAACACACCATTGACACCAATGGACAGATCAACCAGACAGAAAATCAAGAAAGAAACAAAATAACTGAATCATACCTGTGAACAAATGGACTTAATAGACATATACAGAGTATTCCACCCAACAACAACAGAATACACATTCTTCCCAGCAGTACATGGGACATTATCTAAAACAGACCATATATTAACTCACAGAACGTATTTAAATAAATGCAAAAGAGTTGAAATTATCCCTTGCCTGCTATTGGACCATAGCGCTATGAAATTAGAAATTAACAATAAAAAATACTGCAAAAATCTCACAAAAAGATGGAAACTGAATAACATACTCTTGAGTAATCAGTGGGTCACAGAGGAAATTAAAGAAGAAATTAAGCAATACCTACAAGAAAATGATACAGATACAACTTACTGTAATCTGTGGGATGCAATGAAAACTGTCCTCAGAGGAAAATTTATTGCACTGAGTTCCCACATCAGGAAAACAGAATGAATACAAATAAACAACCAGATGCTACACATCAAACAGCTAGAAAAAGAAGAGCAAGTCAAGCCCAAAGCCAAAAGAATAGAGGAAATTATAAAAATCAGAGCAGAAATCAATGCAATAGAGACTAAGAAAACAATCCAACAAATCAATGAATCAAAAAGTTGGTTCTTTGAAAGAATAAATAAAATCAATAAGCCCCTAGCCAACCATATTAAAAAAACGGAAGAAAAAGCTCAAATTCATGCAATAAGAAACAAAAAAGGTGAAATCACTAGAGACTCTACAGAAATATAGAAGATCATCAACACCTATTTTGAGAACCTCTACTCTCAAAGGTTTGATAACACAGAAGAAATAGACAGATTCTTAGAAACATATGAAGTACCAAAGCTAGATCTACAGGATGTAAAACTGCTGAATAACCCAACTCTATCAATGAAATTGAACATGTAATTAATTCCTTACCTACAAAGAAGAGACCAGGCCCAGATGGATTCACTGCAGAATTCTACAAGAAATACAAAGAAGATCTAATGCCAACACTCCTGAAACTCTTCAATGAAATTGAAAGTGAAGGAACCCTTCCCAAGTCATTCCTGGAAGCAAATATTACTCTAGTACCAAAACCTGAGAAACACCCAACTAAAAAAGAGAAATACAGACCAATCTCCCTAATGAACACAGATGCAAAAATCCTCAATAAAATATTGGCAAATAGGACGCAGCAAATCATCAAGAATATCATACACCATGACCAAGTGGGATTCATCCCAGGAATGCAGGGGTGGTTCAACATACGTAAATCAATAAATGTAATCCACCATATCAATAAAGCCAAAAGTAAGACTCACAAGGGTATTTCGATAGATGCAGAAAAAGCTTTTGATAAGGTCCAACACTCATTCATGATAAGAACTTTAGAGAAAATTGGAATAGATGGTCTTTACCTCAATATAATAAAGGCCACCTATGACAAACCAACAGCCAGTATAATACTAAATGGCAAAAAATTGAAAGCCTTTACTTTAAAATCAGGCAATAGACAAGGAGGTCCTTTATCACCACTCCTATTTAATATAGTACTGGAAGTACTAGCCAGAGCAATTAGACAAGAGAGAGAAATAAAAGGGGTAAAGATAGGAAAAGAAGAAGTTAAATTATCATTGTTTGCAGATGACATGATACTCTACATAGAAGACCCCCTAAACTCCATTGAAAGACTCCTAGATATAATAAATAAATTCAGCAATGTGGCTGGATAGAAAATCAATACTCAAAAATCAATAGCATTCTTATACACTAACAACAAAATCACAGAGAGAGAAATAAGAGAAGCCACACTCTTCACAATAGCAAGCAAAAAAATGAAATAGTACTCTTACAAGAGAAGTGAAAGACCTATACAGGGTAAATTATAGTACACTGAAAGAAGAAATTGAAGATGATCAAAAAAAAAAATGGAAAGACTTCCCTTGCTCATGGTTAGGAAGAACAAACATTGTGAAAATGGCCATTCTCTCAAAACTGTTATACAGATTCAATGCAATCCCAATAAAAATACCATCAACATACCTTATAGATGTAGAGAAATCACTCCTAAAATTCATCTGGAACCAGAAGAGACCTAGAATAACAAAGGCAATTCTAAGCAGCAAAGGCAAGGCAGGAGGCATTGCAATCCCTGACTTGAAGTTATACAACAAAGCAACAGTAGTAAAATCAACATGGTACTGGCATCAAAACAGAGCCGAAGACCAATGGAATAGATTAGAAGATACAATCACAACTACAAACATGCTCACCACCTTTGATAAAGGAGCCAAGCAGGTTCACCTGAAGAACGACAATCTCTTTAATAAATGGTGTTGGAAAAACTGGCTCTCCATTTGCCAAAAACTAAAAATAGACCCATGCCTATCACCCTGTACTAAATTAAAATCTAAATGGATCAAAGATCTGAATATTAAAACAGAAATACTAAATCTATTGGAAGAAAAATTAGGTAGAATCCTTGAAGACATAGGGGTAGGTAGAGCATTCGTGAACAGGACTCAAACTGCACGAGAAATACTTCCCAGAATTAATAACTGGGACCACCTCTTATTAAAAAGTTTCTGCAAGTAAAAAACAAATCTCCAGCATAGTGAAAAGAAAACCCACAAACTGGGAAAGTATCTTAGTGAACTCCCCCTCAGACAAGGGAGTTTTGTCTAAAACATATAAAGAATTAAAAAATCTCAGACCCCCAAAATTCACAGACCGAATCCAAAAATGGGCATCTGAGATGAATGCACACTTCTCAGATGAATTACAAGTGGCAAATAAATACATTAAAAAATGTTTGTCATCATTGGTCATTAGGGAAATGATCATTGAAACCACACTGAGATTCTATGTCACTCCTGAAAGAATGGCTAGGATCAAGGAAACCAACAACAACAAGTGCTGGAGAGGCTGTGGGGAAAAAGGAAGTCTCTTACACTGTTGGTGGGAGTGTAGAGTGGTACAACCTTTGTGGATGTCAGTCTGCAGATTTCTCAAAAAGCTGGGATTAGAAGTCCCATTTGTTCCAGCTATTCCACTTCTAGGCATATTCCCAGAAGAACTGAAAGCATCATACCACAGTGATATATGTGCACCTATGTTTATAGCAGCACAATTTGTGATTGCCAGATCTTGGAAACAACCCAAGTGTCCATCAACTGAGGGTCTTCCCTCCACCTGCATCCTCACCTGCATTTATTATTTTTTTGATTTCTTGATAATAGCCTTTCTTTCTGGAGTAAGATGGAATCTTAATGTTATTTTAATTTACAGTTTTGTAAAGGCCAGAAGTGTTGAACAGTTTTCATGTACTTATTGATTTTTAAAACCTTTTCTTTGGTGAGTTTTCCATTTTGACAGGATCTTTCATTTTCTTGGGGTAGGGTCTAATTTTTTGTGTTCTTTTTAAAGATATTTAGTTCTCTGCCCATGGAATAGCTGACAACTTTTTCCATTCTTCAATTTGTCTCTACACACTGTTAGTTATTTCTTTCATGAAGGAGCTTTTAAATTTAATATGATATTATTTGTTGTTTCTTGGTATTACATATTTCTTGTGCAATTGGGGTTCTGTTCAAAAAGTCTTGGGCTACATGTATATCTTCAACAGCATTACCTATTTTACCTTCCAGAAGATAGTTCAATTTTAATGTTAAGATATTTTGTTCATTTTGATGTTAGTTTCATACATGGTAAAATATATGGATCTAGATGTATTCTTATGCATGTACATAGCAGATTTTCTTAGCACCATTTTCTTAGCACCACCATTTCTTAGCACCATTTGGTCAAAGGACTAACGTTCTTTCAACATATGTTTCTGATCCCTTTGTCAAAGTTCAGACAGCTGAATGTTTATGCATCCTCTATTCTGTTCTATTGATCATATGTTTGAGTCCTTCCCTATATCACACTGTTTTTACCCTTGTATTTTTGTAATATAACCTGAAGTCTGAGATTGTGATGCCTACTTCCTTGGCTCTTGTTCAAGACTGCTTTTACTCTTTCTGTGTCTCTTCTGGTTCCATATGAATTTTAGAACTGTTTTCTCCAGTTATGTGAGTAATTGCTATGTTTATTTTGAATGGAATTGCATTAAATCTATATCTTAGTTTTGGAGGTGTGATCCTTTTGACTATATTGATCTGCCTATCCAAAACAAGGGTTAGCTTTCCGTTTTCTTATATCTTCTTTGATTTCCTTTTTCAGATTCCTGTAATTTTTATTGTAGATGTCTTTTACATCCTTAGGTTAATTATGAAATATTTATTTTTTGATGCTATTATTAATGGTATTGACAGGGACACTGTTAATTTTTCTGTATTGACTTTGTATTCTCCTGTGTAGTGTTTCTCAAATTAATTTAGTTATTAATTCTAGGAATAATCTTATGGAGTTTTTGGGGATCTTCTATGAAGAGGATCATGTGATCTTCAAATAATGTTAACTTCTTCCCTTTCATAGACACATCCATTGTATTTCTTTCTGTTGCCTGATTGCTCTAAGTAATGTTTTCAGGACTATATTGAACAGGTATAGTGATAGCAGACAGTCTTATCTTGTTCCTGATTTTGAGCATAAAGCCTTCAACTTTTCTCCATTTAATATGATGTTGCCTATTGGTTTGCTGTATATAGCTTTTATCAGTTTGAGATAAAAACTTTTACATCTATTTTCTTCAGTTTTTTTTTCATAATGAGTGGATATTTGATTTTTTCCAAGGGCTTTTTCTTCATCTATTGAGGATGTTCATGTAATAAATTAAACTTATTGATTTGCATGTGGTGAACCATTCCTGCATCCCTGGAATGAATCTTACTTGGTCATGGGGTATCATCATTTTGATGATTTCTTCCATCTTGCTTTTCAGTATTTTGTTGAGGATTTTTGCATCTACTTTCATTAAGAGATTTGCCTGTAGTTCTCATTTTTGGTTGGGTCATTTGCTAGTTTAGGAATCAGAGTAATATGAGATTTTAGGAATGATTTTTAGAGTACTTGCTCTTTTTCAGTATCATTAAAGTGTTTGAAGACTAATGGCATTAGATCTTCCCTAAAATTCTCCCATAATTCAGCAGTGAATTCTTAAGCTTTTCTTGGTAGTTTGTTTTTAATTACTTCTTCAGTACTTAATTACTTCTTTCATTGTTTGTTATTGGAATATTTAGGATTTTTGTACATTTTTGGTTCCATCTTAGTAGTTCATATATAATAAAAAATGTATTCATGAATCTATCCATTTCTTCAGAATTCCCCTGTTTATTGGAAGGCAGTTTCTCAAAATAGTTATAAATAATTTTCTGTCTTTTGGCAGTGTCCATTGTGCTTTTTCTCATTTCTCATTGCATTTACTTGGAGGCTTTCTTTCCTTTTTTTGGTAAGCCAGGAGTTGGTCTATGGATTATTCTTGCTTATGTTGAACTCTGAAGCACATCATTATGATATTTATTGTGAATCCCTTTGTTTTTCTGAATATAGTCTTCACAGTTATAACTTTTCAACCTAGGATGGCTTTTATTGTATCCTATAGGCTCTGTTATGTCATACTGGGATTATCATTTGATTCTAGGAACTAATTTCTTTGATTTCTTCTTGACACACTGATTATTCAAAAGGGTGCTGTTTGATGTTCATATGTTTGCTTAATCTCTATGTTCTTGTTTGCTGTTGACTTCTAGTCTTTTGCACTGACTTGAGAATATACACAGGATAATTATAATTTTTTTGTGTTTACTGAAGCATGTTTTATAGGCTAGCATGTGGTCTATTTTGGATGAAGTCCCATGTGCTGTTGAGAAGAATGTGTGTTCTATTTTTTTTTGGTGGAATATTTGGTAGATACCTATTAAATTTATGTGTTTGAAGATTTGGTTTATATTTCTTGATTTTTCATTCAGTTATTTATTAGTGAAAGTGGATTATTGAGGTCCCCCACTATAATTGTGTTGATGTATGTTTGGTAGTATTTGATGCATATATGTTCATAATTATTATCTTTTCATGTTGAGTTATTACCTTAATTTATACATAGTGACTTTTTTCCCTCTTGTGATCAGTTTTGGATGGAAATCCACTTTATTTGAAATTAGAATAGCTACTCCTGCTTTTTTTTGTACTCCTACTACGTGAAATATTTTAAAATTTCCTAGAAAAATCAGCAGCCTTAGGCACTACAGCCCCTCTAATTAATGAATAATTGACTTGACATTGCTTAGAGCTTCAACTACTGAAAGAAAAATTGAGACACCAGATCCATTGACTATGGAAGTCAAATAGAAAGTAAGAGAGAAAGTTAAAAGTTTGGTGCCCTTTATAGAGAAGGACTCGGGAACATGAAGCTATATAAATGCCAAAACTTTTGCATGAATAATAAGGAGAAGTAATCTCTGGAAGGAGCTTCTTCATTGCAACTGCTCTTCACAAGCTATTTCTGAAAATAAGTCAATTATAAAATACAATACTTGGCGAGAATCCTTAACTCTGAATCTGTGTATGCAAGTGTTTTAAGAAAATTAAACAAGACCTTTGTTACCAGTCCTGATTTTCATTACATGCCAGTAGAAATCCAAGCCAATATTTTGATTCTTGTGTTGTAGGTTTCTTTAAAAATTTTTTTAATTTTAAAGATAGTAAAATACAACAAAGCAACACAGAACAAATCTAATGAAGACAACGAAGCAAAATTGGTATAGAACTTTAGAGCAGGATCCTGGGAAAACAATAATAGCTTCCATAGTATATCTTATCTTTTTATCTTCACAATAGTTGTCCATTTCATTGGCCATAGAAAAATCAAACCAAAAAGAAAACAGAATAAAACCAATCAAAACAGAATATTCAGTAAAGCAGAATGAATAAGAACAAAACAAAACAACAAAAACAGAATTGGATTTCAAAGACAAGATAGAAGGAAATCCCCTATATTTGCTATACTGCATACTGTCATCCTCTGGAGGGATGCTCATACTGCTGGCCCCAAGCCTGCATTCTCAATTTAACAATTCAAGTATTTAGATTCTTTAGTATCTTAGTTGCTATCAACTCAGGGCTGTCCTCAAAACCATCTGCTTGCTAATGGGGCGGAACAGGGTGTTGATTCTCAACTGGTGTACCAGTAGGCTTGTGCTACTTACCAGGAAGGCTGGATTATTGATTTCTTGGTTGGTCCCCCAAGACTTGGCATGGAGGATTCTCCAGCAATGGTAACTTTTCCCTTGGTACCCATGCAGCTTGTGCTGCTTACCAGGAAGGCTGGATCGTTGATTTCTTGTTGGGTCCTCCAAGGCCTGGCATGGCAGATTCTTGGGAGATGCTGGCTTTTTTCCCATTGTAGGTTTCTTTCGCTTCATCAAAGAAAAATACTTGTTAGGGATTTTGTGAATGAGTGTGTGGCTTTTGGTTCATAGTTTATATTTTTTCCATTTTTCTTTTTATATTAATTGTACAGATAATTTAAGATACCAGGTTTGATAGATATGTCTATAAAAGAAAAATATTAGCAGACTCAACTGATAATGTTGGCTCTGGTCATTAGATATCAAATTATTTATTCTAAAGATACATGATATCTTTGTGAAAGTCACTGTTGTGACTTTTCTTTCCCTCTGGAGTAAAAGCCCTACATTTTTTTTTTTTTAGAAGTATTCACTCTCTCTTCAACCCAAGTAAATCGACTTCATCTTTCCTTGCAGCTTCAGCTACACTAGGGTCTGCTTTCTTAAAGATTTTACAGTTTCTACTTTTGACAAAGATTTAACTCAACAAAATTGGATAAACACATAGTTTCCTGTTCAGCTGTATTTATAATATTTTAATGCCAGCAAGTGAAGACATGTGCATATCAATGTAGTATGCAAATAGGCTCAAAGAAATATTTTTCTCTTTCACTGTGACATTTGTAGTGGCTATAAAGTACACCGACCATACGGTTCCTGCAGAAGTAGATGAAAAGCCACTCAGTGAGACTGTGCGAACCTACTTTCCTGAAACATGGATCTGGGACTTGGTAGAGGTGAAGTAAGTAACTTTCATTTGAATAATCTGCTTTGGATATGAAAACGTTATTTTATTACTTTCATCTATTTTTAAAATTTTTTATTTTAAAAAGCAATACAAATATAGGATAGAAATGATACAGAATTTCAAAGAGAAAAAAAGTAGGGAATTAACATTAGTTAATGTATTGTATATTGTTATCTCAGAACTAGCTGTACACCCATGTTTGTAGTAGCATGATTTGTAATAGCTAAATCTTGGAAACAACCAAAATGCCCATCAACCACAGAGTGGATAAAAAAGATGTGGTTTTTTTTTATACAATGGAATATTTCTGAGTTATAAAAAAGGATAATCTTGAGTCTTTTATAGATAAATGGAGGCAACTTGAGACCATACTCATAAGTGAAAAAAATCAAACTCACATGTATAAATATCATATTGTCTCCCCAGTATAAAAAATAAACATCATAAAAAGTAATAAAATCCAAAATATACATTAGGTATTGTAATAATGAAAGGGAAATAAAGTTCAAAAGAACAGAACTACTGGGATAGGGGAAAGGGAAAAAGGAAAAGACTATATGTATGTTGATAAACTTTCATCTATTTTTCTAATTAATTTATCTCAATGAAAGGAAAGAAAGGATAATTTACAAAGCTGTGGCCTAATTATGTCAAAGCACCAGTAATAAATATTTGTATTCTTGTCTATCCTGTAAAGCAAATGTAATAATTATGCTATAATTACAATTAAGCACTGACAAGCCTGCATAAAGTAAACTATTTGGAGAATTATAATTTATTTATTTTGATACTGGGGATGGAATTCATGACCTTGTGCTTGCCAGGCAGGCAGTTGTGCCGCTGTGGAGAATTATAATTTATAAGGTAGTTAGATAGTACTTACACGAGATGAGTTCAATGGCAATTTCAAATTTGTCTTCAGATTCTTTTGCTTTCTTTTTATTTTAAAGGGGAAAACAGCAAAAACAATGATACAGACTTTCAAAACATGCTAATAAGGGATTAATAATGGTGAACAGCCCAGAGTTTGAGGTGGTGTGAGAGGGTGATTACAGTTGGAAAAGCAGAGCTATCAAAAGGCCTTTAGTTTTCTACCTTGACCCCTGAATACACCGATCATTTTCTATAACTTTGGAGAGGGCTCAAAAGTGTACCATTAGGTCATGCTTATCAGTTAACATTTCAGCAATAACCAGTTCATCAGCTTCTTTCTGTCCCTAACATCACCACCTTCCTAGCTCATCAGGTGTGGCTGAAGTAGCAGTGACAGTCCCGGACACCATCACAGAGTGGAAGGCAGGGGCCCTCTGCCTGCCCAGTGATACGGGGCTTGGTCTTTCCCCCACCGCCTCCCTCCGAGCCTTCCAGCCCTTCTTTGTGGAGCTCACGATGCCTTACTCTGTGGTTCGCGGTGAGGTCTTCACATTCAAGGCTACTGTACTGAACTACCTCTCCAAATGCATCCAGGTAAGAGGACCATGGAACGTGCAGCATAACCAGAAGGGAAGAAGGGCAATTATTATGTGTGAATCAAAACAACTCAAACTTTAAAAATGAAGAGGAAATGAAAAATTGCATTTATCTCATTAATACCTCTTCCAGATCATTAAATAATTTCTGATGTGCTACTTGCAGTGGAGACACATCCTGCGAAATGTGTCATCAGGGGATTTTTGTCATCATTGCAACAACATACATTAACCTAGATGGCACAGATTAGCCACTTTGTGTGGCTTTCTGATGCAGTCAGGATACACAGTAAGCACAAAACGTACCAATCTACCACTGGAGAAACACTGTTTCCCGTTTTACAGTATTTTTTATTAATAGAAAGAGGAGTACAGTTTAACAAAAAGAGAAAACTGTAGTAGGTTCATAAACCAGTAATCTGTATAGTCAGCCGTTTATTGTTCTTAGCATGTACTGTGTACTTACACAATTGTGCTATGTTAAATACTATATAAAAACCTATAGTGAAGAAGGTTTATTTTCACGAGCATCAACACAAACGTATGTATAATATATTCTTACAATTTTCAGTCCCATTATCGCTTTTGAAACCACCACTGAGTGTGTAATGTTAACTTAGGCATGGGACTGTTTTACCACTCCAGTAATAAGCAAAAGCTAAGTTAGAAGGGACATAATGTTCGATCCTTGGTATGGATTAAAAAAAAAAAAAGGAAAAAGACAAAAAAAAAAGAAGGGTCATAATGAAGCGTTTTTTCTCTCAAGATATGTAAAACACTAGTTATGAAATCACAGTGTAGAGATTCTAAATTTCAACATGTTAAAAATTTACAAAAATATCTTATCAAGTAGGTTGCATACCTAAAAATCACTTCTGTTCAGCTCCATTGGGTTTTTTAAAAAATCATTTACCTGTATATAACGTAATTCTTTCTGCGCATCTTATGTGTCCAGCAACAAAAAACTTGAGAATGGGAACCACTTATACCTAGAAATTCCTTGTGCATGTAAAGCTTGCAATGCATTTTCAGTCCAATGGATGGGTGAGAACATAGGTTAAAAAAAGAAGAAAGTAACTCTGACCACACTGTAATCATACAGAAACCTGAGAGAATTCGTATCAATCTAAATCCTTAGGTAAATTTCATAAGGATAACCTGTTTTTGTTGCCTTTCTTTGTCCTCCGTTACTAATACCAAAGTAAAATAAATAAATACAAAGAGATACATATTTATCTCAATATATGTTGGCATATATCTATTTATACAATATGTATCCAATAAGAAATTTGTATAGTTTTTTAATCAAAATAGTCAGTTTATGTATTATTTTCATCTCTATTTTCTAAAAATACTCCTGCCAGTCCGTTTTTATAGTTCTTTTTAACAGCCTTTTAGGCTGTTTCACCCCATTTACCCATAGGTTGTCCTTCTAAAGTCATGTCTTTTGTTTTTGTTTTTTTTTTTTCTTTTTTTCTTTTTTTTTAAATTTTATTTAAGGAGAAAAGAAAAAAAACAGAGAAAGGGTACAAGTTATACAGATTTGCAGAAAAAAAAATGAACAGTAGGAAATCACTAGTTAACGGATTACATATTGTCATCTTAGAAATAATTGTTCAAGTCACAAAATTAAAGCTTGTAAAGTGGACATTCCATCAATGATACTGCAAACAGTTCTGTTCAATGATCCAATAAAACTCTGTGATATCATTTTCTATCTTATACACTTAAATATACATGCCGTTATGTAGTTTAGAGCACTTTCTTTTCCTCTCTTTTGTACAATGACTATTACACATTTTGGGTTTCATTGCTCCCACGGTTCTTATTGCTTTTTTGGAAGAGAGTAAAACCAAATGTGACATAACAGAACAGAATCGGTCAAGTCAAAAGGGTGGACATAATAGATAATGTAAAAACATAATACAAGGTGATCAACAATGGTTACCATAATGCCTCCCGCTATCTCTAATAGAATTGCCTATATTGTTAGTTACAATACAATTGAACAAAACAGTAAAGAATAAAACCGACAAAACCAAAACATTGGAGACATTGTAGGTCTTCAAAAATAGATAAAAGTCAACGAGAATGGGCGTTATAATGAATCTCATTATCTTCACAGCTGATGCCTAAATTTTCAAACCTGATACTATCCAGCAAAACAGAATAGGGGAACATCAGTTAAAAACCAGATGGTGACAGTAATACAGGGCTTTAAATCGAGGTAATGGAAAGTCAAAGTGGGTTACTATAATATATCCTGCTATTTTTTTCCTTTAATTAAAAGGATAAAAATAAAAAAGTAAATAATGGAGTGGAGATTGAGATAAAAGAGGGCATAACAACGAAACAGCACAGATCAAAACATAACCATTTAAGCAGAATAGTGTTTCACCACCAGATAATCCTGACCTAAAAGTAGTTCCCATATTATCTTTTTCCTTGAAATCCTTGAGTACAACTTCGTATACTGTAGCATTAAGTATATCAAAACAATGTAAAACCATTTAAGAGAATGACAGCATTACAGAGTATTTAGAATTGACTAACAGAAAATGAACAATGGTTTCTGTATAATCTCCTTGTCTTTAAAAGGTTTTTGCTTATACTATCGTACATAATAAAATCCAGTAAGATACAACCTATTTGGACCATTGGAGACAGAAGGACAAAAGCTAGATGAGACTTCCAAACAAGATGATACTAAATCAGTATTAACTATTAAGATGTCATTTTCTCCAAAATAGCTGTTCCTATCATCCAATCTTCTCTGCCTCATTTCTGTTGAGCTCTTATTCTGTCAGTAGCTGTCAGTTTGTCTTCTTCACTTTGTTCTCTGCTCCATTCGTTGTGGCCTCCATTATTTCTGGACTCTTTGTATTTTTCTTTTTTTAGAATATCCTGCAATACTCTCTGTAGAGTTGAATTGGTGGTTGCAAATTCCCCCAGTTCCTCTTTATCCTGGAAGCACCTTGTTTTTCCATCAATTTCCAGGGACAGTTGTGCAGGATATCTCAATCTTGGCTGGAGATTATTATCTTTCAAAGCTTGAATTATTTCCCCCCACGCTCTTCGTGATTTGATGGTTTGTGCAGAGAAATCTGCTGTAATTCTGATGGGTGCTCCCTTGTAAGTGGTCTGTTTCTTGTCTCTAACAGCTTTTAATATTCTGTTCTTGTATTGAATTTCTGGAATTTTTATTATTATATGCCTGGGTGTTGCTCTGTTTGGGTTATAGGTAGCTGGGGTCCTGTATGCCTCATACATCTGAGTATCTTTACCTTTTGCTAAATTAGGAAAATTCTCCTGGATTATTTCTGCGAGTAGCTTTTGTAGTTCATTTGTTTGTGTCCCTACTTCTTCTTTTATGTTCTTAATCCTTAAGTTATGGATCCTCTTATCATCTTCTTGTCTTTGTATTATTGCTGTTTGTTTCTTTGTTATTTTTAAGAAGTTTTTCATTTCATTCTCCCATATTACAATTCTGCCCTCCAGTTCAGAGAGTCTGTCCTTAGTTTCTTTCAAGCTGTTATGCCAGTCTTCGATAGACTTCTTAGTTTCTTGGTAGTCACTTTGAACCTGCTTCACGTATTCTATGCTTTCCCTGTTTTCTCCATCAAACAATTCTCCCCTCTTTTTCTGTTCTTCCATTCCACCATCTGTTTTTTCTTGGGTGGTGCTTAGCATTTCTCTAACTATTTTGCATACTTCTAGCTTCAGGTCGTTGATAACTTCATTCCTGAATTGGTCTATGAGGCTCTCTATATGGTGCCTTATGTGTAATGGTGCGGTGTCTGCTATTGCCTGTTTCTCAGAATTGGGGGCTGAGGAACCTTTCTTGTTGCTGCCTCTTCCCATATTCTCTGTTCCTTATATATGCAAGCTTATATGAGAGGCCCAGCTTCTCTCCCTGTCAGCCACAGCCTGATCGAATTGCGCCGGTTAGGTGTTCCCACTCACTGCTGCACACCAGGCAGCCTATGTGGGGCCCGCCCCTCCCGGCCTCTGTCGGGTTCTGGGATCTGGGTTGGGCTAGCCTACTGGGTCCGCCGGCAGCGTCACGCAGGCCAGGCACTTTTCACCAATCCCGCCTGAGAGGGGAATGTGTGGCTGGAGTCGCCACTGCGCCCTGCTCCCGCAGGACTGCCCAGGCCCAGAAAGTCCGCTGGAGTCAAACTGTGGTGGAGTGTCAGTTTCTCTCACTCACCTCGCCACAAGTCAGAACATGCCTCCCTGCCCGTCCTGTTTTCGACTCCGTTCGCAGACTCCCATTCTCAGAGTTTCCGTGCGTCTCTCTCCTTGCCGAGCCGATGTAGAGGCAGCCAGCCACCGCGCGGCGGGAAACCCAAATGGCGTGGGGTCCAGCCTCAGCAGCGAGGCTTTTCTGTTCCTGTTTTAGCACCAGGACTGCATTCCAAGTTGGTTTCTCTCAGCCGAGTTCGTTCCTGAGTCAGCAGAGCATAACTCCACCTGCTTATGTCTCTTTAGTCCGCACCATACCTGGCTTCTGAGCCTAGTTTTCAGAGAGCCTCCAGTAGTTGCTGTTATCTGTCCGCCATGTTCTCCCGGAAGTCGCAGTCATGTCTTTTGTATCTTTCTGCCCCATGTGGGATGACAGGTGAGCGTGCAACTGGAAGCCTCTCCTGCCTTCACAGCTGTCCCCCTAGCAAAAGACCAAGATTCTTACTGCCTGTGTGAGGATGGGAGGCAAACTGTGTCCTGGCTGGTGACTCCCAAAGCACTCGGTGAGTAAAAATGCTTTGAATGAACTCTCTTGGTTCCTTTAATTAACTTTTCCACTTTGGGTCCCAAGAAGAAAATGCCAGGCCATGGTGCAGCTGACCCTGTACTTGCCAGCTTCTTAAATAAGCAATTGAATGGCTCACAGAACTGAGGATACTTTGTAGGTCCTGGGGAATTAGAGATCACCTAGTCCCTGCATATCCACACTCAGATCCACAGGCCATTTGTTTCAGGGAATGTGAATTTCTCTGTGAGTGCGGAAACACAACAGCCTTCTGAGCTCTGTGGTACTGAGGTAGCTGCGGTTCCTGAAGCCAGGAAGAAAGACACAGTCGTCAAACCCCTGTTAGTTGAGGTAAGTCCTGCTTTTTTGACAGTGAAACTGAGTCCAGGAAATGGAGCACTAGATTTCCTATAAAAATTTAAAGAGCAAAGTAAAACATAGCTAATAAGAAACAGGGAAATCTTTTACAAATGGGAAGGGTACCAAAAGATGGGAGGGAGGAGAGAGGGAGAGGAGAAGACAAGATAAAAAGAATCATGATGTGTTATGCTGACTCCCTAGGAAGAATGTAATGAATGCTCTGCAAACAGGTAGTAGTAAAAAATAAAACAAAAAATGCACCCACTTAGCTGACAATGCAGTATCCATACCATTCAGTCCCAATTGTATGTTTCTCAAAAACTGCTCCTTTAACTCAATGACTGTGTCACTTTCCATCTGCATGTCTTTTGGATATGTTACAAATAACATGATAACAATAAATTCATTTCATATATCTTTGAAAATAATTATAAGAATAGTGCAAGAGATCAGTATATTTCAAACCATATGATAAAATCATGCCTTAATATTAGAAGAGTGAAGACTTTTACTTTTTCCTGCTTGATTTTCAGCTGTTTTCTCTTTAGTTAAAAGTTGGACTGGGATATTCTATAACATTTTTGTTTTTGGTACTGGGCATTGAACTATATTTTAGCCCTCTTTTGGTTTTAACTTTTAATTTTTAGACTTGATCTTACAAATTAAGAAAATTGTCTGAGTTGAATGCATCTTGTAATTTTCTTGTCTCTGCCTCCAGGAGTGCCAGGATTGTTGGCACGTACCACTTTGGCTGGCTATGTACCAATATCTTTTCTTTGAACTACATCTTTGTTTCCATCATATTTTTTAAAACTTTTTCTCTTAGTTATCCTTCTAATTCACTTCTTTTTTTTTAACCTGGTATACCCCAATTTGTCAAACTTTATTCTTATACTAAATGTAACAAATTAGAAATCATCTAACTCAAGTCATAAATAAAGGGGGTAACTTTAATTGTAACTCGTTACTAATAAATACTCGGAATCTTCTCATCTCTGAATTTTCCTTTTTCCCATCCAAGCCTGAAGGAATCAAGAAAGAATATATGATTAACTCATTTCTCTGTGCATCAGGTAAGAGTTATTCAAAACAACAATAAGAAGAAAATAGCATTTTAAGTTACCATAACTTTTTGCCACATAAGTCACCTAAATGATATTTTGCAGTCACTATGTACCTTATGTCCATTAAACAAAGAATGTGCATCCTATAGAGTAGCAAGCTTATTAGCTATACTAATATATTAGCTATACTGTTTATAGGTATACTGATATAGCTATAAACAGAACACCATATGGGACATCTTAGCTCTTCATGAGAGATCTTGTTTTTAGAATATAGGAATGTTTCCCTCTAGTACATATGAAGGCCAAGAAGGGAGGAGTAGCTTAAGAAAAGCTAGGAAGATGTCAGAATTAAAATGTACCTAAAATAATGTGAACAACCTATAGAGTATTTGGTAAAGGAGTATATATTTCTGTTCTTATACTTTATGTAAGTATTACATTTTTCTGGCCAGGAAAATTTTATATAAATACTATAAAAATACACATGAAAAAATATTTACCATAGTATTTTTCTCCCATTGTTGTGATATTGATTGTTCTTTTACCACTGTATATATACTCCAAAATGATCATTTGAAAAGAGGTTAGAGGCATTTATTGTATAGGTAAATATGATCTTCTACTAAATGAGAACTTAAGAAAAGTACAAAGTCGATATGGTGGCCGGCACCTGCAGTCTTCAAATTTTAGAAGGCTGAGGCAGGAAGATTAAAAGCTCAAGGCCCTTCTGAGCAACTTAGAAACTTAGCAAGATCATGTCTCATAAAAAGGAGTAGGCGTGCGCTTAGTATGAAGGCCTTGCGTTCAATCAATGCCTGGTACCATTACCAAACAAAACAAAAAACAAACGCACAGCAACAGAAACAAAACGAAACAAAATAAAACAAAACAAAAAAGTGATATAGATAGTGTCTGCTTTTTGTTCATAACTGTATTCCCAGAATCTATACTAATACCTGCCACAAGATGCTTTTCCAATGTATAGCTGTTTAAAGAGTTAATAATTTAAAATGAAGTTTTAAGAGTAAAGTCATGATCCGAAATCCATTATTACAAGAAAATTCACAAAGCATAGATAAGGGAAATGATTTCTCCAAAGTTATAGGAGATGAAAAAAATTCTTACAGTTATTGAAAGTCTTAAATTATTTAAGGTTATGAAAAGATAGAAAGTTTGAAATGGGTCACTAGAAAGGAATGATAATTATTTTTGAAATACCCACAAGTAGGGTAACAAAATACATATCATTGGTCAATTCTTGTCTTCCTAGTACTTCATTGTTATAACGTAATCTCCTAACCACCCCTCCTACACAACATTCATAACAAGGACTCCCATGAATGGGGTATTCTTGAGTAGTCAGCGAAATATACCATGCTCAGGGCAAGAGTGTGGAGACCCTTGCAAGGCAATTGCATAGCTTGTTCTTTTACTTCTGCCAGGTTGAGTGTCTAATCATACATGATCTAACTTTGAGACAAAAAGACATTATTTTCATATGTCAATAAAGCATTTTAAAAGACCCCAGTAGAAGCAGGTTATCACAGATCTCAGAAACTTAGAGCCTTCTTTTGAACAGTTGTTCAGTGCAATGGGTAATAAAAGAGGAAGAGAGAGCCTGGAAAGTCACTAGGAAATGTGAATTTTGAATATTAAAATCAAAAGTATTTTCCAAGGAGACAGCTAATCAAAGTTTAAGGTGTATATATGCAACCACCAACCTTAGAATTTTAAAAAATATGGGCATCAAATATAAAATCTATGTATTTGATTTATCAAGATGCTGTGATATCTGAAAAATTATCGCTGAAGCTTCCACCAAAATTAGTGACTGATTCGGCTAGAGCTTTCTTCTCTGTGTTTGGTGAGTTATTCAGCCCTTAGAGGACTTGGGACAACATCTACTCCTATGTGTCACATAATCACATTTTTTGTGTTGTTTTCAAACAGTTTTTAACCATGTTTCAACTCTAACTTCTTTCTCACACTTTTGTTTCCTCACTATCCACTTGTTTTCTGACCTTCCAGTTATGTTAAAGTTCTTCCTCTTCAGCTATTTTTTCAGATATAAATATCATAAATATGAACATTATTGGTTCGTGATGATAGTGGTTGTTCTCATATCTCATTTCCAGGTGATATATTAAGTTCTTCCATAAAAAACACACAAAACCTCCTCCAGATGCCTTATGGCTGTGGAGAACAGAACATGGTTCTTTTTGCTCCTAACATCTATGTACTGAAATATCTGAATGAAACTGATCAGCTGACTCAGGAGATCAAATCCAAAGCTATTGGCTATCTCAGTGCTGGTGAGTCAAAGGAAGAACTTCTCTTTTTCTTATAAACTTTCTCCCCTCAAGGAGGCTTAACATTCAGTAGGATAGGAGAGCTGTCCTTTTGTTTGTCTTGCATGCTAGAGAAGCCAGAGCATGATTATGGTCTCTCCCCCATTGTCTGTAAGTGTGGGGATCCTGTTTATCTCTGACACATCACTGATTCCTCATGAATCATCTGAGACGTTTCCATTGCAGGTTATCAGAGACAGCTGAACTACAAACACCCAGATGGCTCCTACAGTGCCTTTGGGCATCAGAATGGCAGGAATCAAGGCAACACTTGGTAAGAAAAGGGTACCATGTGTCAGGCCTTGTACAATACTTGCATTTTGTGGCATCCCCAGATATTTTATGAGCCTCCTTTCATAGAAGTGGAAACTTTTACCTAGTACCGTTCAGTAAATATCACTTAAATATCTCAAATAACAAGTGACAGGATTGTGACTCCCTCAAGATTATCATCTCTGTCTTCCAAACACATTTTGATTCAATTCAGTCACCAATGCTTTCTCATTTCTCCCAAAGACCTATCCTAAATAAAATCTCTGGTCTACTGAAGTTATTTTCCAGCACCCAAATGTGCTGGAATATGAGACTTAAAGCTTTAAAAATAACACTGTTTTTCTAAGAAAAGATGCACAGGGAAATAGCACATAATAAATGAAAAGGAAACTAGTGGAAAGAACAAGATATATGCTAATAGGATGTGGGCAAACTTAATTTTTGAGACAGAAAAATTGACAGGATGCTAGTGCATATAATGGGAGATTCTAGTTTTTAAAAAAAACTACAGAAGAAAGTCAAGGAAAGCAAAAACCTCCGCAAAAAAAATGGACGTGTCTTCATCAATCACCTGAGTAAGCAAAGGTAGAGCTGAATATCTGAAACAACAAGGTAGAAAATCAGGTAAGGGTTGAAACCACTTGGTAGTGTATTAGTGATAGGTTGCGTCCAAAGAGAAACAACCGGTCCTGGAGATTCCCCAGCTATGAGCATAAAAAAACTCTGGTACTGACCCATGAGTGCTGCAGGGTCCCCATGAAGCCCATGTATGTGAAGGTGCTGAGTGAAAGCCAGTGGTTCACATCTCAATCTTCTTCCCATCAGGCTCACAGCCTTTGTGCTCAAGACCCTTGCCCAAGCTCGAGCCTTTATCTTCATTGATGAAACACACATTAGCCATGCTTTCACCTGGCTCTCCCAGAAGCAGAAGGACAATGGCTGTTTCAGGAGCTCTGGGACACTGTTCCACAATGACCTGAAGGTGATCTCTGTTGTGAGCTAGTTAGGATTACATGGCTCATTCATCTATGACATTTTTTCTAAAAATAAAGTCATAAGAAGAAGGGTGTGGAAAGCATGGAAGGATAACAGTGGGAAAACAAACCCACATACCAGAGGGGAGAAAGACATGGAATCTGGGTTGAGAATGGACTTCATGCAGAGATGAGAAGAACTTCCAAGGAACCATAGAAGAGGAAGGATTGGCCATGAGCAAAATGCACATCTTTAAAGGGCTTCCTAAAGTGGAACTCATCTCTTTTTCGTCTCTTGTATTTATAGGGTGGAGTAGACGATGAGGTGACCCTCTCAGCCTATATCACTATTGCCCTTCTGGAGATGCCTCTCCCTGCCACTGTAAGCACCACGTTGTCACTCCAGCTCATCAGACTGTTTTGAAGTCTACTGACCTGTGGCTGTACCACTTCTCAAAATGCTAAATGGCCACTTTCCTTCTGCACAATTCTTCCCATTATAGTGAATTTCTGACGTGAATATTCTTGTTCAGAAATACTGGATCATGCTGTAAAATTAATCCAAAACACAGGGTCTCTGATCCAGTCCTTATTAGTTTATATTTTAATTGTAAAATAATCTTTTAAAAAGTGTGTTTTAGAAAAAGATGGTGAGAGAATGAGTGGATGGGTGAATAGATAGATACTGAGTACTGGTATTTCTATCCTACAGTCTCTGTGTTTATTTTAGGACCTCTAGGAGCCCTTTACCCCAAGTTCACAGTACTGTTTCTCTTCCTCGTAGCACCCTGTGGTCAGCAAAGCACTGACCTGCCTGAATGAATCCTTGGAAATGGCAAAGGAGGGGTCCAATGGCAGCTATGTCTACACCAAGGCACTCCTGGCATATGCGTTTGCCCTGGCTGGGAACCAGGATAAGAGGAAAGAAATACTGAAATCACTTGATGAGGAAGCTGTGAAAGAAGGTCGGGATATTTGCCAAGATTTTTCTCTCCACACATTTCCAATGGGAGGTCAAGGAAAAGTGAATTCCTGAAAATAACTTTCCTTTTTGATTTGCTCCATTATGAAATAGTAAGATTTCTAAGACAGCTCCTCCCCTCCCAAGATGAGTGTTCCTTTTATACTCACGCTTTTTCCCAGAAATATTTTGTTATGTAATATATCAGCCTTCCTGTCATTGGTGCAATATACATGAAACCTGCAACTTAGAGGAGAAAAGATTTAATCCAGTCCAAGATTTGGGGTGCCAAGTCTCTCTTCAGCAGGCTCCCAGAAAGAAATATCATGGTAGAAGGGCAAGGTGGAGCAAAGGTCCTCAGCTTATGGCCGCAGAGCAGAAGAGCAGAGAAATCAGAGAGGAAGGGCTCAAGGATCACATGCAGTAACCAGTGTTACACTTCCATGACCTGCCAAGGTTCAGCCAGAAGGATGCCTTTCTAATTCCTTAGGTGACGCATAAGCCAATCAAATGGCCAATCAACATTAATTGTCATACACAGAGAACAAATTTTCTAAAAGCAGTATTACATGAAAGGTCAGTTATTTCAATCTCACATAGGCAATGTAAGTTGACATACTTTTCCTTATGACTCATGTAGATATGTCAAGATGAATGAAAGCTACTAAGAAGCATAGGAAAGGAGGTATAACCCATTACAATAGCTTCTAGTTTTATTACAACATCAGTTGGTAGGTTTCATCTTTCATTTCAACTAAATACTGAACAAATAAATTCAGATTGGAAGTAAGGGAGTGAACCAGTGATAAACCATGCCATATTTTCCTCATTAATTCTATTAGAACATTTGATAAAATAACTCAGTTGTTACCTTATGAACATTGTCCTCATAATTTTCCTCAAACACAGAAAATAATCTCAATGTTTTACCCTATATGAATAAATTTGAAAAGCAACTTCAACATGATATATGGATTTATTTCTATATGGAAACATATTTTAAACCTTAACAATTTTATTCTTTTTCCTTATCCTGAAGACAACTCAATTCATTGGGAGCGGCCTCAGAAACCCAGGAGACCAGAGGCACTTTTGTACCAACCCCAGGCGCCCTCTGCTGAGGTGGAGATGACGTCCTATGTACTCCTTGCCCACCTCACAGCCCAGGGGACCCCGACCCCAGAGGAGATGACTTCTGCAATGCGCATCGTGAACTGGATCACAAAGCAGCAAAATTCCTATGGCGGCTTCTCCTCCACTCAGGTGTGTGGCTTTCATCAGTCTCCATCCTTAAGAGTCCGTGTGTGCCAAGAAAGTCAGAACAAAAGATTAATGAACAGTAACAAGGGAAAGGAAAAGACAGAAGAGTCTAGGAAAGATCACTTAGCAGTATTTTGATTCTACAAAAAATGAAAAAAGAACTCTTTCCTCCAATTTTCCTAATGTCTGTGCTGGAATTCTAGAGTTCTCTTTATACTTTAGTTACAATACCAGGCTTGCACCAATGAGACATTTTAGTAAGAAAGCAAATCTTGATTTATGAAAGTAGTAAAGGTACTGGGATGTCTAGAATCCTAGAACTAATTTCTTAAGTTGAACTAGCACAGTGTGTTATCTAAAGTAAGGTATGTGAACCAAACTTGCCATTTTAGCATTCCTGCTACCCTAGGTAAATCTTCTTTCACTCCTCTCCTAAAAGACTCTCCGATCTTACTTTTAAGTAGGTTATCCTTGACTTTTCTCAGAAGTAACAGAAATTCACGCTTCTTCTCACCACCTCCTCATATTTGTATTAATCAAGGCTATAAACCTTTCACTGATCTCCTAGCTACTAATAGCTCTATCAATAAATGTTTTTAAAAAACACACTCCTAACAATGTAGCACTACAATTTATTTTTGGTATCATGGGATACATATCAGAACTTTAGAGAAGTTTGGTGCAATGGTAGATTTTTTCAGAGGAGGCAAAAAATTTCTGGGAGAGGAAATTTCTATTATTTATAGCATTTTGTAATTCAGTTTGCTTTGTAATTTAGTTATCTCAATCTTTCCTTGAAGTGACTATTTGTAATGATGAAGATGCTCTCTGCATGTTTTTCTTTTTTCTGTTGTCTGTTGTCTAAAGGACATCATAAACATCCATTTCTAATGAAAAATAGGGAACCTAATAGGAGAGATCCTTTGGGAGGCATGAAGCACATTCTTTTTTTTTTTTTTTTTTTTATCTTTTTCCTTTTTATCGGTACCGGGGATCGAACTCACGACTGCCTGCTTGCAAGGCAGGCGCTTATGCCACTGAGCTAAATCCCCAGCCCTTGAAGCACATTCTTTAGGGTGGAGGGAGTAAAAAAAAAATCATTGTAGAGGCTGAAAAATCATGGACAGCAATAGAAATAGTTTTTCACTTAATTTGATTAGAGAGCTTTATGACCAGTACTTGGCGAATATCTTGGCATCTCTTAAATTCACAAAGAAAGCCAGAGAATGTTTGGCAATGAGAAAAAACAAGATCATAACTTTGTGGGAAGATGGTGAGTCTTACTGCAGATGTCAGAGGCAGCAAAGGGAAAAGTAGAAAAATATAGGAAATGACCTTGCTTTATTTGTACATTTTTTACTGGTTATGGAAGAATTTGTTTATTCTAGGAATAAGAGTATAGTGCAATAATGTGAACATTTTGATTATCAGATATATCATAAGTTAACATCAGTCTTTGGATTAAAATCCAGAGTTCAAATAATAGGAGACAAAAACCTCTTTGCATCTTTGTAATACAAAAAATGGACTTCGGGAAGAATCCAAACCCCTAACAGCTGAGGCTTTTTTGAACATGGTGATTCATCTCTTCCAGGACACAGTAGTAGCTCTCCATGCTTTATCCAGATATGGAGCTGCTACTTTTGGCAGAACTGGGAAAACTGCTTTGGTGAAAATCCAGTCTTCAGGGACGTTTTCTACAAAATTCCAAGTGGACAACAGTAATCGTCTGTTATTGCAGCAGGTCTCATTACCACACATTCCAGAGGAGTACACCATAAGTGTGTCGGGGGAAGGATGTGTGTACACTCAGGTAAGATTCTTGGGGTAAGTTCAATAGATTTAGAAGTTATGCCCTTCCCCCAGTGGAAACTGTACCTATTCCTACCTGTATGAGTAAAGGACAAATCAGGAGACATGGCATGGTGACAGGTTGAAGGCTCCTCTCATATGGAGATAACTATTTCTGTCCTTTAATTCAACAGACAGCTTTGAAATACAATGTGTTCCTGGAGAAGGAAAAATACGCATTTGCTCTACAAGTGCACACAGTACCTCAGACTTGTGATGATCCCAAAGCCCACAAGAGATTCCAGATCTCACTAGAAGTCAGGTAAGAATCTGCCTCTGCTGCCTAGCTATTAAAACATTAGCTACCTGGAGCCTTTCAGAATGTAGATTTGAAGGTATCTAAACTAAAGCTTTTTACTAAGATTTTATCCGTATGTAAAACATTGTCTTCACCAATGTGGGCAGTGATACATTGGTAAAGTTGTGAGCTCTAATTAGTCAGCCTTCAGGGTAGTACATTCCCACCAGCATGGTTGGAGAGTAAATCATTCCTTTCAGTAATATTTTAAGAAAAGTTCATTTTACTTGTAAAATACTCTCAATCCTTTAAAATTCCATTTTTCTAGAGCAGAAAAACTCACTACCTCTCATAGGTTTTAGGTAGAATATACCTAGTGATTTCTGGTATAAGTACAAAATCTTATGGATTTCAGATGAAAAGAGAAAATGATATTAATAATTTGATTCATAATAGATTAAATAATTAAATGTGTTTCATAAAAGCATGATATATTAGGCAGAATTTGAATGCAGATACAATCTTTTACCTAAAGAAATCTTATAGCCTAGTTATGAAGATAATCTTCACATGCAGAAAAAGATCATTCATCAATCTGACACATGTAAATTATAAAGAGGTGGCATGTCCTAGAGACTTAAAAATTTGTTTTTTAAATTTTATTTAAAAGGAAAAAGAAAAAACAAAACAAAATAAAGCTGTGTAAGGGTACAAGTAATACAGAACAACAACAACAACAACAAAAAAAAACAGTAAGAAATCACCAGTTAATAGATTACACATTATCATCTTAGAGATAGTTGCTCAAGTCACAGTATCAAGACATACAAAGTGAGCATTCAGAGAGACTGCAAACAGTTGTGTTCAATGATCCAACCAAAAACATTAATACGGTCAGCTATGTAACACCCCTAAAAGCACTTGCAGTTGTATCCTTTAGAGCACTTTTTTCCCCTCTCTTTTTTACAACAAAATTTACACATTTTGGGTTTTATTACTCCTTAGTTCTTATTACTTTTTTTTTTGGAAGAGAATAAAGTGAAATATGGCAAAACAAAGCTGTCAGTCAAAACCAAGGATAGACATAGTACATGATTTAAAAACAGAGTATAAGGTTGACTTAAAAATCTTCTCAACTTGCATATAAGAGTTACATTTACCGATATTATTAGGTTACTATACATGGCACGTCTTTTCTTCTTGTTTCTCCTTCACTTCCTCCTCATCCCTTCCCCTTTTCCGTTGGGCCACTGCCCAGTTGCAAGAATTTCATCCTCTTGCCCCTTTCTATCCATTTTTAGAAGTCATCTTCTGTGTACTTGCCTCACTCAAATGAGAGATACCATTTGGTAATTAAGCTTGTGCATCTGGTTTTTTGATCATTATATATTCCAAGTGAATCCATTTTCTTGCAGATATATCAAATTTTCCATTCTTTATAGATGAGTCATATTTCATTATAGACAGATAATATCAACAAGAATGAAAAATGGAACAGAAGAATTGGGGAGGAAAAAGGGAAGAGGAGGCAAGAGGATTATAAAAGACAAAAGAAGCATGCTGTAATATGTACATATAGCCATTCCCCAAATGATTGTAAACTACATGAACTACAACATGAACAACAACAACAACAACAACAATCTGCTTAACATCCTGTGTAGAATTTGTTTGAAAAGTGGGCATTTCCAGGTTTCCCTCTGGAATGTAGTTTATTAGGCCTTAACTGTGTTCAGATGTGTGGATTTGTAGTGGATTCTTTAAGTGTCCTACCATGCAGGGACTTTCCAGAACTATTCCTAATGAATGTGAGGGCTGTTTGTTTTGAAGGGTGGAAAGATCCCTGGGGAACAAGGCAGTAATTAGGAAGTTACTTGAAGATGTCATGATTTATGCTGAAAAGAAGGCAAGGTTTGAAATCTGGTGACGCCTGTTCCCTTTCTTTGTTTTTTCTGTAGTTATACAGGGAGACGTCCAGCCTCTAACATGGCGATTGTTAATGTAAAAATGATATCTGGCTTTAGTCCGCTGAAATCAACAGTGAAAATGGTAAGCAGATGCTAGATGTTTGGTTTTGTGTATCCTCAGCTTAATAATGGCAACCTGTACCAAAGTCATATTTTTGGTCCTAACCTAAGGTAATTTAATTTATGTGATACCAAGTTTAAGTTTAGCATTGTTCTAGGTCCCCATACAAAAAAGAAAAAAAAGAAAGGTTTTGTCTGTATTAATGAGCCTACATTCTATTAATATTAAAAACATAACTGAAACTGTTAACTACAATCTCAGGAAAAGATATACTAAAATGGTTGGCATACACTTTAGAACAATAGTGTGAAATCTAGAGAATAATAGGATTAATCTCTGTGGAGAAAGATCACTTGATAGGTTATATCAGATGAATAACTTTCCGATTTTAGGATACTTGTCTCTTACAACAAAAAAAGTCAAAAATTCTCATTAGTCAAATGAATATTCAGTCTTGCATCTTATTCGATGTGGTCACAATTTTTAATGTGTTTTTATTTTTACTGAATTTCAAATTAATTCAAAAGCATTTAATCCCAGCTCCTTTTAATATAATCATGACTCCCACAGTTCAGTTGTGTCTTTGTACCCCAAGGGCTGCATTTATACAGTAACATCAGTGATTTCTCTCATTTTCTTAAGCTTGAAAGATCTGACCATGTGAGCAGGACAGAAGTGAACAAGAACAATGTCTTGATTTATGTGGATCAGGTGAGTGACTCATCAGCTTTATAACCCAGTGGGTGGTCCTTTTCTGTGGATCTCTTACCCTGGAAAGCCTGTGGTGTGAGATGAGCAGATCTAAACAAAGTTTTGAAGTAGGACCTCCTTTCTGTTCACATTGATGGTATTTTAAAGTCTGTTTTCTAACTATAGGCATCCCTGGGACTTGGGATATTAGAGATGAGAGAGTTGGGGGGAGGCAAGTGGGTTATTGATTTATTTATACTAAAATGGGAATATGAATGTTTCTTGACTTCAAGTAAACATTTTTAAAAATAAATAAACTGAATTACAGCAAGAGGCATTATGGTAACCATTGTGGATAACCTTGTACTCTGTTTTTACATCATGTACTATGTCTATCCTTGGTTTTGACTGACAGCTTTGTTTTGCCATATTTGACTATATTCTCTCCCAGAAAAAAAGTATAAGAACTAAGGAGTAATAAAACCCAAAATGTGTAAATTTTGCTGTAAAAAAGAGAGGGAAAGGGGCTGGGGATTTAGCTCAGCAGCATAAGTGCCTGCCTTGTAAGCAGGCAGTCGTGAGTTGGATCCCTCTTACCGATAAAAAGGAAAAAGACAAAAAAAAAAAAAAAAAAAAAAAAAAAAGAGACAGAGGGGGAAAAAAAGTGCTCTAAAGGATACAACTGCAAGTGTGTTTAGGGGTGTTAAATAGCTGACCATATTACTGTTTTTGATTGGATCATTGAACACAACCGTTTGCAGTCTCACTGTTTGAATGTCCACTTTGTATGCTTTGATACTGTGACTTGAGCAACTATCTCTAAGATGATAATGTGTAATCTATCAACTGGTGATTTCTTACTGTTTTTTTTTTTTTTTTTTTTGTAGTTCTGTATTACTTGTACTGCTTTGTTTGGTTTTGTTTTTTCTCTTTTTTCCTTTTAAATAAAATTTTAAAAAATAAACTGAATTATCTAGAAGCCATATTAAAAATCGCTAATTAAGGATAAGAAATAGCCAGGTGCGGTGGTGCATGCCTGTAACTCCAGTGTTCTGGGTGACTGAGACAAGAGGATCACAAATTATAGTCCAGTCCAGGCAGTTTAGTGACTTAGCAGCTGTCATAAAGTAACTAACAAAAAGACCTGGTGTTGCAGCTCCTCGTGAAGCCTCTAGTTTCAGTCCTCAGTACTACAAAAGACAAGACACAGCAAAACAACACAAGCTAAAACAGGATAAGACGTATTTCCAGGGGCGGATCAGCAGTAATATCAATCCCTGGTTCTGAACCATTACTCTTTCCTTTCTCAGGTTACCAATGAGACACTGAACTTTTCTTTTGCTGTTCTGCAAGACGTTCCTGTAAGAAACCTGAAACCTGCCTTTGTGAAAGTCTATGACTACTATGAAACAGGTGGGCAAGAGAGGACTAAGGACCCCAAATAAACTCAATTCCTCATCAAGGAATTAGAGTAAAGTAAACATTGTATATCCTCCTTTCAACTTATTCCATCATGGATGCCTTATTTCTGCTTCTGTGGCCTACAAAACTACAAATAATAGCCTTCATGGTCTCTAAAGACCAAACAAAGAAAGCAAAATTCAGTTGGAGGATAAACATGGAGGATAACATTCTGATTAGGAAAGAGAAATATATCAGTTTTTTTCAGACTAAGAACTATCAGAAATGTAATGAAAATGAAAGCATAAATATAGAAAAAGGCAGGGGAAAGGATACTTATCTATAGAAATATCTCTTAGGACTCAGCTTGACCACTGTAGAGTGAGCAGGCTTTAATGTTTCTCCAGAGTAAAAGAGCATTATACCAGCAGTTTCAAGAATGGAAATTCCTTGAAATTTCTCATTTCTTTCCTAAGGAGATGACTTCAGCAAACATTCAGTCAATGGTCAGGAATGCAGTCTAACTATGTGGAAGACTCTCCATAAAACCGATTAAAACTCCCATTTTCAACGATCCCATTGTGTCTTTCAGGTGAAGCAGCCTTTGCTGAATACAGCGCCCCATGTAGCACAGGTAAACAACTTGCAGTTCCTGACCTCTGTCTTCACTTTGCTCTCCAAACCAGTCTCCCCAAGTGTAAAGTCATGTACATCTTTTATTAGCTGGTGTTGGACTTTCTAAATCACGTGATAATGCAGAAATGCACATGTGGGGAGCAGAGCACTAACTGTCTGGAAGACTCCTGTAGTTCCCCAATTATATTTTAGGATAGATGTCTGATGGTGTCCATTCTTCATCAGAACCAATTTGGTGCCCTTTAGCAAAATCTGCTGTCTACATTAGAATCATATTCACTCCTTAGCAAACTCCAAATCATTCTGTTTTTCTCTTCTCTCTATAGACACAGAGGAATAAAAATTTTGAGGCTCATCTCTATAAACAGTGGTTTGCTGGAATCCCCCCAAAGACCTTTGAAGAGCACTATTCTACTTCTGCAATATAGATACTCAGAAACTTGGTAAATAAATCTGGAGAGCCTCTGTCGTTGATTCTTTCTTCATTCAATACAGATTTATTCCACGCCAACATGCGGGGCCCAGGGCTTTGCACTATACCTTCTATTTGCAATGAGCAACAACAACAAAATGACACTTTAATTGAGGAGACAGCCTATTGTAGAATTGGGAACAGTTAAAAATAGCATTAATATTTCAGCACCACAGACTGGGCAAAGTAATTTAATGGCAATCTGAAAAAGGTACACTTGCAAAAATCCCCTTTTTTCTGGGCTAGCTAGTGAGAATAAGACTGTAATGCATATCTGGGTGTGATTATGTTTTGAGAAGGAAAGAATGGTATTCAATGCCATGTATAATGACTTCCTAACTAGACAGGAATTTCAGCTCTCTACAAGCAGTGCAAAATTATATATATGTGTGTGTGTGTGTGTGTGTGTGTGTGTGTGTGTAACAACACAATTTTTAAATATTAAAAATAAAAAGAAAAAAACAAAAAATTAACAATAGTACATATATCATAGTATGATTATATGGTATTACATGATATAAAAAAATGATTAGATCCATGCCAGCAGATGGTGGATAATAAGAACTACCTATTAAAAAATATTAAGTTGACCTTTATAGTTTATTTGTGCTAACATATCTTTTTTATTTTGAAGAGAATAAAACCAAATGAGACAAAACAAAATAGAGTCAATCAAAACAAAAGGATCAACATGGTACATGACTTAAAAACAAAATACAAAGTGATCAAAAGTGGTTACCATAATGCTTCGTGTTTTCTTCAAAAGCATTGCCCATATCATCAGACATAATAAAATTGCACAAAACAGTACAGACCAAAACCAAACCAGTGAAACAAAACATTGGAGACATTATAGGACTTCAAAAGGAGATAATAGTCAAACCAGAATAAGTGTCATAGTGAATCTTACTGTCTTCAAAGTAGTTGTCTATACCCTCAAACTTACTATCAAACAAAACAGATTTGAATAAAATCAGTCAAAACAAGATAGTGAAAGTAATACAGGGCTTCAAATCAAGTTAGTAGGAAATCAAAAATGGTTACCATAGTATATCCTACTTCTGTGGAATATCTGTCCATGTCATCATATCTAGTACAAGTAGATAAACTGGAACAGAATAAACCAAACCAAACAGAACAATGAAAACAATGTGGGTTTCAGATCATGATACAAGATTAAAACTGGCCTCTGACTTCCCTTTTTAGATAATTCTTCCCCTTTCACTTTCACAAGGTGCACTGTACATTTTGTATTCCACTAACTCCTTTAGTTTTTAGGTTAGGGAGGCAACCCACTATTCACCTAAGTGATTCTGAACGTTTTTACCCCTGAGCTTGATCTCAAGTTGCATCCATTTACCTACAAGATCCTTAAGGCTGTCTTTCTTTATAGCTGAGTAATTTTTCATTATATAAAAGTGTCATGGCTTTCTATCCAATCTGCAGCTGATGTGTGAGCTACCCCCACTTTTTTCTGGTTTGCTGTCACATAGAGCATTGTTTTCTCATCTTTGACTTTCAGTCTATAAACGCTCTTTCAGGCTAGTTGTGTTTCTTATATAGAGCATATTGATGGATCCTATCTCCTCATCACTATGCATGTGTTTCTTTTTATTGGTGTTTCAAGGTCATCCATATTAGTAATTATGGCTAGCTTTCTCTGCCTCATCTCTGCTATGTCATTTTTCTGCCATTGGTTGTCTGCTTTTCCCCTTCATTCCACACTCTGCCCCATTCAGTGAGACCCTTCTGCAGCTGTTCCTGAAACCATGGTCTTTTTCTTTCTCTCTAGAATGTCCTTAAGTATTTTTTGTAGGGTTGTTTTGGTGGTCATGAATTCCCCCAGTTCCTCTTTGTCATGTAAGCATCTTGTACCTCCATTAATTTTGAGAGATAGTTTTGCAGCTACATCAATCTTGGTTGGAGGTTATTTTCTTTCAGGACTTGAAATACTTCACTCCAGGCTCTTGATTTGATGGTTTGTGTTGAGAAGTCTGTCATGATTTTGATGGGTTTTCCTTTATAGGTGATCAGTTTCTTTTCTCTGACAGCTTTTAATATTCTGTTCATGTGTTGAATTTCTGGATCTTGATTATTATATGTCTGAGTGTAGCTCTGTTTTGGTTATAGCTGGCTGGCATTCTGTATGCCTCACTTATCTGAACATCATTTCCTTTTTCTATGCTTGGGAAGTTTTCTTTAATTATTTCTGTGAATAGCTTTTGTATTTCATTTGTGTTTACTCCTGTTCTTCACTCACATTTTTTATTCTTAAGTTATATATCCTCTTGTAATCTTCTAGCCTTTGTATTGTTACTTCCTGGTTCCTTGTTCTTTTTTAAAAATTTCATTTAAAAGGAAAAAGAGAAAAAACAAAACAAAACAAAACAGTGTAAGGGTACAAGTAATACAGAACTACAAAAAAAAACAGTAAGAAATCACCAGTTAATATATTACATAATATCATCTTAGAGATAGTTTCTTAAGTCACAGGATCAAAGCATTTAAAGTGGACATTCAAACAGTGAGACTGCAAACAATTGTGTTCAGTGATCCAACCAAAAACATTAATATGGTCATCTGTTTAACACCCCTAAACACACTTGCAGTTGTATCCTTTAGAGCACTTTTTTCCCTATCTTTTTTACAACAAAATTTACACATTTTGAGTTTTATTATTCCATAATTCTTATCACTTTTTTTGGAAGAGAATAAAGTTAATTATGGCAAAACAAAGCTGTCAGTCAAAAGCAAGGAGAAACATAGCACATGATGTAAAAGCAGAGTATAAGGTTGTCAACAATGGTTACCATAATGCCTCTTGCTTCCTTAAAAACAATTGTCTATCTCATTAGGAATCATAAAGTTGAACAAAACAGTACAGAACAAGACCAATAAAACCTAAACCTTGTAAACATTACAAAACTTCAAAAGAAGATAATAGTCAAACCAGGATGGGCATCATAGTGAGTCTTATTGCCTTCAAAGTAGTTGCCTATACCCTCAAACTTGATACTACCGTGCAGCATGGAACAGAGTCTAATCAGACAACACAAGATAGTGGGAGTATTGCAGGACTTCAAATCAAGTTAATAGAAAATAAAAAAGTTACTATTATATATCCTGCTAATTTTTAAAAAAAATTTCCCCTTAATTAAAAAACCTTAAAAAATAACTAAGTAATTTTTTTAATGAATAAGGGAGAGATTGAGGTAAAAGAGAATGTAACAACATAACGCAGGTCAAAGGCAAGACAGTTTCAGCAACCTAGTGTTTCACCACCAAATAACCCGACTTAATAGTAGTTACCATAGTGTCTTTTTCCTTGAAATATTTGAATATAATTTCATATACTATAGCATCAAACATATCAAGTCAGTATAAAACCATTCAAGTGGATGAAAGCATTGTAGGATATTTAGAACCAGCCAACAGAAAATGAACAATGGTTTCTATATTATTCTCTTTGCCTATAACAATTTTTGTTTATACTATCACGTATAATAAAATCCAGCAAGATACATCATGATAAAACCAATAGAGACAGAAGAGCCATAGTTTGGTGGGGCTTCAAAACAGGATGATAGTAAATCAGCACTAGCTATTTTGATGACTTGTTTTCTTCAAAATAGCTGTTCATTTCATCATAGGCAATAATATCAAGCATCCCAGAATAAAGCCATTCCAATTAATAAGTGAAAACTTTATAAGGCTTCAAGACCACATAATGGGGAATCATGATTACCACATACTTTTATATATTTGAATCATTTCTTACATTAGGGAAACTATTTGATATTCACATGTGCGAGATTGATTTATTTCACTTATGAGTATGGTCTCAAGCTGCGCCTATTTATTGATAAATATCTCAATATGATTCTTCTTTATAGCTGAGCAGTACTCCATTGTTTAGAAATACCATATCTTTTTTATGCATTCCTCAGTTGATGGACACTTGGGTTGTTTCCAGGATCTGGCGATTACAAATTGTGCTGCTATAAACATAGGTACACATATAACACTGTGGTGTGATGCTTTCAGTTCTTCTGGCAATATGCCTAGAAGTGGAATAGCTGGAAAAAATGGGACTTCCAATCCCAGATTTTTGAGAAATCTCCAGACTGACCTCGCCAAAGTTGCAACAGTCTACACTCCCACAAAGAGTGTAGGAGACTTCCTTTTTCCCCACAGCCTCTCCAGCATTTGTTGTTGTTGTTGGTTTTCTGGATCCTGGCCATTCTTTCAGGAGTGAGATGGAATCTCAGTGTGGTTTTAATTTGCATTTCTCTAATGACCAATGATGACAGAAGTTTTTTCATCTATTTATTTGCCATCTGAGAAGTGCGTATTCATCTAAGATGCCCATTTTTGGATTGCATCTTTGAATTTTGGGGGACTGAGTTTTTTTTAATTCTTTATATGTTTTAGACAAAAGTCCCTTGTGGGAGGGGTAGTTCACTAAGATCTTTTCCCAGTTTGTGGGTATTCTTTTCACTATGCTGGAGATTTCTTTTGACATGCAGAAACTTTTTCGATAAGAGATGGTCCCAGTTATTGATTCTGGGAAGTAATTCCCATGTGGTTTGAGTCCTGTTCATGAATTCTCTACCTACTCCTATGTCTTCAAGGTTTCTACCCAATTTTCTTTCCAATAGATTTAGTATTTCTGTTATAATATTCAGATTTTTGATGCATTTAAATTTTAATAGATTTAGTATTTCTGTTTTAATATTCAGAAATTTTGATGCACTTAAATTTTAATTTACTACATGATGATAGGCATGGGTCTAGCTTTAGTTTTCGGCAAATGCTCCATTTTGTTTTCCAGTTTTTCCAACACCATTTATTAAAGAGACTGTCATTCTTCCAGTGAACCTGCTTGGCTCCTTATCAAAGATAAGGTGGTTGAGTGTGCTTATATTTGTGGCTGTATCTTCTAATCTATTCCACTGATCTTTGGCCCTGTTTGATTCCAGTACCATGTTGATTTTACTATGGTTGCTTTGTAGTATAAATTCAAGTCAGGGATTGTGATGCCTCCTGCCTTGCCTTTGCTGCTTAGAATTGCTTTTGCTATTCTAGGTCTCTTCTGGTTCCAGATAAATTTTAGGAGTGATTTCTCTAGATCTAGAAGGTATATTGATGGTATTTTTATTGCGATTGCATTGAATCTGTATAACAGTTTTGGGAGAATGGCCATTTTCACAATATTTGTTCTTTCTATCCATGAACAAGAGATTTTTTCCATTTTCAGAGATCATTTTCAATTTCTTTTTTCAGTGTATTATAATTTTCCCTGTATAGGTCTTTCACTTCTTTCATAAGAGTAATTCCTAAATATTTCATTTTTTTTTTTTGCTTACTAGAGTGAAGGGTGTGGCTTCTCTTATTTCTCTCTCCATGATTTTTTTTTAGTATACAGGAATTCTATTTATTTGTGAGTATTGATTTTTTTATCCAGCTATATTACTGAATTCATTTATTATATCTAAGAGTCTTTCCATGGAGTTTAGGGGGTCTTTTATGTAGAGTATCATGTCATCTGCAAACGAAAATAATTTAACTTCTTCTTTTCCTATTTTACCCCTTTTATTTCTCTCTCTTGTCTAATTGCTCTGGCTAGTACTTCAGGTACTATATTAAATAGGAGTGGTGATAAAGGACCTCCTTGTCTTGTGCCTGATTTTAAAGTAAAGGCCTTCAATTTTGGGCCATTTGTATGATGCTGGCTGTTGGTTTGTTGTAGATGGCCTTTATTATATTGAGGTAAAGACCATCTATTCCAATTTTCTATAAAGTTCTTATCATGAATGAATGTTGGACCTTATTGAAGGCTTTTTCTGCATCTATAGAAATGATCATGTGATTCTTACTTTTGGCTTTATTGATATGGTGGATTACATTTATTGATTTACATATGTTAAACCATCCCTGCATGCCTGGGATGAATCCCACTTGATCATGGTGTACAATCTTCTTGATAATTTGCTGCATCCTATTTGCTAATATTTTATTGAGGATTTTTGCATCTGTGTTCATTAGGGAGATTGGTCTGTATTTCTCTTTTTTAGTTGGGTCTTTCTCAGGTTTTGGTACTAGATTAATATTTGCCTCCAGGAACGACTTATGAAGGATTACTTCCCTTTCAATTTCATTGAATTGTTTGAGGAGTGTCGGCATTAGGTCTTCTTGGTATTTCTTGTAGAATTCTGCAGTGAATCCATCTGGGCCTGGGCTCTTCTTTGTAGGTAAGGACTTAACTACATTTTCAATTTCATTAATAGACTTTGGGTTATTCAGCAGTTTTATATCCTCTTGATCTAGCTTTGGTACTTCATATGTTTCTAGGAATCTGTCTATTTCTTCTGTGTTATCAAAACTTTTGAGAGTAGAGGTTTTCGAAATAGGTGTTGATGATCTTCTGTGTTTCTATTGGGTCTGTAGTGATTTCACCTTTTTCATTTCTTATTGCATGAATTTGAGCTTTTTCTTCCCTTTTTTAATAAGGTTGGCTAGGGGTTTATCAATTTTATTTATTTTTTCAAAGAACCAACTCTTTGATTCGTTGATTCCATTGGATTGTTTTCTTAGTCTCTATTGCATTGATTTCTGCTCTGATTTTTATAATTTCCTCCCTTCTTTTGGCTTTGGGCTTGACTTGCTCCTAGTTTTCTAGCTCTTTGAGGTGTAGCATCAGGTTATTTATTTGTATTCATTCTGTTTTCCTGATGTGGGAACTCAGTGCAATGAATTTTCCTCTGAGGACAGATTTCATTGCATCCCACAGATTCCGGTTAGTTGTATCTGTATTTTCATTTTCTTGTAGATATTGTTTAATTTCTTCTTTATTTTCCTCTGTGACTCACTGACTACTCAACAGTGTGTTATTCAATTTCCATGTGTTTGTCGGATTTTTGCTGTATCTTTTATCATTAATTTCTTATTTCCTAGCTCTATGATCCGATAACATGCAAGGGATGATTTCAACTCTTTTGCATTTGTTTAAATACATTCTGTGAGCTAATATATGGTCTGTTTTAGAGAATGCCCCAAGTATTGCTGAGAAGAATGTGTATTCTGATGTTGTTGGGTGGAACATTCTGTATATGTCTATCTGGTCCATTTGTTCACAGGTGTGATTCAGTTTTGTTATTTGTTTGCTCATTTTTTGTCTGGTTGTTCTGTCCCTTGGTGTCAATGGTGTGTTAAGGTTTCCTGTTACAATTGTGTTACTGGTAATTTGATTTTTCATTTCTGTTAATAGTTGTTTTATATAACTGATTGCTCTGGAGGTTGGTGCATATATATTTAAGACAGCTATCTCTTCCTCTTGGAGTTTTCCCCTAATGACTATGTAGTGACCTTCTTTGTCCTTTCTGATCATTGTTGGCTTAAAGTTCATGTTGTCTGTGAACAGAATGGCTACTCCTGCTTTTTTAAGGATTCCTGTTGCATGAAGTATTGTTTTCTACCCTTTGACTGTCAGACTGTGAGTATCCTTCCGGGGAAGATGGGATTCCTGTAAACAGCATATGGTTGGATTTTGTTTCTCGATCCATTCTGCTAGTCTGTTTCTTTTGATTGGTGCATTGAGACCATTTACGTTAATGGTTGTAACTGTTATATGCTGGTTTATTGTTGACATGTTATCTTTCTTCTGTTGCATGTTTATCTTTCTGTTCTGTTTAATTATCTGCTTTGCTTAGTGGTTTTTTCCTTTGTGCATCTAAACTGTCTCTCAATATTTTTTGCAGGGTTTGCTTGGCATTCATGAAGTTCTTCAGCTGTTCTTTGTCATGGAAGTATCATATTTCACCATCAATTTTGAATGATAGTTTTTCAGGGTACATCATTCTAGGTTGGAAATCATTTTGCTTTAGTATCTAGAATACGTCACTCCATGCTTTTCTTGACTATATTGTTTGTCCTGAGAAGTCTGCTGTGATTCTGATAGGTTTTCCTTTATAAGTGATCTGTCTTTTCTCTCTGACATCTTTTAATAATCTATTCTTGTGTTGGATTTCTGGGATGGTGATTATTATATGTCTGTGTGTAGTTTTATTTTTGCATATGACTATTTGCTGTTCTATAGGCTTCTCTGAACTTGATGTAGGTTCTTAATCTCATGCTTGGGAAATTTTCAGCTATTACTTCTCTAAATATCTTTTATGTTGTCCCCTTCTTTTTCATTAATCCCTATCAACCTTATGCTGTTTTTCTTTGCATCGTCTTGCAGTTGTTGAATTGTTATTTCCTGATTCCTTGTTATGTTTAAAAGATCTTTCCTTTCCTGTTTACTAGCTGCAATCCTGTCTTCAAGGTCTGAAATTCTATCTTCACTTTCATTGGTGTGGTTTTTACAGCTTTCAGTGGAGTTTTTGATTTCTTGTATATCTCTGTGTGTCTGCTTTATGTATTCTGTTTGCTTCTTATATTGCTTTTCTAGGGATTCTATCTTTTTGTTTAGTTCCTCCAATTTTTTAACTGTGTTTTGTTTAGATATATTCAGAACCTCTTTCATTTCTTTTATCATTTCTTCTTTTACCTGGGAGATTATTTCTAGTTTGAATTCCTGTAAAGCTTCCTGGAGTTGCTTGTTTATTTCAGTGGCTATTATGTCCAATATTTGAGGTGTACGGCATATATTTTCTTCTATATACATCACTCCTAGGGTTTCTTGAGATGGGCTGGAGGTTTGAGGTTGTAATTTGGTCTTTCATTTTGTCATTTTCCTATATTTCTGTGTTTCAAGTGTTATTCTAAGGCTTCCTTTTGGTCTGTTGGAAATCCACTTCTATGTTCCCCGCTCCTAGGACTCTGGCACCCAATTCCCCCAGGCCACTGGGCCTCTAGAACCAGTGGTGGTCTTCTGCCTGCTTAGAACTCCGTAGTTCCAGATAGTCCGGGCTCCAGGGACACTATGTGCCCACCTGCTTGCTTGAAACTCCAGAGTTCTCCAAGCGTAGCTGGAATGGGGAGGCCGATGTAGGCGCTTTGGAGCCACCTAGGCACTTCACTGCACCAGGAAAGCTCAAAGAGTGTCCCCAACAGGCTGGGCTTGGGGCAGAGTGCACTGGGCACTTACTGCAGGCCGTGGCCCCTCTGAAACTGGTGATGCTTTCTGAGAAATCCACAGTCCTCCAGACACATGGCGAGGCGGATGCAGGTGGCCCAGATCTGCCCAGCCCTTACTCTGCACCCAGATGGTGGAAGAGTCCCAAATAGGCTGGGCTCTGGGAATAGTGTATGCCCACCTGCTTGCCTGAAACTCCACAGTTTTCCGAGCGCAGCCGAAATGGGCAGGTGGATGTAAGTGCCTTGGACCCACTTCTGGTTCCTTGTTCTTTTTAAGAAATCTTTCCTTTTGTGATGACAAGCTGCAAATCTGTCTTCAAGGTTTGACAGTCTATCTTCATTTTGTTTTAAGCAGTTTTGCCAGCTTTCAATCGAGTTTTTATTTTCCTAGTAATCTCTGAATCTGTTTCATGTATTCTAAATTTTTTATATTCTTCATTGAAGATTTCCGTTCTTTTTCTATATTCCTCCATTCTTCCATCTGTGTCTTCTTTAGAGGTGCTTAGTAATTCTTTTATTATGTTTGTTATATCAAATTTACTTGTAATAGCATTTGTCTTCTAAGTTATTTTATAGTTTCATGATGCTGTTTCTTTATTTCAGTTGATGTTACATCAGAAACTGCAGGTCTGTGACTCCTGATCTCTTCTGTGTTTACATCTCCTGGGCCGGTACTGCTTAGGTTAGAGGCCAGAGATTGCCTTTTGCTTTTTACTCTAGTCATGTTTCTGGTTTCTTCTGGACAAATAGTAGTGGGGTCCCCGGCACTTCCTGTATTGGTTATAATTACTCTTAAGTGTGTTGGCTAGGGATTTCTGCTCTTTACTGCTTCTCTCAGTCTGCTGATGATCACTGGAGTGTAAGCAGGCATGGGGCAGGCTGGCTCTTGCCTTCAGAGCTGGTTAACCACAGGGAGTTCACCACATTATTATATGCCAGGCAGGTGGGGTTGGTTATGGATAGCTTTAGGAAAACCTTGGTGGTGGCTCTTCTACTGCACACAGGCATGGGACTCAGTCCAAGCAATTTCCACCAGTCTGCTCTGTGCTAGGAGTAGCTGAATAAAGCCAGCTTCAGTTCTGGTTCCAGGATTATACTGCCCAACTCCAAAATGGCACCTTTCCACTCCTGTGGGAGGACTGAGTCACCCACACTCACTGCCAGGCAGTGCAGTTCTCTGGTCCACTGCTCCCCTCAACAACTGTGTGTCTGTACCAAGGCCAGCCACCAGCTTCACTATGACTGTGTTCCAAGGGTGCATTTGCACAGTGGGGCTGGCTCTGGTGAAAGCACCACTGGCTACCACATTCTGTTTAAGTTTTTCTTTCTTCCTTTTTAAAAAATTCTCTCTCTGGGCTTCAGTTCTCACTTTAGTTTCTTCCTTGTTCAAGGGGATCACTTCTTTCCTTCTTGTTTTCTCCAGGGTGGTATATTCCACCATCCGAGCTGTTCTCTCAGAGAGGCAGTTTACTCTGCTGCTTACTGTTCTTCCATCTTCCCAGACTCAACATATCTTTTTTTATCTTCAGCAAACCTTGTTTCTATACATATTTGTCACTTCTTCAATAATTTCAGATTCCCTCTGACACATGAAATCGATATCCAGATGTTATTTGAAGTCAGACAAATGATAAATTGTAAATTTAGGACTAAAAGCCAAGCCAACTAATTTCCAACTCACTGAAAATGACATCCCACTTCCCACCTTAACATAACTTATTTGTTAACAAACGACAAAACAAAAGTAAACTAAAAGTAGCAATTCCATTCAACCCAGCTAGTTCCTTTTAGGTATATTCTTTCAGAAGTTAAAGACATACTATTACAATCATATAAGCATATCCATGTTTATAACAGCACAATTCATAATAGCTAAATCATGGAAGCAGCCAATATATCCATAAATGTATGATGAGTGGATAAAGAAAACATGGCATTTACATACAATGGAGTACTACTCTGTCATAAATAAAGATATACTTGAGTCATTGTAGGAAAATGGATGTGCCTGAGACCACATTGTTAAGTATTGCATCGTTTAACTGGGGGAGGAGTGGTACATATCTGTAATCCCAGAACTTTGGAGGCATAGACAGAAGGATCACTGCAAGTTTGAGGCCAGCAATAGTGTATCACATGTTTTCTCTTACATGAGAAACCAAACACTTTAATTATTTATTATTCTCTTACATGAGAAACCAAACACTTTAATAATTAATTAATTATTAAAAATTAAAAGAGAAGTATAGAGAAGTATAGAAAAGATACAGTAGAAACCATCCTAAGCTCAAATAATAAAGAGGTAAGATCTAAATTTTAATACTCTAGCTCAAGTTTATACCTGTTACCACTGCCCCGTACTACAGTTTTTGTGTGACTGTTTGTGTACTGTTTTCATCACAGTAGTTATGTAATATAATTTGAATCTGGGATTGTAAAGCCTCTTACTTGGCTCTTGTTGGTTAAGATTTTTTTTTTTATTTGGGGCTTTTCTTGTTCCATGTGAATTTTAGGATTATACTCTATAGTTTTATGAGGAATGTAGTTGGTATTGTGAATGAGACTGCATTAAATCTGTATATTATTAGTTCTAAGATATATATGGCCTCTTCGGTAACATTGATTCTGATTATACAGGAACAGAGTATAGCTTTATATTCTCTTTTTTCTCCTTTTTAGAGTACTATAGTTTTTTTTAATGGAAGTCTTTCACACCTTTGATTAGGGTAGTTCATGAGTATTTAATTTTTCTTGATGCTATTGTGAATGGTGTTATTTTCCTAATTTCTTAGTGAGTTTGTTATTGGTGTACAGGACCACTATTAATTTTTGTGTCCTGGTTCACAGTGAATTTATTTATTAATTACAGGAGTCCTTTGGTGAAACTTTTTGGGTCCTCTATGTAGAAGATCATGGTATAGGGCAAACAATGATCATTTGATTTCATTCTTCCCTGAACATACTCATTTTATTTCTTTTACTTGCCTGATTATTATGGCCAGTGTCAAGGACTATATTGAACAGAAGTGGTAAAAGTGGGCATCATTGTTTTGTGCCTACTTTAAAGGGGAAAGCTTACCTATTTTCCCCATTTAATATGATGTTGGTGGTAGGTTGTCATCAATAGCTTTAATCTTGTTGAGATAAAGTCCTTTTATTTCTACTTTCCTCAGGCCCTTGGCCACATGAGAAGCAGAGTGCAGCAGGAGTTGGGAAATTCTTAGATAAGTTAGCATTTTCAGGTGGGTAGAGCAGCAGCTGAAAGTACAGTGCTGCCTCCTAGTCCTGTCAACAAGAGACACCTGAATGTGGTGCCAGAAAGTGGCACAATCAGAGCTGTGTGAGCACTGAAGTTTGTGGCACTGGTGTGAGTCTGTGTGTAGCTGTAGACACCTGGGCCACAGAGGGCAGCATCATCTGCTTCTCACGTTGCAATATCTTTCTATGTCTGTGTGATATTCCAGCAGGCCTGAGTCATAGTTGCTGTGCTGAGTGTACTAGAACTAAAAGTTTTCATTCTGTTTTCCTGGCAACTTTTAGCTTGACATTTCCTTTTCATCCAAAACCCTGTGAATTCATGCTAAATTTCTCCCTTTCAACTAATTCTTCCCTAAACCTTACCAACAGCTCAAAAACTATCCTTATTTCACTCTTTTGTAAATCTCAGCCAGCATCATTGTAATGTGAGCCAGTACCACGCTCTGTGTTAGTGCCTTAAAAGAGGCAAAATAAATCCTTTAAAGTGGAAGTCTAATCATGTCACGCTCTGGGAAATCCTTTCAGCCATTCCCCTTTATCCTGCAGATAGAATCCAAAATATTTGCCAAGGTTCAAATGATCCTGCAGAAGTTTTCTACTGCCTTCCCTGGCAGAACTTGGTCTGTTTCTACTTAACCTCCATCCCATGCCCTCTCCTGCAGTCACACCTGCCTGTTTCTTGTGCATAGAATACATTTATCTCGCTTTTGACTCTGGGCCTCTCTAATCCTTGGTCTCTCTTTTTGGGGATCTGGAAGGTGTACATGGTTGTCTTCTTCATCCATTTCTCTGTTCCATTCTTCTTCCACAAAGGTCTTCCTGGTCACCACATCCAAAATCGTAGCCCCCTACCACTCTCCTGTTCTTTCACTCATGCTAGTTTATATCTATATGACATGTATAAAAATGTTAGTATTTGTATTATATATCTAGTGTATTTAATATATATGTATATTAGTGTATAAAAAGGTATCAGGATGTTCCTAATGCATGTTTAATGAATATTTATTAATAATTAAAATCAAGTCAATGTATAGAAGAACATTGCTTTCCTAAAGTCTTTGCCTAAACCAATGTCTTCAAGAGTTTTACCTAGTCTCTTTTCCAACACATTGCTTGTGCTTTAATATTGAGACCTTTGGTTCATTTGATTTTAGTTTAGTGCATAGTGAAGGATGTAGATCTAGTTTTGATTTCAGCATGTACAAAGACAGTTATTCCAGCACCATTTATTAAAAAGGCAACTTGCTTCCAGTGAATGTACGTGGCTCCTTTGTGAAAGATGCGGTGACTGAGTGTGTCTGGAGTTGCTTCTGTTTCATTGATCCTCAGGTCTGTTTTTCTTTCCTGCCAGTACAATGCTGTTTGTGTTCACGTATATGCACATGCATGTGCATGTGCATGTGCATGTGCATGTGTGTTTTACTCTCAGTAGCTCTGTGCTAAAATTTCAAATCAGGAATTCTGATGACCCATATTTTGTCTTTGTTGCCCAGAATTGCCTTTGCTATTCCAGATCTCTTCTGGTTCTAAGTGAATTTTAGGATTGTTTTCTCTAATTATGTGAGATATGCTGTTGGAGTTTTGATTGGGATTGCATAAAATCTGTGTAACAATTTTGGAAGTATGTCCATTTTCACTATATTGGTTGTTTCTACCAAAGAGCAAGGCATATCTTTCCATTTTCTGATATCCTCTTCAATGCCCCTTTTCAGAGAACTGTAGTTTTCAGTATAGAGTTTTTACTTCATTCAATTTATTCCTGTTTTTTTTATTTTTTAAAATGCTATTGCAAAGATTCTTTTCAAATTCAATTTGTCCCTCAGTAAGTTTATTATTCGTGCACAGGAAGGCTATTGACTTTGTATCCAACTATGGTACTAAGTTTGGTTATGAAATCTAAAAGTCTTTCTGTGGAGATTTTCGCATCATCTATGTAGAATAGCATATCATCTGCAAATAATGATAATTTAACTTCTACTTGGTATGTTCTGGAAGAATTAAAACCATCACACCACAGCCATATATGCACACCTATATTTATAGCAGCACTGTTTGTAATAGCTAAGTCTTGGAAACAGCCCAAAGGTCTATCAGCTGATGAATGGATAAAGATTGTTTTTTTACAGTGGAATGCTACTTTGATTCACCAAGATAAACTTGAAACATTTCTAGCTAAATGAGTACACATTGAGGCCATACTCTTAAATGAAATAAACTGAACACACAGGTTTAAACACCAGATTGTTTTTCTGATGTGAGAAATCAAAATGTATAAGAGATATTGTGAAATGGGAAGAAAGTGTTCAAATGGGAGGGAGAATTAGGGAAAGAGAGAGGGAAAGGAAGAAAAGAAAAAGAAAAAATGAGAAAAGAAGGAAAAAATGGAAACAAAGCTCTTGTAAATAAAGAGGAGAAGAAGGACTGAAGGGAGGGTAGGAGAATGGGAGTAAAATAGAATCAAGTTATATCATAGATAGGTACAAATTCCCTAGGATGAATGTAATCATTATGTATAACTGAAATGTATCAATAAGCCTAATTAACAAAGAAAAGAACATTGTGAAATAGCAAATGATGGCCCCTGTCTTTAGTTTTTCAAATGTGATTCCAATGTCCAGAATTTTTGTCTTTCCCTTCACATTGCTGTTTGCAAAACTGATAAGCATTCCTTTGGTGTGTTTAATAACTCACAGAGCATGTGGACTGAAAAGACTAAATACTGAGGATGTGCAGTTTTCTACCAGAGAACACTTTCTAAATTAAAATTTGTAAACCAAATTTTATCTGATCTCTAGATATAGTTAATCATTTGATTTGATGTTAAGATTTTAATATGCAATTCACATTTCTCTAATTTTTCCACATAAAAATAATGATTTCATTAGATTGTCAATATTTTTTTGTCTTTTTTCATTTTTATCGGTACCAGGGATCGAACTCACTACCGCCTGCTTGTAAGGCAGGTGCTTATGCCGCTGAGCTAAATCCCCAGCCCCTCAGATTGTCAATATTGTATGACATAATCCCTGCATCTTTATCCTATGCTACCAGGAATTAGTTCCTTTTTTTTCTTTCTATTTTATACCCATAGTATTTATTTATTTTAATTTTGTTTTGAAGGTAGTAAAAATACAACAGAACAACACAGAACAAAGCCAATCAAGACAATACAGTGAACTTGACACACAACTTCACAGCAGGATACTGGGTACTGTAGTATATCCCGTTATCTTCACAATAGTTGTCCAGTCAATTAGGTATAGTGAAATCAAATCCAAAACAGAACTTTATAAAGCCAATTGAGAGAGAGTATTGAATAGAGCAAAAGAAACATTCTTCCTTTTTGAGCTCATATGGGCATAGAAACATTGGCCTTTAGCTATAGTTGCTATTGGCAACCCTATGTCTCTGTTGCCGTGGCTGCAGATGTGTGACAGGGCACCTCCAGCTGGTATGCAGTTCCCCTAGGTGAAGCAGCTCCTCTGGCAGTTTCGGGAATGGTGCACCTGGCTGTGGCATTGGGTGTCTGTCAGTTTCTGAGAGTTGCTGGAGGGTGGGCCACCCTAGTGAGCCTAGAGGAGTATAGTAAAGTGAGGCTTCTCTCAATGTCTGAGGACTGCATGGGAGTTGTGTTACACCAGTACTCCTAGTTGGGGAAACTCTCAGGCTCTGTGGCCTACACTGGTAGTTCTATGGGATTTCCAGAGACCAGTGTCCTCAGAGAGGCTTGCTCAACTCCTCCTGAGGCTGACAGTGAGTGACCAAGGCCAAGTATATGCTTCAAAGGACTTTAATGGGCTGAGGACCTGAAATTGGGCTGCTCATGTGCTTCTTACTGCCACAGAAATGTTGGTGAAGTAGTCAGATTACTTAATAAGAGTGCTACCTGGATGTGCCACTCAAGAAAGCTGGTTGGCTACTTGCTAAATTTGTGGACAAGTGGTTGGGTCATTTGCCTGCTTCCCAGGATTTCACTGGGCCAAGATGATCAGGAAAGGTTGCTCAGCTATGTTTAAAGAATAAGGATAGGTGAATGGGACCATATGGCTCCTTCCCAGCAGACTGGCAGGCTGAACCACCAGGATGGTTTTCCAGTTTCTTCCTAGGGCCAAGTTTGCATGAGTGGTGTCACCAACTACATTTGGAGCAGCAAAGGGTGGGCAGGGCTTCCTGGCTTCTTCTTAGGGATTTCTGCAGACCAAGCTTCTTATGGAGAACCATGCACTTTCCTACTAGGGCTGTGGAAAGACAGGTAAGGCCTCTTGTATGGTTTGTAGCAGTGGAGGGGGTTAGAATTTCCAGAAGCAGCTGCCTGCTTTTTCATAGTATAGAACAGGGTTTGCTGTGTAAAAAGAGCTTAGGTAAGGAAAGCATGGCATGGGCTTGGCTCTTTCTCGGGCAATACAGAAATGCAGGAATCTGGTAGATACACAAACTGGGCTTAGGACCTGTGAAGGCCACAGAATTCTCCAGCAGTCAGTGCTTCAGATGTTTGTGGATTGAGTGGGTTCTGTTTTGGCTTCCTACTTACCATTCCATCCAAGTGAAATCCCTCTTGGTTCAGGGTTACACTTGAGAGATGGTATGGCATATGCTGTGAGTGTAGTTCCCTTTATATGAGGCCACTTTGTGTCTCTGTCCTCTGCATCATTTATTCCTGTGCTGGTGTTCCTTCCTGTTAACTGGTAGGCAAAGATTTTCTTTATGTTGTGCTGCTTGGGGTCATGGGAGGTGGTGTAGGCCACTCCTTTGGCATCTGGATGAGAGGTTCCAGAGACTCGGTTTATGGGTACTGACCTTTGGATAGGGGTCATGGGACTCTGCTCAGTTTTGGGTTTCACTAGTGGGCCTGGTATTGGGTTTAAATTCTACAATGTGGATTTAATTTCTTCTCCTTCCTCCAGTTGGGAAGGTGTTTTTCTTCAAGCTTCCCTACTTAGAGTTGGAGGTGGGGTGATGTAAGCAGCTTTTCCTTCCTGTCTTCTTCAATGCATCATTTTAAAATTATACCCCCAATGGGCCCATCAACTGGCTTTCTCAGCCTCTGTAAAACACACTGGCAGGTGTCTAGCTGTTCAAATCCATGTCTTTTTGGGGAAAAATTGGTGGAGGATCTTAGCTACCATGTCACCCACCTTCTTGTGAATCTGTTTAAAATGTATCTTGATTTTCAACACATTTAACTTAATTTTATAAAATATAATCCTAAACTTCATTCTAAACAACTCAGCCATTTAGAATGTAATGTTTTAATTACTATTCTGTTCCAAATAAATTTTTAGCTGTCGTTGTTAGTCTTAAATTTTATGTCTGAGATGGAGAGTTTTAAGAGAAACAAAATTAGACAAAATAGTAAAATATTCTTAAATCTACTTGTAGTAGTACAAGTACTACTACAGTATTTGTAGTGCTACAGCAGTCAAATGCGTCCAAAATACCAACCCCAATAATAGGAACTCATTTACAACGTTGTCTTATACATGTTCCTTCTATATTTCCATCTATATTCCACTACCATATCTCTCTTATTATCATTTTGAAGAAAAATTAAGAAATATTTCAGTATACGCTTCTAAAAGATAAGAATTAGTATAATAAAGGTATAACAATATTGTTATTATTCATACACAAGTGGCAAATAAGAGTGACATACACCTCATCTGGGCAGAAGTTTTATGAGTTATTGAGGGATTCATTTATTTCTCTTTCCAAGAGAATAACTTAGCCTCGTAAGCAATAGTATTTTCTGAGATAGTGTGCTGTTTTCCTCATTTCTTGGTGAGAAAACCGAAGCAGAGAGGTAAACTAACTGTCCCAGGGACTCAGATGCTGAGACAGGTATAGAGTCAGCAACCAAACCTCAGATGTGAGGCTCCTGCATCTAGAATTTAACTACTGCACAGTGTTGCATCTCTCCAAAATGTTCTCCAGGTACTCCAAATATTTTAGTCTTTCATTGAGTCTACTTTTGATGTTTTTATTTAGGATATTCCCTTGCAAAAAATATTTATGACTTTGTAATTATTAATTGGCACTCTTTACTTTCCCCTGTGACTCCCAAGGGAAGGTTTCCTAGATTATGAACATATTTTTATTTTAAAGAGAATAAAACCAAACCAAACCAAACCAAACCAAACCAAACCAAAACAAGAGAGAATAAGGCAAATCAGGACAGAATAATGCCAACAATACAGGCCTTTGGAAAAAGACAACAGGAAATCAGCAATGGCTACAATAATATTTCTTGTTTTCTTCAAAATAGCTGTCCATACCATCATATACAATAAAATCAAACAAAATAAATCAAAACCAACCAAAAGAATGAAAATGTTACAGGATTTCAAAGCAACATAATATCAAATCAACAATGACTCTCATGTTTCTTATTTTCTTAAAACTAGCTGTCCACATCTTCACACATAATACAATCAAACACAGCAAAATAGAACAAAACTATAGATTATGAACATTTTTTTCCTCCTTCCTTCCCTCCCTTTCTTTTTTGCCATGGATGGAACCCATGAGCTAAACATACATACTACCACTGAGCTATGCCTCTAATTTTTAAAATAATTGTTCTGAATTCTGGGAGAACATGGCAGACAGATAACAGCAGCCATGGAGGCTCTCTGAGATAGCCAGGTTAGAATCCAGAAATGATGTGGTGGGAGGAGTCCTAAGCAAGGGGAGATATACCCTGCTGACCCAAGAATGAACTAAGCTGAGAGAAACCAACTGGAAATGCAGTCCCGATGCTACAACAGGAACAGATAAAATCTCAGCATGGAAGCTGGAACTTGTGCCACTGGAAGCTGCGATTTGAATTTCCTGCTGCCGCCGCTGCATCCCAGTCGGCACAGCAGGGAGAGAGAGTGCGCGAAAGCTCTGAAAGTGGGAATTGGTGAATGGAGTTGAGAGCGGAACTGGAGGGGAGCCCTGCATTGACCTGTGGTGAGTGAGAGGAACAGGGACTCTTCCATAGACTAGGAATATCCAACAGAGGACATTCTGGGACTGGGAAGACTAGTCAGTACAGGACACTGCAGTGACTATAGTCACATATTCCCCTCTCAAACATGATTGGTGGGGAGTGCTTGGCCTGGGTGATGCCATGGTCTAAGATCGGATAGGCTAGCCCAAACCAGGTCCCAGTGCCTGGTGGTGCACCCTAGCAGTGAAGCCTTCAGTAGGTTGATCTGGAGGGGCAGGCCCAGCAGAGGCTGCCCAGGTCTGTGTCTCCCTAGTACACTGCATTGTGTGGGAACACCTAGCTGGTGCAATTCAAACAAACTGTAACAGACAAAGAGAAAAAAAAACCTGGGCCTCCTATATTCACTTGTATGGAGGAACAAAAAGTATGGGAAGAGGGAGCAACAAGAAAGGGTCCTCAGTCCCCAATTCTGAGAACACTGATCCAGGAAAGGTAAATGCAAAGAAGAATGAAGACAGAAAACACACAATATCAGACATGGCATCAATAGACATAAGCAATATCTCCAGAGCCTCATAGACGAGTTCAAAAATGAAGTATTTAATGAAATAAAGCAAGAAATAAGTAGAACAGTTAGAGAAATACTAAGCACTGCCCAAGAAAAAACAGATGGTGGAATGGAAGAACAGAAAAAAAGTGGAGAATTGTTTGATGGAGAAAATAGAGAAAACATAGAATATGTGAAGCAGGTTCAAAGAGATTACCAGGAAACTAAAAACTCTATTGAAAGCTGGCATAACAGCTTGAAAGAAACTAAGGATAGATTATCTGAACTGGAGGACAGATTTGTAAGATGGGAGCATGAAATAAAAACTTCTTAAAAACAACAAGAAAACAAACAGCAATAACACAAAGGCCAGGAGATGATAAGAGGATCTATAACTTAAGAATTAAGAACATAAAAGAAGAAGTAGGAACACCAACAAATGAACTACAAAAGCTATTCAGAGAAATAATCCAGGAGAATTCCCCTAATTTAGCAAAAGGTAAAGATACTCAGATGTATGAGGCATACAGGACCCCAGCCACCTACAACCCAAACAGAGCTACATCTGGGCATATAATAATCAAAATTCCAGAAATACAATATAAGAACAGAATATTAAAAGCTGTGAGAGACAAGAAACAGATCACTTTCAAGGGAACAACCATCAGAATTACGGCAGACTTCTCGGCACAAACCATCAAATCATGAAGAATGTGTGTGGAAATAATTCAAGCTTTGAAAGATAATAACCTCCAGCCAAGATTGATATATCCTTTACAACTGTCCCTAGAAATGGATGGAAAAACAAGGTGCTTCCAGGATAAAGAGGATCTAGGGGAATTTGCAACCACCAATTGAACTCTACAGAGAATACTGCAGGAGATTCTAAAAAAGAAAAATACCAAGGTTCCAGAAACAGTGGCACAGAGGCCGCAATGAATGGAGCAGAAAGTGAAATGAAGAAGACAAACCGACAACTAATGACAGAAAAACAGCTCAACAGAAATGAGGCAGAGAAGGTTGGATGGTAGGAAAGCTATTTTGGAGAAAACAAGACATCATAATAGGTAGTGCTGATTTAATACCCTCTTGTTTTGAAGTCCCAGCAAGCTTTTGTTCTTCTGTCTCCATCGGTCTTAACATGTTGTGTCTTATTGGATTTTATTATATGCGATAATATAAACAAAAACTTTCATAGACAAGGAGATTATACAGAAACCACTGTTCATTATTTGTTAGTTGATTCTAAATACCCTGTAATCCCATCATTCTCTTGAATGGCTTTACATTGTTTTGATATGTTTGATGGTACAGTACATGAAGTTATATTCAAAGATTTCAAGGAAAGAGACACTATGGTAACTACTTTTATGTCGGGATTATCTTGGGGTGAAACACTATTTTGCTTAAATGGTTATGTTTTGACCTTTGCTATTTTGTTGTTATGCCCTCTTTTATCTCAATCTCCTTTTTTATTATTTACTTTTTCATTTTTATCCTTTTAATTAAGGGAAAAATAAATAAAAATAATAGGATATATTATAGCAATCCACTTTGATTTCCTATTAACTTGATTTGAAACCCTGTATTGCTCTCACCATCTTGTTTTCACTGATTTTCCTCTGTTTTGCTTAATAGTACCAAGTTCGAAAGTATAGCCAACAACAGTGAAGATAATAAGATTCATTATGATGCCCATTCGGGTTGACTATTATTTTCTTTTAAAGTCCTGTAATGTCTCCATTTTGGTTTTATTTTTTACTGCTTTGTTCAATTTTATTATAACTGATAATATTGGCAATTCTTTTTAAGATAGCAAGAGGCAGTATGGTAACCATTGTTGATCACCTGGTATTTTGTTTTTACATTATGTATTATGTCCATCCTTTTGATTTGACTGACTCTGTCCTGTTATGTCACACTTGGTTGTACTCTCTTCAAAAGAAGTAATAATAACAGTGGGAGTAATAACACCCAAAATGTGTAGTTGTCATTGTACCAAACAGAGGAAAAGTAAGTGCTCTAAAGGATATAACAGCATGTATATGTAAGCGTATAAGATAGATAACCATATTTCTGAGTATTTGTTGGATCACTGAACAGAGCTGTTTGCAATCTCACTGTCTGAATGTCCACTCTATATGCTTTAATTTTGTAACTTGAACAACTATTTCTAAGGTGACAATATGTAATCTATTAACTAGTGATTTCCTACTGTTTATTTTTTCTGAAATTCTGTATAACTTGTACTCTTTTTCTGTTTTTTCCCTTTTTCTCCTTAAATAAAATTTAAAGAAGTAAAATAATTGTTCTAATTTACCTTGGAATATAAATTATTTTAAATTATTCTTGCTGTGACCTGGCATTCACATCTGGAATATTAACAGATGTGTTGTAAATCAGTATTCTTCATATCACTTAAAAATATCAACTATCATGTGAATATAATTTATATTTGATGAACAAACTATAAAACAAATATGACTGTTTAACTAGAAAGGCATATTTATTCAAAAATCTGTTTTGATATTTTTTATGGAGACAACCTCATTCTTTCTAATCAAAGAATAGGACAAAGAATCCAGCAAAATATGCATTTAAAGTATGTTCCTTAAACATTTTTATGCTCTGTATGTAGAGACAGAAGAAAAACACCAAAATGTTATATGCTTATCTAAGAATAGCGCTTCAGTTGAGTGTAGTGGTACAATAAGCTGCCACAAGGATCAGCTAAACCTCGCTGAGCCATATGCTAAATATTTTAGCTTTTTGGGTCATGTGGTCTGTGTTATAACTAACCAACTCATTAAAGCATCCATAGACTTTATCAAGAAAATATATATGGTCATTGTGAGGAAAAACAAGTAGGAATCAGTGAAAGAACACAGCCATACTGAATTTAGTGTTCTGGGAAGGACCTCAGGGAGTAACTGCGAAGGAAAGTCTGACTCAAGTTTATTGAGGTGGGTTTCTATGGGGAAGGTAAGGCGGGTTGTAGGAGTGAGGAATCAGTGAAACAAGGATAGCTGAGAGGAAATAGCCATGTGGCCACAGCAGTAGCTAATGTTCTGTTGTAAAATCTTTCAGGTGCACCATGACCTAGCAGGCAGGATGGGTGCATCATGTCCTAGCAGAGTAGGTGATGTGGCAACAGGATGTGGGAATGGACTGTGGTTGTCCTCAAAGCTTACACAGTTGGGAGCAGCCATTCCAAGAACTCAGGCAGCTGGGCACCAAGCAGGGATCAGATTTATTAGCTATTTACTAATCAAATTGCACTTACAGAGCAGATGTTGGACTAGATTTCATTTGAAAGTTGTAATTAGTTGAAATTTGGTTTGAAGGAAACCCAGTTAGCTTGTAATATGAAATGTTGCCTACTACAGAGAGCTGTCCTACAAATAGTGAAGCAAATAAAGGTTATCGGTTTTTCTCAGAAATTAATGTAGAGCCCACTGCAGAACAAGTGCTTTGGTCCACTTCTTTTGTGTGAGAACATGTCATGTGAATTTTCTCAGATATAGAAAAAGACTTGTACAGAATTTAAAGTCAAGAGAATATCAGAACAATTGATGGTATATTAGGATGGCAATAAAATGTAACCTCTCTTTACCTTGTTGTATACTTAGCAATTCTGAACTCATTTAAAAGAAATACAGAGGGGACTGGGGATTTAGCTCAGTGGCATAAGCACCTGCCTGGCAAATGTGAGGTCTTGAGTTCCATCCCTGGTGAAAAAAAAATAAAGAAATACAGAGAAGTAAAAAAATTTATAAAGCAGGGAGCATGTAGAATTTATTCACTGAACTATTGGAGACAAGTGAGTAATGTGAGTGATGTAAGAATTGTGAAAACCTCATGAAAATAGACCTGAATTGATCAGAATTATTAAAATATCTATATATGCTTTCAATATATGGAAGAGATGGCACTGAAGCCTATTTAGATAACTGCTGAAATTTTAAAAATTTAAAAAGATGACTCTCATCATTTTAGCTTGTAGTTTCTTCTTGTATGACTTCTCTGTTTCTACTCACTTGTGTTGACAAGCTTGCATCTTTAATCCCTTATGTAAGATCATTACTGTGTCTTGAAATACTCTTCTCGTTCTTGCCCATTCTAAAATTTGTACTCTTCAGGGTTCAGTTTAGGCCTATCTTTGTTCTTTTTCAGAATCAAACCCCTAGGTTTGCTTTTCAAACTTATTGCCTAAAATTCATTTGCCATTAATTGCCTTTTCTGTTATTTTGTCTTTCCTATTATATCTTATATATAATTATGATATCTGTATTTTAAAATTACTAGAAATCAATGCTCCTGCATTCTGATTCAATCAATTTAATTGATAAATTGGTTCTACAGATGGTTTATATAATATATATCTTGGAAGAAAGAAATAACAATATAATGTCTGCATGAACTAAATATAGGATCAATTGTTGAAGCAAGATTTATTTTTCTGCTCTAGTTGAGACAGTAACTGTCTCAAATTTCTCCCAATTCTCTAATCAAACATAGAATTAAACAATAGCCTGCTTCAGGTTTCTTACTGGAATATCTTGCAAAACTATGAAGGAAAAGGTATCTGATTTGTCACCTAAAAGGAAAAGTAGGAGTGATCATGAGCCTACATTATTCCTTGAGTAAAACATATTTTTTATTAAATCTCTTTTCACTATTGCTTATCTTATTTTTTAGGCAAGTGAACATTGATGGATTCCAAGATGGATTTTAGAATGGGACCCTGGGATTTCTTTGCAGACAACAGAGATGAATGAGATGACTTATTATCCTCTTGCAGGCCCTGGTGCGATTAATTCATTGGGCCTGTGTTGTAAATATTTACTGTGATGCAGACATGACTTTGTTCATTTTTGTAATTATAGTATCACAGCATTCTTTCTGTGTGTCTAAATAAAAATATTTTCTTTGATTCACATTGAGATTTGAAGATTCTTATGAAATGCATATTCTATTTTATGTAGTAATATATTAGAATTTTAACATTGTCATTAATCAAACTGTGATCATATTTATTCTTATGGAAGATCTATAAAATAATACATGATAACATTTTTCTATTAATTTAATAGAAATACTCATTCTAATTTCAATTCAAGTAAAAAGACCACAACATGCTATGCACTTGAGGAAGTTTTTCTTTGTTCTTTTTGGAATAGTGGAACTTTTTTGGGTGGGGATCTCGCTGGTTTCCTAGTGAAGTGACTGACTTGCTTAGACTTATGTGTCTCTAATCTCGACCTGAATGTCGTCAGAGCTTGAGTTCTCATGTGTCCAACATAAATGAGGATGTGGTTGATGCTTGTGCCTGTTCTCTTTGTGCAGCTGTATCTTTTAAGCAGAAGAAAATTAGAGAACTTAAAAAGTTGAGGACTAGATATGAAAATTCTGGGAGGTGTTGAGCAGATTGATGTTTATTCTCTTTTTCTTTATCTGTTTTAAAAATCTCATTTAAAGAGAAAACAAACAAACCAGTAAAAGGGTACAGTAATACAGAATATAAAAAAAAACCAGTAAGAAATCACTAGTTAATAGATTACATATTGTCATCTTAGAAATAGTTGTTCAAGTTACAAAATTAAAGCATACAAAGTGGACATTCAAACAGTGAAACTGCAAACAGGTCTGTTCAATGATCCAACAAAAACTTAGTAATATGGTCATCTATCTTACACACCTAAACACACTTGCAGTTGTATCCTTTAGAGCACTATCTTTTCCTCTCTTAATGTTTAATCGCTAAGTACTATGAGGAATAGGGTTTCTTTTAAGTAATCTTCATGATTAAATAACCAAGGTTTATTAGATAAATAAAAATGGATAAGAGAGGGAATCGAGTTTTGGAGTTCAAATTTTGGGTTCAATAATGTCAAATCTTGGCTGTGAGAAAATCATCTAGATTTCTGTAAAGAGAAGAAAACAAAATATTTTTGTGTCAGGGGTTCCATAATTGTTCTGCATCTAAAGAATCCATCAGAAACTTTGGCATCTTCGATGATCTCAGTTCACATGAATTTTTTCATTTTCCATTTTTTATTGCACATCACTTACTTCGGACTTTCAATAATCATCTTTCTTGGGGAGCTATTTTACTATTTTGATCTTGTGTGCTTTATATTCTCAACCAGCCCACAAATAGATGGAGAATAAGGAAGATTTGTGCATTTCTCTAATATCACACACATCTCTTAGCTTAGAGAAATATAAATTGTTCATTTAATTTTCTGGTTTTGAAGAGAATATTTTTTGAAGTAACATGATATATATATATATATGGCTTGGATATTAGTATGCTCTTAGTTTGAGGTTATAGAAAAGCCTTTTGCTTGAGATTTAAAAAAACTATCATTTTTACTGTTAGTTTCATAGGAATAAAACCAGACACTATCTTTCCATCAACAGTCACCATGCTGAGATAGTTTCCTGTGTAACTGCAGTGTCAAAGAATGAAGGAGCTAGGACTTAATGTATGATCGAGAGGTAGGTTCACTCCTTCATGTTTTACCATAAGCCTGTCACCAATGAAGTTTTCCCTCACATTGTTATGTACAAAATTTGTGTTCTTTGGTCATATATGATATTGAAGGGAGAAACCTGAATGTCCATCAGATGGACAGCTTGCCAAACTCAAAGATCTTTAGCCTCATTCCAAAAATCTGAAATCAGAATTTTTAGGAGAGGATTTTGGTAAATATGCATTTTAAACATATTTACAGTTTTTGAGGACTCCACATGTATTACCATCTATACTACTCATTTATTTAGTATGTGCTGCTTTCATAATTTTAGTTAACTAGAATGATTCATGTTTCCCCAAAGAAGCCTAAAAATATGTCAGAGATCAGATACACTCTTTGAATGTATACTTTGGATCACTGGTGATTGACACCTGGGTAACTATTCTGAAATACAATCTGTTTTATAATATTGCTGTCATTAGTTTTATGCAGCAATACCATTTGCTGCTTTAATGTCTCCCAAAAGCTCATGTTTTACAAACTTTGCCTCCAGCTGGTGCTGCTGTTGAGAGGTGCTGAAAAACTCTAGGAAATGTGGTGTAGTAGGCAGAAGTAGTTCACTGGCAGAAATAGACTTCATCTTGTGTATTTTGGTACAGTGATGAAAACAGTGCAAAGTATAAGTAGGAACTGGTGAGACTATTTGAATGGTTCACATTTTTATTTGACAGACTTAATACCAATCTTTAATTTGAAATGCTTTTAAAGTATTACTGAAAATTTGATTAAAAAGACTTAGTGGAAGGGGCTGGGGATTTAGCTCAGCGGCATAAGCGCTTGCCTCGTCATGTATATATCAATTTTCAATTTTGTTCATCTAATATAGTTTCCTAATATACTATTAAATACTGATAGTTTTGTACGATCTTTGATTCAAGAATTAGGTGATTCAACTAGAAAGCTCTACTTGATAGTGTAGACTTCGGATCCATTACAAGTTTTAGGCAGAATCTGAACATTCAACAAAAAATGGAGAGTCCTCTTTCTTTGGAAGAATGTTATACTTCATGGATGTCTGTGGATCACTAGAGACATCAGTTTTTCCTCTTTCTGGGACTTTTTCATTTTGTTTTAGTTATTTAGTGTCTCCAAACTTTTCCTTTAACCAGTGAAAAAAACCACTTCCAATTTAACCAAAGCACAAAAGGGTGACTCTAATGCATCTCCAGAATCTCACCTCTGGACACACACGTGTCTTCCTAGTAACTATTATGGCATATTTTTTAGTCACCTCTGGCAAAGATATCTCCTATAATAAAAGGAAATTGTTGTGTACTTGAAAATTTGTGCAAAATATCTGTGAATCTTGAATGGTCACTAGTGCAGCTTTCCCAGTTCTGGTGGGTAAGACTGGAAGGAAAGAGGGGAAAACTGCTTCTTAAAAGTCAATTTTCCATAGTTAGGATTTCCTTTAAAAGTCTGTGTTAGCCACCATGGAGGCAGAAACATAACTTGTTTTTTCCCAAAAAGTAGCTTTGATTATATCTTTTCAGCATTGTAATGACTAAGACAAAAATGAATGCACATTTATATTACATGGAGTTGAAAATGACAAGGGAGATAAGCAAAGTCTTCTCTTTCACAAATGCCTAAAACACAGTAACTCATATTTCTTTGCTGAGCTTTGTTCAGTTCTTTGGGACTAAGGTAGAGAATACTGCTGGAGGAGGAATCATACAGCATCCTTGCTAACCTCTCAAACATTGTATTAGTTGATTTGGTGGAAGGGCAAAGTGGTAGAGATCCCTTTTTGTGACATTTCTTGAAATGTGGAATGTAAATTGGAATATAATATCTGTTGATCTTAGGAGGTTGTATGGCTCTCACTGGCAAAAATTTAGAGAAAAATACATTGAAATTGATAATATTCTTCATTTATTATGGTTTTTGCTATATATCTTTTCACTCAAAAATATAGACATCCAAAGATATAGACATATTAAATAAAATATATAGTTTTATTTTACCAGATTAGAATAAAATCCATAACTTATGACATAGCCTGATATGTCCAATATAACATATGCAATTCTAGAGAATGAATTAATGTGAGTTGCTCTGATATCACAGTATATGACCCAACTGAAGAATTGCAGATAAAACTGATTGATTTTAGCAGTAGTAAAATACTCATATGTTTGTGGAATCAGTTTTAGTTAAAGGGGATTTTTTTTTTTGTTCTTTGCTGTCACCTTCTTTCACAGGCACTTTATTAAGTGTGTTTAGTGTTCCTCAACTTCTATTTTGGTTTCCTGCCAGGGCAAAAAGCATAAACCAACTAAGCCTTGGAGTGGACATGGCTCCCAGAGGTCACCTTCTTTTCTGTGTTTCAGGCTGACTCCAAGCAGAAGAAGGCATTGCGAACAATAGGGTACTGTAAAGGCAAAAGAGTGGTGGTATTCAATCCGGGTGAACAGAGTACACTCTGAGATGGATCCTGCCAGACAGAAGTCATGAGTGGTATTCAGCCTGCCAGGTGGAAACAAGGTACCTATCATATTTAAATGGAAAAATATTGCTTGACCTCTTAATTTAATAATTAAATTCTAACAAATAAAACAAGGAAACCTGTGTTTTGAGGATTAGTTGTGCTACACAATCCAAGGACAAGCATAAATCTCCCCTAAATGGATTTACCAAAGAGCTCATTGATTTGAAAATGCCTCAGTATTGAGCAAAGGAAACTTGAGACTTGGTTTGATGCCATTCCAAGGAAACAGGTCGGTGGTCATTTTCATGGTAAAGAATGGGACTTTCAGTGGCTAAGAGTGGGTTCTCTGGATGGGCCATGGTAACACTGGCAGAGAAGGTCACTGCATGTACTCCTTCCTGTATATATGACAGTGTGTGAGTGAAACACGTTGATTTGACTTAATTTTGATTAGTGGCTACTCCAAGTTTTAGAACATTCTCTTCTGTTGATCATTTGAAACTCTCCTCAGTACCTGTCTCTGTCAGGCAAAATAATGTCATCGTTCAAAGCATACCATCTCTAGCACTTCAATCTGAAAATTAGCCAGAACAGCAAATAAGCTAAAAAAAACCACCCAGTTCATGTGCCCTGAATAAACAACGCCTAAGTGTAGTGACTTTGGGGCCCAGATCAGGTAAGAATATTAGGGGGTAGGTCATTTGCAAACTGCAGAGGGAGAAAACTAGGCCTCACCAGGAAGCAATTCCTACCTGGGAACCATATTATTTTCATTGTTTTGTTTGCTTGTGTTAAATTTCATGGCATGAGCAGCTATTTAAAAGATAGGAAGACATATTATGGCAGCAACTTTGGATTTGTTATTGGCTTGTTTTGAAATCTTTGATTGCATTCATTGTTTTGTTTTTATTATTTCTATGCTATTCTGTTCTGTTTGATTTTTACTATGTCTGAAGGTATCTTTAGTTATTTTGAAGGTATCTTTAGTTATTTTGAAGAAGGTTTTATGGAAACTATTGTTGATTTTGTAAGTTTTTTTAAAATTTTATTTAAAAGGAAAAGAAAAACACAAAACAAAACAAAGTGGTGTAAGGGTACAAGTAATACAGGACTACAAAATAAAAAAACAGAAATCACCAGTTAATAGATTACGTATTATCATCTTAAAGATAGTTGCTCAAATCACAGTATCAAAGCATACAAAGTGGACATTCAAACAGTGAGACTGCAAACAGTTGTGTTCAATGATCCAACCAAAAACATTAATATGGTCAGCTATTTAACACCCCTAAACACACTTGCTGTTGTATCCTTTAGAGCTCTTTTTTTCCCTCTCTCTTTTACAACAAAATTTACACATTTTGGGTTTTATTACTCCTTAGTTCTTATTACTTTTATGGGGGGGAGAGAATAAAGTCAAATATGGCAAAACAAAGCTGTCATTCAAAACCAAGAATAGACATAGCACATGATGTAAAACAGAGTACAAGGGTATCAACAATGGTTATCAACAATATCTCTTGTTTCCTTAAAAAGAATTGTCTATCTCATTAGATATTATAAAGTTGAACAAAACAGTAGAGAACAAGACCAATAAAACTTAAGCATTGTAAACATTACAGGACTTCCAAAGGAGACAATAGTCAAACCAGAATGGGCATCTTAGTGAATCTTTGCCTTCAAAGTAGTTGCCTATACCCTCAAACTTGATACTATCATACAGAATGGAACAGAATCTAATCAGTCAAAACAAGATCATGGGAGTATTGCAGGACTTCAAAACAAGTTAATAGCAAATCAAAAACAGTTACCATTATATATCCCGCTAATTTTTAAAATTTTCCCCTAATTAAAAAACATAAGAAATAACTAAATAATTTTTTAATGAATAAGGGAGAGATTGAGATAAAACAGGACAACAATATAACAATACAGGTCAAAGCATGACTGTTTCAGCAACCTAGTGCTTCACCACCAAATAACCCGACTTACTAGTAGTTACCATAGTGTCTGTCTTTTTCCTTGAAATATTTGAATAAAACTTCATATACTATAGCTTCAAATATTTCCATATCAAGAAGCCCAGAATAAAGCCTTTCCAATTAATAAGTGAAAACTTTATAAGGCTTCAAGGCCACATAATGGGGAATCATGATTACCACATATTTTTATATATTTGAGTCATTTCTTACATTAGGGAAACTATTCGGTATTCACACATGCGAGATTGATTTATTTCACTTATGCGTATGGTCTCAAGCTGAGCCCATTTATTGATAAATATCTCAATGTGATACTTCTTTATAGCTGAATAATACTCCATTGTATAGAAATACCACAACTTTTTTATCCATTCCTCAGTTGATGGACACTTGGGTTGTTTCCAAGATCTGGCGATTACAAATTGTGCTGCTATAAACATAGGTGCACATATATCACCGTGGTATGATGCTTTCAGTTCTTCTGGGAATATGCCTAGAAGTGGAATAGCTGGAATAAATGGGACTTACAATCCCAGCTTTTTGAGAAATCTCCAGACTGACCTCCACAAAGGCTGCACCAGTCTACACTCCCACAAAGAGTGTAGGAGAGTTCCTTTTTCCCCACAGCCTCTCCAGCATTTGTTGTTGTTGGTTTTCTTGATCCTGGCCATTCTTTCAGGAGTGAGATGGAATGTCTGTGTGGTTTTAATTTGCATTTCTCTAATGACCAATGATGATGAACATTTTTTCATGTATTTATTTGCCATTTGCATTTCTTCATCTGAGAAGTGCGTATTCATCTCAGATGCCCATTTTTGGATTGGATCTTTGAATTTTGGAGGTCTGACTTTTTTTAATTCTTTATATGTTTTAGACAAGAGTCCCTTGTCTGAGAGAGAGTTCACTAAAATCTTTTCCCAGTTTGTGGGTTTTCTTTTCACTATGCTGGAGATTTCTTTTGACATGCAGAAACTTTTTAATAAGAAGTGGTCCCAGTTATTGATTCTGGGAAGTATTTCCTGTGTGGTTTGAGTCCTGTTCATGAATTCTCTACCTACCCCTATGTCTTCAAGTTTTCTACCCAATTTGTCTTCCAATAGATTTTGTCTTTCTGTTTTAATATTCAGATCTTTGATTCATTTATATTTTAATTTAGTACAGGGTGATAGGCATGGGTCTAGTTTTAGTTTTTGGCATATGGAGAGGCAGTTTTTCCCAACACCATTTATTAAGGAGACTGTCATTCTTCCAGTGAACCTGTTTGGCTCCTTTATCAAAGATAAGGTGGTTGAGTGTGTTTGTAGTTGTGGTTGTTTCTTCTAATCTATTCCACTGATCTTTTGCTCTGTTTTGATTCCAATCCCAGGTTGATTTTACTACGGTTGCTTTGTAGTATAACTTCAAGTCAGGGATTGTGTTGCCTCCTGCCTTGTCTTTGTTGCTTAGAACTGTCTTTGCTATTCTAGGTCTCTTCTCGCTCCAGATGCATTTTAGGAGTGATTTCTCTAGATCAATGAGGTATGTTGATGATATTTTTATTGGGATTGCATTGAATCTGTATAACAGTTTTGGGAGAATGGCCATTTTCACAATGTTTGTTCTTCTTATCCATGAGCAAGGGATGTCTTTCTATTTTCTGGATCATCTTCAATTTCTTTTTTCAGTGTATTACAATTTTCCCTGTATAGTTCTTTCACTGCTTTCATAAGAGTAGGTCCTAAATATTTCATTTTTTTGGTTGCTAGTGTGAAGGGTTTGGCTTATCTTATTTCTCTCTGTGTGACTTTGTTGTTAGTGTATAAGAATGCTATTTATTTTGAGTATTGATTTTGTATTCAGCTACATTACTGATTTTATTTATTATATCTAAGAGTCTTTCAATGGAGTTTAGAGAGTCTTCTATGTAGAGTACCATGTCATCTGCAAATAACAATAATGTAACTTCTTCTTTTACGATCTTTACTCCTTTTTTTCTCTCTTGTGTCTAATTCCTATGGCTAGTATTTCGAGTACTACATTAAATAGGATTGAGGATACAGGATATCCTTGTCTTGTGCCTGATTTTAAAGTAAAGGCCTTCAATTTTTAGCCATTAATATGATACTGACTGTTGGTTTGTCATAGATGGCTTTTATTATATTGAGTTTGAGACCATCTATTGCAATTTTCTGTAAAGTTCTTATCGTGAATGAATAGTGGACTTTATCTAAAATTTTTTCTGCATCTATAGAAATGATCATGTGATTCTTACGTTTGGCTTTATTGGTATGGTGGATTACATTTATTGATTTACATATGTTAAACCATCCCTGCATGCCTGGGATGAATCCCACTTGGTCATGGTGTAAAATCTTCTTGATGATTTGCTGCATCCTATTTGCCAATATTTTATTGATGATTTTTGCATCTGTGTTCATTAGGGATATTGGTCTATAGTTCTCTTTTTTAGTTGGGTCTTTCTCAGATTTTGTTAGCAAAGTAATCTTTGCTTCCAGGAATGACTTAGGAAGGACTGCTTCCCTTTCAATTTCATGGAAGAGTTTGAATAATGTCAGCATTAGGACTTCTTTATATTTCTGTAGAATTCTGCAGTGAATCCGTCTGGGTCTGGGCTCTCTTTTGTAGGTAAGTACTTAATTAAATTTTCAATTTAATTAATAGAAATTGGGTTATTCAGCAGTTTTACATCCTCTTGACCTACCTTTGGTACTTCCTAAGTTTCTAGGAATCTGTCTATTTCTTGTGTGTTATCAAACCTTTGAGAGTAGAAGTTTTCAAAATAGCTGTTGACGATCTTCTGTATTTCTATAGAGTCTGAAGTGAGTTCACCTTTTTTCATTTCTTATTGCATAAATTTGAGCTTTTTCACCTTTTTAAAATAAGGTTGACTAGGGGCTTATCAATTTTATTTATTCTTTAAAAAAACCAACTCTTTGATTCATTGACTCTTTGGATTGGATTTTTAGTCTCTATTGCATTGATTTCTGCTCTGATTTTTATAATTTCTTTTCTTCTTTTGGCTTTGGGCTTGACTTGCTCTTCTTTTTCTAGCTGTTGAAGTGTAACATGAGGTTATTTACTTGTGTTCATTCTGTTTTCCTGATGTGGGAACTTAGTGCAATAAATTTTTCTCTGAGGACGGCTTTTATTGTATCCCACAGTTTCCAGTAAGTTGTATCTGTATTTTCATTTTCTTGTAGATATTGTTTAATTTCTTCTTTAATTTCCCCTGTTGACTCACTGATTACTCAAGAGTGTGTTATTCAGTTTCCATGTGTTTGTGGCATTTTTGCAGTATCTTTTATTATTAATTTCTAATTTCATAGCAGTATGATCCGATAACATGCAAAGAATAATTTCAACTCTTTTGTATTTATTTAAATATGTTCTTTGAGATAATATATGGTCTGTTTTAGAGAATGACACTTGTACTGCTGAGAAGAATGTGTATTCTGATGTTGGATGGAATACCCTGTATATGTCTAACAAGTCCATTTGTTCACGTGTGTGATTCTATTTTGTTATTTCTGCACTGATTTTCTGTCTGACTGATTTGTCCCTTCATGCCAATGATGTGTTAAGGCCTCCTGTCACAATTGTGTTACTGATAATTAGATTTTTCATTTCTGTTACTACTTGTTTTATATAACTGGGTGCTCTGGAATTTGGGCATATATATTTAAGATAGTTATCTCTTCCTCTTGAAGTTTTCCCTTAATGAGTATGTAATGATCTTCTTTGTCTCTTCTGATCATTATTGGTTTAAAGTTCACATTGTCTGCAAACATAATGGCTACACCTGCTTTTTTTGGGGTTCCTGTTGTGTGAAGTATTGTTTTCCATCCTTTGATGACTTTCATCTGTGAGTATCCTTCTGGGTTAGATGGGTTTCTTGTAGTCAGCATATGGTTGAATTTTGTTTCTTGATCCATTCTGCCAGTCTGTTTCTTTTAATTGATGCATTGAGACCATTTACATTAATGATTATAACTGTTATATGTTGGTTTATTGTTGACATGTTATTTTTCTGCTGTTGCATCTTTATCTTTCTGTTCTGTTTAAATATCTGCTTTGCTTAGTGGTTTTTTCCTAAGTGTATCTAAACTGTCTTTCAATATTTTTTGCAGGGTTGGCTTGGTGATCATGAAGTTTTTTAGCTGTTCTTTGTCATGGAAGATCTTTTTTCTCTATTGATTTTGAAGGATGGTTTTTCAGGGTACATTAGTCTAGGTTGGAAATCATTTTCCTTTAGGATCTGGAATTCTTCACTCCATGCTCTTCTTGACTTGCTTGTGCTGAGAAGTCTGCTGTGATTCTGATAGGTTTTCCTTTATAAGTGATCTGTCTTTTCTCTCTGACAGCTTTTAATAATCTATTCTTGTGTTGGATTTCTGGGATGGTGATTATTATATGTCTGTGTGTAGTTTTATTTTGTTTATGACTATTTGGAGTTTTATATGCTTCACTGATCCTGATATTGGTTTCCGATCTCATGTTTGGGAAATTTTCAGCTATTCTTCTCTAAATATCCTCTTGACATCCTTTATTTCATCCTCTTCTTTTTCATTAAACCCTGTCAATCTTATGTTGTTATTCTTTGCATCATCTTGCAGTTGTTGAATATTATTTCTTGATTCTTTGTTATTTTTAGAAGATCTTTCCTTTTCCATTCACTAGCTGCAATCTTGTCTTCAAGGTCTAAAATTCTATCTTCACTTTCATTGAGGCAGTTTTACAGCTTTCAGTGGAATCTTTGATTTCCTGTATATCTCTGTGCATCTGCTCTATGTATTCTCTTTGTTCCTAATATTGCTCATCTAGGGATTCTATCTTTTTGTTTTGTTCCTCCAATTTTTTTAATGTGTTTTTTTTAGATATATTCAGCATTTCTTTAATTTCTTTTATCATTTCTTCTTTTACCTGGGATGTTATTTCTAGTTTGAATTCCTTTAAAGCTTCCTGGATTTGCTGGTTTATTTTCGTTGCTATTATGTCTGATATTTGAGGTGTATGGCATATATTTTCTTCTATATATATCGCTCCTAAGGTTTCTTTCGATGGGCTGGAGGTTTGAGATTGTAATTTGGTCTTTCATTTTGTCCTTTTCCTATATTTCTGTGTTTCAAGTGTTTCAAGTGTTATTCTAAGGCTTCCTCAGGGTCTATCGGAAATCCTCTTCTATGCTCTCAGCTCCTGGGACTCTGGCATCCAGTTCCCCCAGGCCGCCTGGCCTCTGGAACTGGTGGCACTTACCTGCTTGCTTAAAACTCCACAGTCCTCCAAGCACACAGGGAGGTGGATGCAGGTGCCCCAGACCCACCTAGCTGTTCCCATGTACCTGGAAGCTGTGAGGGTCTCAAACAAGCTGGGCCCCAGGGAAAGTGGGTGTCCACCTGCTTGCTTAGAACTCCAGTTCAAGAGTTTTAAAGCTGCAAAATGACCTTTGAGAAACATAATTTCTCCCTTGACATGAGTTAAATGCAGGATATTTTGTCTTTGATTTGTTGCTATTTTAAAGTGAGAATTACAGGGACTTTGGATAAGGGTATAGTGCTTCTTTACACGTGGGAGGTCATTGAATAATGTATTTTGGGTAGCAGGAAGTTTATGAAGACCATTTCCAAAGTTTCCCATAATAACCTCAGTCTCCTGGAATTCATGCCTTTAACTGCCTCCTCTCCACCCATGAATATGCATAACCTTTATCACTAACACGATATTGTGGAAATGATAATATATTCACAAGTAATCTAGAAACATAAATAGACTTATTTGAGGGTATATGATTTCCCTTATGTTTTCAGGCATTAATTTTAGAGTAAGCTTATTTATCCCAGTCACCAAAAATGATTTGATTTAGATAGGAGTCATACTTGTGGAAACTTACTAATTCATTCTCTTTTTAAAAGCATGATTATTTCAAAAGCGAGAAATTGTAACAAAATAAACTATTAGAAAGCATCATTCGCTAATTGAGATTTAGATTTGGGTCCATAGAAAAAAGCAATGTGTCATGGGAGGAATAATACTTGCAGGCAGTTTCAGAATTGGATTTCACATATGCCACTTACCTCTGGGTAACCTTACACATGTCTCCTGACTACTCTAAATCCTTGTTTTGTCTTTTGGGATGAGACATTGTTTACTCTCTGACATATTGGGGAATGTGTATGAGACAGATTGAGAAACACTCAAGAACTAGACAACTGGTGAGTATTTTTATTGTTATATTTTAGTGTCAATAGAGGCTTCTTATTCAATGTTCCCTGCATGGCCCTCGCTGTCCCCCAAGGCTGAGGAGAACTCACTGGGACTTCAGAGAGCTCAACCTTGGGTCTTAACTCTTGAGAAAACACCTAGGAAAGAGATAGGCAGGTCAAATGGAAGTTCTATGCTTGATTTTCAAAGAATCATCATACTGTTTTCTATAGCAATTGTGCTAGTTTACATTCCCATCAGTAATGTAGAAGAACTCCATTTCCCCCATAATTCACCGGCATTTGTTGTTTTTGGTGATCTTGATGACAGTTATTCTTACTAAAATAAGATATAATTCAGTGTTGTTTTGATTTGCATTCCTGTAATGGTTAAAGATGAACATTTTTTCATGTACTTTTCAATCATTTATGGTTTTTTTGAGAAGTATCTTGATTTAATTTACTCATTTTTGATTGGGTGATTGGACTTTAAGGGGTCTAATATTTTTGAGTTCTTTATATATTCTAGATATCAGGCCTCAGGCAGAATAGTAGCTGGTCAAATTTTTTCCCATTCTGCAGTTTGCTTCTTTACTCTGTTGATTGTTTCATTTGCTGTGCAGAATCTTTTTCAATTAATATAATCCCCTTTACTGATTCTTTACAGTTATTCTTATGCTACTGGAGTTCGAGAAGTCCTTCCTATGCCTATGTCTTCAAGTACAAAGACTTGTTTTCATGTTTTCTTCTCAGAGATTTATAATTGTAGCCCTTGAATTTATTTTATGTTAGCTTTAATTATATAATGTGAGTCACAGGTCCGACTTAAGTATTTTGAATGTAGATACTAGTTGTACCAAATCTATATACTTGAAGGGAATATTATTTCATCTCCTGAATGTTCTCAGTATCCTTGCCAAAGACCAACTGACAGGCATATTTACTTATGGAATTTTAATTTTTAACTTTATTATTTATTTTAAAAGTTCTATGTGTATGAGGTATAGTGTGATAATTTGATACAAATGTATGATGTCTAATGATCAAATCAGGATGGATTATGAATTTTCATTTCTAGTCCATTAACCTATATATTGATCTGTGCTTATGACACGGTCTTGACTGCTATGATTTTATAGTAAGTTTTTAAATAAAAATGTGCAAGTTTCTAACTTTGTCTTTTTTCTTTTCAATATTATTTTAGATATTCTGAATTCCTATCATGTCCAATGAATTTTAGAATTGTTTTGCCCATTTCTGCAAGACATGTAGGTGAAATTTTGATGAGGACTGCATTCAATCTGTAGATGAATTGGGGGAGTAATGTCATTTTGATAATTTGTTTCCAACTTATGAACATGAAGAATTTTGGGGTTCTCAGTCTGCTTTTTTTCCTGACATCACCCTTGTCTGTGTCATTGGCTTATTATTTTTAAAATCTTATAAAATATTTACTGCTAAATATTTTATTAACATGCAACTTTGAATTTTATTTTTTTCTGGTAAATAATACATTTGGATCTTTCACAATGGTTAGGAAGATTTTGTAGCCAGGTGTAGCAGCATACTCTTATAAACCCAACACTCTGGGAGGTTGAGGCAGGAGTATCTCAAGCTTGAGCCTTTCTTGCGCAAGTTAGAAAGATGCTGTCTCAAAATAATATATAAAAGAGTGGTTGATGTAGCCCACTGTAAAGGCCCTAGATTCAATCCTGCTAACACAAAATGAAAAACAAAAGGGGAGGGGGAATTATTGTATTAGCTTTCTGTTCTTTTTTTTTAAGCTTTCTGTTTTTATCTGAAGTAACTGATACAGGCTTGTTATGAGGGAAACAGATTGATTTGATGCACAGTCTTGGAAGCTCAAGGACATGGAAGCTCAATGGCTCAGTTCTGGATGAGGCGTCATTTTGTGTGTGTGTGTCACATCACAGAGGATGGTATGGAAGAAGTTTGGAATTATGTTTCAACATAAGGAGCCTGAGAGCCGGACGTTTCTAGGCTCAGGCTTTTGTAGCAACTCTGATCTACTAAGGGGTCACATAAGAGCTTCTTTAACCCCTTCCCAAGGGCAGCTACCCTTAACTGACCTAAGAACCTTGACACAATCCCCACTTCTTATGAGTCCCACTTCCTCCAAGTATTGCCACCCTGGAGACCGAACTTTCAGCACATGAAGCTTTGGACATCAATCCATATCCAAACCTTAGCACTTACATTCTGTGGCCATGTGTGCTGACAGCAGTTATTCAACATCGTTCTGGAATGCATTTTTCTGCTTTGTAATGACTTTTCTATCAGTTATTCTTTTATATTAATTTAAAAATATTTCCTTGTCATCTTGATTGACTAGGTATAACCAAATATTATTTTCCAGGCATGAATGTTTTAGTCTATGTATTGAGTAATTTAATTTATGTTGTAACAAACAGGGAAGTGCAGCTATTTCTTTGGAATCCTGATTTTGATTCTTTCGCATTCACATGCAGACATGAAATTGTTTGTTTGAATCTCTAATGTTCACATTAACTCAAGTGGGCAGTGATAATTCTTTTGCCTTCTCAAGATGTGAACTTAAATTGAAAAAATAAATTATATTGATGTATTGAATTACCATATTGTGCCCCATAAATTTATACAAATATGTCAATTAAAAAACAGAGAAACAAAAATAATGAGCTTGATTATTGTTAGGATACACCAATAATATCTCAAAATGATAACGATAACACTAAAACAAACCATAAAATAGGAAAACAAAAGTTGCTATACAGATTCTAATAAATAGGAGGGTGTACCATACATAAATCCCATTGAAGAGGATGTATCATACAAAGCTACTTCATAAGGGTTTCATCATTGTGCTACTGATAGCAAGAAAATATGGACAAGGTGGAAATTAGTGAATCTCCAGAGATTTCTCAAATATTTGCATTACTAACATTTATCTACACAATACTTAATCTACCTATATCTCCTAATTTCATCAGTATCCTCATGTAGCTCTTATATTAATTAAATAAAAATATAATGGAAAATATCCAGTGTAATTTTTGATCAGCTTTGACATTGAATTGATACACAAAGAAGTATGCATTTCAATATGTATCATTTGATTAGCTTGGATAAGAGGAAACATTCATGACACCATGTTATCTTCTTGATAAGAGTTAATCATGTGACCTTAATAGTTATTTAAGGCTCATAAAGAAGCCTACTTAGCTAACTACAGTAATTTTCCCTATGCACCCAGGGAACTAATCCAAACGGAATGAAATTACCATCCCCTTTTTCTTATCAACAATAATATTTGACGGGAAACTATTAAAAATTATCAGAACCTCAAAAATAAGGTTACGACGATGATGGCACAGTCTTTCAATGCTATTTGAGACAAGAAACATTGAGAGATTAGACAAAGGAGAAATAATGGTGGAGCAGTGAGTGCCAGCAATGCAGCTTCTCCAGGTCAAAGTGGCTACAGTCTGGACAACAGCAGTTTGGAGAGAAACTCAAGTGGGTGGACAGCACATGGGAACCAGGAGGGAACGGGCAGAGGAGAAGAAACAGCATTAAGTGCCAGAGGAGAAATAGCTGCTCACAGCTGCTAGCCAAAAACATCCTGGGAAGTGGGCAGTGGCTGTGAAGTAGCAGGTAGCAAGGTAATGAAATCGACAGATTGTCTGCTCAGAGAGAAGGGGAGACCTGACCTGGACAATCTTATGCAGTTGGAGGCAGCAGTGCGAACATGGGTCATTGTTTTCCCTAACACCCTCCCGCCCTGCTCCAGCCTCCTGCTGCATCCATCTGTTGGTGAATTAGAAATGTAGAAATCATGTCCAGTCGGGAGGATTGCCCACACTTGGACAGCTGACTAGGGGAACTCCGCTGAGAGATAAGGGCTGGTATGACCCAGACTCCCACCAGCAGCAGCCAAAAGCCAATTTTAGCCTTAGCTACAAAGGACTGGAAGCTCACAGTAGCAACTTGTTCTCACCACTAACAGACCTCTGTACCCAGATCGGTTCTGGGTGTGGCCTGCTCTTGGTCATCCAGCATGAACAAAGATTCACCTGGCCTGGAGCTTTGCGCCTTAACAAAAAATGGGAGAAAGCCACAAATAGAAAGCAATTGAATTTTTTAAACTGTTCTTTATTTAACTGTATTATTTTCTCAGTTTTTATTCTTATTGACTTTAAAACTTAAAAACAATTTTTCTTTGGTGTTTATTCTTTAAAAAATCAATTAAATTTATTGGTTCCTTTTAAATAAATAATGATCATATTCATCATAGGAAATCTGTACTTGTACACGGTATAACTTGGATTCTTTTTTCCCCATTCCTCAATCCTTCCTTCAAACCCTCTTCCCCTATGTATTTACAAAAACTTTGTTTGCATTTTTCCTTCTTTTTTTTTATCATGTTTTTTTCTTTTCCCTTCGTTGTTTTCAAGGTACCCGTAGAACAATTGTTATAGAATATCAAACAATTATAATAAAAGGAGATGTTCATTAAGGCATATCCTCATTAAATCCACAGATATCTAGCAAAAAACAAAAGAAGAAAAACCTACAGAATTTTAAAGGCCTCTACAGAAAAACAAAATAAAACAAAACAAAAAACATATCTAAGCTTGACCAATTAGAAACACAGTAGACTTCGCAACACAATTCCTAAAGCTCAGAAAAACCTTAAGTATTTCAAGCCCTAAGAGCAAATAACTTTCAACCCCGATTAACTTTCCCAGCAAACTTATTGTTCAAAATGGATGGAGAAAAAAGTATTTCCATGAAAAAGACCAGCTCAGAGGATATAGGAGTGCTAAACCAGTTCTAGAGAAAATACTTGAGAATAGGAACATAGAGTGGGCTACACCTAAACATACAGGTGAAACTAGTGAGGTCAGTAGATAAACAACAAAAAAGTAAAAGTAAGACAAACAATATACCAACAAATAAAGGAGGCAACGATAATGAATAACCAACACAGGTCAGTAAAATCTCTAAATGTTAATGCCTCAACTCTCCAATCCAAAGACACTGATTGGTAGACTGAATCAAAAATTGAACCCATCAATCTGTTGCATTTAAGAAACCAGTCTAACCCAAATGATACTTATAGACTTAAAATCGAAGAGCAGAAAACAATATTTTATGCACCAGATCCTGAAAACAAGCATGAGTAGCAATTCTAATTTTAGATATGGTAAACTTTGAGTTAAAATAGATTGAAAGAGACAAAAAACAAATAAGACATACAATATACTAAAGGAACAATCCAAGAAGAGGTAAGATTGATAAACATACATGCACCTAATACTGGAGCTCTTATCTTCATAGAATAAAAACTTCGAAACTAAAAGATCAAATAAACATTAACACACTCATTCTAGAGGATTTTAAAACCTCACTTTTGCAAAGACATGAGTCAACTAAACAAAAATCTAATAAATAAATTTCAGAGCTGAATTACCCTCTTGAACTATGGATTTAATAGATATATACAAAGCATTCCATCTCCTCTACAACAGAGTAAACATTCTTCTCAGCAGCACATGGTACTTTTGCCAAAATAGATCACATGCTATTACACAAAGCCTGCTTAGGTAAATACAAAATAACTGAAATTACTCTGGACATGCCATTGGAACACTTTGCAATGAAAAGATATATCAATGACAGAAGAAAATTTGGAAAAGACTAAAACACCTGGAAAATTAAAACATATTCCTAAAGAAGAATAACTGTAAGGCTGGGGTTAGAGCTCAGTGGCATAAGTGCCTGCTTGGAAAGTGCAAATCCTGAGTTTGATTTCCAGCATATGTTTAAAAAGAGAATAATTTTGGAATAATTTCAGGAAAATAGATGCACCTGGAAGTGATAATACAGAATGAAATAAATTTGACACATAAATGAACACATAGGGTATCTTTTGAGTGAGGGAAAGTACGAATAAAAAGATTATAAAAGGTGGGTAAAAATAAAGATTATGCCATGAATAGGATTTTAAGAACTCTAATCAGTATAAACATTAGAAGCCATAACCCGTACTTAGCAAATAGTATCAACAGGTATGAAAAAGGTGATTGGGGAGTCAGAGGAAGAAAGGACAGGGGGAACAGGGGGAAGAGAATTAAAAACAAGCAAGCTGTGGTATGTGCATGTAGCCACCCGCTTAGATGGTTGTAAACTGCATGAATTACAAACATGCACTAATAAAATAAAGTAAAATAAAATGAAACAAAAGATTAGCCAAGGGAATGAGGCTAATTTGCCTTGTTTACTACAAAGTTTCCAGATTTATTAAAATAGGCTATTAAGTATAAAACTGCCATAGTTAAAAATACTCACCTATAAGTGTCAGTATGAATTATAAAATATCTTATAGAAAAAATGTTTTTAAATTTGCTCCATTTAACGAAGGCATTCTCTTATATTTTTAATCTTATCCTTTTTAATGCTTGACTTTAAGAAACAATTTAATTTCACATTCAGCCATCGTACTGTAGAGAGAGCTTTATTGGATGCAGGGCCATTCAAGTGTACTGATGACAGAAGTCTTTTATGTGATTAAAAGCTTAATGGAGTTTGAACTCATTTACTGGATGTGGCAAGATTCAACTTGTCAGCCTAATTACATAATACTTCTTGATACAGATTTTCTCAGGCAAAACTTTGTTCAACAATAACTTGAAGAAAGTTCATAATACCTTGTATTTTGTTTTAACATTATCCCCTTACTCCTGATTACTAAATTTTATAATAAATGTATCTGAGGATTTCAATAAAAAATATAAAGATAGCTTTCCTGTTGTGGCTATGTAGTTATCAGCAACTTTTTGTTTTAAAACTCATTAAGAAGAAAGGTCTACAGTGAAGCTTTCACTTTGTATTAAATAAAAATCAAACATCTCTTTGGAGTTGTACCAGAACAGATTAAAATACATGTCATTGCTTTTACCCCACATGCCTTGCAATCCAGAAATATTAATGAATCAGGGTTTTGGTTTTTATTAGGAGAAATCCAATTTAAAATCTGGATCATACAAGAAACCAGAAAATTTTTCTTTGGGAGTTATAACAAAACATTATTTTAAAAAATAAACTGTAAGAATGGAAGGAGGCTAGAAATAAAAGACTGGCTCCCACATCTCATAGATTGTTTTTTGTTGCTTGTTTTAATTGTGTGTGTATGTATTTGTGTGGTGCTGCGGATTGAAACCATGAACTTCTATTTGTTTTAAATATTGAAACAAAATTTTGTTGTTGTTAAACTGTATGGCAAAGCAGAATTTATCTTACTACATGATCTCAAAATATACTCCAAATTGTAGTTATCAAGAAACTGTGCTATTGACATAAAAATAGATAGATTTGAAAACCGGATAAAAAACTACAGAAATGTGTTCAGATATTTATAGCCAACTTATTTTCAACAAAGATGCTAAGAACACAATGGATAAAGGATAGTGCTGGAGCTATCCATATGCAGAAGAATAGAGTTAGATCTCTCTGTACCACATATAAATATCAACTCAAAACGTATTAAAGAGTTGAATGTAAAGCTTAAAACAATGAAGCTATTAAAGGAAACATAGGAAAGGGCTCCCTGACATTGGTGTGTCAAACAATCTTTGGATGATGTTACCACAAACTTAAGCAATATAGCCAGATAAATAGGATCTTGTAAAATTAATAACTTTCCATGCAGAAAAGAAACAATGGATGGAATGAAGAAATTACTTACAGAGTGTGAGAAAATATTTGCAAATTGTGTGTTTTACAAATTAATATCCAAAAATACATAAGAAATTCAAACGTCTGTTGAAAAACAATCTGACTTAAAAGCGGACAAAGGCCTGAATAGTATTTCTTAAAAATAGACACACAAATAGCCAGCGGGCAATATGAAAGAATGCTTAACATCATTATTCATTAGAGAAGTGCTAATGAAGTCACAAGCACTGTTATCAAAAGACAATACAATGGAGTGCCTGCAGAAGCCCCTTCCTTTGTCTGGAGGAGTGAATATTTCTGCAAGCAGGGAGGGATCCCAGGTTCCTGAGGCACCTCGGCCTGCGCCCAGCCGCGCCTAGCCATCGGAGTGCAGAGGAGGAGCTGCGCGGATCCAGAGTGCCTGCAGAAGCCCCTTCCTTTGTCTGGAGGAGTGAATATTTCTGCAAGCAGGGAGGGATCCCAGGTTCCCGAGGCACCTCGGCCTGTGGTGAGTGGCCAGCACAGTCTGCCCAAATCTCAGACTGTTCCGGACCCCTCAGGCTTCTGGGTGCAGTGAAGTGGAGCAGTGGGTTAGACGCCACTACAGCCGCCTCCCCATCCCGGCTACACCTGGAGGTCTGCGGAGCTCACCGGGTGGGCGGGCCTGCACTATTCCCACCCCCCCAGCCCAGCCGCGCCTAGCCATCTGCATGCAGAGGAGGAGCTGGGCGGATCCAGAGTGCCAGCAGAAGGCCCTTCCTTTGTCTGGAGGACTGTGGATATCTCTGCAAGCAAGGAGGGATCACAGGCTCCTGAGGCACTGAGGCCTGTGGTGAGTACCCTAACCCGGCTGCGATTCAAGAGCTGTGGATCTACCAAGGGGCAGGTGGGCGCACAGTGTCCCTGAGGCCCAGCTTGTCTGGAACCCCGGAGTTCTGAACAAGCAGAGGAGGGCCATCGGTTCTGCAGGCCCAATGGCCTGGGGTAGAGTGGTGCCAGAGTCTCAGTAGCTGCAAACATAGAAGCGGATTTTCAACAGATCCTGAGGAGGCTTTCAAATAACACTTGAAACACAGAAATATAGGAAAATGACAAAACGAAAGACCAAATTACAACCTCAAACCTCCAGCCCATCTCAAGAAACCCTAGGAGGAATGTATTTAGAAGAAAATATATCCCATCCTCCTCATATATCAGACACAATAGCTACTGAAGTTGACAAGCAACTCCAGGAAGCTTTAAAGAAATTCAAACTCAAAATAATATCCCAGATAAAAGAAGAAATGATAAAAGAAATGAAAGAGATTCTAAATATATCTAAAGAAAACACAGATAAAAAATTGGAGGAACTAAACAAAAACATAGAATCCCTAGATGAGCAATATAAGAAACCAACAGAATACATAATGCAGATGCACAGAGATATACAGGAAATAAAAAACTCCACTGAAAGTTGTAAAAACCACCTTAATGAAAGTGAAGATAGAATTTCAGACCTTGAAGACAGGATTGCAGCTAGTGAACAGGAAAGGAAAGATCTTTTAAAAATAACAAGGAATCAGGAAACAACAATTCAACAACTGCAAGATGATGCAAAGAAGAATAACATAAGAATGATAGGGATTAATGAAAAAGAAGGAGACAACATAAAGGATATCAAGAGGATATTTAGAGAAGCAATAGCTGAAAACTTCCCAAGCATGAGATCAGAAACTGACATCAGGATCAGTGAAGCATATAGAACTCCAAATAGTTATAACCAAAATAAAACTACACCCAGACATATAATAATCACCATCCCAGAAATCCAACACAAGAATAGATTATTAAAAGCTGTCAGAGAGAAAAGACAGATCACTTATAAAGGAAAACCTATCAGAATCACAGCAGACTTCTCATCACAAAGAATAAAATCAAGAAGAGCATGGAGTGAAGTATTCCAGATCCTAAAGCAAAATGATTTCCAACCTAGACTGATATATCCTGCAAAACTATCATTTAAAATAGATGGTGAAATACAATACTTCCATGACAAAGAACAGCTGAAGAACTTCATGAACACCAAACCAACCCTGCAAAAAATATTGAAAGACAGTTTAGATACACAAAGGAAAAAACCACTAAGCAAAGCAGATAATTAAACAGAACAGAAAGATAAAGATGCAACAGCAGAGACATAAGAATCCTACAATTAACCAACATTTCACAGTAATAACCATTAATGTAAATGGTCTCAATGCACCAACCAAAAGAAACAGACTAGCAGAATGGATCAAGAAACAAAATCCAACCATATGCTGTTTACAGGAAACCCATCTAACCCAGAAGGATACTCACAGACTGAAAGTCAAAGGATGGAAAACAATTCTTCATGCAGCAGGAATCCAAAAAAAGGCAGGAGTAGCCATTCTGTTTGCAGACAACGTGAACTTTAAACCAACAATAACTATAAAGGATAAAGAAGGTCACTACATACTCGTAAGGGGAAAACTCCAAGAGGAAGAGATAACTATCTTAAATATATACGCACCAAACTCCAGAGTGCCCAGTTATATAAAACAATTATTAACAGAAATGAAAACTCAAATTATCAGTAACACAATTGTAACAGGAGACCTTAATACGCCATTGACACCAAGGGACAGATCGACCAGACAGAAAATGAGTAAAGAAATAACAGAACTGAATCATACCTGTGAACAAATGGGTTTGATAGACATATACAGAATGTTCCACCCAACAACATCAGAATAGACATTCTTCTCAGCAGTACATGGATCATTTTCTAAAATAGACCATATATTAGCTCACAGAACATATTTATACAAGTGCAAAAGAGCTGAAATCATCCCTTGCATGTTATCGGATCACAGCGCTCTGAAATTAGAAATTAACGATAAAAGATACTGCAAAAATCCCACAAACACATGGAAACTGAATAACACACTCTTGAGTAATCAGTGGGTCACAGAAGAAATTAAAGAAGAAATCAAACAATACCTAAAAGAAAATGAAAATGCAGATACAACTTACCGGAATCTGTGGGATGCAATGAAAGCCGTCCTGAGAGGGAAATTTATTGCACTGAGTTCCCACATCAGGAAAACAGAACGAATACAAATAAATAACTTGATGCTACACCTCAAACAGCTAGAAAAAGAAGAGCAAGTCAAGCCCAAAGACAAAAGAAGAGAGGAAATTATAAAAATCAGAGCAGAAATCAATGCAATAGAGACTAAGAAAACAATCCAAAGAATCAACAAATCAAAGAGTTGGTTCTTTGAAAGAATAAATAAAATCGATAAGCCCCTAGCCAACCTTATTAAAAAAAGGGAAGAAAAAGCTCAAATTCATGCAATAAGAAATGAAAAAGGAGAAGTCACTACAGACCCAATAGAAATACAGAAGATCATCAACACCTATTTCGAAAACCTCTACTCTCAAAAGTTTGATAACACAGAAGAAATAGACAGATTCTTAGAAGCATATGAAGTGCCAAAGCTAGATCAAGAGGATGTAAAATTGTTGAATAACCCAATCTCGGTTACTGAAATTGAAAATGTAATTAAGTCCTTACCCACCAAGAAGAGCCCAGGCCCAGATGGATTCACTGCAGAATTCTACAAGAAATACAAAGAAGACCTAATGCCGACACTCCTCAAACTATTCAATGAAATTGAAAGGGAAGCAATCCTTCCTAAGTCATTCCTGGAAGCAAATATTACTCTAGTACCAAAACCTGAGAAAGACCCAACTATAAAAGAGAACTATAGACCGATCTCCCTAATGAACACAGATGCAAAAATCCTCAATAAAATATTGGCAAATAGGATCCAGCAAATCATCAAGAAGATTATACACCATGACCAAGTGGGATTCATCCCAGGAATGTAAGGATGGTTCAACATATGCAAATCAATAAATGTAATCCACCATATCAATAAAGCCAAAAATAAGAATCACATGATCATTTCTATAGATGCAGAAAAAGCCTTCGATAAGGTCCAACATTTATTCATGATAAAAACTCTACAGAAAATTGGAATAGATGGTCTTTACCTCAATATAATAAAGGCCATTTATGACAAACCAACAGCCAGCATCATACTAAATAGCCAAAAATTGAAAGCCTTTACTTTAAAATCAGGCACAAGACAAGGATGTCCTTTATCACCACTCCTATTTAATATAGTACTGGAAGTACTAGCCAGAGCAATTAGGCAAGAAAGAGAAATAAAATGGGTTAAGATAGGAAAAGAAGAAGTTAAGTTGTCATTGTTTGCAGATGACATGATACTCTACATAGAAGACCCCCTAAGCTCCATTGAAAGACTCTTAGATACAATAAATAAATTCAGTAATGTGGCTGGATACAAAATCAATACTCAGAAATCAATAGCATTCCTATACACAAACAACAAAATCACAGAGAGGGAAATAATGGAAACTGGACTATTCACATTAGCAAGCAAAAAAATGAAATATTTAGGAATTACTCTTATGAAAGAAGTGAAAGACTTATACAGTGAAAACTATAATACACTGAAAAAGGAAATTGAAGATGATCTCAGAAAATGGAAAGACATCCCTTGCTCATGGATAGGAAGAACAAACATTGTGAAGATGGCCATTCTCCCAAAACTCTTATACAGATTCAATGCAATCCCAATAGAAATACCATCAACATACCTTATAGATCTAGAGAAATCACTCCTAAATTTCATCTGGAACCAGAAGAGACCTAGAATCGCAAAAGCAATTCTAAGCAGCAAAGACAAAGCAGGAGGCATCACAATCCCTGACTTGAAATTATACTACAAAGCAACAGTAGTAAAATCAACATGGTATTGGAATCAAAACAGAGCTGAAGATCAATGGAATAGATTAGAAGATACAACCACAACTAAAACACACTCAACCACCTTATCTTTGATAAAGGAGCCAAGCAGGTTCACTGGAAGAACGACAGTCTCTTTAATAAATGGTGCTGGAAAAACTGGCTCTCCATTTGCTGAAAACTAAAGCTAGACCCATGTCTATCACCATGTACTAAATTAAAATCTAAATGGGTCAAAGATCTGAATATTAAAACAGAAACGCTAAATCTATTGGAAGACAAATTGGGTAGAAACCTTGGAGACATAGGAGTAGGTAGAGAATTCATGAACAGGACTCAAACTGCACAGGAAATACTTCCCAGAATCAATAACTGGGACCACTTCTTATTAAAAAGTTTCTGCATGTCAAAAGAAATCTCCAGCATAGTGAAAAGAAAACCCACAAACTGGGAAAAGATTTTAGTGAACTCTCTCTCAGACAAGGGACTCTTGTCTAAAACATATAAAGAATTAAAAAAACTCAGACCTCCAAAATTCAAAGATCCAATCCAAAAATGGGCATCTGAGATGAATACGCAATTCTCAGATGAAGAAATGCAAATGGCAAATAAATACATGAAAAAATGCTCATCATCATTGGTCATTAGAGAAATGCAAATTAAAACCACACTGAGATACCATCTCACTCCTGAAAGAATGGCCAGGATCAAGAAAACCAACAACAACAAATGCTGGAGAGGCTATGGGGAAAAAGGAACTCTCCTGCACTGTTGGTGGGAGTGTAGACTGGTACAGCCTTTGTGGAGGTCAGTCTGGAGGTTTCTCAAAAAGTTGGGATTGGAAATCCCATTTATTCCAGCTATTCCACTTCTAGGCATATTCCCAGAAGAACTGAAAGCATCATACCACAGTGATATATGTGCACCTATGTTTATAGCAGCACAATTTGTAATCGCCAGATCTTGGAAACAACCCAAGTGTCCATCAACTGAGGAATGGATAAAAAAGTTGAGGTATTTCTATACAATGGAGTATTATTCAGCTATAAAGAAGGATCACATTGAGATATTTATCAATAAATGGGCTCAGCTTGAGACCATACTCATAAGTGAAATAAATCAATCTCGCATGTATGAATACCGAATAGTTTCCCTAATGTAAGTAATGATTCAAATATATAAAAATATGTGATAATCATGATTCCCCATTATGTGGCCTTGAAGCCTTATAAAATTTTTATTTATTAATTAGAAAGGCTTTATTCTGGGCTTCTTGTTATGGAAATATCTGAAGCTATAGTATATGAAGTTTTATCCAAATATTTTTAGGAAAAAGACAGACACTATGGTAACTACTATTCTTTAAAAAAATTATTTAGCTATTTCTTATGTTTATTTTAATTAAGGGAAAAATTTAAAAAATTAGGATATATAATAGTAACTCTTTTCGATCTCCTATTAACTTGTTTTGAAGTCCTGTAATACTCCCACGATCTTGTTTTGACTGATTAGACTCTGTTCCATTCTGTGCGATAGTAGCAAGTCTGAGGGTATAGACAACTAATTTGAAGGCAATAAGATTCACAAAGATGCCCATTCTGGTTTGACTATTGTCTCCTTTGGAAGTCCTGTAATGTTCACAATGCCTAAGTTTTATTGGTCTTGTTCTCTACTGTTTTGTCCAACTTTATAATATCTAATGAGATAGACAATTCCTTTTAAGGAAACAAGAGACAACGTTGATAACCATTGTTAATAACCTTGTACTCTGTTCTACATCATGTGCTATGTCTAGCCTTGGTTTTGACTTACAGCTTTGTTTTGCCATATTTGACTTTATTCTCCCCCCCCCAAAAAAAGTAATAAGAACTAAGGTGTAATAAAATCCAAAATGTGTAAATTTTGTTGTAAAAAAGAGAGGGAGGGAAAAAAAAAGGAGCTCTAACGGATATAACAGCAAGTGTGTTTAGCGGTGTTAAATAGCTGACTATATTAATGTTTTTGGATCATCGAACACAGCTGTTTGCAGTCTCTCTGTTTGAATGTCTACTTTGTATTCTTTGATACTGTGATTTGAGCAACTATTTCCAAGATGATAATATGTAATCTATTAACAGGTGATTTCTTACTGTTATGTTTTTTTTTGTAGTTCTGTATTATGTGTAACCTTACGCTGCTTTGTTTTGTTTTGTGTTTTTCTCTTTTTCCTCTTAAATAAAAAAAAGACAATACAATGTTCATGGAAATATAAATTATTACAACTATTATGAAGAACAATGTAGAAGCTCCTTCAAAAATTAAAATTATAACCAATGGGTAGTTCAGAAATCTCAGTACTGGTATATATGTACAGAAAGGCAATCAGTATGTTGAAAAATATCTGTACTGGCATATTTCTTGCAGCATGATTCAAAACAGCTAAGAAATAAGCACAATCTAAGTACCCAACACCCAATAAATGAACAGAAAAAATGTGATTATACACACACACACACACAAATATATAAGGAGTTGAAATCTTATTTGTGGCAGTATATATGAATTTGGAAGATGCTGTATTATGAGAAATAAGCCAGGCAGAGAAAGATACATGCCACACTACTTCACTTATATGTGGAATCTTTTAGTTGAGTTTACAGTAGTAGTGTAGAATGATGGACCTACAGGTTGACAAGCTGAGGTGCAGCATGGTGAGGCTAGGGGAAGATTGGTCAATGATTATGAAATTACAGACATGGATGGATAGAAGGAGTAAGTTCTACTGTTGTCTTGCACAGCAGAATGACTGTGTTTAACAATATTGTACTATTCATATGCAACTAAATAAGAGAGTTTTTGAATGTTCTTACCACAAAGAAATGATTAAAGTATGAGGGCATGAATGTGTTAAATGCCCTTATTTGAATATTACAGGGTTTACCGGAATTAAAAAGCAGCATGTACCCTATTAGTATGTGCAATTATGTATCAGTTAAAAACAATGAAAAAAATTTAAATTGCAGGGAAAAATATAAAACAAAAGAAATTTATATTTGTTTTCCTTCACTTAATTCTTTGAGTCTGCTTCCTTAATTGTTCTGATTTAAAAAGCAAATAAGAAAGAATTAAGTAAAATGGGCCATGAATCCTAAAAGATACAATTTTTAAATTAACTATTGTCTTAATTGTACATATTTAGGTGCAGTGTGATCATCTGATGCAGGTATTCAATGTATAATGATCAAATCAAGGTAGTCATATAACTTTCACTGGAAGCTATAGTAGTTTCATAGGGATGTTACAACAAAGCTCTATAAACATGGTGCTTAACACTAAAGGAATTTATTCTTATAGTTCTAATGTCTGGGAATCCATGCTCAAAGTAGTGGCCAGGATTACCTTTTAAGATCTCAGCATATATGAATCCCACTCACCTGTCTTATGATAATCAGGCTTTTACTGTAGCTTCTGTAAATTCTGTACTTGAGTATCTTGTTTCATGATTAAGAACAACCCTGCATTTCACTGGTTAGCTGACGAGATAGAAGAACTGAATGAATACCAACATTAATTTAGAGGTAGCTGTATTTTCTTCTTAGAATGTTATCAAACTCTGTAATTTGATGTTTGTCTATATCAAAATCCAGGAGAAAATGGAGCATTTTGTGAACTGCATAATGTACCAAAGAGTACATAAAATAAGCACTTGATAATCTAATATAATAAATTGAACCTTGGCTAATGTTCAGGTCTCATTTGACTTTGTAGCTATTTTATTCCACCTCACCAGTGTATGTGAAAATCACAATTTGTATCCTGGATTGACTTGTTGGAATCTGCAGTACTAGAAGAGTCACAGACAGTCTTGCCTCTTCTTAGTAGATTAGAGCATGATTCGTCTTGCTTTGGTCTCTAGAGTCTTTAGCTGTTCTTCAAGCTGTTGAGCAAAAAGATAATCCAGAAATATGGAGTGAGAAAATTTTATAGTGGAGCAGTATTTATCATCAAAATGGCTTCCTTGCAGAACCCAAGCCACTATTTTGTATTTCTACAGAAATAACAGTAACAATGATAATACTAATTGAACCCTAACTATATATATATATATATATATATATATATATATATATATATATATTCTCTATATCTGTCTATCATATATCTATCAATCATCTATCTATATATCATCTATCTTTGTTTCTTCAAGCAGAATCTCATTATGTAACCCTTTCTGGATATGATCTCCTGCCTCAGCTTCCATAGGGCTGGGTTTACAGATGTGCACCATCACATCTGGCTTTATCTTCTTTATTTATATCACTTAGTTTATCTATATACTGTATCTGTGTAGTGTTTGTTTTTTGAAAACTCATCTTTTTCTACTCCTTTCCTTAGGTATGGTAACATTATATTCCCAACATTAAGATATTTCTGTAAAAGAAGTATTTCTTTATAATAAATAATGTAAGACTTGTTTACATGGGACTTTGAACAATGCTATTTTCCTGTAGAAAAAAAAACTTCAAATTTTCTATATCCTTTAAGAGGTCTGATTAGGATTTAGGATTTATTAAATGTTGATGGAAATCTCAAATTTATTGTAAGTATTTAACCACCTGCAGAGTGAAATGTGCTGTCCATGGTTGCTGGTAATATTCTATCTCAATGATGTCTAAAAAATAAAAATATATCCTTTATCTTTGTGCTCAAAGAATCTCATGATTTCTTTCAAATAATTAACTATTTTTATAGCACATTTTTTTTTGGAATTTGGCAATTCAAATTTCACTCTTGATTCTTTCTTCCCATTTTGCAGTTCTAAGCCCAGTCAGTCTCACCTGGAGGTCCACACATCCCAAGCCAGATGGCTCACTGTTGTGCTGTAGCCCCTGGAATCTCTGGCATCCCAACTTCCTGCAGAAGCAGGCAGTCAGCACTGTTTACTTGGAATTTTTCAGAGAATGTCTTCAGAGATTTGATGGTGACCAAAGCTGCTTCCTCACTTTTGGTGAAAGTCGCCACTTCATATTTAGAGGGACTGGATAACTACTGTGTCCTGAGAAAAAGTGGGTATAAAAATACGAGGAAAGCAAGGAAGCAAAATCACACTGGCTGTAAAACAAACCAACACAAAACTCTTTCAGGATTATCTAGTTATAAACACAGCTTACTAATTCAACTTCACTTCATCTCAAACATAGTTACTAATGGTGATATAGTCTAGGTGCTTTGGGGGAAACAAAAAAGTTTTGCAGTGAAGCAGTTTACAATATACATGGTGATAAGACTCAAATATATGAGATAAGCAGAAATTGCAATGATTTATAAATTTGTGTAAAAGTATTTGTTACAAAAATTCAGTGAAGAGAGAAGAGAATCTCAGTAGAGTAGGAAAAGAAGAGGGAAAAAGGAAATATGTATTCCTGGATAGCTGGGCATGATGGCATAGCCCTACAATCTCAGCACTCTGGAGGCTGAAGTAGGAAGGACACTAATGTGAAACCAGCACGGGAAATTTAGCAAGGCCCTGTCTCAAAACAAAGAAAGCTGGAGTACAGTTCAAAGTTCCCTTGGTTCGATTCTAAATATGAAAAAAAAAAAAAAAAGAGATTATCCTTGAATAATTGAAACTGTTTATACAGACAGAAGGCAAGTGCCTGGGAGCACCAGGAATATTCTAATGAACACTTTGAAATGACATGGAGCCAGTGCTGGAAGAAACAAAGAGATCTTCCTAGATTGCTACCTCCGTGTTTATGGAGAGAGAAAAGATTTTGGTTAAAATGAGATAATTTTAAGCTTTCAGTGAAAACGATTTAATTTCTTAGGAATCTAATATCATGGAAACACTGCTTTGGGAAGACTGACCCCTCTGTACTGCTAGAGGGTCCATGATGGAGAGAAGACATGAGAGACTATAAAGAAATAGAGCAGGGCTGGGGGTATAGCTCAGCAGCTCAGTGCCTGCCTGATAAGCACAAGGTCGTGAGCTCAATTCCCAGTACACAAAGCAAAACAAGAAAACAGAGCAGTAATTCAGATCTAAAAAGGAAGGTTAGAAATTTGTGATGGGGGAATGGGAAATATGTAAGTTAGAAATGCTATCTCAGTGGTTAAACTTCTAGAATATGGTATGTGTCTACCTGTGCATCTCCATATTGATTCCTCTTCCTAGCCTCTCTCCACAGACCTGAGTGGGAGAGAAGAGATGGGTCAGGCTACATAGTGAGATACATGAGGGGCACATTGGATGTCACCCCACTCTTGGCAAAAAGAGTCAGTCCAGGGGCTCATAATAGAATGTCTCAGTTTCTTGGGTGTTCCCATGACATCTCTAGTGGATTCAGTCCTCTCTGAAGAAGAAGAAAAAAATAATCTTTAGCTTGGAGATGGTTTCAAAATCTTATCCATGAATGATGAATGTAATTAGAGTTGACCTAATGAACTGGCACAGATGAAGTGAAACATTAAATCGTCATCACAAGCAAATCCTTGTCAAGAAATTAAATTAAACTTCTAAACCATCACAGACTTGTGTGTATTATATACAAGGGATTATTGAAAACACAGTGCTTATTTTTTAAAAAGTATTACAATTAGAAGACACATTGCCATAAGTCTCAAAATACTTCCGGTACTTTAAATACGTTTATCTTGTGGTTCATACCACTTCTTGAAAGTAGGAAACAATTCTGGAAGTCTTCTTTCAAGAGTGTCTTTTTGAAGTGATAAAAGAGATACAGTGAATGCTGCTGCACAGTGCCATCCAACAGAAAGTTGGTCTTGCAAAAACACAACAGTGTTACCTCGTCCAACTTATTCATTGGATTGGGCACTGTATGACTTTAGCTCTTCTCCAAAGTCAAAAAGACTGCGAAAGGTAAATGTTTTGAATTGATTCAGGGCATCAAGGCAGCCATGATAATGCAATTAAAGACATAAAAAAGGATTCCCACAATGGCTTCAGAAAGTGGCAAGAATGGTGGGAGGATTTTGAGGGGAATTAAAAGCAATGTGTCTTTTGCTGTCATTTTTAAAAAATTGAAATACATATCTTGGTTTTTGATCATACCTTGTATTTGTGTGGCCATAGCAAATGAGGGATATAAAGTCAGCAATGTATAGATTGATAGAATAATCTATTTTACTCAGAATTTAATTGTTGGATGTGTGCCAATTATTTTTATGGTCATTATAGTTGAGGCACCATGAAAGGTGTGAGCTCAGAAGAGGTAGCCTCTCTTCTTTGGACCATTATTGTTAAGAGGTTAGTTTTGCAATAGCAGCTCATGTCTTCTTTTATGATCTTACTGTCTAGTGATTCAAGCAACTCACTTTGTCTTGCATGATTTTCTCCTAGGACAAAGACATAGGTCCATAAAGCTTTGGGACAGACTAGTCTACCCTGAGTGTCTGAAATGGAGTCTCAGGCTGTTTCTAGTCAAAATAGAGCACTGTGAGCAATATGGTACCTTAAAAGAGCTGAAAGGAAATTCTAAAATCGCACACCCAAGCTTGTGAACTGTCCTCACGCTAACTGCAGGTTAAGAATCCCAGTGTGCATTTGCAATAGTAGAGGTAAGACCACAGCCCTATAATTTCCCCAAAGACCTGACCCTTTAGGTTCCAGTGAGAAATACCAAAATAAAATATCAGGAAAACCGCAATTAATTTTCAACAGGGAGTCATGGCTCTGTGATGTCTCATTTGTGAAGGAGGCATTGAGAAGGTGCTTATACATACAGTGACAGGCAGTAACATCTCTAGGAGAGCTATGGTGACAGGATCACCATACAGGTATACAGGGTCATCTCATCACCTACCCTACTTTGTAAGGACCAGAGGCAGAGTCTGAAACACTCCAACATGCATTAGCCGGAGTCTGCTCACTCTCTTCTCCTTCGGTGTGGTCACTAGAAGGTTTATTTTGTTCCATCATGTTATTGATTTCCCTCTTCTTCCACTGTAAAATTGTGAAATCTATTTCAATTCATCTTCTCACTTTTAATAATAGACTAGGGTTTGGGATTTTTATTTAACATTGTTTTCAAGTATCAATTTGTTGCTCGATTCCAGGAGGCTTAGAATTTACCACTCCTTTTGGAGGACTCAACAGAAGTCTCATTCTTTTTAAAATATGACAACCTTCAGGGACCAGAACAGGATTAGAGAAGGGTTACCTTCATTGCACTGTTTGGCAGTGATCCGGAGTGTTGAAAAAATCCATTTTTCTTTTGCTTCCTTGAGAGTCAGTTGAAAGCATCCATTATGTGTGCACTGTCTACAAATGCACACATTTGTGCTTAGCTTGAGAGAAGGACTTGAGTTCAAATGCAGTGAGCCTGTCCAACACTAGAGATACTGAAACACAAAGGCTCTCTCACTTTTGGAGCTCACTTTCCACATAGCCTCCAGACATTCATCTGTGCAACTCAGTGGAGGGAATTGTTGGGGGAACCTCATTGATGGGGAAACAATACTTGACACTTCAGTATTCTCTAGTCAGCAAATATAATGTCTCTTAAAAAAAGAGTAATCTCTCCATTTTATTGGTTTCACTAGAGTTACAATTTTCACTTCTAATAAAAAATTTTTTGGAACCTCCAAATCTCTCCACCATTGAAACTGCATTTCCTGACCGACTTCTTCAGATTTACCTCCACTGATTTCTTTCCAGCCTCCCCTTCTTCTCCCTTTTTAATGTGTAGTATGAAAGTTCTTCTGTCGTTTTATGTTGTCATTTATATTTCCATTTTTGTGGATCTTTATCTTACTACTATCTTTTTGCTACCAGAAAAGGTGAGTTTCTGGGTATTATCTTGATGGGATGAAACATGAATTTTTGTGATTCATGAAAGAGTCCAGAATATCAGAGTAGCTATTTTTAGGATCTTGAAATAACATAGATAAACACAGAAAATATGGAAATAATTATATTACCATGTGTTTCCCTGACTTCCAAAATGTTTCCCAAAGGTGCAGTATGAACCGTCTCTGTGTTTATGATTCAACTTCATTTGATACTCTGAAGAGGAAATTTTGATGGATTTATGAAATAACACATATTAGAGAATTATTTACTATTTAATTAACATTATTGAGGAATCATAGGGCAATATACTAAAATATCTTCAAATTTTCATGAAGCCATTGACTTTTCTTATTGTTGAGTGGGACATTTTATTGAAAATAAAGGCAATGCAATACTCTTAATCAAAGAGGTGTTGATTTGAGTTCACCAGAGGATATTTAGGTGGTAAGTCAGGGTTTTTCTTTTGAGGTAATTTCTTACCCCTGATAAGATAGCTGATGGCTTTGGACTTGATTTTATCTATCAGCTGTTTTGTCTCATTATGATAGTTCAGAACATAGATGTTAGGGACAAGAAACACCATGTTTCTCACTGCTATAGGGCATCTGGAGAAGATTCTGGAAGTTGTGTAAGGCAGAGCCTCATACTATCTTCTGGGAAATGAGTCAGAGGAACACAGAGCTTGTTTATGTTGGGTTAGAAAGATAGATTACTAGATAACTGAGAAGCCATGTTACCTATGAAAGGAAGGACAATAAAGGACAAAAAGCAAACACAAGAAATGAGAAGCAAAGGTGAGAAAAATAGAGGATTTAGGAACGTTCAGAAAGCAGGAGAGAAACTGAATAGTGGATGATGACACTTTTTCAAATGGATCTCATGTCTGAACTATCAGTCAGTTTAAGTTTAGAGCACATCAAAGCACAGTATGCAGCATAACATTTATTCAACCCCTTTCTCACTGAGACATAGTGGGGTCCTTAGTTTAGTGCTCTTTTCTCTCAAACCAGTATTAAGTGTCAGGGATTTCATTACTCATGGTAGGTGGAGCCTCAAGCATTAGAATCATGGAGAGGCCAGTTGTTTCCCCTGAGCTGAGAGACTCACCTCAAACTGAAAATATTGTCTTCCCAGATTTTTCAACACATTTAAAGGAAGTTTTGTGACAGCTTCAGGATATAATGTAAGAAAACAAGCACATGAAAAGGAAGGAGAAATGTGTGGAATGTTCTGTTTTTGTTATGAATATTTTTCTTTACATGATCTTGATTCAGTGTTTCATTTTTGTTGAAATATATATATATGCATATATGTATGTATTCAAGTTTTTCATAAAGCTGTGAATTATCTCTCAATAAAGTTTCTGTTCATCATAATTTGTGCTCTGTTTCTATAGTGCTGATTTCCTACAAGAGGTTGTGACCATCTTTCTGGGTCAGCCTGACTCTCCTCTCTCTGCATCCAGTCATCTCGCTGTTATTCACGAAGATAGGGAACAGTGGATGCTGGAACGAGCATGTGAGAAAATATAGTTTGTTTGACAAGATAGATTGGTAAACCATTTTACTGAAACTTAATTCCTTACCAACCAAACATTATTCTGTTTTTGGGGGGGTTGGTTTAAGAGTTGAAGGTAGAAAGAGTAAAATTCATTTATTCTAAGAAATTGGCCAGATCTGTAGCTCAGTGGTAGAGCACTTGCCTAGCATGGAAGAGGCTCTGAGTTTTACTTATAGCATCCTCTGACAGAAGTAAGGAAACAAAGAAATCAATAAATGATATAAGAAAATTGCCCTGCAGTAGGGAGCCTTCCTAGTGATTATATTATAATATATATTTGATCATATGAGTAATTTATTTAGTGATAAAGACATTGATTATGAAAAAAACTAGAGATTCTGAAGCTTTGTTTTATAAACTTTTGTTCTACAAGCAATCCTCTTCTGGTAATGAAGAGGATTTACTCTCAAGTATTTACTCTCAAGTATTTGGAGATTAAATTAAGACATTTTCAGTTATTATTCAGCTTATTTTGTTGTTCATAATTATTAACTTTTCACTATATAGAATACTTTTAGGAAAAAGTTAATAAACTTTCTGGGTCTCCAGAGGATCCAAGTTTATTAAATATTGAGCAGAGGTTTAATAAGAACTTAATAATTTTCCCTAATTAAGGAGTGCCTCTCTTCTCAAGGATAAATTGAAGTTTGATTTTTTTTTCATTCAACAGGGACAAACATTTTGGGACCCTAAGAGTTAAGAACCAGTGTAAGGATATCACAAATCCTTTTGCCTTCCAAACAGAATACTGAAATAACATTTACTAACATGGGAATTAGAAAGATTTTCTTCCCCATGTAAAGATGGAAAACTTCATGTTAAAGCAACCTGCAGGTATAAGGTAGTAGTATATGGCTCTTTCACAGCAAGACATTCAAAAGTGCCACAGGAGGAGAGACCGTCTCTGCATTTGTACCACCTTTGTCTGATTTCATTAAAAGACAAAAACAGGAAACATAGTTGAATTGAGAAATGAAAACTGCCACCTGAAAGAAAAAAAAACAAATCTTAGGAACTTATCAAAACTTTTATAGTCAGTACCACATTGACGAACTTACAAATTCTTCTTTAAACTTAAATTCTAGAATTGAAATTCATCTAGTTTGAGCCAAACAGTTATCATTTGGGCTATCCTCTCAATGGAGTTATGCTTAACATTCTTTGATACTATATAAAGAATCTTTAGGTGAAGGCAACTAGTAGGATTTAGAATCTCTAGGGAAAAGCTTGTTATCCTGGGATGCTAAATATGACTGTTATATAAATGGACTTCAGGGACTAGAAATTTTATACACTTACATGTAAGTAAATATGAATCTTTATCACTGTAGAGTTCCAAGATTTCATTAGCAGGAGTATATGACCAAAAACTTGATTTAATTACCTGATTTGCATTGTTTGTATGCATTTAATTTGCTTTGTTTTTAAAAGCTAATCACTTTTAAAAAGGGGGGGATTGAGATAAAAGAGGACATAACAACACAACAATACAGGTCAGAACAGAAAAATTTAAGCAACATAGTGTTTCATCACAAGATAAGCCGACTTAATAGTAGTTAGCATAGTGTCTCTTTCCTTGAAATATTTGAGTATAACTTTGTATACTATAGCATCAAACATATCAAGACAGTGCAAAACCATTCAAGATGATGAAAGTATTACAAGGTATTTAGAACCAGGTAGCAGAAAATGAACGATGATTTCTATACTATCTCTTTGCCTATAAAATTTTTTGTTTATACTATCACATATACTAAAATCCAATAAGATACAACATGATAAAATCAATGGAGACAGAAGAACAACATTTTAAAAAAATTATTTATTATTATTATTTTTTAAGGGAAAATTTTTTAAAAATTAGCAGGATATATTATAGTAACCTTTTTGATCTTATTAACTCGATTTGAAGCCCTGTATTGCTCTCATCATCTTGTTTTGACTGATTTTACTCTGTTCTGTTCTGTTTGATAGTATCAAGTTTGAGGGTATATGCAACTACTTTGAAGGCAATAAGATTCATTATGATGCCCATTCTGGTTTGACTATTATCTTCCTTTGAAGTTCAGTAATGTCTCCAACATTTAGGATTTATTGGTTTTGTTTTGTACTATTTTATTCAATTTTATTATACCTGATGATATAGGCAATCCTTTTTAAGGTAGCAAGAGGCATTATGGTAACCATTGTTGATAATCTTGTATTCTGTTTTTACATCATGTGCTATGTCCATCCTTTGTTTTGACTGACTGCTTTATTTTGTCACATTTGGTTCTATTCTTTCCAAAAAAACGTAATAAGAACTTTGGGAGTAATAAAACCCAAAAATGTGTAAATGCTATTGTAAAAAGGTGAGGGAAAGAAAGTGCTCTAAAGGACACAACTGCAAGTGTGTTTAGGTGTGTAAGATAGATGACCATATTACTAAGTTTTTGTTGGATCATTGAACACAACTGTTTGCTGTCTCGCTCTACTTTGTATGCTTAATTTTGTAACTTGATGAACTATTTCTAAGATGACAATATGTGATATATTAATTAGTGATTTGTTACTGTTTATTTTTTGAAAATCTCTATTACTTGTACCCTTTTAGTTTTGTTTTTTTTTTCTTTAAATAAAAAATGAAAACAAAGCTATTCACTTTCATGGAAATCTTTCTGTAGTTTCAGAAACTCTATCCAAGGTAGATCAATATTTACCTCCAGAAAACAGTGAAAAAATAGATCATCAGAACACTGTTATCAAGATCGTTTAATTCTTTTATGGCAAACAAGAATTACTGAGACACCAACAGAGAAACTCTCATTGGAAGATGTCAGTGACTCTCTATTAAAGGCACACTTTAGATAGAGGAAACACTTCCCAAAAACTGTCAGTCCCTTGAACTACCTTCTCACTTGACAGATGTGCTAGCTGTAGAAAATTATACAGAAAACAAAACTACTTAAGAGGATCCTGCCAGTGAGAGGATGAAGCATGGGTTCACTGATGTACTGATTTACTACTTTTGTCATAAGCCCAATGTTGGGTTCAGAGTGACATTATAATGGGGAAAAACCATAGGCTGTTGGACCACAAGACAAAAACTCTGACATTTGAAAATTAAAGAGGGGAAGTTTATTTTGGTTCATGGCTTAAGAGGGTTTAGTATATGGCTGGCAGGCTACAAGGGAGAAATGACATGGTAGAAGGGCATGGTACAACAAGAGGCTCACCCCATGGCAGTCAGGAAGGAGAGAGACAGAGACAGAGAGACAGAGACAGAGACAGAGAGACAGAGACAGAAACAGAAAAGAAAGAGAAGAAAGAAGAGGAAGAGTAGGAGGAGGAAGAGAAGAAGGACAGAGGAGAGGAGAAAGAACTGGGGAAGAGAGCACACCCTTCCAGGTCATGGCCCTGTGACCCATCACTTCCAACAGGGCTCACCTCCTAAAAGCTGTTTGCAAGCTATGAACTCATGAATGAGTAAACTGACTAATGAGTGTAGCACTTACATGATCTTATCACCTTCTAAAATGTGAACATAATGAGACTTTCAGGGGACATCTTAGATCTAAACCTTAATAACCTTGAAATTCATAGAGATAAACAGAGCCTTAGTTTCACTTCTGGGGCTCAAAATTTACTAAAAAAGAAACATCATATTGAGTTACTTATAATGTCCCATGAATCAAAATTTCTCAGAATGATCAAAAATTTCATCACAATCATTTTTTTCAAAAGTTTATTTTCCAGAATCATTCACTGAACATTTTCTAAAGAGAGAATATCTCTCAAATGTGTGCTTTACAGAACACTGTCCCACTGGTAAGATTTTGTGTCTATTTATTCTCTGCTTGTTGCTTTTACCTTCCTTAACATTGACCCATTGATCTCTCTACTGTCTCTACATTTTTGCCTTTTACGGAGTGCCATGTGATTTTCTCCTCTTGATTACAAGAAGAACTGAAAGAAGTTAATATGATTAGAGAGGAAAAATGAAGAACAGTAATTTTGAGGCCTAGACAGACAGTATGTCATGCAAAATTTTGCATAAGTTAAAGCCTCCATGGCTAGTTGAAATGTAGTGGAAAACCACCAAGAGAATCAAGAAAATTAAGAAATTAAAGCTATATTCCTCCCTTAATATAGATTTTGGAGGCAATTGTGACAGGTGTTACTGATGGGTGTAAAAGATAACAGGGAGAAATAAGTGTAATAGGATTTAGAACTGCATTAAGACACGTTGAAGAATGTTGTACCTTTAGTGTACCTTTAGTGTGATTTGGGCAAGCAGTCATGGACTGAAGCTATGGGGAATTTAAGTTCATGAGTGACATTTGAAATTCTGAACTTAGTTAATTTAAGGTATTTGAGAGACAGTACATTAGTTTTCCATTGCTACTGTAACAGCCTCACACTTTGGGCCTGAAAATAACACAAATTTATTCTTTAATCTGAATACTAACATATAACTATAAACTTTTAGACACGTGTTTAAAAATAGTAGATATATATATATATATATATATGCTCAATAGAATTATACCGATGAGTGCTTGATCTAATTAAGAAACATATTTTATATCCAAGGGAATTCTTTAGATGTATTTTCAGAATTGAGCCTCCTAGTGTTAATGGAATATGGGCAGAGAGGGAGAATGGGTTTTCCCATGATGTGTTTATACCAAGAATGAAAATTTAATTTTGAAATTAAAGTTAAGATACACAGATTGTCAGGTTTTACTCAATAATAGTTATTTAAAAATTTGTTTATATTGAAATATTATGAAAGTCTTTCTTTTGTATGGTTTCTAGAAAATTTATTCAAAATGCCTATCAGAATGAAGTTATCAGTGCATTAGATGATTCCACATACAGCAAGACATTTTATTTATTCAGTGATTGATGTGATACGTTGTCTTCTCCTGAAAGCAAAAGGTAAGGTGAGGACTCTAGATCATTCATTTCAGGCAATAAGAATGGGAGATCAGGAGACTGTATAAGAAAATATAAGCTAAGTTAGGGGTTACTGGGCCTTATCCAGGAGAAAATGGGAAGCTGATTTCCAGGGGACATCATGAGAGGTATCTGAATTGTTTCTCAGAGCTCCCTGACAAGAGGCTGGAACACAGGTGCATTTGTCTAGTGGCTCTGGTCTTCATAGGTTGAACTTTGCTCTTGCATCCATTTAATCTGCACTTCCCAAGATGGCTACCGGCATTCCAGGGAGGATGGTCATGTGGACAGCATAGGGCTGGTGGTGGTGTACTGAGGGTGAATGCTGTTTATGAGAGAGCTAGAAGTTCTGAGCATTCTGGGGATTCTGAATCTTTTCTAGGTTGAAACAATGGACAGAATCTCTTAATACATCACACAGTTCCAAAGTGCCATTTTCTTTTTCATCTCATTTCCTTTATCCCAGAACTAGAAGGTTTCAGAGGACACCTGATTGCACGGTGTGGTATATTCTGCAACTGCAAATTCATCTGGAAGAGAGCAATTTGTACAAGAAACAGTCTCACAACAGTGCTGAAGAAGAAAGCTTCTTTATAATCTCTGTTTAGAAATAAGCTCCCTTATCTCTGTGATAAAATAATTTACTCACTTAACAGCCTCCACATCTATTTGTATTCTTATCACATTGCATGCATATGCATGTCACTGTTCTTGAATGTTTTAGGTACATGATGTATGTTAAAACCTGAGATTAGCATTTAATTTTCTAAAGCAGAAAATCTTTATTATTTCAACAGTTGAAGGAACAGTGAAAACAACTCAGTCATTGAGGTTTATGGAAACAAAGTTTTACTTATTGACTGAGCACCCAAAGTTTGTAAAGCATTATTTGTACATAAACACTCCTTGTTTGCTGAACTACTTATCAGTATAGCTATATGAAAATAGTTTTTTTAAAGAAAAGTCTATGAATCATTTATTGGATGTTATAATCTGGCTTGAAATTAACTTGTCATTTTCATATTTTGATTGATAACATTATTAGATCTATATTTTAATCTATTAATATGCATAATTTAATCTACAGAAATGCAAAAGAGGACTGATAAGCTTCAGTTTCAAATCAAAAGACCCAATTTAGAGTTTTTACCTTGCCATTTGTTTTGTGTTATTAGTAAGAATTTCATTTTTCCAAGCAAAGCAATAATACAATAAAAACCTTGTTAAAATCCATGACATTACATGATAAAGTAGCACAAATTCTATAATCTTTCTTACTTGAAAATACCACAGTATTTGGCAACATATGAATAAACAGGTGAGAGCTTATTACATATATAGATACATGTCCAACCTAGTCTGTTGAAGGATGAAAGATCAAAATAAGTAAACTCAGCTGGCAACTAGCCAGCCACTCTCTAAGCAAGAGTATATTGCCTGTGAGACCCTGGAGTGGGTTGTCCTAGGTCACCCAGCCAGTTGATCTATCAGTTGGCCACAGGCATAGAAGTAATTTATGCAGAATAGAGCTGAGCCACTCTGAACCAGGCAACATAAATTAGCAACTTGGCTCACCACCAAATTGCAAAGAGTAATACGTAGATGCTTTATCAGAGTATTTCCACAAATTCTCTAACAACATCTCCTATTTTCTATGAGATAGATATAATTTATGTTCTCTATCTCACACTATTGGGTAAGCAGCATGTCAACATTCATAACCATTAGCTCTGTCTTGCATGAATCTATAATTTATTCAGAAAGAGAGCCTACTTCACATTTATTCTCTAGTAATTTAAACCAACATTTTAGTGAAAAAAATAACAGGGAAAATCTTGACGTTTCTCTTAGAAACAGTAACTCTCAAGATCTATTTGCTGTAAACTCAAGAATTTTGTATTAAATGTTACGAAATGTTACCAAACATGAAAAAAGATTTCAAAAACAGGAATTATAACATTGGTAAAAAATGAAAATTGTCTTGTATCTAATTGAATTTAGAATATATCTGGCATTAAAACTAAGTGAAATTCTTACCAGTTGCATAGTAATCATAGAGCTGAATAGATGCAGGCTTGTTGTTGGATACAAGTGCTTCTTGTTCAATGGAGAATGAAAACTGGATTTTCTTTTGAGTAACCTGGGAATAAATCAATATTATGAATATTAAGTGTATTCCATTGGTTTCTCTCTATGTCAAATATTTGGAATTATTTTAACAATGATCATTCAGTACTACTCTCTTACAAGCAAATATTAGGAAAAAAATAAAGCAAAACAGAAAGAAAACTATATTGTGCTTCAGGCACATACAATATATGAACCGAATGATGACAGTAAACTTACATTTTGTAGATAGAAAAAGACGTGGGTGGCTTTAATTTCCACTCGCTGTACTTTGCCATCGTCTTGAAGCTAAAAATAAGGAGAGAAAGATGTACTGAAAATTTAGGGAGCGAGTGATAACAAATAGTTAGCTAACCAAAAATAAAAATAAAAATATTCCACTTTAATTTGGTGATTTTTTGCATGTTTGCAAATATTTGCAACATTCAACAATGAACAGTAACCTTTAAGATTCTTTTATTTGGCTTTTTTTGAGAAACCTGGCTAAATATTTGTTTCTAATTTTCAATAATTAGGATAATAAAATTCACAATATATTAATATTAAACATTATAATATTAAAATTAAACATTAATTTGTGCATATTTTTGGGGTAACTTGATTTTTTTGTCTATCTATACACTTTAAGAGATTCAATCAAGATAATTAGCAAATCTCACCAACTTTCCATTTTTTTGTGTTGAGGATGTTAAAAACCTTTCAGCAATTTAAAAAATACATTATTAATCAGGTCATTATGTTAATAACATTTATACTTTCAGTTTAGTTAAAATGAACTTTTGGTCACCATTATTCCTCTTTCCTTTGTCCTCCTTCTCTTTGGTAAACACTTTACTACTCTCTGTTCCTAGGAGATCATTTTTTTTTAGACTACACAGAAATGAAATACGGTGATATTTGTCTTTCTGTTTCTGGCTTACTTCACTAAACATAATACCCCAATAAGTTGCATCTGTGCTGTATTCAAATGACAGAATTGCCATCTTTTATAAAGCCTCATGGTATTTCAATGTGCCTATCTACACATTTTCTTTCTCCATTTATCTATGCAGTTTGCCTCTACGTTACAAGCACGGTAGTGCAGTTGTTCTGGGTATTTTTCCACATGTAGATTGCTAGGTCATATAGTAATGCTATTTTTACTTTGTACAGAAACCTCTGTACTATTTTCCAAAATGGCTGTGTACTAATTTACATTCCCACCAGCAGTTGCGGGAGCTTCCTTTTCTCCCCATCTCTGCTCACATTTATTATCCTTCACCTTTTGGATAACATTCTAATAGTGGGGAGGTGATACTTCATTGTAGTTTTAATATGCATTCCTCCAGTGAGTAGAGCTCCTGAGCATTTTTTCAGAAATATGCTGACTGCTTTTCTTTTTATTTTGTCGATTGAGGTGCAGAGAGTTTTTAGCTTGACGCAATTCTATTTATCCAGTTTTGCTTTTATTTCTTGTATGAGAAGTCACTGCCCAGCTTTCCCCTTTTGTTTCCTTCAACATGACTTGAGTCTTTTGTACATTTTGAGATGAATTTTTATTTTTTCATTTTTGGTGTGGTTTTGTAACGTATAATGATTATATATATCTGGGGAATTGTACACATGCATAAACATCCTGATCATTTTTACTTCCTCTTTCTTCGCCATTCATCTCTCCTTCCCAAATTCAAAAACTCTACCTCCCTGTTTCTTAATACTTCTCTTTTATTTTACTTTTAAACTTATATTTTAGTTCCTTACCTAAGAAAAATAATGTAATATTTATCTGCCTGTTCTTTTGTCTTTAATTTCACTTAGCATTATGATCTCAAAAGCCAGGCTTATTACTACACATCACTCAGATTTATCCTTTATGGCTGAAAACAAGGGTCTCATCTCATTTTACAGGATGTGATATCTATTTTTCTCATTACCTTTTTTTTTTCTTTTTTGCTCCAGTAGAAATTGAAGCCAGAGCCTTCATACTGAGCTATATCTCCAGCTCTTTTTATTTGGAGACAGGATCTCAAAAAATCACTAAACAGCCCAGGTTGGGCTCGAATTTGTAATCACCCCACTTCAGCCTCCCAAAGAGCTACAATATCAGGCAAGCGCTGCCATGTCCAGCTTCCAATACCACTTAGTAGAGAGACTGCTTTTTACTTATTATGAGTTCTTCAAATCCTTGTAAAAAATCAATTGATTATAAATACTTCAATGTATTTCTTTTCCACTGGTCAGTGTGTTTGTTTTTATAACAGTATCTTGTTTTTATTACAATTGATTTATAATATATTTTGAAATCAGGGAGTGCTTGTCTCTGGGTTTTTTTTTCTTAAGAATGCTTTAACTCTTCAGGGTTATTTCTTTGAAAATACAGATTTGAAATGCAATCTCTGAAATACAAATTTTAAGATTTTTTTCCCTATTTCTGTTAAGCAAGCCATTGGAACTTTGATAGTGATTACATTGACTCCATAGATTGTTTTGGGCGTATTTTAGCAGTATTATTTTTTCAAGTCCCTGAACATAGGCTATGTTTCCAGTTATTTGTGTTTTCTTCAATTTCTTTCATTAACTTTGTATAGTTTACAGTGTATAGACTTTTTAACTCGTTGGTTAAGTTTATTCTTAAGTATTTTATTGATTGATTGATTGACAGTGCTGTAAGTTGGGAGAGTTTCTAAGTTTTTCAAACTTTTAAAAATTTCTTTCTTCAGTCGGGTGTGGTGGTGCATGCCTGTAATTCTAGCACTCAAAGGCTGAGGCAGAAAGAGCACTGCAAGTTCAAACCAGCTTGGGCTACAAAGTGAGTTCAAAGCCAACTGAACTGCAGAATGAGATCCTGTCTCTATAAGACCAAAAACAACTTTATTCTTTCTTTAGATAATTTGTTGTTAATGTATAAATATATTACTGATTTTTATATGTTGATTTTATAACCTGCAATTTAATTTGCTTACCAGTTCTAATACATTTTTTGGATAGTTTTAAGGATTCTTTATATGCAAGACTATAGCATCAGTATAAAGAAAAATATTACTTATTTTCCTGTATAATGCCTTTTATTTCTTTTTCTTGTCTAATGCGCTGATTGGAACTTTCAGTATTATGTTCATAGAAGTGGTATAAATTGACATCCTTGTCCTTGAGTTTAGAAGGAAAGCTTCCAACTTCCCCACCATTGAGTAGGATGATAGCTATGGGATACTTGCTTTATTTTTTTCCTGATTAACTGTTTTAATGATATAAGAATACAAATAAATTTGAGAACCTTAAATAATATACCACAAGATACAGATGTGAATAAAATTTCCTTCCTTAAGACAGAAAACTGTGTTTTTTATTTTTATACAATTAACAGCCATTATACAAAGCAGAGAGTAACAAATTATGGCTATTCTGAATTTATTTTAATTAAGAACTTTTAAATCTTTACCTTCTGAACTGATGATCTGTCAGGAACATATCCTGAAAGCATCTTCACATCAATGATTGCCATATTGGAAGAGTCACGTTTTCCAGAATAACTTTTTTAAAGAAAAATATAAAATTTACAATTCAGGCAAATGTTAATAACTATTTAAGAAAAAAGTGTCAACAAAAATGTATTTGCATAGAAGAAAGGTTATTGTACCCTATCTTTTATAAGATATATTGTTCAGAGATTGGAATATTCTTATAATAAGCTGAAATTAGTGGTCTACCAAAATGAAGGAATACACATTTCAATCTATTTGGAAGTAGACACAGAAAGTTGAAATTGACTTATTCTTGTTTGGCAATTTTGGGTTTCAAAATTAAGATCCTATAATATGTTGATTTGTAAGTTAGAAAATTTAGAGGAAAACACCTCTTAAAGGGGAATATATAAATTTTTCTTGCAATTTCTTTTGGTCCCTCCTAGTCTATATATTTTGCAGCTGCATTTATTTTTCCATCTAGAATCATCTTACACAATCTAGGCAAATTAAACAAGATGAAATATAACTTTCTCTAGAATTTAAGCCAATCTCTTTCATAAAATGATTGAATTGTGTTTTCAATTGAGGCCTAGACAAAAGGCTATCTGAATTAGAGGCAGAGATGTAGTAAAGTCTAAAAATGAAGGTTATTACCTGGCTGAGACAATAAGGTCAAACTTTGTACGAAACAATCCTCTGCAGATGGCGTTGGCTGTATTCACAGAAAGGGAAAATCCAGATGACTTCTTAGGCAGTAGGATGTTGTACCTCAGAGTTGCCTTAAATAAATATAGAAAATGTTGATTACTACCTAAAATATTACTGTCTTTCTTACCACTCTATTAAAGTTTCAAATTAAACTATAAGTCAATTTTTGCCTCTATATTTCCTCTTTTGCATACCAGTAGCATCTCTTTTTATCAATTTTTAAGCTCAAAATATATGCTTCCTGTTAAGTGATTTAAATGTAATAATTCCTTTTATGTTTCCAGTACCCTGTCAGGTACATACTATTTTTAGCTTACATTTTAGAAAGGACAAAAATAGGGGCTGGGGATTTAGCTCAGTGGCATAAGCGCCTGCCTTGCAAGCAGGCAGTCCTGAGTTCGATCCCTGGTACCGATAAAAAAGAAAAAGACAAAACAAAACAAAACAAAACAAAAAAAAGGACAAAAATAAAGTACAGGGAGATAAAAAATGTCAAAACTTACAGAGTTCATGAATATAGGTTGTCTTTTGGTAAAGAATTGATCTGATATCAGGCTCAAGAAACTCATTTTTTTTAGTATTTGGAACTGAACTCAAAGCCTTCACACTCAAGTACATCTCTAGTCCTCTTTAAAATTAAAATTTATCTATTTATTTATTTATTGTAGTACTAGGGATTGAATACAGGATCTTCACACTGAGCTGCATCCCTAGTCATCTTTATTTTGAGGCACAGTCTCACTAAATCACTAATTTGCCTACACTGAGCTCAAACACTACCATCTACCTGGCTCAGACTCTCCAAGTTCTGGCATTACTTTAAATAATTATGAAATTATTATAATTTTGGAATGACAGTAATTAAGGTAAATGAATACAAGTAGTTTGAACAATGAAATACAAGGAAAATTGGGGTAATATATAGTATGAATTGGAAATAGGCTTGGTTAAAAATTTGATGTGACTTAATAATTGTACTTCTAGAAATATAACTTTAAGATACATCTGTCCTAATATGAGGTAAAGTATGCATAGTATTCAATACAGTTCTACTGTAATAGGGAAAGAAGACAATAACTCAAATGTGTATTCACAAGATTCTAATTAAAGATCATCTAGCATATTTACATAATGCGATAATGTCAATTAAATAAAGGCAAAAGGCTTGAAAGACTTGGAGTAATTTCCATGTGATAGTCCTTAATGAAATGGTTAATTCAGGCAAATGTCCTTATCACATGAATTGAAGGTGGACTGCTTGATCATTTTTTTCACGCCTAAATCTTGTAATCTGAACCATTACTTCTAAGATAATTAAGATATTAACTCTTCCTAATTTTCTACTATTTTGAAATTCTGTATCATTTCTAACCTTTTTATTTTTAAATTTTAAGAAGTGGAAAAAAGGAATTATAGGTGGAAATTGTTGTAGCATTAGATATTTGCACGGTTCCAATGTAATATTTTAAGCTCTTTCAGGTGGAAGGAAGAATAAGAAAGCGTCTTTTGTGAAGAAATATGCCTGCCACTGTCTTAAAACAATGATCAAATGTAGTATCACTAAGGGTTGGGCCTGGAGCTAAATGGTAACTCACTTGCCTAGCAAATGTGAGGCCCTGGATTTGAACCTCAGCATCTAAAAAGAAATTAAAAAAAAAAAAAACTAAAATAAAGCCAAATGAAAATGTAACATCATTGGTAATGATACACCTCTGAATGTAAGAGAATATAGAGCTAACCTTAGCTTACAGAAAACACACAGAAGAGGCAACACATTCAATGACATCAAAAAGAAAACAATCTGAAAAATCCAGACATTCTACAACACAACTTCCTGATACCTCAAAAAGTTTATGTAAAACGAGAAAAACATAAAACTTGGTAGATATACAAAATTAAAGGATATTTACCAAGTACAATAGACAATTGCAAAGCAAGTTTTTAAATGAATCCTGGTTTGGAAAAAAAAAGACAAAGTACACTAGGGATAATTAATTATTTTATATTACAAATCATTATCAGTTTGGGTTAGCTATGACGAAGGCTTTGTAGTTACAAGATGGAGTGTTTTGGAGATGCACAGTGACTACCTTATGATGATGCTAATTTACTTTAAAATGCAAAGGAAAGAAAAAGCCCCAATTTACCTGTACGTATACACAGCCGTTGCCACTCACTTTCACAGTGAACTGTCCTGAAGGTTCTGGCATTAAAATCTCTAGTGGTACCAGGCGATTCTCATCATTTACTAAGAAGGACCTATTAAATGATCTGTCAGAGAAAATCTGCACTGAATTGTGTCTGTTTTTAGAAAATGTGAGTGTTTGGAATAGCGTCAGAGCTTGGAGAGCAACCACGGTGTCCTAAAATGATAATGACAGAAATGATATTAGAGAGAACGTCCTAGGACTCTGAAATCCAAGTTCAATATAAATGTTAGCCATTGAAAGTTAATTTAAAATGCTATCTGTTTTTGGAATTTAAAAATTATTTTGTGAACTATACTTTGTATACTTTATCAAAAATAAATGAAGCTTTTGGGAAAATTTCCGTTTGATTCTTTAATTCAGACGGAAACATTATCAGATAGAATAAAAATATAAGAAGAGCTGAGGACATTTCTAAAAAATGTCTAGGGCTGTGGATATAGCTCAGCAGCACAAGCACCTGCCTGGCAAGTGCAAGGTCCTCAGTTCAATTCTTGATACAAATAAATAAATAAATAAAAATAAAAAAATGTCTACAGAGTCAGGCTTTGTTTTCCCAGATATTTAAAAATACAAGGCCAAACAATCTGTGGAAAAAATAAAAAGCTTAAAAAGACAAGAAAATATTTTAAATTGCATTTTCCACTAAGAGAAGCATTTTAAACAACTGGCTAAATAAATGATGTATATAACACAGATATTCCATTGACCTTTTAAAATATCAGGCTGGGTTTCAGCTTACAATAAATTTATATTCACATACATCATAAATTGATGAATAATTGAAATGTAGTTAATCCAAAAATACAGAAAATGCAGATATGTATTTGTTTATTTTTTTTGTTTAAATGCTAGTCTTAGAGTAGTATTAGAGTGAAAACCTTGAACAGCATTATTAATTGAAGCAAAAATGAAAAGAAAATAGCCTGCTGCACAGCCTCAGGATGATGAGAACTTGGATAGGGTGTTAGGTGTAGCATAGCTACAATCTTTATCCAAAAGTCTTATAAATGATCAAGAAAAAGACTTAGACTCTTAGTAGGAAATGTATGATCTGGTGATTCATCACACGGGAAGTACAAAGGATTTTAAAAAAGAAAAACATAATAAAAAGAAAAAAACCATATTCCATGTAAGTAGACCCCATGAAGATTTATTTACTACTCAGAATGAGTTACTGCTTTTATTGCATCAGATCAAAAGAGAGTATGCAAATGATTTTGAAGCCATATAGTGAAAATTATTCTCATGTTGATCATAATAATTCACTGATGCCACTTTTCTGATAGCCTTTAATTTTTCCTAGAAAATTTAGCAGGTAGATATTTAAATTTCCATTTAATAATTGAATAAAAATAAATTTTTGAATAAATACTTAGAAACTGTTAACAGGTTAAAAGAATCATATTTTCCATAATCTTAAAATATGGCAAATTAATAAATAGCAAGTTTAATAGTGATAACAAATCTACCTGGTTAGATAAACATAATGTGTACATTCAAAGGCCAATAGTGTCAATGCAAAGAAGATCCTCAACGTTTTGGCATTTAGAGATTTAAAAATATATGTAAGTTACCTTGGTGGAGGAGAAACCTCCGCGGGAATTTTGCTGCTTTGCCACCCATTGCACTATCTGCGAACTGTAGGATAGCTCTTCCGAAGTCAGCCCTGGCTTAGAAAGGAAAGCTAGCAGGATGTAACTGTTCGTTTCTATGTTTGCAGAGGAAGCCCAGTGGTTATAGAAAGAGGATGACTCTTTCACTTCCCAGTAGACTGCGCCACCTGGGGGAAAAGTAAAAGGATGTCAGTAGTGCCTTTGTCAAAGCATAAGATACATGTGTGTGGGCAAACAGGTGACACTTGAGGAAGTGTGAAACCGACAATGTGAAACAAACAAATACCAAGCGCTGATAATTGTACCACCACTAGCCATTTTACTTGTTCAACATCTCACTCCAAGAATGGAGGAGGTCACTCACCTACTTTCTTTGCCTTTTTTCTCAGCTCATTGAAGAAGAATTCTCTTTTGTCTTCATTGCCTACTAAAGTGAAAGTGTAGGTCAAGAGAGCCTGGTCATATGTGGTCAAATCTCCCTTGTGAGATGCATCCTCTAGGCATTGAAGACCCTTTTGAACTGCTACAAACTACAAAGGAAAGAAAAGTCATTTGTGCACCTCAATACATATATGAAAACACAAATGAAAGTATGCTAATCACAGGAAAGAATCAGGAATGAATCTTGTCTGTGTTGAAATGTTCAAAGTACTAATGAACACATTTACTTGATTTTTGCATTTTCATCTTTTGATACACAGAACTAAGAACAGTTCCTGCATGGTTGGATTGATTGAGAAAGGTATTGGTTTGACATCACTTTGTGATAGCTATAAATATAAAGTATAGCTCTTGCTATTATATTGATGGCAAAAGATGCTTTGGATTTATAAGAGGCAAGTTAGTGGTATCACCATGGGTTACTTACTGAGACTGGGTGACCTGCTTCAAGCAGGGCATTAACGACGTAAGCAGTGAGAGAGATTTTATTATCTTCTTCTCCCTGAATAAAGCACAGGGGTAACAAGTGAGTTTCACAGAATTCAGAGGAAGGGACATCTTTCTTTAGAAATGCAATGCACTTTGAAAACTCAGATTGGTTATTTCCTTTTTTATTTGGGGGGTGGGTACCAGGGATCAAAACCAAGGGCACACTACTACTGAGCTACAGCCAGCCTCCTTTTTATTTTTGAGATGGGGCTCCAATAAGTTGTTCAGGCTGGACTTGAACTTGTAATTCTCTTTCCTTACCCTTTGGAGGAGCTGGAACTAAAAGTGTGCATCATTATGCTTGAATTCTTTTCACACTTTTTTTGGGGGAGTGTGAAGTTTTTCATATCCTTACAAGCTACTATTCATAAAATGATAAAATAGTGAGTGAAAATGTAAGAAATTTATACAAATAGAAGCATAATGTATATAAATTATTTATAAGACTAAGAAGACATCTGGAATGAAAGGAGGCAATAGAATGTCTGGCAAAATACCCATTCCTCAACCTCACCCTCAGTTTAGACATAATATGAGAAGTGTTATGGAAAATGCATGAATAATAGTATAATAAAATAATACAGCATGAAAAAACCCCAGTATATTCATCAATGGAACAACTAGAATAGAAAGAAATCCTGGTAAGTACAAAAGCAACATAAAAAATTCTCAAAAATCAATAAATACAGACAATATTGATTGATTAACAGAGGTGTTTTAGGTAGTGAACTACTTAGAATATGGAAATAAACCATAGATAAACCACACAAAGGAATAAAATAAATTCTAGCAGGTCAATGATATTAGTTATAAATAAAATCACAGTTACCCTTAAAGTTTAATGGGCTATTACAAAAGGGAAAATGCAAACTGAAATTTAACGTGAAAAATACTTGTTTTCTGAAACAATTAATTAGTAAACAGAAACAGGCAGAGAATGGTCCTTTGTTCTGTGCTCTGTTAAGGCTTATTTCTACAATGTTTCCAGTGTTTCATATGCTTGGAGGGTGACTGGTAATGAGGAAGCTGAACTTATCATCAATGAGGTCAGTACCTGAATGTGCTTCTAGGATTGGGCACTGGTTGGTGGTGGGCCCCGTAGGGCTGTGACCTGGAAGGGTGGACTGATGTGCCAGAGTCCTCTATGATATCTGGTTGCCCTGGATTGAGCACATTTTCCTCGTTATGCCTTTCTTTTTCATTATTTTAGAATTTTAGTGCATGTGTGTTGTATATAACGTTTACATTCCTTGTGGGAAGCTGGTACATGTACACAACATATCTCAATTCCTTTTGCTCATCTCTGTGCCTTCCCTCCTTCCCCACTCTTTCCGCCTCTTGATCCCACTTGGCAAGTCCTTCTACTGTGCTATTTCTGCTTTGGAGTCCTTAACTGAAACCATGAGCCAAAATAAATTTCTCTTTCTCTAAGTATCAGGGGTTGGTATTTTGTTCCAGCAATGGGAAAATGACTAGGACATTTCCTGTATTTCTGAAGAATTTTTTCATATTTGCAGTATTATAAGTCAGATAGATACTCCCTTTGTAGAAGTAATGTAAATTGGCACAACTGTACTAAAGATCAATCTAGTGACATTATTTTAGAATCTTAAAAAATTTCACTTCTAGATATATATTCCAAGTCAATAATAACCTTGAGGCACATATTTATGCACTAAAGGAATGTTTATACAACTCTTGATTGAGTTTCTTCAACATTATTAAAAGTTCAACAAAATATCAACAAATGATGTAAACGATTTATGCTTTATCCATATGATAGACCTGCTGATATATGCTTTATCCATATATAAACCAGTCAATTTTATGCTTTTATTATTGTGATGCCATGGAGGAGTCATTAAATATAATGTTAGGCTTCAAAATAGAAGAATTAAAAACTCAGGAAAGGATAATCTCAATTATGTTCATATAGTATTAGAAAAAAAGACTGAAGGGAAATATTGTCACAACATTAAAGGTGGTTATCTCTGAGTTGTTGACACAGGATAATATTAATTTCTTACATTAAATTTCTGTTCATTTTCAATAAATAAGTACCTCTATAATAGTTATGCAGAAAAATGTTAACTTAGGAAAACTTCAGAAAGACAAATTTATTCATGAACATTTAGCTTGAAGATTTTAACAAATAAAAAATAAACAAATTAGATCCTAATAATGAAATAATATAAATAAAAGAACTTCTCTGAATGATAAGGCATTGAAATATTAGTAATTAGGTTCTCTAATTATTTTTACTTTCACTACTAGTAATTCTGCCATAGCACCCCACCCTAAACACCATAAACACTGTTAGAATCTTCTAGAGTTTAAAATCTGACTGAAGGAAAATTGTTTATTTGTTAAAATATGAATTTTCAAGATAATGATTTATACCAATAGAAATTTTAGTTTAGTAATTTCTATCAATTTCATCAAGGATACACGGGATTCATTAAATGATCTTGACAACAGAAATGAAAACCGACAGGCAGAAATCCTTCAATACCTTCAAAGCATTGTTGAAATTATTGCCAAAATTTGAAAAGCAACCATCTGATTTCTGAATACTTAGAAGCCAAATAAGGGTCTGAGACTGTACTTTGTCATCAATATAAATATAGCGTCGGGCTTGCGCAAACGACTTGTATACAAATGCTGTAAGCCTGAAAAGAACCACATACAAAGCATGTTTATAATCAGCATTGGGAGTCAAATTTTCATTAAAATTAGTGGTTTATTGCAACTGCATTTTTGAACTTCACATCCTGAAAAATTCCTTCCCCAAATTCCAGCCTAATGTATGACTGTAAATTATCCATGTCTTTCAAAAGTGAAGCATTTGGTTACATGTCTCTTCCTCCTCCCCATTCATCATCTGTGTCCCAGATGAAGAGATGCCTCCTCTGTGATGTCCCCATTTTTCTCTTTATAGCATGTAACATTTGGAAAGGCACTAGACATTAAAAACTGTTTTAACTACAAAAATTAACAGCCATGATGAAGCAGATGTGATGTTTTGACATATAATAAGTGACTTGAAAGTGATTTATCCACACACAAGTGATGCGCATGCAGAGTGGCTTTCCTTACAGATAGTACTAGGTCAGGTTCTCCTGTGTGCATGACATTCGTTTCCTGTAGTTCAAGCATTGTTTGACACAGTTTCTGGGCATTGTCACTTTGTTTTATTAGCTCCCACAGCATTATGTGCATCATTCTATTGTACCTTTTGTTACATTGTGTTCTAAAGTGCTTTCTTATCCCTCACTAATATACTACAGACTCCCTGAGATCAAGGATCATTTATTATTTCCAGGCAAAATAACATAATGAGTAAGAGATCAGATTCTGGAAAGATACTAAAATTCTGTCACATGGTTAATAGTGAGTTTGGAAAATTATTTAATAATCTCTGAGTGTATGGGCTGAACGGTGCTTCTTTCATAATACATATGCTAAAGTTTCAACCTCTAGAATGTGACCAGTTTTGGAAATGGGGCCTTAAAGTGAAGTTAAAATGAGGTCATCTCCATAGATTCTAACCCAATGGGATTAGTATTCTTACAAAAAAGGAAATTTGGACACTCAGGAAACAGACCATGTGAAACAGGAAAAAGGTGGCCACCTCCCAGCTGAGAAGAGAGGCCTCACAAGTCAGTCCCGCCAAGGTTTTGATTTCAAATTTCTACATTCCAGAATACATGGAGAGTAAATTTCTGTTGTTTCAGCTACCAAATCTGTGTAGCCCTAGAAAATTAATAGTGTTTCTGCTTCTTCATTTGTAATGTGAATATTATCCTGTTATCTGCTCTACTGGATTGTCAGGAGAACTAATCACATTTGATTACAAAAGAAATAGTAGTTATTATTGTAATGAGAGCATATCAGTTTGTGCCTCAAGGATTTATTGTTCCCGGGACACAGTAGTGAGATAATATATGTTTGAATAATTAATCCTACAAGGAATAAATTTTATAACTTGCTTCTCAAAGTCATCATTTTTTAGGTTTAAAATAACAGCACAACTTATACTTATATTTTGTTTAGGTGTTTTTTTCACTTTTACAGCAAATATCTATCAACTGCCCTATGCATTTTTCTGATTTCATTAGAGCCTGCGTGTCTATACAGTTAATGTCTGTGTGAAATTATGTTAGCAGAAGGAATGTTGAATCTTTGCTGGTGAGTTGGGATGATATTAATGTTTCCACTGGGATAATTTGTTTATACAACAAAATAGTTTCACATCCCTTAACTGGAAATGCTCAGTTACTGTCTTTTGCTTAGTGATTTTCTTATTTAAAACATGCATTTTGTGTTAAGTAAAAGATAAAAATTCTATAAATTCTTGAACCTATATCCTATTAAAAGAATGTGTTGTGTGTGTGTTGGCTTGAATATAAATAATTTGGAGATGGTCTATGCTTTCTATAAAACTCCCAGAAATCTACATTAAAGAATATATTTAGAAATATTTAAGTATTAAAATAAATGATAAAAAATACAGACCATGTATTTTTCTGCTCATCGTTATATCCAAAAGTACTATATGATCCATCATGATTCTTATAAGACATCTGCTTCTGATATCCTAGAATAAGGAAAGAGATACTATCTTTTTTAATCTAAAACTTACTGTTAAGAACAAAAATTCAATTACCTGCATATCTGTGTTTATTATAAAGAAGATAAATGAATGTATACCTGTAGAAAGATATGTTCATGCATTAAGAAGCAAAACAGCTAAGATTCAGATATTAAACTGAGAATATTTTAAATTTATTCTTTACCTGCAGTCAAGTACCCAATAGCTTTGGATTTTATCTCTTCTGTCAGTTGTTGAGTCTGATTCAGATAGTCCAAAATGTAAATATTGGAAGTGAATAAGGCCATATTTTGCTCTGCACAACCAAAAGGCATTTGTAGGAAATTCTGTAAGTTTTGCATGGTAGAACCAAGAATGTCTCCTGCAAAGACAATCAAATTAATTTGAATTTCATACAAACTGAGAAGGTAAACATAAGCTTGTGCTCATGACTTCTGTCGCATGATGTTCAAGAAAACTCTTTTTATATTATTGAGCTCTTTTGTATTTGCTAGATACTCATCATAAAATGTGGAGATACATTATCCAGTGCAGCACAGCCAAGAGCAGAAGGGCTAAATGTTTGTGGGAATCAAAAGTTCTGAGAGCTTTCGTGATGAAGCAGAAACTCCATGCCAAATATCAATCAAAAGGGGCAGAATTTGGATCTAAATGAACATTTGTGAAATGTTTACCATGTATCAGATATCCTGAGCAATTTACCCATACTAAATTCAGTACTAAGGACAACAATATAAATAAATACTACTCCTGTGATCTATAGGAAACTGAGACAAACAGAGATTAAAGATTTTTTCCAACATCATCCAAACGATATGCAGTAGAATCAGGTCCAGGTAATATGGTTTCAGAGATCCTGGACTTCCCTACTTCCTACACATTTTCTTCCAATAACTAACACTTATATAGCCTTATCATTTATCTAGTGGGATATTAGCATCTAAATTTAATTTGCATAATAATCTGTGAAGTATATTACTAGGTTTACAAAAAAGATTAGGAATGAGGCACAAATGTTGAACAATTTATTCACAGCGATACAGCATAAATTAAATCTGGAACTTAAATCTATGTACGCTTTTGGGAGAATCATTTTCTTATCTGCTCTGCTTAGTCACTGCCAAGAACTTGTATAGTTTGAAGATCAAAGTCATCCCAAGTATCTTTTCTGACTAGAAGGGTATAAAGCTATAAATTAGTAAAAGGAAGAAACCAATAACAGTCACAATATGTGGAAACTAAATAAACATTCCTGAGCAACAAATGGGTCAAAGAAGAGATCAAAAGAGAAATAAAAAATATCGTGAGACAGACAATAGTAGAAACAAAGCATCCCAAAATTTACGGGATATAACAAAGCAGTAAAAGTGCTAATCTTATTAAAAGAAAAGTTCAAATAAACTACCTAACATGTCACCAGAAGAAACCAAAACAGAACAAAGACCCCAAATTTAAAAGGAAAGAAATTGTCACAGCAGAAATAAATGACACTAACATTTTCTAAAAATTTCAGTCTTTGAAAATATAACCCAAATTGACAAACTCTTACTTAGAATAAGAAAAAAAGTCAAAAAAGAAATTCAGACATGAAAGAGGAGCCACTGTAGTGGACACCATACAAGTATAAAGAATCATGTGACAGTTCTACCAACTGTAGGCTAACATCTGGAAGAAACGAATAATTTAATATGACAAAATCATGAAAAAATAGAAATATGAACCACAATAAACAGTCAAAAATTTCACAACAAGGAAGAACTGAAGGCCACATTGCTTCACAGTGAATTCAATAAAATGTTTAGGGAATATTTAAAATCAATGCTTCTTAAAGAGTTTTAAAAAGCTAAAGAGGAGGGTAAAGATCGAAATTCACTCTATGAGACTAGTGTCACCCTTGAACCAAAGTCAGACAGTAGTGTATATGATAAAACTAGTCCAATAACCCTGATGAACATCAGTGCAAAAGTCCTCACGAAAGTAAGCAAAAGTGAATTCACTCATACAGTAAGTGAATGGAAATCAAAGTATTTGCAAATTAGATCACAAAAATAAAAATGATTTAGGATGATTTTCATGGATATGATGGTTCATATTTACCATGAATTGGTAAGATATCATTGTGCTTCAAGTGGAAACTCAACTAAGCCCAGGTGTTGCTTGGTTTTGATCTTGGAGGATGCTCTATTTTACTTTTCCTATCACTAGCACTTTTGTGGTGTGTATTTTACCCACCACAACAATACAGAATTTAACCACAATGCTGCACTGAGTACAATCCCTTCCACTGCATTCTTCAGATCTCCAATTTAAATCTTACCCCCGGGAAGTACATAGGTGATGAGGAGAGTGTGGAGACTAAACATGTCAGGATTTGTGAAAAATGATGGAAATAAATCATGGAAGTAAATATTTTTGAAATTGTGAGTGAGTCAGAGAGAGAGAGAGTAGTTTTCTGGTTTTCAAAAATGAGACAATTACAGGTACACACAACTTTAAATTTTTACATATAATTTATGTTTTATGTATTGAAGTGTTCAATAGTTATTTTTTATTACCTAGAAATTTTTCTAGTTGTTTGCACTTTGCTAAGGCTCTAGTGTCTTAGGTCTCGCAAGTTAAACAGTGAGGAGTTTTGCATAGCTTTGGTCATTGGCCTGCAAAGACCATTAAACTTGTGTGGAGTGCTGCTTACTCTTACCGAGTTCTGCAACTCCAATTGAAAGGAGTTTGACATCACTGTTTACTGGTTAAGTATGTGAGATGCCCTAAAAATCACTGGATTATGAGAAAATACCAGAACTTTACCTGGGTGATCATATAAGAGAAACCAGGCAAAAAGTCAATGCCTGCACTAAATTTTATGAAAATGATCTTTAGAAAAGGGAAGGGTCAGAAAGTGAGTGTCTTGGAAGCTCTGACACTTGAGTTGTTCCTATAGTTGGGTGTCTACCTCAGTGAACAAGTTCTGAGGGCAGACATGGAACCCAAAGAAATGACAAACTAACAAGCAGAACCATGGCAGAAATGGACACACCTTTTCCTTTACCTCCAAGCCCATGTCTGACTCCCTCACGTGAGAGTACTGTAGACTTACCAAGAACAGTCCAATAGGCTCTGAGGGAATCTTTCACCAGATTTTCTGGTAAAGTGAGCACTACTGGTTGAGATACCGTGGATTCTAGGAAACAGAAAAATTAATTAATTCACAATTCTAATCTTAAAATGAGAGTTTTGATGTCAGTGATAATTTATCTTTTTGATTACTAAATAACTTAGTTCCTCCTTATTGATTATTCAAAACTGTAAAATAATCATGAAAAAGGTCAAAATAATTTCTTGAAGTATAACTAATCAGATTTAATTAAAAAATTTTTCATGGGAAATTATATTATATCATATGATAAAACCTTAATTTTGGAAAGTACATTACAATTTATTATATACTTTCACACATATTATTTAATTAGATATTTACAAAATAACGTATATGTACAGACCAGGTGTGTTCCCTGGCCCCTTAGAAAAGGAGGTTCAGGCCAAAAAATGGGAGATTTGGAATGTCACACAATTCAAAATAATAAATCACAGAGTCTGAACATAGGTTTTATGAATCCAGAATCAGTGTGCTTCCTACACTGGTGTTAAAGTCCTCCCTTACCAGAGCGTGCTCCTTAATGTGATAAAATACTGGAAAATAAGTGGAGATGTCTGAATTCTCTAATTTCAGGAGTCTTTTATATTTCTAACATTCAAACAAAGAAACAAATAGCTGCCATCATAAAATAATTAGATAATAACAGCATTCTATTTTGTTTTGTATAATTTGTAAGGTAATCTAGGAGTTGCATTTTGGGGAAAAATTTTTAGGCAATGGTTATGAGTCATAGCTCTGGACAAATGGTGAACCACTCAGGATAGGGTAACTCAAAAAAGACTTGCCGTTATTTGGCTCAAAGATGGGGGTGGGAGGAGAAGGTTTACAATTAACGCATATTAAGTAGTGATGATTCTACTTTGGTGGTGGTCTTTTGACAGAATACTTTTAATAATTGTGATTATTTTAATGACCAAATCAAAGCTTGGATAGGAAGAATGTAAGAGTTGGGGTTGAGCTAAACAAAAATCAAGGAGCTAGGATTTCTGAATTGGGGAGTAGAGAAAATGGAAAACCTAAATGTTTACATTTACGTTGGTGTGTAGGATGGTTAGCTTTTATTATTTGTAAGTAACTTAACCTTTTTCAGTAGCCATATTTCTGAGAAGAAAGCATAATGTAATTAAATTTCCAAACAAAGACAACGCTTCCATGTTAGTAAGACTGTACGGTTGTCTACTTACCATTGGTGCAAATAAACAATCCCTGTGTTGTCTCCTTTTTAATACCTTCGGGCTAATTGTTGGGAGAAGAACAGAGGGCAGTTGTAATCAATCTTACATCAAGTAAATTCAGAATTTTTATATTAATAACAATATTTAAATAGAACAAATAATCATCCAAAATTATTATAGATAATGAGTATATGAATTTTAAGGTACAAGATAATGCTGAACAGTGATTTTATGTTCTGTCAGTTAAATATCATTAAAATTGCAAGCAAGGACTAACTAAAAAGTCTAAAGCTTCAAAATCTTATCATTCTATTTCAAGAATGTTATGCACTTTATTTTAAAGGTTCTTTCCATAGTGTGGACTAAATATCTGTCCCTGGCCTAATTTTCTAAATATTTAATCAAAGTAATATATTGTATTTTTTGAATAAGTGGATCACTCCTATTTCTCTGAACCTTGAAAGTGATACTTAATACTTCTTTACAAAGTTTTTGAAGGACAGATTTTTTTCTCCATGTCTTTAATTTTTTAAAATTAATATGTATTAATCATACACAGTAATAGAATTCATGTGTTATTTCTATGTACACATACACCATGCACTACTTAAGTCTGCCATTCCTATCACACTTCTCAATCCCTAATAACTGTTATTCTATTTTCAAGTCTACTTTTTGTAGCTTCTAATAGAAGAGAGAACTTGTGGTACTTGTCTTTTTGTCTCTTGTTTATTTTGCACATAATAATGCCCTCAGTTCTATCCATTTTGTTGCCAGTGAAAGGATTGCATTCTTTATGATTGAATGAAAATCCATTGTATATTTTATGCTGCCTTTTCTCCGTTCATTTTTCTGACAATGGGCAATCAGGTTGACTCTATATTTTAGCTGTTGTGAATAGTGTTGGAATAAATATAAATTTAGATAAATGTTACTTTGAGGTCCTACCTCTACCAACAATGGTTTGATCAATGTATCCTTCCAGCCAATGTCCTGATCAAGGGATGATCCTTTCCCATAGTCACTGTTCTGAAGGGTTTTCGTTGTAATAGTGATGTTGATCACACCTGAAATGGCAAAAATATAAATGGTAAAATTATTAGAATAGAGATTCGAGCATGCGGTGATCATTTTTTACTCAAGTTGAGGTAAACTACTAAAATAATCAAAACACTTTAACGCTGTTAAAGTGTTAAAAATATGAATTCTTAACTTATTGCAGAACTTGATTCCAACTTCCCAACCCTGGACCCAGGTAGATTCATTTTGGGTTGTAAGAGAGAAAAAGCCAGGTAATTGGAATAGGAAAGTAGGTAAGTACTAGTACCAAGAAGTGGGTAAATTGGCTATGGCATGGAAACAGTAGAATAATCTCTTAGACAATGTACAAATGAATGTAAAAACACGCAGTAACCACAAATCTTACCCAGCTTATGTGGGGTAACCAGCCAGCTCAAAGATTTTTTCTCATTGCTCCTTGTATAATCATTTTCCTTATTAGCTGAGAGAAATTTGGCTTCATAAAGATTAGATGCTTTCAGTTCAGTATTAATCTGAGAGAAGGAGAGAAGAAGAGAGAAACAAGAAGAGAGAAGGAAGATTTAAACCTTTGCATGCATAAATGTAGGACACCCACATATTTGAGAAGCTAGAATAAATTTCCTAGCTTTCACATTTTATGCTGTGGGAAGGATGGTTTTCAAATCATGAAGAACTATCAACATCCTTTTAATTAATTATAATAATCTGACCTATTTTGAAAAGTCAGTCAATAGTTTATTGACATAATCAACAATAGATTTCTTTTGAAATTTATAGCAAAATAAGCAAGTATTATGAACAATCTGGGTGGATATATATAATATGTTCTTATAAGCTATAGCTTCCTTTTTCTTATTTATAAATTGAAACCAGCATCATCTACAGTTTATGGTAACTGCGTATGTATAGCAAGTAACATACAAGATGTCTAGAACAGTTCATCCTAACTCATTCACAAATAAAAAACTTTACTAACAAATAAGTAACACAAACTTCCTTGATTATTAAACATGGTGTTATTTTTTCTAAAAATGTATATTTTCTCACTGCTGCACCCTGAAAAGCTCAATAGATTTTCATTTTTTAAATGTTCAGTTTTAGTTTTTCTGGTGCTGGAGATTAAACTATGAGCCTTCTGCATGCAGGTAAATGTTCTAGCACTGAGGTATATCTTGGCCTTATTAAACAGGGTCACTGAAAGTAAAAATACGTTGATTGTGTACATTACTTGTCATGTTGGATATGTCATGCTGCACCTACCATTTATTGATGTTGCATTAACTGGATGTCAAAAGAAGGTTAGTTTTGGGATTATACCGTTGGAAATTTATATAAAGATAAAGCTAGTACATTGTATCAAGGACCATATTTTTAGTATAGATAGTGTTGAAACTTGTTTATATAAAATTATATAGAAAAAACCAAATACAATGCCTATTTATAGTACATTGTACAAGATTCACTGTTATACCATTTAATTCTCATAAGCACTGAACCAAATATATAATGGTAACATTTTACACACTAACAAACTGAGGCTGAGAGAGGGTGGTAAACTAGACAGTGAAAAAACTAATAGGTGAACTCAAACTTAAACTTCTGGGATTTTTATGCTATAAAATTGATAGATATTGCCTAGCTGTCTAAAGTCAACCACTAAGAGGTATACATATTCAGTACATCCTCAGGTAATTCAAAGGAGAAAGGTAAATAATTAAAATATCTGCTTAACATGTAGTACAATTATTTCATCAGTCCTTTTGCTTTAGAAAGTCTTACATATAAAATTCTTGGTTATGTTGGATAACTGAAGGTGAAAAATATCTCTTCATCCAGACATTCCCACTCATTCTCCTCTCACACACCTGGAAAAAGTTAACTTAAATACTAGGGCTTGTCTTAAATTCTTTTATGGTCAGCCAGCCATCAAGATAGAATGATACATATTTCCCAGTTGCACTGAATGGTTCATACAGCCAGCAATATGTTTAAAAAATTAGGGAAGACAAGTTCAACTGAAATTTAAAAATAGTTTACACAGGAAATAAAACGGCAATTTCTAAGAAGATTTGAGTTAGTACCTGGACACTTCTGTTCAGATAGTTGAACACACTGGCTTTCAGAATAAATGATTCTCCTTGAACCACTGAATAGGGTAAGGCGATTTCCACAAAGAAGGGCTGAAAGGCTGTCAGGGTGACAGTCGGGGAGATGCCAAATCCAGTGTTGTCATTCATGCAGAAGCCATTGGCCTTCCACTGTGTAATGGTATCAGGAACAGTAAGACTCAGGTTGGCGACTCCTGTGGCACTACACAAGGAAATTCAGGCTACATTGAAGGCAGATTTTTACCCGTACGATGTATAATTAGAGCATTCTATTGACTTTGCATTCTTTCCTTTGTTCAACACTATTAAACTAAGTGTATTTATTTAAAGCACATTTATTAAACTTTACTGATAGTTTTAGAAATATGAGTCCCATAAATAGTTTTCAAGTTTAAAATGTACACCTTAGCCTCATATTTGAATTTTAACACTTATTTAGAAACTCGTTTTTCTCAACCTCCATTTTTCCTTCCCCATTTTCATGATTTCTTCTTCCTCTATTTCCCTTTTGACATTTTATTTCTTCTCTCTCCTCTTCTCCTTTATATCCATACATATTTGATGAGTATTATACAGCAGAAAATAAAATTTCAGACTGTTTCGTACTGTCCCATTCAAGTTTTTTTTTAACAAAATTAAATTTTAATAAATATAAGTGACAAAAATTAGAACAATTGGGGGAAATTCATATTATTGAAATGGCTGAGTATATAAGTGTCATAGGTGTACATGCTTCACAGTTTTACATGTAACCAATCAGCATGATGCTGTTTTTCATTGAAAGTTTTTATATGCATATGGATAGATAACTAAGTAGATAGATAAATAAATAAAGTTTCGGTTAAAAAAGTAACAGAGTGAGAAATGGAAATAAGAAAGACATAAAAGGAGAATATAAAAGGGAAAAGGAAATGTAGTAGAAACCTATTAAAGACTGCAGAATTTTTTTTACATAGCTTCTTAATTTTCAATATTTGGGGCCCATTTACTTTGAGAGACTGATACATGCTATGAATATTTTCTATCAGGGAAATAGAAAACATAAATGAAAAATAATGACAAAAGCAATAATAATAATGACTCACTCAGTTGTGATAAGATTCCAAACCCAAGTTTCAGGAAATAATTTCCTCACAGTTTCTTGATAAAGTCCAGCAGCACCAACATCTGAACCTGCTAGTAATTTTGAAGATTCAGCTAACAGAGAAAATGTTAGACATGCTGAGTAAAAAGACAATAAATATTTGAAGTATTATACGTGCTAATAAGCCTGATTAGATCATTCATTCTAGAATGTATTCATGTACTGAAACTCTATAAAAATGCAATTACTTTTGCTAATTAAAAAGAAAATAAAAATTAAAATTGATCTGGAGAAAGGGAAAATAATTAGCTATTATATATTCATGAGGTCAAAAAAGTTTCTTATTAAGTGAAGTTAGGTTTTAAGGATAACATTTAATAATAGAAGCAGTTATCATTTACTGAATTATTGATATAAGTCTCAGTAGTACATTTTTTAAAGAGAAAAAATAAAAACAGCAATACAATAGAATTTCAGAACAGGCTAATAAGAGGGTAACAATAATTAATACATTGTGCATTGTTATCTCATACTATTATTCAGAGTACAAGATATAGGCATGAAATATTGCCCAAACAATATTAGCACAAACCTTTGTTTTCAATGAACTAAGAGAAACTATCTGAATAACTATCTTTTTTTGTGTATATGCATATACTTTTTCCTTTTCCCTTCCTTCATTTATCCCATCTATGAATGTCTCAACTTTTCCTTCATTATGGCTGAGTACTACTCTACTGTATAAATAAACTATATATTTAAAAAATCCATTTCTTGGTTTTTGGGCATTTGAGCATTTGGGTTGTTTCCAAGATTCAGCTGTTACAAATTGTGCTTTAGCGTCTTTCAAGAATAATACTGCTCAGGAATTTAGAGTTCTTTCTTGAGATAATGTATTCAGTAGGAGATTTTATGGATGCCTTTAAATGGCAACAGCTGGAGAGTCTTAAGATTTTTATTCTGAAGTTTGGCTGTAAGTCTGGAGACACATCTAGGCTGATTTCACAATTCCAGTCCATTTCATGTGCATGTGTTATTACAGTGGTCTGTTTCTGGTATCAGTCACAAAAGAGTTGTGCAGTTTTAGCACTTATGCATCCATCAAATTGGGTCAGGCTCCTGGGCGGCCCACCACAAGCCAGCAACTAGCTAGAGTTGTCATTTGCTTTCTTTGGAAATACGCCTGTATATATACTTAGTTGCCTTCATTTCTTTTTGCTATTTTTAACTCATATTACATTTAAGCAAACATAAAATAACATGCATGAAGCATACTACAGAAATATTTAAATGTGAGCTATCCATTTTTCCTGGTGAACTGCTCCTTTTATTCACTAGCATTATAATGATTTTGCATACATCTTAGATATGTCCACATACTTGACAAATACAAAATTTTGTTTAATGTGTCTATTTTACATGCATGCAAACAATATTACAGGTACTGTTTCTTTTACACCTTAAAATTTGTTCTTAAAATTTACTTATATTCTTAATGCTGCAAAATGTTCCATAGTATTTATTCACTGCACAATATTTAGTCTGTCTTTTTAATAATGACCACCTGAGTTGTCAGGTGACGACAATGTGCTTGACATCCCATAACACGCATGCCCTCTTACAGACTCTTGTCTTGATGCACTTCAAGTTTAGTTGCTGGGGTAGAAGACAGATGCCTTTCTAGACCACACACAATGGGTGTGCCATATTATGATCTCTCTAATGCCTACGATGTGCCTCTATTTTGTTACTTTTGGATAATTATAATTATTTCATTTTTTGTTCATTTCTTTTTGCTATTAGTAAGTTCATCAGTTTCTTCAGAGTTTTCAGTTTTTATTTGATTTTTGGTGAAGCTAAATATCTCTTCCTGTAGCTTTTACCTATTTGCTTCATTTCATGGCAATATTTTTGCCAATCTTGAAATTCTTCCAGATCATTCAAGTTTCTGATTAAAAGTCACCTCTTCATAGGGATTTTTTTCCCCTGAAAATTCTATTTTAAATAGAGTTCACATAGTCTACATTTACCTTGTTTTATTTTATTTATAGTGGTCCTGAGAGTGATGGTACAACATAATAAAGTAATATGTACCTGTGGCCAGAAGGCCTGATAATAATCCCTTCCCTGTTATTTACTGTCTATTGTACCTTGTATTCTTTATTTCTTTCATTGGTAAATTAGAGATAATAGTTTTATAACCTTTTAAAGCTGTGATGAATAAATTGGTTGACATTTGAAAATTCTCAGGACATTACCAGCACCTAGCAAACATTCAGGAAATATTAACTACCAGAATACTTGTTATTATCTAAAAAGATGCTATTTATATATCGTTGGCACCCCAAATTCGACATCAGCTCCACATACATAAAGATTTGCCTTCCTTATTCTTTTTATTCTTATGGTGACAGTTTCATATGTATCAGAGCTAGGAAAATAACAGAAGGGTAGGGGAAAAAGGGCACCTCAGAGCAAGATTAGGCCAAGTAAAAAGGGGGAAAAATAAAAATACACCCTACAGTGCGAAGAGGGACCATAGCCATTGCCTGCTTTATTCTTATTATGTTTCTAACATTTGATGTGACAGGTACACTGAATGAATTAAAAAACAAGATAAAATAGGGCAACATCCTCCCCTCTTTCTCTAATTGGTTTATATGAGTTATGAGATTATAAATGATCAGCTGCCCTTGACATACAAGACTCACTTGTTGAAATATCTCCATAGATTATCCGACGTTTTGAATTCTGGCACAGCACTGGTTTCCGAAGATGAGAGTTGGTAAAAACCTTTAATCCCATTGCCTTTCAAGATAAAATAGGTTTCAGATTACACAGCAGCAGTGACTAACAGTGTGGACCAGTTCTGTGTAAACTTTTAACTTTGTTCCTATTTTTATGTCCCTATCCAGACCTAAAGGTCACACATGTAGAGGTATTTTATGACCATTTTCTAAAGTCTATGTTTTCAATTTCCTGTGTTTCTTTTACCTAAGGATTTTTAAAAAAAATTTCAGGACTTTTTTTCTGGTTGTTGAAAAACTTTAAACCAGAGAGGAAAAAAAGAACTCCAGCTCGTATCACTCTCTGCTATCTGGTCACTACATTGAATTTGGCATTTTTGCTAGACTATGGATAATACCTCACTTGTAAACACTTCAAAAATGTACACACTTTAATATATTAGAATTTAAATTCAGGGGTAGACATGGGAGTAGAATGTTTGGGCACTTATATACCAGGTAGTATAAAGTGCATACAACACTGTCAGTGAAACAAATTCTCTCAAGTACATAATTAATTCTTTAAAATATTATTATAATTATGCAATATTATTTTATTACTAAGATTATTATAAACTTTATATTAATTTTTCTAACATAATAGTTTCTGAGTTACTAGTTCTCAGATATTAATAGTAATTATAATTTAGTGTTTTGAACAAACATTCTTGGATTACAAACTCACATGATGATAATTTCCTTAATGTTTTAATTTCAACTTGTTAATATATTTTCACACATAGTTACCATTTTAGGAACTAGTTATCTTACCTTCACAAGGTCATAAGCATCATTTCCGAAGTCAGCCCATGTAGGCGTATAATAAATTCCTTTATAAAGGATTTGTTCATTTCCTAGACAAGGCTCTTTACGGCCATCTTCTAAGTCAAGTCCTTTGAAATAATAGCCATATAGTTGCTTGTAATATAGTTGATTATACACCTAAATGATAGAAAGGAATCAAGCTTTTTTTTTGAAGAAAGCAATTTCTTCTTTTTCTCACAAGCAGTATACAAATAGATACATACTGAGAAACAATAGCATCTCAGAGCTGCAAAGACTCTGAAATATTGTTTAACTAGTTAAACAATTGATGGATTAGTTTTGAAACTAGCTGTTACACAAGATAGTGGATTTTAATGTTCAGTATTAAAATTGACATTCTTTGATGACTCTTTTAAAGACATTATTTGCAAAATATATTAAATCTTGCGCCTAAGATTATTTATTTGTCAAAAGAGGGATTGTATTAATTCTATATGTTTAATATGAGATTAAAGTTAAACAATGTATTCGGTATCAGAACATTTAGGAAAGCATTGTTGAGTGGTAAACATTCAGCTAATGTATTTTTAAAGGGGTAAAAATAAAATGTAAAACATTTTTAAAAAGTAGTAATGGTTACTGTTAGCACAAAGGAAGTTGTGCAACCAGTAACTAACTAGAGGTTATTTCTCATGATTTCTAGCCTATTTTTCTTCCCTAAATTCTGGCCAATTTGCTTATTCCTTAGCTTATTTAAGGTCTTCATAGATATCTACAGTTGGCGGTAAATCAAGGTAATGTTCATCACTCACACTCTGCGCAGACAGCTGACCGTAATCCCTCAGCAGCAACACACTTTGATCTAAAGCTAGAAGAGCACAGAGAGAGTTTGAAGCAGCGGAGACTTGCAGACTGACGCTGGATCCCGGGGAACTTCTTTCTTTAGAAAAATTTAAGTTAACCTGAAAATGAAATTAAACAAAGGCGTGAAGAGATTGCAAATCATATGGGAAAATGATCCTTTGGTTTACTCTGAAAAGGCTTCGGTGTGAATAATTGTTTTACTTGCATGCATAACTTAAAATGACAGGAAAGACATCCACAGTGTGTGCAACAATTCTTTTTTTTTTTTTTAGTGATTTAACATGTTGACGTTCCCATTCTAGCTTTCCTTTATTTCCCATTTTGCAACACAGAAAAATAGAAGTGTAAGCCCAACACATTTCTAAATTCTCTTTAGTTTACCAATAAGTTGAACGAGTCTGAAAAACGATTCTTTTTCTTTTTTTCTCACTTTATTTTTGAAGCACTTCTCAATCTGGAATCTGGTGGTGTCTGCGATCATTTCTCCTTCAGGATGCAAGCCATACACCAACATAACTGCAGAGGGCGCCAACGCCATGCTAACCTCTACCGGAACGGAAAATACGCCCTTCATAGCTGTGAAAGAAAAGGCCAAGGAGAGAAAGTGCCTTGGTGAGACTGTTAATTCTCATTTTGCAGAGACCCTCCACTGGGTTCTAGCTACCTCCATCTCCTGCCAGTGAGTCCCCTAAATTTAATAGCTTATCTAAGAAGAGTTCATAACCTGCTCTGTAAATGGTAAAAGAAAGGAAATGTTGGACACTGACCAAGCTTTGAAGTTTTTGTTCAGTTTTATTTCTTCTTGTTTGAAAGCAAAACTATATGTCTTTCTTAAAAAAGAAATGAAGGACAAATGAGTCTGTCTTGTAATAGTGTTATGAATATAATTAGCACTATAAATACTGTTAAGTGACTTTCCTTTTTGATTTGGAATTGTACCTACTATTCATATGCCTTTATATATATTTTTAGGATAGTTTGGGGTTGCAAACAGGCCTAAAATGCACAGGATGTGATTTTTAAAGAAAAGTATTAAAAACATCAAATGTACTTCAATTAAAGCATTGTGGTTACATTAAATCGTGTGCTAAAGTCAGAGGTCTCACCATCAGCCTTGATCTCAATTTTCTGTTGTCCATGAAGAATGATTACACCTTTTGAAATCACCTAGAAAATTAAAGATATTATGATAAAGTTTAGGGAATAGATACAAAACCTCGTTTAACTATAAACTTATGTGGTTTATCTGTTTTCAGTCTGAAAATACAATACAAATCTTTGCCCTTGTGCTCAGGATACTTGTAAATGAGCACATGACCCTAGTAATTATATTAATTTGCTGTTAAGCAAGTTAATGGTCTATATTGCATTTCAACTGTATGTGAAAAACATGCTTTTTATTTATATTTTTAAGCATTGAATACATCTAAATTTATGTACGTTAAAGAAACAAATTTATACAGAAGCCTTCCAGGGAGAGTTCTTGAAGAGTTTTCTGAGAGATGTGTTTAATCTGTAAAGTATAGGAAAGACCTGCTCATCCATCTAGATCCAAAATTTGAAAAAAATTGCTTCTCTCATTTCATCTTTGTCAGCAACTTGTGCAAATGTACTCGAGCATATTTGGATTGTGATCTCCAATGGACAGGCAGGAGACTTGAAATTTATTAAACAAGTTATTATAGTTTGTTGTAGTTTTTAAATTGTAGATTTAAGTTAAAATTTTAGAATATTATTAGAAAAGATACTGAGATTTGGAGAGCTATAAAACTTCCATAAACTCATGCAATCTGAAATTGGTAGAGCAAATAATTTTACTTTAGTGTTTCTTAAATCTCTAAAATTACTTAGCTCTCTGGGAAGCCAACCTTGGATAATTAATTCAGTGAAAGAAAACAAAAAACTAAAAACAGAACCTGTACTACTTGCCAAATATTGTATTTGGTACTAGAATATTACAAAGAGACATAAAGCTCATCATAAATGAGGTTTCCAGGCCCTGTGGGAGGACTTTTAGTCCTTAACTCACTGACTTCTCAAAATAAGACAGCTCTCATCACAGATGAAATAAACAGAAGCACTGATAATCACCCCAGGCCATACAGTTATGCTGACCCTTAAAATCTTAATTCAACTCATTAGGCTTCCACTGTTTACACCACAGTACTGTAATGAACGCCACCTCTGGGATGTGTAACATGCCAGGCAAATGCACACAATAACAGACAACAAAACAGTCCAAAGGTGATGGAGGGTTGCGAATAACAAGGAGACAAGTGACTTCCACAACCACATACAAAAGGATATAAGCACAGAATCTGTTAAGTGGTATAAGGAAAAATAAAGTTCATTATGGAAAACAAGTGTAGAACTACCAGAGATAAAAAAGTTTCATTTCTAATTAGAGAGGGATGATGAGTCAAAATCTACTAGGAAAACAGGGTGCAGCATTGGGAGAGCCACGGGAACAAACTGGAGAAGATTTTAAGAGTCTGCACAACTTGTGAAAGAAGGTCTTTCAAGTCCACAGTAGAGAAAGCTGCAAAGCAGAATGATGAGGAATGAGGTTGGCCAGCCGAGCAGTTCTGCTAGAACAAGCAGAAACACCCAAAGGACACCCAGGGTTTGGAGGCAGCCAACAGCTTTGTTTCACACAGGTGGCCTTGGCCTGGCTGCCTCCCAACAACAAAGAAAGCCAGGCCTCCCAGCTCATGCTCTAGGGTTTTTGTAGGCTTTCACTGGCAGGGAGTACAGAATCAGAACATGGAGATTTTTGATAGAGCAGGACAGGTCCCTGTGACTTTGGGGAGCAGGTAAGTCCAATGGGAAACAGAAACACATAGTGCCCAAGATGCCTGAGTGGATGAAGAACCAGGAAGTGAACTGTGGGCATCAGCAAGTACATGTGAGGAGGCCATATTAAAGGGGGCGGGTTGGAAAAATAAAAATGGAATACAAAGGGCTTTCCTACTTTAGTTCCAGAGCAGGCAGAGAAAAGGTTAGTGTTAATTTATGTTTTTTATATTTAGCAAATTATCAAATATATTTCCATTAGGGGATTAAAATCATCTTGTTTTTGAAAAATATCACTCTAAGTTTCTAGATTTAAGAAGGAAGGAAAGAAAGAGAAGTAAAGAAGGAAAATCGTTTCTTTAATTATGTTAAGCATATGTAACCCTGAGCCATCCTTTAAAACAAAAACCACGGGAGGTAAATGTAAAGGCCTCATCGGAGTGGAGAAACATCAGAAAGTTCCAAGTGGGAAGCAGATCCACTCTCCCCACCACCCTGCGGAATGGCTGGACTCTGGAGTGGGAGAATTAGGAACTTGGATAGCAAGATGAGCAAGGGTGGGGCGATGTGAAAGGAGGAGGCGAAAGCAGATGTTGGCGTGTCTTTAAAAGGACTGAGAAGTTCAGCTTTTCATTCAAGTCTGTTTTATACTCCTCACATACTCGCATGCTCGTATTATTGTTGAAATGCTGCAGAATTTCTGTACTGCTTTGTACAGTCACTCCTCCGGGCCCCTCTGTGGTTTTTAAACTGTAGTGCATCAGAGTCAGCAGGAGAACTTGTTCAGTTTCTGATTCTCTAGGCTGAAGATGGGGCTGGGGAATTTGTAGTTGTCATTATTTCTAAGTGATACTAGCACTCCTAGCCTGGGATCACACTCTGAGAAGTATTATTTCCATACTGTGATGAGAATTAATCTCTTATTCTTCTGGATCAACTTAGTGGCCTTATATGTTTCATATGTCGCACTTATGTCATTATAATTTATGTTTTGTAACCAGTTATAATCAGTTATACACCATTATTATACTTCCTAATACAGTATCAAGGGTATGGAGATCATTCAATAATTGTTTTTGACTGAGTTAAACTGTTTCATTAATTTTATACCATCAACATCCATCTTGATGAAGGACTGTGCATTCATTTAGGTAATGTAAACTAATAATTTATCCTAATAATTGATTATAATGAAAACTGATATTTGTCTTTCACTTGCTAGGAATTCAGCAAAGGGCTTTATGTATGTTATGTCATCTATTATTTTTAACAACTCTATAATGAGACAGAATCTTCCCCAAATTTTTTAGGTTAACTAGAGCTTAATGGATTTCAAAAAGTAACATACAGCAGGTAAATTTCAGAATGATGATTTTGTCTGAGCTATGTACCAATGGAAGTTGGTCATGAGAATGATGAAGTTATTATGGGTTGTGGCAAGGTGGTCCTCCTTGTAATCTTTTTTTTTGTTGTTTTTGATAGAAACTTCAGTTTTATAATTTTCTCTTCTGTACATACTCTGAAGTTTTTTGGTGATATTTCGATATATGCATTTACATCAAATTCAAAGAAACTTGAAAGCCAGGAAACACTTTTGGGTGTGGAAGGATGTTTTCACTTCTTACCACATAATTGAAGCTCACTGTATAGGTTTTATCTTCCAGGTCTTTTGTGTTGACAAGATAGTGCACTGTCACTTGCTTCTGCTGGTTGCATCTCAGCTCTTCTCTCTCTGGGACAATCTTTAGGAAGCTGTTAGTCCTGGAGTAAAATCTGTGTATAAAATACTCTGGTGTAGGGTATTCAGGCAACACCCATCCATGAGCCTTGCAGTTTTTGTTATCCTTGTACGTTGCCTAGACAGAGGATGAAATTTGCAATTATATTTAGAGAAAAGGAAAGAATATATAAAAAAAAATTTGATAAGGTCATCTTATAGTGCTGTTCCCCCTCTGCAGGAAAGTTTCAAGACCATTCTTGTTGAATTCTAACCCAGTTCATCATACCCACTCTCTAGTTATACTTTTGGAAGACTTTTGCATGATTTTGTATTAATAATTCATTTAAATATTAGCTCAATAATATAGTAAATATTTTTCTATACTCTGTACTAAAATTATAATTTTACTGGTATGTATATGAGTATTACTCTCTTGTCAATTGTGAATTCAGAGGCGATTTTATAGTGATAATAAGGGTTTCTGGTGAAACATGAAAAAGATTTTGTGAAATGGAAGAGGGTTATTATTCTAAACATGGTGATTCACCATTAACAATACACAAGTCTGAGGAAATCAGAAATATTTTAGAATCTCTGATACTTAATAGTTCTGGATAGTAGGTTAGTTCAGTATTGAATGTACTCAGAGAAGTTCTTTAAATCATTTTATGGAAGTAGATTACAAGGTTTCTCAAGTGTTTCCATCTATGGAAACGCAATTGTCTTTCTAGCTTCACAGTGAGAATGAAGTGTTGCTGACCTTCAGCTGTTTCTCCTTCATATACTTCAATAAATGTATCCTTTCTACAGAATGTATAACACGGTCCCTTATTCATTTTAATAACTATGTAACTGCCTCACAGCATTCTAGGTTCACAATAACATGCATATTTTCATTTCTGTCCCATACAAAAAATTTAGCACATATTTAAACCTTCACTTGCTAATACCTTTCCTTTGATTTTTCTCTACTTGCCTTGGGACAACTTACTTTCAAGGTGATGTTTGGGTACGTGATCTTAGATGTGTCAAAGGAGAAATGAGCAATGCCGTGTGTATCTGTGGTGTAGTTGCCCACAATTTTGTCTCCTAAGTGCAACTGGATAACTTCATTTGGAATGGGAGAGTCATCAGGACGAAGCAACTTAATCTGCATAAGAGGAAGAAAATAAGTTTCTCAAGTATTTAGTAAATTTAAAAATCCATTTTTGATGGAATCTGCCATGCTCCATTGTGAACGCTTCTCTCTGGCTGAAGGCATTTCCTGAGTAGTTTCAGCTTCTCCTCCTGAGTATGTATCATATATGATGGCTATATTGATGACACTAAATACTATTTGTTCTACCTATAAAGATCTTTGAAAACTTGGTCCATATATACTACATATTTTATAATAAACTACAAAAATCTTTCAAATCAAATGATTTACTACTTCATTTGGCTTCTTTTTTCCTTTTATGTATTTTAGTGAATGACTCGGTTGAGTAACTAATGGTTATTCAGTTACTGAAAACAAACAGCCTGGTAATCCTAGAGGTCTTCTTTTCCTAGAGTTCTTAATCACTGATAAAATATTTTTATCTTTTTAACATAATTGCCTCAAATTTATCATATTCATTTTTGTTATTGCTTTATACGAATTTCTCATAATGTTTTTATCATTATGTAGTTGCCTTCCCACCTTGTCTCTTTAATGTTGTTTCAGTCTTTATATTGACATAGAACCAAATTTTCCAAAACACAAAAATTATTTTGCTTCTTAACATGTCTGTTAAGCCATTGTTATTTGCCAAAATGTGTACCATTGTCTTATCAGTACAAGCAATGCTGGCTGCTTTGGGAGTGGTGGAGGATCCATCTGGAGACATCGACTTCCCAGCCACTGACACAGTCTGTCTCTGTCTTTTTATTTTTCTTTCCGTACTCTTAAGACAGACAATTGGGTCTCTTAGAATAATTTCCTACAGTGCTCAGCACAGAGCTGACATCATGAAGGAACATATAAAGGAATTAATTACTGCTTCTCTTACTTGGCCTGAATAAGGGAGTCCTTGCTTGTAGAATGTATCCATATTCTCAAAATTCATTTTCACCATTGATGTATCTATGAATATGTTCCTGTTTTTTGTCATCTGGACACCTGCAGTAAATTCAGTGTTATTAGGAAAATATTATCAAACAGTAACCAGAATCACAGAACAAAAAAGCCACGAAAGTCCCCCTTTCTGTCAGTTGTTTCTTTTTCCTTAGCAGTTTTGAACACATAGGTACTTCTTCAGATATCTTTTTATAAGGAAAATGATTAAAGATGAAAAACATCAAAATAACTGGTTAGTCTCAACTGCTGTTCACAGATTAGTCAGTTCAGTTATCACTTCAGAATTATTAATTTCCCATTATTTTTAAAGAATTATTCAAAAAATTTGTCTCTGCTTAAAATATGCATTTTGATCTATTCACTATAAGAAAAGTAATCATTAGAAATTAGTATTATTTGTATCATTAGAAATGTAACATTTTAAAGCAAATAATTTGAATTATTAAACATTCCAAAGAAAGATAAATGTAATATTTTAGACTATTTTCAAGTTTTTTAACTTTTACATTGTCATTTATATTAATATAGTTTGGATTATGTATGTAGATAAATATATACACTAATTTGCTACTTGTATATATAAATATATGTAATTTTATAATACATTTTTAACATTGAGTTTCAGACTCTTCTATAATTTTGTTTTTAATGGATGTTATTACGTGAAGTATTCTTTTATTTTTTGCTTTGTTTAATGTGATAAATTTAATTATCCACTAAATGCTTACAAAATACTTTAATTTGCTTTGGATGTCACAACAGATGTAACAAAAACTTTGAATATTGATAAAAGTATATTGCTATTTAATATCTCATGAAGAGAAATTTTGTTGAAATGTCACATGCCTGAGTTAAAGTCTATCTTGATAGAAGACAGTGGTCAGAGTAGAAAAAGTACATTTCAAGAAATAGAACTTGTAATTCTCTACTTAGGGAAGAGAGACAATAGGTCAGAGATAATTAATCATCAGAAATACATTTCTGGTGATGAGATAAAGATATTTCATTAGCTTTCAGGGGCCTGGTAAAATATTCTTCCAAGACTATACTCTATTTCCCTTGTTAAGATTCTGTGTATCCCATGAAATTTTATAAATAATATTTATATTTTCAGTTATATTTATTTGTGGAATGATTAGAGAAAGAGAATATATAAGTATCTAAAACACCCATTGCATACCAATAACTAGTACTCTGACTTCTCATTTAATCACATTGAATTTAATATTTATCTATTCATCAATAGGCATTTAATAAACTTTAAAGAAACACTAAGATTTTGGATTGGAGAAAGTGATATCCTACCCAAGGAATAATTAACATTGTGAAATTGGTCCCTAGGTGACAGTTTGAATGACAGGGTAGCTAGTGGGGTATGTACTTAGAGAGGGTCACCTGTTCCACTTTCTGTGACAAGAGTTTGCACTTCCAGGTAACTATGGTACCCTTCCCGATTGAATTCAAAAGCATCTGTGTTAATCAGCTGGGTCATGCAGCCATCTTTCTCCAGCTGAAATGTTAATAGCAATGAAAGAGAAGTTAAATTTTAAAAAGACTACACAAAACAATAATTTTAGAGAAAATGTATAACCTTTGAGATGCAATGTTAAGGACTGTTTTATCTAAATTTGAATTTTGTAAAATAATCCATTATTTGAATTTTTAAAAATAATTCATTATGCTTCGATAATTTAAAATTTCAATTCACATATTTACCACAAATTTTGAATTTTTCATAAATATTAACTCATAATGCTAAATTTAAAAAGAATCTTCATTGTACATTACCCTATCAGTTCACAGGATAAATACATCAATTTCCAATCACATTTATTCACATGATATGTGCAATTTTGTTAGTTTCAACCATATTTATTTTTCAGATATGTAAAAAGCTTAACATAATATCTAATACTAACTACTCCATAAGTACTAGAAAATAGTACTATTATTAGCTATTATTATAGTAGTTATTGTTATTTTTGCTTATTGTTCAAATATAATTTTACATTTTAAGAACTACAAAACTCATATTTTTTGTTACTCAAAAGTCTTCTCTATAAAGACTGAAGATGCAGCCTCCTGGTAAAGCATTTGCTAACACACGCAGGAGGCCTATGTGTGACACTCCCCTCCCCACAAGCAGTCGAGTCTTCTTTGGAGAAAATAGAACTGTATTTCTGTGTTTGTGTGTGAATAAGTAGTATTATATTATTTACGATGTGGAATGGCAGCTGGCAGTTTATCTATTAGTTTGATTTTAATTGGTGTGATTGTAACTAAAGTATTCCAGGTCTTAGATTGGTATTTTTGTATCTATTTTCTGATTTTGGTTCTCAAACCTTGTAAATAAATATTTTTCAGGAAGTTATTTCTTTTACACGTTTAGAAAAATCCTTTTTATTAGTAGTTAAACTGAAGATCTGAGGTGAATACATTCTTACTTACGATTTTGCAGATAATACTTCTTACCTCAACAGTAAAATTTTTACAGATTGAATTGAAATGTCTACAATCACCATAGAAAGTAGATTCTCTGCACACTCTGAGGAGAACGTTGCCCTCTACAGGTTTGCCATAGGTATATCTAATAGCAGAATATGACAACAGTACAATTAGAAAGATCAGTGTCATTACTAGTCCTTCTAAACTTTTTTGGAAGATTTTTTTTTAAAAAGCTATTATTGTATCAACGCTTAAATAGCCTTATTTTCTGGAGGAAGTTTAAACAATAGTACCTACTAATATAAGCTGAAGGCTCTAAGCCAAGGTAGGTTTTCTTTAAAAAGACTGAAATAAACTATACGCATAATTCATAAATCTAAGTCATTAAGACACAATGTATAATTGCTCCTTGGTCTTTTGGTTACATCATATACAAAATACAATATAAAAAAAAGTAATTAGTAATAAAGGAAAGAAATAGTCATTGACTTGTTTATTAGGGTAATTTTTTTAAGATTTTCTGTTATTTCAAACTATGTGGTAATAAGCTTTTTAAAAATGAATTTTATCTGCGTGGAGTATGAAGATGGGGCATGATTTTTACTTTTAATACATAAATTATATTTATTTGTAATTATATGGAATTACATAAACATATTCATTCTGTTAACAATCCTAATAATAGGTAGAAAAGGCAATGGACAAAATTGCATATAAAATATTGCATATAGTATATTTCACTAAATTGCATATAGTATATGCAATTTCACAAAATTGCATATAGTATATTTCACTAGACTTTGACAATAATTTTTAAATTCTATTTTTCAAATTACTTTTCTCTTCAGTTTCATTCATTTTTTAGCCAGCTGTTCTACACATTTTTACTTTAGCAATCAATATGCTGAATCCTTACGTCTGATTATTTTTGAACCTATGCCAGTAACTCATCAAAATATGCATTTACTTTCAATTTGAATTCTGGATGCTCTTCGACTGTTTTCTCAGGTATAAATTCCTTAAGTGGCTTAATACTTTGATTTCAAATTGTTAGACTCTTCAAAAATTCACAGATTTTTGTTTATGGTTTATGTCTTCTAACTGGCTTGTCTCAGACTGTCTTTGTTTATTTCAAAAAATCACCAGCAAAAATAACACAGGATTTGATCCACAACCAAAACCAACTGGGTAATGTAGAGATATCTGCTCTCCAGGGATTACATTTCTCAAAAGATGCTCCCATCTATGCAAGCAATTTCCTGCCTCTGTAACCCAGGTACAATGAGACTGTTCTGTCCTTTGCCTCCTGCTACTTAGACTCTGGAGGTGAAACCCAAGATAGGGCCTTCAAAATTCAACCGTGCTTCTTCTTCCCTTTCACACCATTAAAAACTTCTAGCCTAAAGCAAACGCCAGAAGAAACTTTCTATATAATTAGAAATGACCAGTGCACTTTAAAAATCTTCATCATCCAAAATGAGAAGAAAAGTGTACATTAGATTTGATCTGTATCCAGGGGAAGAATTCATTGTCACTTCAGGTGTGAGGAGCTAAAGGTTTATGTCAGCGCTCCATTTCCCTTTGCTAGTCACACAGGCTCTGCTTGGGCTGCTTAACTTGGCCAAAGGTAGGAAGAAGACAGCAGGAGCTGCCTGTCTGTTCCTCCTGCTGTCCATCACTGCAGCACCTTGCACTTGCCCAGAAATCTTGTCAGCCCTTGATGTCCTCTTAATTCACCCGAATTATCTGGAGCCAGTTCTAGCTCTTATACAAGTTCTGTGTGATGCATTTTGAGCTATCACTTTCTTCTTTGGTTGTATATTATAAGAAAACTGTATCAAGAATTCAGAGTAAGCATGTGAAATCACCCAATGGGAATATTCTATGTGTATGTTCTGAAACTCAGGAGCTACTTGTTGCATGTATCATGGCTAGTGCAGATGAAGGGCTGGATTGTTAAATTTCTTGTATTTTAATTAGTTGAACTGTAAGTGGCCACCTATGGGCAGTCAGTGACTTTTGCACTAGATGATATAAAAGTGTTCTCTTATGATGTAAGGCAATGTTCAACAGTCAAACTGTTACCTAAAACCATGGTTGATAACATGTATTCTAATGACTACTGATGAACGGTAAGAATTCATAAAATCAGCAATATAAGTTTATAGATTCCTTTTCTCTTGCCTTCTATACAGTTCCATCTTGCTTCTTTTAAACTCTTTATTCTGTGGTAATATAAATCTATGGATACATCTTTTTTAGTTGTTTGTTGAGACATTGTCTCACTCTCTAATTCAGGCTGGCCTTGAACTCTTTATATAACCTAGGTTGGACTTGAACACATGAAAATCTGCCTGCTTCAGCCTCCCAAGTGCTACAATTACATTTGTGTCATCATTCCTGGCTGGATACGTCATCTTACTGTGTATTATTTAAACTTACAAGGCACAGACATTAACTTTGAATTCAGAGTCCACAACTAAGACAGTTTCTGGTGCATCCACAGTCACTTGAAATTTGGGTAGTACTGTTAATAAAAGAGAAGTAGTATCTTATTAATATAAATACATTCATATGAAGCAATTATTTTCCCCTTACAGATCATGCAAATTTGCTAATATTTTCTGTTACATAAAATCAGCATACTAAAATGGAAAGGAAATGGATTTTGGAATTGGACAGAAACATAAAGATTTGACTTCTCAGGTACTGATCATGGAAAGTGTGCTTCAAACTCTTCATTGTAAAATGGGATCAATGATAGCACAACTGGACTTAAAAGGGAATTTTATGGAATAATATCAGTAGAGCACTTCCTCATTAACCAATGTTCCATTCTTTTTACTAAAAGTGCTTTGAACCACAAATATGGCATAAAAACAGTTTGAACACACAACAAGTGAGGAAACTTGTTTATCACTTAAACTTGATTCCAGACATCACAAAAGAAAGACAAAATAGATACATTAGGTTAAAAGAGAATTGTGTGATGATTGTAGACTGTTAACTGGAGTATAAAAGTAAGAATAAATGAAGAATCACAATATAATAGCAGAAGGAAAAGAAAGAGGCAAGGAAAAGACATACATTTACTACTATGTCATTGAGTAAACTGTTTCTTAGAAAATGGATAGTTTCTAAAGTCTTTTTATCTGCAGATAAAATTTTCATAGCCAGGATTTACCATATTCTTCCACTGAGAAGGAGCGATATTCTTTCTTTTCAGGGGTCACCTCCACAATTATTGTGTACCATCCCAGGATGGGCTCTGGAATTAACCGGAAGGAGAGTTGCAGGATACCATTCTTAGATTTCTTATTCACCCACTGTTGTATCTGATTATTATGTGGATCCTGAGGATGAACGAAATATATTTTGTTGCATGCTTGATTTTTCTTTGCTCATCATGAAATTTCAGCAAATAGCTGAAGATTCTAACCTAATGATTCAAAACATGAGTATGTCTTCGGATTCCTATTGGAGAATTAATACTTGGGTTTGTATCATACAGTAGAGATGTTTTTCCCAATCATTTCATATGTTGCTTTCTCATTTCTTAAGAGTGCACTATAAATTTTTTATCCTCAGTTCATAAAATAGTAAAAACACATTCATAGACATTCAATAAGTAAGTTTTAGTGGTTTTTTTTTTTTGTGTGTGTGTGTGGAACCAGGGTTTGAACTCACGACCTTCATTTGCCAAGTAGGTGCTTATGCCTGAGCTAAATCCCCAGCCCCAATAAGTAAATTTTAAATTAAATGAAACCATCCATGCATACTATCAGTATTAGTTGGTGAATGTTAATATAATCAAAGGAGAAAAATACATTTATTTCTTGAGGATGGGTATGTGAACTAAATAATCCTGTAAAAAGTTAAGTAGATCGTCTTTCTCTGTAGACTGTCTTCAGATTTGAGTTTTAGGGCATGCTAAAAACAGAAAAAAAAAAACTTCAAACAGCAGTTATCTTACCGTAAGGGTGATCACTGGATACTGAAATAAAAATAAAATAAAAAGAATGTTAATATATGAATGTAAATGTTAATTGTAAGTCTATTATTGCACAAAGAGACATGTGTTGATAACTTTGAGTAAGTAAACATATTAATTTCTGGCCAAAAGTGTAAATATCTGTTGCCAGTTTTTCTGTCCAGCTCTCACAATTTTCATTTAGTTCTTTTGCATAACATATACTGTCCAGTCTCAGTAATCAAACTTGACCTTCAATCTTGCCCAACAAAGCAAAACATTCTTTAAGATTACTATTAACACCCTCACTGACAAATTCTATGGTCAATCTTCATTCCGACAGCTGCAATATTTTACCCTTGTGACTGGGCTGTTCCTTCATAATACTTCAAACCTTTGATTTCTGGGATATGCATTAATTCATTTTTCTTAGTTTTTTACCATGCCTTATACTCAGCCTTTTCCATAGAATTCAAGTAAGTAGGCAGGCCTTTGCCCTAAGTCTCGTGCTGAGGCTTCTGTCTTTCCTCTCCCTGTCACCTCAATTTGTGCAGCCTCTCAGTTCTGTCATGCACATGATTTGCTTACCATTTCCTAATACACCGTCATAGGACTTTCAAACCGCAAATCAGGATGGAATACATGGTCTAGGAATCTCATGTGAACAGTCTGATAATTTTTAAAATGGTGATCTGGGGTCCTTTGTCCACCCTACAGGTTACTAAGTGCTCCTTTCTATGAGGTGAAATGCCAGCACACTGACAAAATTATATGGCTGCAGGATGCCAATGTGAGTGAGCAGAGGAAGAGTAGTGTCAGAGGCTTTCAGCGAGAACACATTGAAGCCACAAGTACACTGTAGTAGTAGAGAAGGTTCTTGCACCTTTACTTAGACTATTTATTGAAAAGGATATACATGTAGACCAAATCTAATAAGTGGATCATTGGGAGGGGGAAATGGAGGCCGTATGGCTGATCTATATCTCTCCAGCCCCTGGCCCTGCAGGAAGCAGCCATATTGAGAGCATTCCAAAACACAACACAGCAAACAAAAAACAGGAGGATGGAAGGTAAAAGTGTATGAAAACCGAAGACTGAATTCTTGGGTCTAATTCACTATATATCAGCCCCTTTGACCCAGTAACTCTAACCCAAATGATGGGGAATGCTGATTCCTGGTGACACTCACACCTGTGCTCACCAAGGCAAAGAAGCCCCCGCTTGATCAGAGAGGATCATCAGCAAACAAAGACTGAGACTCTTGCATGTACTCCTGCTTGAATGAAATGCTGATTCTTGTGGTCTCTCCACAACAGCCTCTGCTGTCTCCTGCAGATTCCTTGTCAATCCTCACCAAGGGCAAGGAGTGCCCCTCGTACACACTAGGTTGGGAGTGGATATAAGGTCAGGGACTGTGACTTCCAGCAAGAGTGCACTTATATCCCAGGAATCTGAAGTCTCCTGCCTGAGAGTGAATAGAACACCCAATGAATTCCGCCAAAAACTCTTAGAATGAAAAACCAGCTTCCGCAAAGTAGTAGGATACAAAATCAACACAAAAATCAGTAGCATTCTTGTACACCAATAATAAAATCAATAGAGAAATCAGAGAAACAGTATCATGCACAGCAGCATCAAGAAAAATTAAGTATGTAGGAATTAACCTCACCAACGAAGTGAAAGACCTCTACAGAGAAAACTACAGCACTATGAAATAAAGAGGTTGAAGAGGATGTCAGAAAATGGAAAGATGTTCCTTGCTCTTGAATAGAAAAACAAATACTGTTTAAGTAGCCATATACCTAAAACTGTTGTACAATTTCATTGAAATCCCACGAAGATACAGATCTAGAGAAAACAAACCTCAAATTCATAAAGAACCAGAAAAGATCCAGAATAGCAAAAAGCCATCTTGGAAGAGAAGAGCAAAGCAGGAGCCATCATATATCTGATTTTGAATTACACTACAAAGCAACAGTGATAAAAATGGTATGGCCCTGGAACAAAAACAGACATGTAGATCAGTAGAAAAGAAAGGAGGATACAGAAACATTTTCAGACATATTTAGTTATACAATCTTCAATAAAGAGGCAAAAACCATACTTTTGAGTAAAGATAGCCTATTCAACAAATGTTGCTGTGTAAAACAGCTACTTGTAGATGACTGAAGTGTAGTCTATACCTTTCACCATGTATTAATTTAAAACCAAGACACTGAAAACCTAAACGTTAAAACAGAAACATCAAACCTACTGGAAGATAAAATAGGTAAAACACTTGAATTCATAGGTGTGGGCAAGGACTTTCTTAACAGAACTCTAATTGCCCAAGAAATAACAAGCATCAACATACAAGGTTACATTAAATTAAAAACTTCTGGACAGCAAAAGAATCAATTAGTAGAGTGAAGAGACAAACCACAGAATGGAAAAATATTTGCCAGATGTTCATTAGAGGACTAACATCTAGAGTATGTAAAGAAATAAAAACTAGATCTCCCAAAACAAAAGATTCAATCAGGAAATGGGCGAGTGGAAAGGACAGATACTTCTTAGAAGAAAAAGTGCAGATGGCCAACAAACATGAAAAAAGTTTCAACGTTTCTGGTTACTGGAGAAATGAAAATTTAAACAATGTTAATATTTCATCTCTTACCAGAAACAATGGCAATCATCACAAAATAAAAAAAAATAACAAATACTGTTATGAATCTAGTGAAAAGAGAATCCTCCTATATCATTGGTGGGAATGTATACTAGAACAACCATTATAGCACTCAGAATGGGGATTTCTCAAAGAAATATATTAGAACTTCCATTTGACCCAGCTATTCCCCTGGTATCTATCTTGCTAAAAGAGTTAGGGCATCATGTTACAGCAATGCACGTATATTGATATTTACAGCAGCACAATTTATAATAACTAGATCCTAGAAGCAGACTGTGAGCTGACCAACAGATGAACAGGTAAAGCAGATGTGCTACTGATACATAATACACCATATAGTATCTCTCATTTGAGCAAGGTAAAGTATAAAGAGCAAAACAGAAGGGCAACAAGGGAACAGGTCTCTTGCACATGGGGAGGGATCGAGGAAACTGAGGGAGAGAGGAGAGAGCCAGGGGGAGAAGACGTGACAAGATGTAACACAAGGTCAGGTACCAAAGACCTACAATAAAAAAAATTATCATAAATGTGAGCTAAGAATGATAACAACAATAAAATGAAAATAGGGAAAGTGATTTAGAGACAAATGAAGGGAGGTGAGTGGGAAGAGGAAGGAAACTAAAAGAAGAAACAAGATAAAGGCACCTTTTCCTCAAGATGAACGTAAATTTCATGTTGCCAACATCTACTATAAAACAAAATAAAAATACATAGAAAGACTTAAGAACAGGATTCTTACCAAAACCCTTGTGTGAAATTCTTCAAATTAGAAAAATCATACAATTAGTCAAGGCCTTTCTCTGTAGTTATAAATTCATGAAATGGTATGTCCTTGATGAAATATTGACAAGGCATAGAGAGAAGCTCTTATTTTGATTATTTTTTGAGACAGGAATTTGCTATACAGTTCAGGCTGGCCCTGAACTCAACAATTATCTTCCTGCCTCACCTCCCTAGTTCTGGGACTACAGCATGTACCACCACACCCAAATCCTGCTGTATTATTAACCTGAGCATTAAAACAGAGTTTCTCATGGGAGTCCCTCACAGGATGAAAACAAAAGTATTCTCTGTAGGCACCATGACCGGTGGACCATTTGGATTAAATTCTAATTAAAATTGAAGTTAGAATTCGATCCCTTTTATTATCTCTTTGTGATATTTCCAAGATGGCTTTCGTTGTGTTCAACAAGTTGGATTTTTATTGTTTAATTTGTCTAAATTGTACTGAACTTGGGCTGCTTCAAGTGACTAGTATAACATAATTTAGTAAAGTTACTATTATTTTAAGCTGCTTACTTTTTCTGAAACAAGGAATGAAATATAGCTTAATTTGCTCTGGTAACTAATGATTCTGCTTTGAATTTTGCTTAATCAGTCTAAATCTAAGGAAATCATATCTTGATGTGCCTTTCTGTGTTTGGACTCGCTTGAGCCAAGGCCAGCATCTATGAAAAACTGCCCAGTTCTTGTGATATGTTAAAGGAAATATCTGGAATTTCCAATGCAAATGAAACTGTCTGGAAAAAGAAAATGTTTGCATATGTTACAAAGCACTGACTTTAGGGAAGAGAAAGATGCAAACAATAAACAAGTTATAGAAAATGACAGAAAGGAAAGATGTAAGATTTGGGCTGAAGAAATTGCTCATATGTTCTGAGTTTTGGTACATTTGATGAAGAAGAGTCCTGTCACTTCTATATTTTGATTATGTCATCAAATTTGCTATGAATTCTTGATCTCCCAGAAGGCCAGTCTATCCCGAATTATTTAAATAAATAATTGGAGAGTTGTTGAAATAGGGGCAAACTTTAGAACTATTGGCCTAGAAATTGATATCCATATCTTAACTGGGGCCACCACAGAGAATATGATACTAATTTTCATCTCTGCACAAGTGAATGCTGTTTGCTATGTCATAGAACCACCCTCAAAATATTTGCTGCAGTGATATTCTTTTCTGTAACCCATTTGTGACAGTTCATTAATTCTCAATCAGAGTCATTACCATAATCATATTTGGACTTCTTGAAAATCAAAAACAATCAGAAATGGTGGAGGAGCCTAAAAATCAATTATAATTACATTGTAACCTTCTAGATTCAAGAAGCCCTGTGTGTTCCCATGGTCCTTTTGTTCAGAATAATTATTAGACTAGGGGTGTAGTGCAGGGGTAGAGCGTGTACTTCTGTATTGAGTGCTTGCCGCTTTGCTTAGAGAAGATTAATTCTTAAATGAACTCCCACATAGAACCAAAAAGAACAGGAACTGCAAGTTACTTCACAGAGGTAATTTAGGATTTAAATGAGTAAAAGAACTTTTGGCACTCAAATTAGACATCTAAAAGCTAAAGCTGAGCATATAGTCAATAAAATTAGTGTGTGAAGAGGTGTTAAGAGGAAGAGCATTACAGGAGAAGATGCCTTGCGTTTGTAGGATGAGGGTGATTTGAAGGAAGGAAGGAAGGAACTCTGAAAGCTCAGTGAACTTTAATGAAATTGCTCAGTCAGTAGATTGACATGAGAGATCATAATGGGAATTGCTAGTTCTAACATGTTTGCTTCTAAAATACATGAATAATAAGTCAGGTATCCTGCTGCAGACATTGTTGACTCTCCTTAGCCACAGTTCACTGTCTTTTGAGCATTTTCCTATTACCACTTTTTAAAAACTGGATTTCTGCCTCTTGCCTAAATTGTTTTAGATGATCAGCATCATCTAATTGCTACTCCCCTGACTGCAGATCAGCAACAATGAAGGAACTCCTCGACATTTCCCTGAGGAACAGTGATTTTCTATAAGAATCAACAACACTTTTCTTCTTTTAGTAGCTCTGTGTAAATAAGAATTAAAATGTGTTATGTACATGGATCAACTCCCACAATAGATATAATTATTACATACTGCAAACATGCACTGATGAAAATTAAAAGAACAAATTAAGAGGATCTAGATCACCACTTTCCTCACTGTCCTCCTTGTTCTGTACACAGAGTGCTCCATTCTGAGTAACTCTAACTCAAATGCCTTCATGATGGGATGTGAAGCCCCCTTTCTAGCTTTTCACCACATTCCTTGCAATAGACACTTCAGCAAAGCTAAGTCTTTACATTTCAGTTTCTTAAATCCCCTTATTCTCTACCCATGTATTTTTGCTATCATTTTCCTCTCCTCATAGGAATCTCTTCCTTTCCCTAAATTGAGCATCAGATCATCTTTATTTTCTGAGTCTCTTAGTTTCATCTGTCCATGGTAACTGTAGCAGACATGGCCAATGTAACACACTCACGTTGCTTTGACTGGTTCTTGACACCTGGTCTCATTTTCCTGTGTTCTGCCCTAAATAACTTTTATCAGCAAACTTCCTGTGAGGCAGGTCCTAGGGCCTCTTGACAAGTTCCAGGTCAGGAGAGAAGGTTTACTTGTACCTTGAAGGCTAACTGTAAACAAAGCTGCCTAGCATTTGAATATGAAAATCCAGTTTCTTTTCTAAAATTGGAGCAAACTCTGTATTGTAAGTTTTGTTCTGCAGCTCCCGACCCATTGGGGTGACTACTTAACTTGACTCATGTTTGACTTTTTCTTGCATCTGTTCTATTTATTCCCTTTCCCCCTCACTTGCTGGTTCCTTCTGCAGCATTTTCTTAAGAATTCACTTTTTCATATTTTTTTTTTGCCTCTGAATCTCATTCTGGGGAAGTCAACCTGAGACAATGTATCTGTTTTGCATAATGCTTTCATTCAATCTTTATTAGCTCATTTATGTTATTATAAAATATTCACTCTGTATAATAGTTTCTCATTCACTCAATACACAATTATGAGTTTACTATCTTCCATGTTCTGTTCTTTTAGATGTCAAAGACATAGTGATATATCCTACATATATATATATATATATATATATATATATATATATATATGTTTGTTTTGAGGCAGATTCTTGCTGTGTAAGTACATGTTGGCCTCAAACTCATGGAAATGCTCCTGCCTCAGTCTCACTTATGCTGGTTTTATAGACATTTGTCACCACACATGGCTCTGCATGTACTTAAGATTGAACCCCATTTCTGCCTTGAGCCACCTCCCCAATTCCTTGCTTTTTTAATTTTAAAGAGGGTAAAATTAAACACAACAAAATAACAAAACAGAATATAAGAAAGCAATGTAACAGACATAAATTTCAAAGCAAGAAAATCAGAGATCTTCACTATCTATCATATTGTCTCTTGTTTTCTTCCAAATAGTTGTCCATGTCTTCACATACACAGAATTCACATGAAACAACATAGTATAGAACTGATCTGAACAAGATGAGGAAGGCATTTTAGGTCTTCAAGATCAGGAAATAGGGAAGTCAACAATGGCTATCATTGCATCTCTCATTCTCTTCAAAATTTGATATCACTTTTATTTTGCTAATTTATTTTATTTCCCGACTACCTCTCTTCTAACAATCATTTTTAGAGCAGGAAGGGTATCTTTTCTGACTTTCAATCAGTTACTCTAGTACAATGCTTTATAATGGTAGAGGTATGGTAAATTGAAGACTAGTGATTGGAACATACAAGTAATTGGAAAATATGTTTTACTTTCTTGACCACATAGAAAGAAAGAGAAGAAAGAAACAAAATTTTGAGTCTAAGTGAGGAACACAAGGGATTCTAGACTAACAGGAACATAGCCCAGAATTTAGACTAGCCTGTCTCATTTTCACAGGCTAATTGTGTGCTTTAAGTAACAAAGTAGTGCATGAAAATAAATATATGTCCAGCTGTGACTTACCACTTCCTCAACAGGCTTCAAATCATCATCCATAGACACAACTCGAAACAACACTGGAGAAAGAAATAGACATGATGTAAAGATGTATTTTTATCTTTTGTGTCATAACAACTTTCTTACTAACTGTATTAACCTAGACTAGTCAGAAATCAGTTTGTTGCAATTGGTGACAGTAATTGCAGGCATATCTGATATAATCCATAGATGCAGTGGTTACTGTGATTAGGCTGCTGAAAAAATATTCATTGAAAGAACTTCTTGTGATAGTTTTACTTTATTTATACTTTCTCTTCCTATCAATCATCATAAAATGTGTCCAAGGCAACTAATCACTTCTTTAAAGTAGGAACAGCAGGAGATGTGGAGTAGATAAATTGGCTCCTAAAATAATTCATAGAAATTTTGTGTGCATTTCATTTAATGCATCTTTTTTTTTTTTTGCTCAAGCAAATTGACTACTTCCTAATCTTTCACTGTCAGCATCTGCAGTCATCTATATGTTCACTCTCATTATTTTCTAGCTATATCCTTACCTGTGTGTCAGTTCTCAGCCAGGTGGCTTTGGCCTAGTCCACGTAACTGTCAGAAAAATTAATTCCCTTGTAAGGATATTTGCCTGTGTCCCTATTTTTCTCAGAGAATTCTCTCCATGTCATTTGTGCTCTGAGACTCTTTCCCTCTGAGTCTCTCTAGTGATGACTGTGTTTATCCTGCATGACTCAAATAAGTGAAATAAGCAACTTCCTGACATCGTAACTGTCATCAATATTTTCTTTGCATTTTCATTGAAATCAGTTTTGGTTTAGATGTCATGAGCTCCCAAAATATTATGTAAATAGTTGTCCTAATTATATTATACATAGAATTTTACTGGGATAATAGTGTTCTTTTCCACAAGTTAAAGATGTCATGAGTCACTATCACATGCTGTATGTTTTAGTTTTCCTTTAAAAGAGAATAAAAATTCTTAAATTTGTCACAACACCATAACTATTACACTTTAGAGGAAAACAAGCCATTCAATGGTGGTAATACCATCTATGTGCATATGTTACCATTCTTTTATGTGTACTTTTTAGAGTCCTTTAGTGTTCAATTTTGTTGATCTTACTATTCTAGACTATTGATTCTCTTAGCTTCCATTTATTTATTCACACCTTAATTTAAAAACATCTTTATTGATAATCCATTTTCTCATTCTACTTATATGTGTGTGCATGTGCAATGTCAAATAGTAAAAATAAAATAGAAGCATGTTCTCAGAATATTTCAAGAGAGTAATACGGTTGGTTGAGAAATCCTGATCTCAGCAAATCTCATGGTTTTCAAGATATTGTTTGTTAATTATACCCAAGATTCATGTCTCCAACCCTTTCATCCTACATAAGAATTCACCTAAGTTGACAAGTCTAAGTGTTTAAAAACAGCTCACACTTGTGAACTCTTGGTTTGCTCCATCAAGCTTACTTTTGTCCTACTAATTGTCATTTTATTAGTTCATTTTTATCATTACAGGTAATCAAGCCAGAGACAGTGGACTCTTAATCTTTCCCCTTTCTATACCTTAAAAACACTTTACTAACTCTTTTTCCAAAGTAACTTTCCCCATCCTATGCTGTACAAACTCACTTTATTCACATCTCTGCTTAATTATCTTGAAACATTTTTTCCCTCTGGTCCTAATCTACCCACTCCTCTAGTTCTGTCATTTCTCATTTACCCCAATTTATCAACCTCTTTTATTTGACTGCCTACTGGATCTATGCCATTGCGGTTGCCTTGATCTGGTTAATCCTATGATCAGCAGATGGAGGATTAAACTTGATCTTGTTTTTTCTCTGATGAAAATTTCCCATTCCACAAGGCAGTATCTTCATAACTCAGCAACTAACATGTACTTTCTGGAAATTCCTGGCCTGCCCGTGCCTGTAGTCTCCTACCCAGCTGCTCCTGGCTGTGCCACCTAACCCAGCATAGTGTATCTCTGCCCAGCCATTCTGCTGTTTCATCTTAACCTTTCCATAGCTGTGGAAAGGTTTCTATTGCTGTGAAAATTTCAGCCTTTTCTCTTCCATATGAGGGGACAGTTTTCTTTATTACCTTACCACTGAATGTCTGGAAGCCCCTACTTTAATTTGCCAAAACACAAGTGAAATCCGTTTTTTTGAATATTTTGTATTTTTATTAAGTCAATTACTATTTTACTCTGAATGTACTTCCCTATATCTCTACCAGCATAATTTTTGCTACCCACTTTTCTACTATACAACAGCTAACAACACACTTACAGATAGTTTTTTCAGACTTCTTAATCTGTTTCTTGCTTAGGGAGTTTTTACTGCGTATCACCTTTATATTGCTATGGTAGATCAGAGTACCTAGCACATGGCAAGTTTGTTGCTTGAACTGATTTTTTTCAGCCATGTTAAAACTGGAGCATTCCTTTTTTTTTTCTTTTAAGCCACAACATCCTCTGTTGCTTATTTGTAGGGAGATTTTAATGGGTTAAGAATCAATATTTCTTATAATGGTAACTGATATTTTAATTTTATCTTCCATAGTTTAATGTGTAATAACACATGCTTGATAATAAATTAAGAAATATCCCCATACATAAATAAGTTAAAAAATAGATCCTAAAAGTGTGTCTTGTCTGTGTAGTCTCCATGTAGCATCTTCTTAAGTATACTTTACCTGTTTTCAAAATTGATATGTATTAAAACATTTGTTTTACAATTTTGTCAGCCCCAGGATATATTTATTATATTTATAATATTAGATCATGTACAGGAAGGCTTATCAACAGAACTCTCTTTATTATATGATATGTATTCTCAAAATTTTCAATCTAAAATTTAGTTTTTTATGAGTTACTAAATTAAAAAATGGCATGTATTTCTTGGTGCTATTCAAAGGCTTTTTTGCCCACTTAGTTATAAATTAAATAATTGTTTAATATGCAGCCTTTTTGTTTTTAAACTTGCTAAAACTATGACCATTTGGTCAGCTTAAAAATTTAAGGAGATATATTCATTAGCTATCATTATATACACAGCAATTTTCAAAATAAATTTTCTCGTATTCTTTCAAAATCATATATTTATTTTAGATGCTAGGATTATGAGTGATTTCTTTATTTCCAAGATTAATTTTAAACCTATTGTTTATGCTTAACACAGACATCTTTGAGGACAAATGTGCAGTCCACAACTCTCTTGTCTGGACCAGTTTTGCCAACCCCTCATTCCCTCACAAAGGGGATGAATTTGTAACAACCCACTGGCTCTGTGTGTTCTTGTATCCTGGTCGGGGCACCTGGATACTTGATCCAAACTGGGCAAAGTCATGTAATTTAAGAGCACATAACTCACATATGCTTCTAGTAAACTAATTTTCATACTTACACTAAATTATCAAATAGGAAAATAATTTATTTCTTCATAGGACAGTGGTGGTTGTCAGTGTAAAAAATAAATTCATTAGTTTCTTTCCTAGACAATAGGAGCTTTCATATTTTCTGTGGGCTAGAAAATAAATTAAAGTAATTTGTCCTTTCTTCTATTTCAGGAGCTTAAAACATCTTTCAGATTCTTGGTAATCATTTTTCCTCTAGCCCGATAGCTTCATAAATTTATATATGTGCATAAACTTTAAGAAACAAACTTAAAATTAGTTGTAATGTTCAATGGCAATGTTTTATTTTTCGAAGTCTTTTTTCTTGCAGAGTAAATGCTTTAAACAAATATAATAAAGCTTTTACTGGAGAATTTCAGTGAACAAGAAGTTTGTGTTGATTATTTTCAGGTAGAACCTTGCAATCTGAAATCATACTAAATGAAACCTAATTCAGATTTCTTAAGCACTACTACAAGATCATTGCCCACAAGACAGCAAACGAGTTGACAGCCCTAACCTTCTTTCTGCTAAGTTACATTGTACAGCTTTACTTTGCTATCAAGCAAATTTGGGCAAAAGTGCTCATAACACTCAGAAAGAGCCAGTTAAATAAGTATCTAACTTTCAGCCATGCAAGTCATTCTAATTAAAGACTTCTTCAATGGCAGTAAAATACTTTCATGTATGATTTGCTTCCTATAAAGCTAGAAAACACAATGTTAGAAAGTGTATCTAGATAATCTGCAAGTCTTTTCTTGAAAGTTTCAAATGATTTAATTAGAGTAACTTGTCAACAGCTTCTTGTAAAATTTTTAGCCTGCGCTGATGTCATCTAACCTGTCATTTCTCAGAATGTGAGAAAGAAGCGGTGCACAGGTGTGAAGATGGTGTCAATAGGAAGCTGCCACAAAGCAAGTATGTGCTGTGGTTTTAGCATGACATAGTATCACAGCATGTTTTTATAAAGAAGAGGACAAGACAGAAAGAAGAAGAAGGAGAATGATAATGACAAAGGAGGATGAGGAGGAGAGAGCGAGAGGAGGAGAAAGGAGGAAGGGAAGAAGGAGTGGTACTGAGTTAGGTGCAGTGGTGCAATCCTGCAGTCTGAGGCTTCTGGAAATTTCAGGCAGAAGAACTGCTCCTGATTTGGGAAATTTAGCAAGACCCTGTCTCAAAAATAAGAAATAAAAAGATCTGAGCATGCAGCTCAATGTGAAGTCCCTGAGTCGAAAGACGAGTGCATCCATCTCTCTAAATGCACAATGTTAGGTAAAGTATGAATTATTGCAAATTGCATCTCAGACAAAAACTATCAGTTTTCTTAAGAAATGAACATTCCTCAACAATGTGTTCCATCATTAAATTTCTGCACTATATTGTTTCCCTTTGTTCACATAGGCCTTTTACTAGAAAGTGAATGGGATAAGAAAAAGAAAGAAATGTTGTTTTAAATTAAGAATTTATATTTCTGATGCCCTAGGACAGTGGTGAAGGGGAGAGGACCATGAATTCGGGCACCTTTCTTTCTCTCTTGCCCTAGGACACTGTAACGTCATGCTTCTCCATTGTCCTGGTAAGGCAGAGCCTGTGCAAGAAGTGTAAGTTCTTGCTCCTTCCTTCCTCTGTCGCACTGGGAAGGTGGGGCCAGTGAGAGGAGTATGTTTGTGCTCATCCATTGCCCTAGGACAGAGAAACTATTGAGAAAACTGGAAGTTTGTGCTCCCTACTTCATTCATGACCCTAGGATGGGAGAGCTGGTGGGCAGAATGTAGGTTTGTTCTCCTTCCTTCCTCCGTTGGCACTGGGATGGCAATCCCCATGAGAAAAGTGTAAGTTTGTGCTTCTTTCTTTCTTTCTTTCTTTCTCCATTTCCCCATGAAGATGGCGCCAGTGAGAAAAGACATCTGGAAGAAGAGGCACCTCCTAGGAAAGCTTCTACGTCAGTGAAAAGGCTATCTAACATTAGAAATCTAAAAGCATGAACATTAGAAATCTAAAAGTGTGAATACAGAAAACAAAATAAAATATAAAATGGAAAATGACAAGATGAAGAAACAAAATGAAATCCCAAACTCCTAGCCCACCCAGGACAAGTCCAGAACACAAAGAGATAGAAAAATCTAAAGCCAATAAATGAAACTTTCTGAAATGATAGCAGTAGAAAAGAATAAAGTAATGGAAGGAGCCATAGAAGAAATAATCTCTGATGTAAAAGGAAATGACTATTAAAATAAAATACATTAAAGCAGACATAGTTACGCAAACAGAGAAGCTAAGGAAAATGATGGAAATCATGAATGCCAAACATAGACACGTAACGAAATCAATGAAACAGATCCAAACAGTAATGCAGGAAGTTATAAACTCTATTGAAAGTATATGCAGCAGACTGACTGAACATGAGGCTAGGATATCAGATATAGAAGACAGGAAAATGACTAACAACCAGGAAAAGAAAAGTATCTTTTAAAATCATAAGACACCATGAAAAATCAATTCAACAGCTATAGAATGTAGCAAAGTAGAACAATATAAAGTTGCTTGGGATCAGAGAAAAAACAAGAAGCAGCACAAAAACCATTAAAAACATCTTCACAGAAACATTTCTCAAACATGGATAAAGAATTTCACATATAAATAAATGAAGCATATAGAACTCCAAATAGCCATGGTCAAAATAAATCTGCAACAAGGCATATCATAATGAAGATTAAAAAAATTCAGCACAAGGACAAAATATTAAAAGCAGCTAGAGAAAAGACACATATAATCTATTAAGGAAAGCCCCTAAGAATCAGAGCAAACTTCTCAAGGCAATCACTCAAATCAAGAAAGGCTTTGCGTGAAGTATTTCAAACCCTAAAGGAAAACAATCTTCAACCAAGATGGATGCACCTTGCAAAACTGTCTTTCAAAATTGATGGAAAAATAAGATGCTTCTATGACAAAGAACAAGTGAAGAAATTTATGACCACCAAACCAGCTCTACAAAATACTTTGAAAGATATATTAGAAAGAGATAACTAAGGCCACAAACACAGAAACACCAATAGAAAGAAGCCACCAGGTAGAGTAAGCAATTAAACAGAGCAGAAAGATAGGGAACAAAAAACAGGGAAACAACATGAAAAAGAAAAGTCAATGATTATTAGTTACAACTATCAATGTAAATGGTCTCAAGTCACCAATCAAAAGAAATAAGTTGGCAGAGTGGATCAAGAAGCAAGACACTACAATACGCTGCATTCCAGAAGCACATTTAACTTAAGAAATTCATAAACTGAAAGACAAAGGATACCACAGTAAAAACCAAGGATAGCTCTTCTATTTGTAGACAATACAAACTTTAAGCTAAAACTGATTGAAAGAGACAAAGAAGATCACTGTGTATTTGTTAAGGGAAAATTCTAAGAAAAAGTGGTAACAGTCACAAATATTTAAGCAACAAACACAGGTCCATCCAACTTCATAAAACAAATATTAACAGACATGAAAAACCAAATTAACACTAACACAATTGTACCTGAGGATCTTAGTACCCCTCTCTCACAAATGGACAGATCAATTAGGTGAAAAAATCAACACAGAAAGGTTAGATATACCAAGCTTATGAGCAAATGAAGTTGATAGACGTCTACAGCGTGCTCCAACACAAAACATCAGAATACGCATTCTTCTCAGCTGCATGAGGAATATTATTCAAAATATATTAGGTGACAATATACATTTAAGTGAATGTAGAGGAACTGAAATGATCCCACACATAATTTCTGACCATAGTACAATGAAACTGGATATCAGTGACAAAGGAAATCACAGAAGTATGTTAGCACATGGAAATTAAACAATACCCTTCTGAACAACCAATGGGTCACAGAGGAAATTAAAGAGAAAATAAAACCATCTATACAATTAAACAATAATGGTGATCCAGCCTACCAAAACTTATAAGAGGCAATGAAAGCAGTTCTATGAGAGAAATTTATAGTGATGAACTCATATATCAGGCAAACAGAGTCAGCTCAAATCAATAATCTAATGTTTAACTCAAAAAACTTCTAGAAAAAGAACAGTTAAACTCAAAGCTCATATGAGGAGGGAAATTATAAAGAGCGTAAATCAATGCAATAGAGACTAAGAAAACAATACCAAAATGAATCTAAAAGTTGGTTCTTTAAAAGAATAAATAAAATTAACAAGCCATTATCCAATGTCATCAAGAAGAGAGAAAGAAAAATACAGATTCAAGCAATTAGGAATGAAAAGGGTAAAATCACAACGAATCCTAAAGAAATCCAGGGAATTACCAATACCTATTATTCTATATTCCTATAATCCTATATTCTAATAAGATGAAAAACAGAGAAGAAATGGACAGATTCCTAGAGACAACTGAATTGTCAAGAAGATATAAAAATTCTAATAATCTAAGTAATCAGCCAATAAAATTGAAAATGTAATTAAAAATTTACCAACAAAGAAAAGCCCAGGCTCTGAAGGATTCACTGTTGTATTTTACAAGAAATTTAGAGAAGAATTAATGTCACTAATGCTGAAACCTTTAAAGAAATTGAAAGGGAAGCAGTACTTCCAAAATCATCCCTGGAAGCAAGTATTACCCTGATTCCAAAACCGGAGAAGAATCCAATCAAGAAAGAAAGCTAAAGTCAATTTCCCTAATGAACACTGATGCAAAAATTCTTAGTAAGACGCTGGCAAACAAAATGCAGCAAATCTTCAAGATGATTGTACACCACGACCAAGTAGGATTCATCCCAGGGATGCAGGAATGGTTCAACATACACAAATCAATAAATGTAATGCACCACATTAATATTAACAGAATCAAAGACAAAAGTCACATGATCATCTTAATAGATGTAGAAAAAGAATTTGACACAGTTCAATAGTCATTCATAGTAAAAATCCTAAAGAAAATTGGAACAGATGCTATTTTTTTAATCTTATAAAAGCCATCTATGAAAATCCAATAGGTAGTATCATATTAAATGGTCAAACAGTGGAAACTTTAATTCTCCAATTTAAAATAAATTATTTCCCAAGGGAAAATAGCTTGATTGGATTTGTTTTCTCTTTGAGTTGGGTATTTTTACATTCACTGGTTTTCTTTATAAAACTATTTAGATTTTCCCTCTTTGTTAAATTACAGTATATTTTCTAGATTGAAAAGTAGAATATTATAATATTACTAACAGGTTTATGTTACACATAATTCCAAAGGTTTCAAAGAGCCTTGATACAAAATCACTTTATATTCTGGAGAAGTTTATAATAAAGTTTTATTAGTAATAAAAAGTGAAAACTTTTACTGTGAAATCAGGAACAAGACAAAGATGTCCCTTATCACTATTCCTATTCAATGTAGTTCTGGAAACATTAGCCTGAGCAGATTATTAGAGCCAGAGCAATTAGAAAAGAGAAAAAAAAAAGATAAAAAGGAATAAGTTAAATTATTATTTGCAGATGACATGGTACTCTACATAGAAGACTTCAAAAACTCCATTAAAAAACTTGAGGATTGAATATTCAAATTCAGTAGTGCAGTGGGCTATAAAGTCAACACTCAAAAATCAGTAGCATTTCTCTACACAAGCAACAAACACACGGAGAAACGTTAGAGAAAGCACACCCTTCATGATAGCATCTGAATAAATGAAATACTTAGAAATCAATCTAACAAAGGATGAAAAAGATCTGTACAGTGGAAATTACTGTACTCTTAAAACAAGAGATAGAGAATATCAGAAAACGGAAATATATCCTTTACTCTTAGATAGAAAGGACCAACCTTGTGAAAATGACCATACTCCCAAAACTGCTATGTAGATTTAATGAGATTCTAATCAAAATACCAGCCAGCATATCTTACGGATCTAGAGAAAACATTCTTAAAATTCATTTAGAACCAGAAAAGATATAGAATAGCAAAAGCAATTCTGGGCAATAAAGTCAAGTTAGGGGCTTTATAATCCCAGAGCTCACATTGTACTATAAAGCTACTGTGATAAAATCAAGATGGCATTGGAAACAAAAATAAAAACAGAAAAACAGGTCTGAGGATTAGTAAAGAACAGAACAGGAGACACAAATGCAACATCCAACACACTCAGCTACCTTATCTTTGATAAAGGAGTCAAACATTTTCTTTGGAAGAAAGATAGTCTCTCCAGTAAACACAGCCGGAAAAACCGGTTTTCCACATGCCTAAGTCTAAAAGTAGACCCATAGCTATCACCAGGCACTAAAATATACTCAAATAGGAACAAAGATTTGAATACTAAAACAAAAAGAATAAATTTACTGGAGGAGAAAATGGACAGAAATCTCAAAGACATAGGCGTAGGAAGAAACTTCACAAACAAAACCCACACTGCAAGGGAAATCATATCAACAATCAACAAATGGAATTCACTTTATTAAAGGCTTATACATAGCAAAAGAAATAATCAAAGGATTGAAAAGACAACTACTATAATGGGAAAAAATTATAGCCTTTTGTCCCACAGACAAAGGACTTATATCTAGAACACATAAAGAAATGAAAAAAATCAGACTCCCAAATTCAAAGGCCCAGTGCAGAAATGGGCATCTGAGATGAATACACAGTTCTCAGGTAAAGAAACACAAATGAAAAATAAATACATGAAATAATGTTCAACATCATTAGTCATTTGAGAGATGCAAATTAAAACACCACAGACTCCACTTCACCCTAGAAAGAAGGGATAACATCAAAAAATCAACCAATAAGTGCTGGAGGGACTGTAGGGAAATTGGAATTGTAGACTGTTGGTGGGAATGTAGACACTCTTGGTGGGGATTGTAGACTGGTGCAACAACTGTGAAGATCAGTGTGGAGATTCCTGAAAAAACTAGGACTAGTAGTTCTATTTGAACTAGCTATTCTCCTTCTGGGTATCTTCCCAGAAGAATTAAAAACATCATACCAGAGCAATATATGTGCATCCATGTATATAGCAGCACAATTTATAATAGTGAAATCTTTGAGACAAGTCACATGCTTATCAGTTGAGGAATGGATAAAAAAGATGCTGGATTTAAAAAATGCAGTGGGATACTACTCAGTCATAAAAAGAATAAAGTGGAGACTTTTATGGATAAATAGATGCAACTTGAGACCATACTCATAAGTGAAATAAATCAAATCCATATGTGTAAACATCATATTGTCTCACTAGTATGAGAATCTGAATGAATAATAAGATCCAAAGTGTACAACAGATATTATGAATTGGGAAGAAACTGTTTAAAAGAAAAGATAAATTGTGATGAGGGAAAGGAGAAAGGAAGAAAGGGAAAAAGAAAAAAAATATGTATATACAAGCTAGTTAAGATAGTTACATAGCTAGTTTCTCTTAGTTCATGGAAAAGATAGCTTTGTGCTAATATTGTTTCAGCAAGATATCATGCCTATACGTTGTACTCTGAATTACTACTAGGAAAGCAACAATATGCATTGTATCAACTATTATAATTGCCCTACCACTGTTTTGAAACTCAGTTTCACTGTTACGTTTATCTTTTTCTCTTTAAAATTAAATAATAATAAAAAAGAATTTATATTTCTATGCCCTTTGTAGTAAATAGCATCATCCTTCCAACCTCTGTCATCTCAAGGTCTTCTTCAGAAGAATTCTAGGAATTCCTTGGGAATTTGCTTGTGTTTGCCACATATAATCCTCTTCCTGAGCACACAGATACATTCATCATGTTGGTTTAACAATTCCAGACTTGTGAAACCAAGGGATACTTGTGTCTTTTTCTCATGATTCAGTTCTCTGTGGTGCCCCAGTACTGATCTGAACAACCTGTTTGTCACTACCCTGAAGTAAAGGAAAGAGGAAATGATAGAGAGAGTCAAAGAAGGGCATGGAAGTGTCTCTATGGCACAGTTTCTGCTGCTCCATCAAGTATTTCTCACTACCTTTGTTTGGCATTCTTCGAAATAACAGTAGTGCTGATGATTTTCATCATCTAGAGCTCACTCAAACCTGCCTCACTGGTCAAGTTCTTCCCAATGAGTTGGTGCCCAAAGCATCTTCCCTTATATTAGAGCTTTTCAAAGTGTGCCTACTTATGACAATTATTTTTAAAGACAGATTTTAAAGTTACCCTTCCCATAGAGTAATATAAAATTTAACAAGCTTTTCAAGTAGTTTTACCCACTGAAACTTGAGAACCATTGAAATTTCTCTGGTCTTTGTGATAGTGGAGAGAAAAAATTAGACATAAATAGTTATTATGTTGGAAGTGTCTTCATCTATTTAAAAATATATTCAGGTTTATGTTTTATGAATGTACCAGAGAGGCATTTAGGGGTGACGAAGCATGTTCGGGGGACAATAAAATGGTATTACAGTTGGCTGACCATTTTTATCTGTAGCTCCTACATTCTCAGGTTCAGCTAACAGTGAACAAACGTTTTCACAAATGAAAAAATTGAGTCAGTACTGAAGAAATATAGACTTTTTTTGTTATTCCTTGAGCAAGACAGTAAACTAATTGCATAACATTTGCAGAATATTAGGTTTATAAGTAGTATAAAATGATTTAAAGTGTATGGACAATTTGCATAGGTCTTTGCAAACAGTACCATTTCATGCAAGGGACTAGAACATGAACACATTTGGTGTCAGCAGGAGTCCTGAAACCAATCTCCCGTAGATACAGAGGGCAGTTTTATTTTTCCTGATATGCTTTTGGTTTTCAGTGTTGGGAATAGAATTCAGTGCTTCCTGTGTGCTAGCCAGATGCTACTCTTGATTTATACCTTCAGCCCTTTTAAAATACACTTAAGAAAACTAGACTATTTTGAAGAAGATATGTAACTATTAAAATATTTTGTGATTAAGTTAAGAAATGTGTTTCTAAACTGATTGAGAAAAATTTAAGAGAATATTTCATTAAATCAAGAAATATATTTCTAAACTTGCATGAGAATAGTTTAATAACATGATTCATTGAACTTCAAAAATGTATGAATGCAAGAGATTTTTCTAAGATGTATATAAAAATATATATGTCACCATATACTATTTTGCACATAAATTTAAGTCTCAATTTATTAGTGTGGCTATCTTTATATTTCAGATAGTTCTAGGAATATGCAAATAAAGCTAAAGATTGATTGAAAAAATCGGTCATGTCCCATGTCAAAAGAATCATATTTTTTGTTTTGTCCATTTTAGTTTTCAAAAAAAAAGCCTATCTTAATAGTAGGAACATAGAAAGCCATTTGATTTATTTTGTTTAAAACTTTCCTCTTTGTTTTCATGTGCATTCCTGTCCAAACACATGGCACTTCTCATCAGAAGTATTGCAAAGAGCTACTGATGGTGACAGAAACATCCTTTGTACTTAAACAATACACACAGATTACTCAGAACAATCTTCAGACTGTTGTGCTATGACCTAATTCCCAGATCTGTAATGACTCTTCATAAATTACTTAATTGCATGAATGCCCTCTCTGCCCCAGCATGCAGGAATTTTCTTTAATTCTTTTATTCATCACATTTTCCTTCTTTCCGTGTGATTCTCCACCCCAAAAAGTTCACTTCACATTTTAAGATATTATTTTTAATCAATTCTGCCTCTATGCCTTTTCATATTCCATTTACCTCGCACAAGATCTTTCTTTTGACTGTTATAATTTATACTCACTACTCTTTCCAAATGTAGGAGGTGAGAACAGGCATTTCAACTCAATTAAAAATCACATACTGTTTATTCTGTCACTGGAACATTCTCTAGCCATTAGCTATATCTCTTGACATACTATTCACCTACTCTGATGTTGTTTTATATCTAATTTAAAGATTAGCTACTAAATTTGCATAAACTAAAATTTCATGATTCCCCAGGTTAATATCGGTATCATTCAACTATTAAGGAGCTCTTTAAAAATACATTTTTTGAGGCTTTCTACATAGTTCAGGAAATAAAACCTCTAGGATTCATATAATATAGACTTTTACTTTGTATTTTTAAAGCAAGGTTTCCAATATGTTTTAATATAACAAAATACTGTGATTCTAATGTAGTAAGTAGAGGCTACTTAAATATCCAATAAGTGATCTTAGTTGAGAATAAAAACTGTAGGTAGACATACCATCCTGTGCAGGCTTGTAGATGGGTTTATCTGTCTGTACAAAGACCACATTCTCCTTGGGCCTGATGGCCACAGATCTTCTCTCTTCCAAGTGGACAGTTGCTCCTTTAGCAGAGAATGTGATGAAAGCAAGTGGGTCTGATCTGGCTCGAGGAACCTGGGATGTCACAAGATATTTTATGAAACTGATGCTTTCTTAAGAAATCATCAGTCTCATAACATCATACAAATTATCAAAATGGCTCTTTGTTAACAGTCAGTTAAGTGGTTGGCTTTCATGTACCTGCAATATGCCTTTTAACAGTAAGCAGAATAAAATATTTACCTCAAAACTGGTGCATTTGAAGAAATTTTCTCCTGTAACATTCTCTTCAAATATTTTGGTTACGATCTCTCCGTAGTTGAGGAAGACAGTCAAAACAACAGATTCAGTCAGATTGGAAAGCTGGGCACAAGCTGTAGTCAAAGAGCTTTCTTGTAGAACACTGGGGACCAGCAGAACATATTGCCTGCAGAATTTAAGCAAAAACATTAAAACTGAAGTTGTTAAAGACATGATTAGCTTATTATCAACTGTTTTGTTAGTCAAAGAGTTTTAGAATTTAAGAAAAGTGAATTATTTCCTGATGTTAGAAATATATATAAAGACAAATCTTAGGACTTGAATTGCACAAAGCAGAAGATGCTGCCTTATGAAATGAACTTTGTAGCTCCAACATAAAGTATGCCATTTACAAAGAAGCATCTTTATAGAATGCTTTTGCCCCTGAACTAGTTAACATGCACCTTCGATTTCATATTTGCGTACTATTCGTCCGTGTTCATTCTTCAGTAGATGCCGCATGCATTTTTCCGGAACATAAGTACACAGCACTGTTCTAAACTCTTAATCAGCGTCTCTTCTAGGCAGAGATAATGTTGCCATCCAAATTTGAACTATGTTGCACAAATTAAGACATTCTGGATTACATTGTGCAGTGACAATATTTTTAAACTCATTTAAATATTATTTAAAATCACTACAGTAAAAGAGCAATAAGTTTTAAGTTTTAATAGCAAGTTCTATTTTATTCTAGCTGTAGTAATGCAACCTATGAAATCACTTACTCTTTTGGAGACTGAGAAAGAGACAGATGAAAAAGAAAACAAGCAAGAAGTGATTGCATCCACTTCATGGTCCAAATAGATGAGCAAGTCAGCTGATAGACTCTGCTTACAGAATCTATGTGGATAAGTCAGTGTGCAGAGACTCCAGACATTCTTCCTTTCGAGAGAAGCCAACAGTGGAACTATATATCCTTGTGGGTGATTTTGCAACCACTTCCTGAATAATTCATAAAGTGCCACACACATAACCTAATTGGATGTATCCTTTGTATTTTAGTTGCCTCCCAGTCCTCCTGCCTATTATCTGTTCATAGGTGTGTCACTGAGTCATCATCTCATTTACAAAAAATTTTGAGTCAGTACTTCCTGGATTTAATAGATGACATGCATGAGTGAATCTTTCAAGCACAAACTAAACTTCAATAAATTCAATTATTACCAATGAATTAGTGTTTTACTAAGCCATTATTTTGTAGTTTAGAATTAAGTCTGTGTTGAAAATACAGTATACATTTCTGATTGATAGGTAATAGTTTCAAAGAGTTATTATAATGAAATCATTTAAAATAATAGAAAAAGATTGAAAAAATGCAAATATCATGTATATTTTTATTAACTATTGATGTTGTGTTTTCTGTATATTATACATAATTTTACATGCCAAATAATTACTTTTAATTCTAAATCAAGAGGAAATAACTTCTCAGAATTTTAGTATAATGGTAAAAATAACTAATAAAATTTTATTATCAATGTATCTAATGTTATGATTTTGAATATGAAATCTTTTTGTTCCAAAAAATTTATAAATGTAGCAAAATGCCAAATAAATAGCACTTATTAATGTATTTGGCAAGATAAGTTGTCATATTAAAGATACAGTTACCTTGTTACCTTACTGTAGTCGTGGAAATTCACCTTTGGAGGGCTAGGGGTGTGGTTCAGTAGTAAAGTTCTTTCCTTGATACACAAGGCCCAGGGCTCAATTTCTAGCACCACCAAAGCAAAAAAATTAAATTCACCTTTGGAAATATAATGTAAGCTGATACCCAGTGATCCTTGGAAAGTTTCAACAAAATGTTCTTAGTCATTTTTGTCTTTTGTTGCTTCAGTCTCCATTTTTTTGATTAAAATGTAAACATTTCCTCATAAACAGACACCAGGAAAGTAGTGGAACGAACACCTTGTTGTACAAGCTGTAGATGACTTTTGGGGGCTAACCCTCAACTTTTACAGTTAGGGAAAATTCTAAAGATTTATCTGAGGTTAGGTAAGCCTCACCAATGGCTAGATATCTATAATGTAAAACTATCTTGGCAAGGAGGTCTGTTGAAATGTTATTTCCATTTTCTTTTCTTTCCCTTACCAAAATTCTTACAAAGCATTCTGAGTTCATCTTAATTTTGACTAATAAATAATTCTTGGAGAGACAATCTCATGATGGTGATAATTTTCTTAGATGTTAAAAGGAGTCTGCTGTTATGCTGGGCTTTTAATATTAGCCTTTTACTAAAAATGCAGAGAATTTATTTTACAATAACATAAACCAAATCTTTTTTTTTTATTTCTGAAAAGAAAATTACTTATATCGTGTTGTCTTTAAAAACTCTTTTATGGTCCACTGTTACCTATAAGATAAGTTCCAAACTCTTTAGCAAGTTTCTTCTTAAGAAATTTATGTTTTTCAACCACCAGTTCAGACAGTGTTATCGTCTGTGAAAACACTGCACTTTCTAATGCCTTTCATACTCTTTCATCTCTTTCTGTACACCTATGTGTCTAGAATCACTCTGTTACTTCTGTGCAGGAAGAAGTCAAGTGTATGTCTTGTCCTCATTCTTTAGGATGCAGTTAAAAATTTCATAACTTCCAGGATAGAGTCGGATGTGGCTGCGCTGTTTCTATTGCCGTTACCTTATCTCTGTTAGATATCATGCTAGTGCTTACTTTTATATCTGCCACTGCTCTCAGAAACACAGCTTGAGAGTTTTACTTGTCTGTTTTCCAGTGGCTGAAATGTTAACAGATCTTTGAAGTAAGCAGTCTCCACTCCCAGACTTTTTAAGCAAATCCATTTATTGGCATATTCTCTTTCAACCTAGGAGGAGGATAAAACAGTGTTCTGGTTTTTTGATGCAGAAACACAAATTTTTTCTGCTAGATTTTTTCTGTTAATTCTAGATAATTAGAAAGAAAGCAATCAGCATCTGATATTAAGGGTATCGCCAAGTTGTGAAGTGTTTGTTTGTATTTACGTCTTCCTATATTTATATTTAACCCTTTCAAGAAGACACTGTGGCACTGCAGATTTCTTCACCTTGAAAGGTTTTGACTAAATCAGGAGAAAATTGACCCCATTCATTTAGCTAAGACCACGGACTTCATGCTTTTAATCTATGATTTCTTCTTGACATTCTAGATGGTAAAATATCACAATTCTGAGAATTATTTACATTATTCTTTCTGAAAAATTGACATTAACACCTGCTCTATTACTGATTCCTTCCTATGTAGCTATAAAACCCTCTTTAAAGTGTGACTCTTAAGTGGTTACATAGTATTGGAAGAATATAGTCAGGCATATGCTTTACATATAAAACATCTTTATTAATCAAAATGCAGAATAGAAATCATACCCATATTGGGGGGGAATCTGGAGATCAAGTGTTTGTTAAGTCTTATTAGTCAATTATAATTAGGCATTGTAAATCTAACATAACAGGAAAATTACTGTAAAAAGATTTAAAAGTTGATATAAAAACTGAACTTTACTAAGAAGGGGGCCTTAAGAACATTTCTCTAAGATGTATTGAATTTATATTTATGTGTACAAATATGATATATTTGATTTGGTGTACAGAATCATAATTATTATGTAAATATCCCTCTGGAAAATAAATGTTCTTGAGCACTAAGTTTACCACATTGATTGGCCCTATGAACATTCTTTAGATTGCTAGTTAGCACTTTTTTAAAAACTCTTTTTTAAAATCTGAGGGCTCAAGTTCAGAATTATGGTTTGCTTTCTCTTTGTATAGACTTGTAATAATTACTGAATGATTCTCTTAATGTTATTCATACTTGCCTCTTTTTATAACTATTTTACCTGACTGAAAATATGATTTTTTAATTTTTTTTACACATCCTTTTGGATTTCCAGAGTAAATTTTGCATGTTAGACATTACCTAGATAGAGATGGTTGTGGATATATATATATATGTATATATATATATATATATATATATATATATATATATTTCTAATACATCATCTAAATTTGATGAAAGTCATAATTGTTTAAGTATAAAACAGTAAAAACACAGACATATATATATATATATATATATATACACATGAACATAGATATACACAAGTTTTTAGAATCAATCCAACGAATAAGAATGCAATTTGCCTAGAAAATTTACAGTGGCTTTTCTCATTCCTAGACCATTGAATGGGGGAAACTTGTTCTGTGAGGAAAAAACTTACCGTAATCAAGAAAGGGATGATAACATCAATGAAAGTAAGTGTGGCGAAAATAAGGGTGTGGGTTGTGTGCCTGGAAAACTGATCAAATCTGTTTGAAGATGTGGGAAATTATCTTCTTTCTATTCACACAGCATTCCAATATCCATTTCCTTACCCTTAAAGCAGAGATATATTTTAACAAGCTTATAAAAATACTTGCTGAAATGAGGCCAGTTTTTAAGAGTTTCTGCCAAAAAGAGTTTCAAACAAAATCTAAATCAATACTGCTAATTCAAAGATTATTACTCTAGTCAAGAATGCATTTGGGGTGCCTTGTATTGGATCTCTTCTTTTAAGAGCAGCAGTTTTACTTATGAAATAAAAATGAGCTCAGTAACTGTCAAAATACGACATTCTTCCAAGCAGTTCTGTGAATATTTTTATTGCAATAATGCTATTACTGTAATGCATATAGTATACTTTACTTCTACTGGATATTCATATTTTTAAATAAGAAAATATTTTATCCAGACACCTCTGCTTGTAATCCAACACAGGTGTAGTATAGTAAACACTGTATACACTTAAGAAGTAAGTAAATAAAGTCAGTGGGTGGTGCACACCTGTAATCTCAGGACTCCAGAAGATCAATATGAGTTCCAGACCAGCCTGGATGACACTGTGAGGCTTTGTCTCCAAAACAAACAAAACAAAACAAAGCAATAAATGGGTAATATATTCTTATAAGAATATATTATAATAAAGAGTAAATTATGCTCCCAATACTAGTGAAAGTAAATATTTTATTCCAAAGTTTAGTTTGAAATATAGATTCTCTTTTGGCCAACATCCTTCCCACCTTTCTAACTTCCCTTTCTTGAAAGTATGGCTCTTGAGATAGCACTCATTCTTTTTATCATTAAGAAAATACACAACTGGAAAGGGCCCTAACTATTTTGCAAGTTGTGGCTGCCATTACGGCATGATACTCAGTGTTTCTTCTTACCAAGAGGCAAAACAGCTTAAGGGAAATTTGCCAAGAATTTCTCATGAGTCATGCAACACCTGGAAACTTGTCCTTTCCCCTGTAGAACCTGTTCCTGACAAGCCCAGTGTCTGGACTTCAGTGGGCAGGGTGCATGCTCTGAAGGTAACCACTGTGTCTCTTTACCCTGAAGGCCACTTAGTGCCTGAAGACCCACAGATGCTTGAACCCCCGGGACTGTGTCCGGGGTAGCCAGCTCTCAATGTTCTCTCTGGGGTTACCAGTTGTGAACACAATAAAGGCTCTGTAAACTTCTGAGTTTGGCATTAAGCTGTTCTAACAAATTACAAACATTGCCAAAAACTTTTTTCCAGATGGAGTCTTGCTCCCAGCATACAGCTGGGAGTGAATGCTTTGAGTTGGGAGAGGTCTGTAGGGCTGCAGCCAGTCTGCATGAAAAACATCACACTTGTTTTTTTGTAGGTATCAGAAAAGTACAGTTATTCACATCAGCCTTCGAATATTAGCATAGTAAGAATTTGCATGCGTGTGTGGTATTTTCCTTGCAAAACAGTTACAGAAAAGGGGAAAGTCCCTGGAGCTTCGCAATCAGTGCTATGATACTGCTGGTTTTACCACTAACCATATGAGTAACTATGGATAAACTACTTAATTTCCTGGGATTTCTTTTTTGTCTATTAATGTGAACATAATGACTGCAGTACCTAACAAGTTTCTAATTGAAATTAAAGTAGCCTATTTAAAATGTAAAATGAATAGCATCGTAACTAACACATAACAAACATTTGGATAAGTCCCTGTGGGTACTAAACCTCTATCTCTGTCTGTCTCTCTCTGTCCCTTTCTCCTCCCCTCTTCCCTCAAAGCTCTAGTTGTAAAGAGCAGTTATATGAAAAATGGGAAATTCATGTTAGCCAACTCTTTATACTGGCCCTTCTTAAAATTAGTTCTCTGGGAAAGATACCAAAACATGAAAGATGCTGAATGATACTAATATTGAAAAAAGGGGAAAGAATGTAAAGAAGCACCCTGCCATTTGTAAGCTGCAGAACACTGAACTAAAAGAGACTTTAAAAATTAACATCTGACTATTGGGATTGATTCAGCAGCTCACTACATGCCACTGAGTTTTGTAAATTCTTTCGGACTCTGCTTCTTTGCATAATCAGTATGGCTACCATCTGTCTGGTGGGTTCTTCTCTCAACTCAGAAAAAATTACAAGTTAGAGAGTCAAAAAGGAACTGAGAAGAAGTATTTACTGTAGTAGTGTAGAGTTAAAGCAGAAAGCATTTGTTGTGCAGTAAAAGCAAACAGCTTCTGGGTAAATGAGCCTGAAGGACTACCTGAACAGGTCATCAAAGGGACTCTTTGTCTAGTGATTTTTATGAACAAAAAATGACTACAATTCAGCCAACGTGAGATCAACCTATGGAGGTTATAAACAGGAAAGTCTGACTCACAAGTGGGCTTCTAGGAGCTGTAGCAGGTGTACTTTTATTAGCACCATTAACGGAAACATTTAGCAGCACAAAGATATTCTTCAGAGAAATATGAGTATTTTATTTCTGGGCAAGAATATCTTGCCAATCCAGTGAGGACTTCATTTGCTGAGCCTCCAGTGCCCTGGCCTCAGCCCTCCTGCCCTTCACTGAGCCATCCTCCTCCTGTGTGGGTTGGCCTTTCCCTGGCAGCCTGGAGCTCTCTTGACCAGGGCCTTCCCAGGAAGCCTCTTCCCTCAAGGACCAATGTAACTTTGAGGAATCTTCCTTCTCTCCCACAGAACCCTGCTCATCCTTACCATTTTATATTTTACAAAAAAACCCTGAATGTTTAGATGACTGTGGGATATCTCTTGTTAAGTTAGGAAAATGATATCCAAACTACAGAAAATAGAAGAAGTCCTGGTTCATTTTTCCCAAGTGTCTTGCTATCTCCCTGCTTCAAGTAATACTTGCCTTTTGGTTATAATAAAGATTGCTTCCTCCTAACAATACCTGATTCTGGAAGGAAGCTGTTTCAGCTCTCATTTTCCCTTTCTCCTATTTTTTTTTTTTTTTTTTTTTTTTTGGTGTGAGGATCACACTCACGACCTCGCACTTGCCAGGAAGGTGCTTTTGCTGCTGAGATATATCACCCGATCCGTTCTCCTCTCTTTTGTGACCCAGAAGCAACACTGTTGCAGAAGCCATGCCAGCAGTTTCTCCTGTGCAGCTCCTTCGGGTTTATATGCCCACCGCTAGACCAAGGTAGGAGCTGCTGATGCATGCTTTTCCTGCTTCTTTCTTGGCACAGGCACTCATGACCTCAGTTAGGAGTGTTGGTGGCTGTTCATGCTCAGATGAATTCAGTCTTGAGTTTCCCTTAGCCTCAAGAGATGTTTCACCACGGTTTCTTTTCTTTCCTCATTGAGCAATACTGTGTGATCCATTGGCATAAAGACGGGCCTTCTTGTCTTAAATTAGGATAAATACCAACATTATCCCAACTCCCCAGTGAATGTACTGAGACCTGTCTGGAGTGTGCCTTGTAGTTCAGCTCCCCTTTCTGTATCCTGCTTCCTTCATCCCTCATGGCTATTGACTTCAAGAGTTTTCTCCAACAAACTTTTAGAGACAAGTAGGAATCTTGGAGGCTCAAATTATGGAATTTAACCTTTTTGATGATGTAATGGCTTAGGAAAATTACTGTCTATCCATAGCATCTGAGGTCTGAGCAGAACACAGGTTGTTTAAATTTAAAAAAGTGGGAAGTCTGTTTGGTGAGCAGTCATAATGACAGACAAGTTCAGTTTTAAAGAACTTTTATTTTGACTACTGCATTACATTAGAGGGATGGGAGATGAGGAAGGACGATCTGAAGTTTGTTGCTTGACTAGCAATGTAGGTTTTGCCTTTCAGTCATATATAGAACCAGAACCCTTTTTCCTACTTACCCTGTTTCAATACTGGTCCAAGCCAACATCATCTTTGTCTGCATTACGAAAGCACATTCTACCAGCTCTCCTCACTTCTACTGTTGCACTTTGATAGCCTATTTCTGACACAGCAGTCAGTAATTTGAAAATACTAGGTCAGCTTCCTCTCAAATCCAAAACCCTGAAGTGATTTCAGTTTTGCTCAGAGGGAAAGCTGAGGTCCTAACGTTGGCCTTCCATCCCTGTCTGCCCTGGCTCTCCATTATGGTGTCTGTCTCCTCACCTCCTATTACTGTGCGTTCTTCTATCTCTCTCTGTTCCAGCCACAGTGACTTTAGCTGCTGTGAAAATGAGGACACAATTCCACTTAGGGGACATTGTTTTTTTAAAAGATGATTGCTAGCTGATTCCATAGACAGGAATAGTTTTTCTTCAGATATCTATGTGGTTAGCCTCCTCCTCTTCCTCAAAACTTTTTGTCAAGCCACTTTTTAAAATGAGATTATCCTTAAACATCAGCTTTCATTTCTCAGTCTTTCTCCTGTTTCTGTCCCCTAGGGTGCTCTAGATCCTCGAATCCCTCCTACCCTGTGTAGTTCCATATCACTCATAAATTCCCCCTTTCTATACACTGTCAGTCTATTGTTATGTCTCCTATGTTGTTTGATTATATGGTCTCCTGCACTAGAATTAAGCCCTGTAAGGACAGCCATTTTTATTATTTTATATTATCATGTTCACTCATTGTTATATCCTAATGCAGACTCATACTGGCAACTCTACAGGGAGCTTCCATTTCTTTACTTGATTAGCACTGTATCCTCAATCCCTGCTGTTCTGTGGCTTCTGAACTTAACATCTACTGGTTCCTCCAGCTCTTGAGCACACAGAGAGCCACTGTGGACATTCTCGCCTCTGATCCTGTTAGTCTACCTAATAAATTCTCTTGTATAAATATATAGTGCATATATATATATATATATATATATATATATATATATACATATATACATACCACATTAAAATACAAAGCATTTCAATTGAGGATAATTAGACTTGTTTATTCTTGAAGTTTCCCTGACACTGTGTAATGCTTATAATACCTCAATTAAAACTGAGATGTTAACAAATATGTCCTTTAACTGATTTCACAATAAACTTCTCAGGGTCCATGCATGTGAGTATTATGCAAATTTATTTCACTGTGTTAAGAATTACTTTACACCTTTACAGTCCTCATATTTATCAAAGCATGGCATCTCAAACATTTATGTTGGATACCAGCACTCATATTTTTCACAAAAACCCCAGTACCTATGAATATTTAAAGATATAACTCAAGGAAAATAGGACTCTTCTATTGTACGTTTGAGATAAAATTTCAAGGAAAATGCAAGGAATTTAGTTTGTGTGACGTTCATTTGTTGGTATATTGGTTAGGAACAGAACTGATAGAATATATGTTATCAGTTGTATGATTATTGTTCTACAGTTATCAATTGTATAAATCATGGCAAGGAATAGTTATCGAGTATTACTACTCTCATAACAATTCTATGTAACTTATCATTGAAAAGTAATACTCAGTAACTTCTCCCTGCCATGATATAAATTGACTTTTTAAATAATGCATTAACACTCTTATAGTATTGTTATATAGAATAATTATTGGATACTATTTTCAATAGTAAGTTGAACAGCCAGAACAATGAAATAAGTTTTAAAATACAACATGCCCTTTGATTAATTGCATGATATTGTGTATGAACTCAATTAATTCAACACTTAGTTTGTGACTATTGTTTACTGTTTCCCTCATTTTTGATGACCTTTAACTGAGAAGAATCTAAGGGTTTTCTTGTGTTTGGGTGATTATTTTTGTTTCCTTGGCCTTTCAGAGAGTCCATTTCAACTTTCACTTAGTCTCTTTCTCTTGTTTCTTGTACCTCCTTCTCTAGATATTAGAGGAATCCTATTCTGTAAGCCAAAATCTAAAACTTGAATTTAGAATTAACAATAAATTATTCAATTTTCTATCAAAAAACCCCCTGCATTTTCTAGAATAAAAACTGAATGAAGTATTAGAAGAAAAGAAAATCATGCACTTAGATGTGACATCATAGCATTTAATGGAATAGAAAAGAGACAAAATTTGACAAGAAAACATGGTAGATTGTGGCTTATTCAAGATGAGTGGCAGGCCATGATTCTTTCTTACGATGATATAGAAGAGGAGCTTGTTAAAGAAATAGTTTTCCACCTAGAATTTAAAACACAGTTTAAATGATAAACAAATGTATGTATGTATATATAGGATAGATACAAAACATGCATATGCATATACATATATACAAATGCACATGATATATGAAGCATAAAATTGATGTACATACATATTTGATCTCTCAGTTTATAAAACAAAAGTGAGAAGATTAATAAAAAGTATGTGCACAGCAGTGAAAACTTTAAAACTATTTTAAGGAATTAATACAACTTTAATGATTAACAGAGTATTGATATATTACATACAGCAATACAAACTGTATGAAGGGTCAGAGACCTCTCTTTGTTTCTCTATTTTTCTCTGTTCTTTCCTTTTTTTTTGTACTAGGGATTGAACTCATGACCTTGTACTTTTCAGGTAGGTGCTGTTGCCACTGAGCTATATTCCTGGCTGGGTTTCTATTTTTATAATTTTCTTACCAGATAAATTTTCAATGGCCTGTAATGTTAATTTCCTTACCCATTTCTTCTCTGTGTCTCACTGGGAAACAGAAGTACTATCAATGTTGTAAGAATCAAAGGCATATTCTTCTGGAAAACAAAGGAACATACATCTTTACTAAACCTCCAACTGTATATAATCAGCTTATGTAAGCAAACTAGATCCAAGTTTTTCAATGATTTTATACATTCCACTAAAATTTGCTACTTGATAAAATGCAGTCAATGAACAAATGAAAGAGACAGAACTCGACTACTTGACAAAGTTCATATAAGATTCGTTAACAAACTAAAAGTACCAACTTCCGAAGAATTGTTTTATGATCACTGCAGTATGTTAGTAATTGTTTGGAATGTAATCTTTCAAAATTTTCCTGTAACATTTCAGAATACTGTCCACTCCATTCTTAAGTCAAAGTCCATAAAGATAGCGTAACATAGTAAGTCTTGGCAGAACAACAATGACCACAACAAAAACACTTGGAGGCATAATGTGGCTTGTATGTCAAGTTAAAGGGGAGCCTTTTTACATTGTAAATTGAAAGCATTCTAAATATTGAAAACTCTGTTAACTGGAAATTGCCTCAAGCAGAAGTTATGCTATGGGGAAAAACAGGTCATTCATACAAGGTAAAACTGTCTTTTGTTTATCTGAACACAGGCTGACTTTGGAAAATGTAATAGCTTAGAATTGTTTTTATTGCTCTTGTATTCGTAGCATTAGGCCACTGATGCTTGCCTACCTTTTGCATGATAATTGTAGACCATGACTGGAGCTGGCTGAATGTTGGACACAAGGTTGCTTTGCTCAACAGAAAAAGTGAAACTGTTTGCTGTATCAAAAACCTACAAAGATGCAAATTATAAATATATTGTAGTAAGTCTGAAAGAGGAAAATGACAGAATTGCTTCCAGAAGTTCATTGTCAATCCAATTAAAGAGATCTAGGGTGATCATTATCATACACAACAGAAAAGTGAATTAGTTGACATTAAATTTGTGGAATTTTAATTCCCATTTCTCATTGAAGGGCAAGGGATTTAGTTTAAAATTTTAGAGGAATATAAATGCTTATGTGACTAATAATACATACTATTATGTGATCATGCTTAGAAGAGGAACATAGAAAGTTGAATTAATAGTTGCAGAGAGTAGAGATTGTTACCAAGGGAGGAAAAAATGGGGGAAATGCTTGTCAAATGTATAAAGTTTTGATTGTGTAGAATAACTAAAATTCTAGTACATACTTTGAGGTTTATACTTGCTAATACTCTTTGTATACTTGAAGTTTGCCAAGAGTGTTGATCAATAGGGTTTTTAATCACATAAACAGGTAACTATATTGATATGAACATGTTAATTAGCTTAATTAATTTGCTGTATACATGCTCATCAAAATACCACACTGTATATCTTAAATATATTTAATTGCAATGAATTTTTAAGAAATTATGCCAGCTTTTATTGATGTTTAAGTTAAACCATAAAAGAATTATATATCTACTATGTAGCCTATGTTAGATAAAATGAGAAATGAAAATGTGAAGATAATGTTTCTCAACTTTAGGTTTGTCTACAAAGGGAAGTGATGCTTTGTAATATGAGATAAATGAGTGTTAGCAGGGAAAGATGATCAGTGGGGCAGAATACTTGTCTTCTTTTGTGTCCCACATTTTCATGATCCTATCATGTATAGCCATAAGAAGCAGAAGCCCTTTCATGGAAAAAAAAATCCGTGAAAGAATACCAGTATTGCTGAACTTACATTTTCTAAGTAGAAAAGTACATGGTCGTTCTTGACTTCTGTCTTCATTACATGGCCATTGTTTTCAAGCTTTGAAAAAATTGGCAGGAAAGGTGGGAGTAAATATTAAAATATATGAAAGTATCACTGCGGAATGAATGCTTGTGCTTTTTATTTTGTCAGGTTCAGTTTTATGAGATTTTCCTTGCATCATAATGTTTTCATAAGAAACCAAAGAAAGAAATACATTACAAACCTTGGGAAATAACAACTGTTTTGCTGTAAATTATGAACATTAATCCTCATGCTTCATTACAGCGAAAATACAATGGTGAACTTTGAGGTTCATCTAAGTGAAGACTTCTACAGTTTTGTTTAATTTTTCTAAACACATTTGCAATTTCTCTGTACTGAAAGATAATGCTTCTATTATCTACCTGCTCAATAGATGACAGGATTGGGGTAAATCCTGAGAGCATCTTTACATCCACAAGGACCACGTCGGGGTTATTGTGAGTCCCGGTATATCTGAAATTGAGAAAAGAAAAAAGCCCATTAATTCATTGGTCAGTTTAGAAAGTGACTTATGCCAGTGAGGCCAGAAGGTACAGCGTGGAGCACAGGTGAAAACAGAAGGGAGAAAGCCAAGGAAAGCCCTCTTCAAACAATTGTGTGACGATGGATGAGGAGATATACAGCGTATGCACATAAAGACTTACCTGAATCTAACATCTCCCAAATCTTGCTCTTAAGCACAACTAAGATCTCAGAATCAGAACCTGTAACAAATCTTACTCATTTGTAAATTGCATCGACTCAGGCTGGCCTTACATTTAGTCAACACCCAGGACCTTTGTTTCAAAGACAATTGGTTGGAGAATACAAAGGAGATTTGTCCCCAAAAAGTATTCTAAGTCTCAATTCTACTTCTGCATAGCATCACTAGACCTGAGGTTAAGATTTCCACAGTGTATTCAATTCAAAATTTTTATGTTCCAGATATTTTATATTTATAAATCTTAAGAAAAATCTCCCAGAATAATTTTGCTCAGTGTTAACTTGCATGGGAACTTTGGCTAAAATCTGGACTTTGTAAATCATATTTGAATTTGAGAGGATTATTTTATCTTCAAAAAAGTAAAGAAAATCTGAATTTTAGTCTTTATAAGTACAAAATAAACAGTTGCTGTCTTTCTACTATAGGGCTATCTGAACTTGTCGTGAGGAGGAAGTGCTGTATCTCTGTTGTCCCAAACTGGCAGCACCTCCATATGAAAAAAACAAAGGCGGAGCTGGAATGTCATTGTAGCAAAAGCTTTCAAAGTATACTTGCATAGTGTGTAAATTATTCTTGCTCATAATCCTAGCTCTGATTTAGCTAAAATTGTACTAAATGGATAAATTATACCTTTATGTAATGTCTACAAAGGGAGGCATGAAGGGATTGTGATGTATATATAATACCATCATCACCATCATCATCATCATCATCATCATCGTTGCAATAATTCTTATTTTTATCTTTCAGTTCCTGTTTAAAATATTTATTTCTTGATATATTTCTAATTTTGGAGTTAAAATCAGACTTTGACACTTACTTGAGGGTCACTGTAAGGTCAAAATTAGTTTGTAATTCATCGGCAGAAGTATTCTTTACAATTCCCAAAGAAAGGGAAAATCCAGATGATTTTTTGGGTAGTGGCACATTAAACTTGAGGATGGCCTAGAACAGATATCAAATAAGAGAAGACTCATTCTGTAGTAATAACTGAAGGATCTATTATTTTTATGTAGTATTTCCACTACTTATGTGCTTCACAGTTTTCCCATCAGAGAATCAGGCTACATTGAATTTAGTTTTCAACAGACACAGAATCTTTAACAGCGTGATTTAAACAAGACAGAATGCTTGAAATAGAATTTTACTTATTCTAGAAATAGAAAGACAGAATACTCGAAAAAACTTTTACTAGCCAGGCACACTTAAAGAGAGTATCTCTTCACAAAATAACTGACAGTTTCTGTGATTGATTAGGAAACAAATGAGAGAAAGAGTGGAGATAAACATAGAGTCATGCAAAATGACAAAATCATGTTTCCTATATAATAACTGAATCAGATTTTTCAGTGGCAAACATTTTCCTTCTTTTTAGGAAGAGGTCTATTACCTGAATAAACGTACAACCTTGTCCTTCCACATCGACTGTGTATTGTCCATCCGCTTTTGTTAGTTCTGAACGTTGAACCAGTAAGCGGTTATCCTTGTTAACCTCAAAAATTTCAACGGATTCTTCACTTATAAAGGTGACTGTGTTTTGATCATTAGAGAAGGTTAATTTCATGTAGCTGGTTATGGCAAGAAGACAGACTGTTGTGTCCTGTGAAGAACAGTACAAGCTGTTGTGATACAATATAAGTCCTCATTTGACTACAATCTTTCAATAAATTCATAGAAGTACTCCTAAAACAGGTCAACAGAACATTACAAAGCAACATATTGCACAATAAAACATATATTTACTTGTGATTCGATAAAATGCAACCTCTGCTCTTGAAAACAATTCTGAAAGTAAAGCTGTTATATAGTTTGGTGACCTCGCAGTAGCGCAGGTCAACTTCAAAGAAAAGACAGAGGTCTGCTAGTTACATCTGGAGTTTGCTGCTGATCTGCCTCTTCCTTCTTCCCAATTCTCTGTTCAATCCCAAATTTCTCTGTCTTCTTGGGGTCCTGTTCCATTTGCAGTCTCAGCTTTGCTTTCCCGGTGCATGAAAAACTTTTGAATCCAGTATTCAGAGCCCTTGTCTGGTAGCCTTTTTCTGTCTAATGCTGTTTTCTGCCTTAAGCCTGAAACTTTATTCTTTGCTTTGGCTCTTTCTTCATCCTTAAATTCCACTTGTCACTGTGGCTTTAGACCTTTAGGTATTCTGGGACCTGTCTCCTGGCGACCCTGGCTTTGGACAGTGTGAAATTATGTAGCTGGAAAATCTGAAAGAGTTTACACTATTTAAACCTGGCGGAGCTGGATGTGGCAGCACAACGGTTGGAAGGCGGAGGCAAGAGGATCCTACTAAGTTCAAGATCAGATTGAACTGCTAAGAGAGACCCTATAGCAAACAAACAAACAAACAAAGATGCATGGAAGCCAGGATGGATAATTTTTAAGAATGAAGGAGAAATTTCCTCCAACACATTCTTCTACCTCCACTCATTCCAGCTTTCAAAGTCCTGTGGTCTAGAGCTCCCTCCATCAGTTCTGTTGGGCAGATTCGAGGTTATTTCATCAGAACAAGGGCTAACACTCTGTGGGTCAAGAGTACTTGATCAGAATTTCAAAGGATGGTGCTCGGTGAAACAGCCCCAGCCTCCCATTGTTCTGCTTCTTTCTCCTTTCCTTGTCTTTCTTCTGTCCTTTATATTCCCTTCATTTCTTCTTCCTTTTCACTTTCTTAACTGACTTTGAAACTGAAGGGTATTTTAAAATTATGTGTTGTACTTACTGAATGAATTTTTAATGTCCCTGTTCTTAAAAAAGAAGGAAAGATAGAATTAGAAGATCTTTGAAGACTCTATTTGTCTAAAGTTTTACTAGAAAACTAAGATTTAAAAAAAAGAGAGAAATGAGTATTTTCCTCATAAAAATAAATCTATATTTATTTGCTTTCAATTTTTCCTGAAAAAATAAATTATTGGTTTTATAGTTAATTCATTTCTTCTGTTATTCATTCCTTTCATGTTCCTTTTCCATTGCACATATCATAGGATTAGGGAGAAATCTTTCTTTTTGGTTGATGTGTAGTCTGAGTACAGCACTGCCTGATATCTAATGTTCCAAGATTCTGATGGCTATGCCAAAAACATGTTCTAAAATTGCATTTTATTTTTAGTGTGTAAAGAAAACTACAGGTAAGATATAAAGGTCTCATTTTACTTATTGTATATAGAGATTTCCTTAAGGATGCCTAATACATTATAACCATCCATAAGTGATTCTTGTCCAAAAAATAGGATTAAAAAATAAAATATTCTTCAACCTAGAAGGTGAAATTTGGTCATTATCTTTGCTTCCTAAACTCACTGTAGAGAAAAATGGCCTGCATTGTTATTAATGTCAGGCCCGCATCAGTCACCTGGGTGGAAGAGAAGCCTCCATGGGAGTTCATCCTTTGGATGAGCCACTGCACAATCTTACTAGCATAGGCTAAGTCTTGAGTTCTTCGGGACAGTACAGCCAACAGCACATAACAAGTCTTCTCAGTCTCAGTAGAAGCCCAGGGGATAAAGGATGGGAAATTGTCTGTCTTGTCTTTCTCTTCTTCCTTCCAGTATATCATATTATCTGAGAAAACAGGAAGAACTTCACATAGTCACTATGGAAAAAACTTTTTTACATGGCTCTTATAACAAGTCGTTACAAAGCTACATAGATGGAGAATGCAAATTCCATTCCTGCTCTCTTGTTTTGGACTGAGTTATGTTCCTTTAAAATTCATATGCTGAAGCCGTCTCCTCTGGGACCTGAAGGTATCTGCATTGGAGATGGGCTTTTTAGAAGGTCATTAAATTGAAATAAGTCTTTTGGGTGAGGTGTAATTCAATCAGGTAGTCTTTTGAAGAAGGGAAAATTTGTTTACACCAAAAGACCCCCAGAGATTCACACATACAGAAGAAAAACTATATGAGGACAGAGGGAGAAGACATCCATCTACCAAAGAAAAGATCCATACTTCCTGACATCTGGATCTTAGACTGCTACCTGTGAGAATATAAGCTTTTAAATTAACCAATTTGTGGCATTTTATTATTATAAATCAGTCAATTAATATAGTCTCAACGAGCAACTCCTTAACATAAAAAGTAGCTATTATTGTTCATGGCATTTGGTTTCCTTTACTTCACTTAGCTGAGCTGTAAAAAGAAAAATAGTGAAATCTAAAATACATAATAATCTTTCAAGATAAAGGGACACTGATGAATTCCAGAAAAGAAACAGGAGCATACAGGTGAAGTAAGAATTTCCATATGATTGCTTAGAAAATTGCATCAAGATCATTTCCCACTACCTAAAATGAATGACTCAACTTACCTATCTTTGTGGCAGACTGATCTAGGATCTGGAGCAAGGCTTCCACTTGCTCTTCTTTTCTGGCTAATGCAAAAGTGTAGGCTAGGATTGCCTGTGTGTAGCCATTACTGACACCCCTTTCCAAGGTGTCTTCCAGGCAAAAGAGCCCATTTCTTAAAGCAGGAAACTAGTGAGGAGAAAACACATATTTTACAATGATACTTGACTGTTTTATAAACTCTGAATATTCAAACTCATTGTGGTTTATAATGTATAGAATACAGCCTCGAAGTACATTTTACTAACAAACCCATTAATACTATTCATATATAATACACCTTAATATATCATTAAAATGAATTTTTAATGTCATTGTTAGTATATAAGAAAGAAAATTCTGTTGTAAGAAAATCACAGTTTTAATATCTTACCAGTAAAATCTTGGTTATAACATAAATTTCATCTATTTAAGAAAGCAAATAAATTTATTCGTAACGTCTAAATTATTTTACTTTGATGCTTTAAATACGGATTTACAGTTCTATAGATGTTTCTCAAGATATGCCAGTGATTCTAAAAACTCCCACCTCTTAATTTAGAAATAGGTTTTGGAATCAGACAAGCTGAACTTTGGATAGGGGGATAGCCAGTATAAATCCCGTTTAGGCTGAAAATATTTACTCCTTGGATATATATAGAGAAACAGAATTCAAAGTTACAAATTTACTTAGGATAGAGGGTCTCAATCTCAAATTCTTGCCTGAACTTTAGCAGATATCTGAATACCTGAAACCGTGTGAAAACTTGAATGTGTGTGTTAAATATATTTTCCCAAAGGAAAACTCAATGTATATCAAAGGAGTCTATGAATGAAAATTAAAACAGCATCAATTTAAAGATGGAAATGAGTGAAATGCTCTCTTGATGTATCATGCAGTCTAAGAACTCCAAATCACTCAGAATGTAGTCTATTTAATGTGCATTTAGGTGACTGAAGCCAAATGATGATGGGAATCCGTACATTGGAATTGAGCCCAGCTTCAAGGAACATCACAACGATAGATGAAGTGAGTACAACGGCTTCTTCATCTCCAGTCTAAGAAAAAAAGAACAGAGTCAAATAGGATGGTAGGGTACCAAAGAGAGGCTGTGCTGTAGGGAAACTAACTATAAAGAAATAGTGGAATGAAGGCCTTTGTTCATAAAAACACCTGAATGTGGGTTTTTTCTTTTTTTGTGGTGTTTTTAAGGTTTTTTTGTGGGTTAGCACCCAGGTATTCACAAAACTAGTCAAGCTCTCTACTACTGAGGTACATCTGAGGTACATCAAACATGTGTTATATTAAAATTAGTGAATTAATAGCAATGCTTCTTGAGCAAGAATCCATTAAAGTCTGATATAAACATAAATCATAAAATTTTAAGTATATTTAATGGCATATTAAAATTTAATGTGGTTGGTATTACATATGCATTCCAAGTAATTCATACAACTCTAACTAGATTTGATATTAATGTGAAAAAAGAAAAGAAAGAGTTTCTTTTGAACTGAAACAAATTGGTTAATAAACCTCTTTTAAAAATCCCTGTAAAGGTACTCTGGGAAGTTTCAGTAGTCAGTCCTGATAGATTATTACAATACAAACTCAGAAAAGACTATACATAATGTGGTTTGAAAATTGTACATAAATATCCCCTGAGAAATTTAAACATAAATAAGTCAGGACTGAAAATAACAATATGATTTAAAAACTCAAGACAGGGAGGTGATTATAGTGATTCTGACGCAAACAACATTCAGAATGGCATTTGGGACCCACTGACCTAGTAAGAAATTCTCATCTATTTAAGCAAAACATGATTTTTTTAAAAAAAGAAATGGAATATTTCTGAGAAACTAAGTTGTCAAGATGCAAATAGCAACACATAGTGGACGTGAAAATAAAATATGATGGTTCATAACTTTTAAAATGTAACAAATGAGGTAAAAATTCTAAAGGAGTGTTTTTACTTTGCTCTTGCTTCTTTCTCCTAACTGAAAGTACTCAGCTCCCTACACACACATTAATTACAGTTGTTCATAGTCACAGAAGATGGGTTCTGGACCACGTAAGGATGATAAAACCCGTAGGAGCTCAAACTACAGTGTTATATAAATAGTTCTTATACTGTATTGTTTAGGGAATACAGAGGGGAAAATTTGTTCATGTTCAGTTCATGTGTAGTCCCTCTGGCCCTCAGGTTCTTTCAGTCTGAGTTCAGATGACTTCATGCCTGTGGCATCCATGGGCTCAGAGGACTAACTATACAATACAGACAAAGGATTTGGTAAAATCCGACAAAGGCAAGCAGTGATCAGTAACTTATCTAAGAAGAAGAAAGATAAACAGAAGATGAGTGGGAGCAGTGATTATGAGGAACACAGAGCCAAAGCTCAAGATATTTTATGGAGTGCCAGCAAAGGCTAAGATATCATGAGAAGGGGTTTTGAGTACTTTCAGCTTTTGGAATATTCCTAACAAGTTAGGGGAATGAAAGAGAAAAGAAATGAAGGTGGATAGCAATTTTTGATCTTCAAAGAAAGGGAGTCAGAAGGAAGGAAATTTTTTTTTTTTTTTGTCTTTTTCCTTTTTATCGGTACCAGGGATCGAACTCACAACTGCTTGCTTATAAGGCAGGCGCTTATGCCACTGAGCTAAATCCCCAGCCCAGGAAGGAAAATATTTAGCGATTTACCCAAATATGGACAAGAAAAGTAAAGTAAAGTGAAGGGGTAGATCTCACCAAAACATTCTTCACCTCATATGCAATGTGGCCTAGGGCAGGCTTGGCCAATGTCATTTTCTGTGAGAAGGTATTAGAAGAGCTATCTTCCCTGGACAATGTAAACTACCAGGTAGTCTCCCTGAAACTTTCTCGTCACTAGTAACTAGGAATGAACTTACATTCTTTTTACACTCAAGAACTTCTTCTTCAGAATAGTACTGTCTGCTCCAAATTTACGGATGTGCTTTCTCTATGTTTTTATTTCTCTCTTCTTTTCAATTTTACTTACTACAAAGGACTGACTCTGTGTATGGATTAAAGACTGAGTAAGATAGACAAAACACTTAGGAGGAGTTATAGCCAGGCTGTGATTAAATATGCATGCAGCAGGGATGCGGCTGCCCACCAACACACCACAAGGTTATGATTACAGCACACTCAGAAGGCACAAGATTCACACACACACACACACAAAACGATCATGTTCCAGTTGTGGTTAGCAAGAGGTAAAGGTAGGGAGGCTAACATGGAGTAATAAAAAAAGCCACATGCTATTACTTCTCACCTGCCAAGCATTGTTGGACCTATGGCCATCACTTTCAAAGCAGCCATTTGCTTTCTGTTTGCTTGAAAGCCAGATTAAGGTCTGTTTTTGAACTGTTTCATCAATGAATACATACTCTTTCATTCTCTCAAATGTCTTATAAGTAAGGGCACTGAACCTGTAGTGCAGGTCATCAGAGCAAAAGTTAGATTAAATGGAAATGATGATAGCAGTTACTTATCCGTCCCTCTTGCTGCCTTTATGTAATGGATTCATTCAGCTTGTCCAGTAGCGTTTGTAACAAGTATTGATCAATAGTAGCTCTGTGGGGTCAGAGAAAAATTTTGAATAGGGCTCTATACAAATTAGTGTGCATTCTCTTCAGGCTGTTTACATCAAAAGGCCTTGTTCTATAGTTAATTATGCATACATGGAGAGTGACACATTGTAAACAGATAATTTGGGGCCTTCTAGTTTAGTTTTCCTGAATCAATACAATTTCAGGAGAAGTGAAGAGTAAGGTGTGCCATTTTCCATGAACCTAACCAGCTACAGATGTTGGAAGCTGCCATGAAATGATCAGATAGCTAAGCAAACTGCACAAGACTCTCAGTAAATTATTTAAAAATAATCAAATATTCTGGTTTTTATCTGCTTCTCCTCTGGAAATTCACTTTGAAATCCACTTTTCTGCTAAACCTCCACTGAACTGAACCTTCACCTTCATCTTCTTGTAATTCTTCCTCAGTCGATTTGTGTATTATTGAAAATAAAAATTTAATCTCTCACCATAGGTTTCCTTCCTTATTCCTCTGCCAAAACACACTATATGAACCATCAGCATTTTTGAAAGACAACTGTTGTTGATAACCTAGAACACAACACAGTAGGAAATTACTTTTTCACCTAAGAAAGAAAAAAATCATAACAGAGTAGGACATACTCTGAGTTTTGTAGTTAGACACAAGAAATTTTCTAGAATAACTTTTTCAGTTATAATCTCTGCAATTTATATCTAAATAATTACTCTATATTTAATGGAGAAAAAAACTCCTTCATAAAATTTTGATGACAAATAAGATACAAATATGCCTAACATAAATATCATTGATACTTATTAATGAATACTTTTGCTTTAAGTTCTTTTTATTTCATTCAGTTTTACTTTTTTTGAAGGACCCATTCATTTCTTGGTTTTTCTTTGACATCATATTTTATGGTTTATGTACTATATTTCTATATTTAAGTCCGATCACTTCATTGCAATAGAATATAAATAAATAAATATACCCAAAGTCAGTAAATGATTCATTTATAACAACTATTAACAATAACAACAGGCAAGATACTAGGCATTAAAAAAATCACTGAGCTCATATTTTGAACTATTACAATTCTCAATTATAGAGCTAAATTACCATACAAATTTTGACATAAAAAATAAAACAGCTAAGACTCAGTAGTATGTAAGTTCAGGTCCACTTTTGCTTTACTGGACTACAGCATAAGAATAGCTTTATGACATTTTAATAATAGGAAATGTATATTTCACCTATTATGGGAAGAAACTACTTCAATCATCTCACCGTTGGATAAGAAAAAGGATGCCTTAGATTTAACTTCCTCTGTTAATTGTTTAGTAGCCCTCAAGTAGTCCAGGACATAAGTATTGGAAGCTAGAAGGGCAATATTTTGCTCTCCCCATCCATAGGGCATTTGGAGAAGACTCTCCAGATTCTGCATTGCAACTCCTAGAGTATCTCCTGAAACAGGAAAAGCAGAGTCATATTGCTTATAGTTGCTATCTCAGCATTAATAAACATATATTAAAGAGACATGGTGCAAATAAATATTTTTTACTGATTCTGAAAGGTGGAAAAAAGGAAAAGCATCATAAAGTATCACAAAGGAAGACAGCCATGCGGAATAAATTAAATGGGTTTCTGACACGAAAAAATATTCCTGAAATTTTCATTACCAGACAAAACAGGAAGCTAGTAAAATGCATTTATTTGTTCATTTGCTCTCTTGCTTGTTTGGTTTTTGAGAAGCTGGTCCTATGAAATGCAAACTGCAATCCACCCCTCTCCAAAAGGTGTTAATGACAGAATGTGTTAATGGTAAGAAGTTTGCCTTTTAGAAAATATTTCCCCTTTAGAGGAAAATCCCAATATCTTTAACATGCATAGCTTATTCTGATTCCTGATAAGTAAGTCTAATATTTCAGATTAATGATTGTAATATAACCTTTTGTTTTCTGAATACTAGTTATCATCTACTAGGATTAGTGTTTCATATGGGCATAGATTTGGAACTGGATCTTTCAGATCCTATATGGAAACAACATAGAGCATAGTCTGAACAATAATTGCCTCCAATCGATATATTAAGAAAATCTATCTGTTTTTATAGGAATTTTTTGAGGCCATCTCAACCAAGGCTTTTATATCAGTATGAAACAAAATTTAATAAATTTACCCAAGACTATTAAAAAGGCTCTGGCAGAGCCTTCTATTATGTCGTTTGGCAACTCCAACACTACCTCCTTGGAGACTTTGGTACCTGAAAAGAAAAATATCATTAAAAAATAAAGTGAAGACTTCATTTTATTAACAACAGTAGTAGATTTTAAAAGCAAACACTTAACACTTCCATTATTTATTTTTGTTCTACAAATAGCTTGTTAGACAAAATAAAATTGAGGACTCAGTCAAGTTTAGAATAGCAATACATTCAGAAAAAGCTTGTGTCTCCATTTTCCACTAATGTAGAATCTAAAACATTTATGTATGTAAAAACATAAAAACATAAAAACTACTGACCAGGACTATAAAAACACATACACAAAAGGTATGGCTTGCAGATTCTGATTAGATGTTAAAATCAAATCACAATTCACCAGATGAAATAGTACTTCCAATGCACCTAAAGATGATGATTGCGGGTCCATATATCTATGGATTATTTATCTTAAAAGCACCTGGGCAAAGATTATATTATGTAATATTGTAACATGCTCCTGATTTTTCATTGACTAGTATTGTATAGTGATTATATAAGAGGAGCTAAGAATATACAAGATGAGCAAATTTTATGGAGGCAGTAAGATGCTACCAGTTTAAAAAATATTTCTTAGGCATATTTTTATTTGCTAAAATTACACAATGAAGACCAGATAGGAGATAGGTAATCTTCTAAGAGGAATTTAAAATGAAATGAAATGGCAAGTGAACTAATGTAAAAGGAGAAGAAATAAACTGACCCGATTGATAAAATTTCTTTGGGACTAATTGGCTATTTTCAAAAGTCCTCTTACCTTTTGTACAAATAAAAAAACTCTGGGTCACTTCTTTTTCAATACCTTCAGGCTGTCAAAAAGTAAGCAATAAATAAATAAATAAAAATAAAAACCAAACACAACAAATAATGAGACAATTAATCTGGGTCAAGTTTCTACATGAAATGGTCAATCGTCAGTTCCCTTAGGCATGGCTGGCCAGGTTTGCATTATCCTCTCTGTTCATATCTAGAAGTCACTACACGTTACCAACACCATTAGGTTGGTCATTGAGTGACACTCTAAATGTCTCTGCACTTCTCTACCATCTTCAATAGACCAAGGTGTCTTGCAGAGTAGGCACATGCCAATAGGTGAGGCAAGAATGCTCCCTATCAAGCACTGAGTCCTGCTAACGATGACAAGAGCTTATTAGGAGCATAGGACAAATAGATTTGCTACTGCATGTGAAGCTCACTTGAAAAAGTAAAGGTAGAGGTCATGAGTTTGATCCCCAGCACCAAAAAAAAAAAAAAAAAAAAGGAAAGGAAGAGGATAGGACTGGGCATACAGGAAGCACCAGGTGTCCCCAGATCAAGCCTGTGTGGAGTAAGTTTTATTCTCTAGTGTGACGTATTAGAGAAAGGATGAGATTTAATGATGTTTCAGTCTATTTGAGAGAAACATTTCATGTCAAAAAAAGACTGAAAAATAAGGTCTCTTCAACGACATGTTTCCAGATCTAACATCTTAGATGCTGCCTGCCTCACATGGAGAAAAGTGTGATGCTGTGCATGTACACACCTCTACCAATATGCTTTTGACAACGACGTCTTTCCAGTTTAGATTTTGCTGATCAATTGCTTTATTTATGCATGCACTGTTCTGTCTGGACTCGGCAACTACAGTGATATTCACTTTACCTGGAAAATATTACCAAATGTAAGTTAAAGTGATCACTGGCCTTAGTATAATGCGAAATGATTTCAAATTCTGTGAATCTTATTTTGAATTGGATGAACCAAAGTCTATGAAATTATTAATGCTTTAGAAGAAATTATTTGTTTTTTCTCCTAAATGGAGGTAATTTAGGACGATTTGTTTTATCCATTTTAAGATTCCTCATATTAAGGAATCAACTACTTTTCTCATATATGTTTTTATTGTTACATTTATTTAATTAGAACATAAGAATTTTTAAGAAACACAACATTTTAAAAAGATATCTGAGTCAAATTTTTAATGTTGTTTATAAAGATAACACGATTTTATAATCATATAACATCGGATAATTGGGACCCCTAACATTTTCCAAAATCAAACAAACACAAGTGGTATAATATAATACAGCAGAAAAGAACTAGATTGAAATTAAGAACTAGAAAGCAGTCCATTGTGGTTTTTTTAATTTCCTGTGATATCGTATTATGTAAGTAAAACTGATCACAATTTTCCTTATTTATAAAAATTAGAAGATTAGAAAAATTACTTGTAAGGCTTAACATTAAAAATGTACTTATGTACATAACCAGATATACTGTTGGTATTCTCTGCCAATGTGTTTTGTTCATTGTTTCTTCCTTTAGAAAGTCTTTGATACTCTTAGGACTGCATCCTCCAAATGCAAAAAAAGAGCAAGTTTTCAATATTCTTACTCAACAGCCAGGATAATGTTTTTGAGGTTATTGCATTACTAAAAAACTAAAAAAGTTTAAACCTAGTGGGAAAAATTGGAGGCAGATCTATATAATAGGTGAATTAAAACAGATTTATTTGTTGTTAAAATATTGCAGAGTATATGGGACACAAATTAATTTTAATGATTTAATTTTCAAAATTACTCATAATCAGTATCATGCATGTTATGTTTAGAATTCCTTAACTTTTTCCTTCTGCTATCTTTCAGCAAGATTCTTCTAAACCTCTATTCTGTTCTGGTTTCTGTTCTATTTTCACTTTTTAGACAGATCTCATTAAGTAGCCCAGACAGGTCTTAAAACTCAAAACTTAAAATTAATCTACTTCAGTGCCTCAGGTACCTGGAACTACAGGTGTGCCCCACTGTGAATGGACTAACTCTATTTTTCTATATTATAGATACTACATGCAGAGAGGCAATATTTTAAGAATTTTTGCTCTAAGTGTTGTGTGTTTTTTGAGATCCTTAATATTCTTAATATTTTGAGATCCTAGAGGAAATTTCCATGTCCCAGAAATCTCCATAATTGATCAACATGATTGAGAAGCAATTTATGCATAATGGCATTTTGTATAAATTGTGAGTGAAGAGACAAGTGTACAAAGAATTAAGACAGCATTAAGAAAATATGATGTGTGGACTTGATAGATAATGTGGATTAGCATTTATAGTGTGTTGTAGTCCCATTATGCTTTTTTGTGTAAATGACTGATAATTTTGCTCTACACAATATTAGCAACTAGAAATCAGATTATAAGGAGCAAAATTTTTAAAAAGTCAAAATTTAAAAAGAACTAAAGACAGTAGGAATAAAATGAGGTTTTTTTAAAAGTGAATTTAAGGTAAATAGCTGAAAGAGTCTGTTTTTAGGAGACATTAGCATAGACACATAGCCCCTTACCCAAGTTTTGAGGTATAAGAGTCCAGACATATGTTTTCTTCTCTCCAGCCTGGATGATATCATTCCCATTGCTTTTTAGGGTGTTAATATAGGCTTCATAATTCTGAGATGTTTCTAGTTGAACAGATACCTATATAAAAATAGTCATGGTAAGAAGGCAGCCCTGAAAATACTTTTATATTACTATTCTATCTGTCATCGATTCTGTTTTAAGTTTGCAAAATTAAGTAAAAATTCCATCTCCCATTTTAGGTAACTTGCTGAATGAGTTAAATACACCACAGTGATACATGTACAGTCATGTTTACAGCAGCACAATTCAGAACAGCTAAATCTTGGAAGTGGCCCATATGTACATTCACAGATGAACGGATAAAGAAAACATGGTATGTACACGCAGTGGAAAACTACTGTACCACAATAAAGACAAATTTGAATCGTATTTGCACAAGAAGCTAACTATGGGGGAGTAGGCCTCATTAGGAAATGTCATTCTCAGTGCAATTCTCAAATCAGTGCTGAGAATTAATGCAACTGCTTTTGTGTGAGGAACGTGGAAATGAGGCCATCTCCTTACAGTATCACTTTAAGAATAAGGTAGATATTCAAAGAAGTTATTAAGGAATCGTTTAGTTTTGTCAGACTTTTGTCCCCAGATCAGGGGGAATAACTTACTTCCACACATGTGTTCAGATAGCTGAAGACACTGACAATCAAATCAAATTGTTCATTTCGGATCACTGAGAAGGGTAAAGCGATTTCAACAAAGAAAGCCTGGGAGACTTGCAGAGAGACTGTGGAAGAAATGCCAAATCCAGCCTTTCCATTCACACAGAAGGCACTTGCTTCCCATTCAGTCATAGTGTCAGGGGTGACAAATGAAAGATTTGCTGAACCTGAGGAACTGCAAGGAGAAGTTGTTGATAAAACAAAACACATCCTTTAGCTAAATGAAGAACCTGGATTTAATGGACAGCAAGAAAAATCTATTAGCTGAAGTTTAAAAGTGAATTACAGTGTTTGACAGAGCATTAGATAAGAATCTTGAGAGCTGAATTTCTATAAAAATTTAACCTTTAAAAAGTCATATTTCTTTAAATACTATCTTAAAAAAATCCGTGGCAGCTTAAACTAGACTGTGAAATTTATTGCCAACAAACATCTGGTTAAAAAAATTAAACAAAAACAACTGTGAGACAAAAATTGAAATAGGACCAGAATGTTTAAACAAATGTTCTATGTTGCACAAATATGACTAGGAATAGAAGCTAATAAATAAAAAAAGAAAATAGAAATACAAATACATATGAAAGGAAGCTGCTAAAGTAACTCACTCAACACTGAAAAGGTCCCATATCCACGTCTCAGGGAATTTTGTTCTTACGGTTTCTATCATAGTCTGTTGCACTTGGTTAGCATTCTCTCTCAATGCAAAACCTTAAAGAAAAGAGAAATGCATCAATTACTGGGAATAAAAAATCTGTATCTTAATGACGTGTGCTCATAAAGTTAAGTCTTTTGTAGCCTGATTCAATGTGAACGCAAAATGGGAATTTATTCTTGGGGCTCAAATGCTGGCAAATGCGAACCTCAACCTGGGTATCAGTATTGGGTAGCTCAAATCTCTACTGTTATAAAAAGCAACAAAATGACAAATAATCAGCCTATGCTTTCCCTTCACAGTCAGCCTACTGGTTGAAGTTTCTCATCCAATATACTGAGTCTGCAAATTCTGCTTTTGCTAATGTTTTCAATAACATTAGGACTTTGAATTTTTAAGAACATTTTGTTCAGAAGTACGGTCTTCAGGCTGCACTCAATACACTGTATCATTGCATCCTCTCCTAAATGACACTATTGTCAAGTAGCATAACACAGAATCCTGGTTTTCTACTCTCTTTTGAAGGATGTAAACTCTCATGCTTGGTCTAAGAGCCGTATTAAATCCTCTTCTTACTGGGCACCATCTCCTACTGATATCTCCTGCCAGCTTCAATCACAATAGTTCTTCCAATGCCTCTCCTATCTTCTACCTGGACATTTCTCTTGAATCTAGACTTGTGCATCTTTTCATTCATTTCTTGTGGATACTTTACAGAGAATGTGAATTCAGCTACTCCCAAAATGAGCTCATCCTGTGCATTCCCTGCTTCTACTGCTATCTCTCCCTTCCATGAAGGGTGTCCAAACCTAACTACTTACCCAAGTCAGAACCTATAGCAGTGTCTGATCCCCTCCTGTCCTGTATGCCACATAACTTATGAAGTCATCTATTACAAGTTGAGGACAGCTCAGAGATCTATTCACATTTCTCTGTCTCTACTGCCTTTTTATAGTTGTCCAAGTCATTGCTGCTGCTCAGTTGAATTCCTGACATCTGGGTCGTTTCACATACTCTCAAGCAGCCTAAATCCCAAACGCTTTTTACAGAGCAAATAAAGATACTGTTTAAAAATTCATACTATATTGTCTTATAGATTGCCAAGAGGGTATTATTATAATAGGATAATTCCAAATTCTTTAAATGTCATATAAGGTTCTACTGATCTGTCCACATACATCTCTTGCTTTAGTGGTTTTTATCCTTAATTTGAACTGCATCTTTTGCCATTCAGAAGGGCGTGTGGTTTCTTACCTCAGCTTTCATAGCTTTTCCTTCTTTAGTTGGAGTGCCTTTCTCTTTTGTGATACGTTTTGGTCTCGATTCAAGAGTTACTTCCTCCAGGAGCACAAAATAAGCCCTTAAAATTAAGTCTCTTCTATTTGATATATATGTTTTAAAATGAAATACATGTCTAAGTCCCTTTGCTCCTCACTGAAACAAAATACTGGACACCCACAATTTAAAGGAGAAGAGAATTATTTTGCCTAACTCTTGTAGTCCACTACTGGCTGGCTCCAAGGTAGGATGGCATGGTGGAAGGGCCTGGGTGGAGGTTAGCTGCTCTTATTATGGCAGCCAGAGGCAGAGAATGAAGGGAACAATGAAAGAGAGGAGTATGCCCCCCCAGGTCATATGCTCTGCGACCTGTCTTTTCTAACCAGGCCTACCTTCTTAATATCATATTTAATTATAGCTTCACTGTGATTTAATCATCCTTCAAAATTCCTACCTCTGAGCACATGAGACTGGGGTTGGAGGCCTACATATAAACCTAACAAGCACTATTCCCCTGCTTTGGGAATTAGCTTGTTACTGTATTCACATCATGCACCTCAGTTCATGGTCTCAATAAATACTTGTGAATGATTGCATAAGTGAATGACTGAAGAAAAAAGAAAACAAAATGAAGAACTTTGGGTTTCAATATATTTTATCCAGAGAGATAAGAAAAGTTTGGATGTTTCTGATAAAACTTATTATACATAGTTTAATATAGTAAGTGAAAGTGAGTAGCTTTGTTGATGGACACTTAGATTGTTTTCAAGATCTGGTTATTACAAATTGTGCTGCTATAAGTGCAGGTGAACGTATATTATTGTGGTATGATGTTTTCAGTTTTTCTGGGAATATGCCTAGAAGTAGAATAGCTGGGTCAAATGGGATTTCCAATCCCAGCTGAGGAATGGATAAACAAGTTATGGTATTTTTACACAATGGAGTACTATTCAGCTATAAAGAATGATCACACTGAGATATTTATAAATAAATGGATGCAACTTGAGACCATACTTATAAGCAAAATGAATCAAATTCACATGTATTAATACCGCCTAGTCTCCCTAGTGTAAGAAATGGTAAGAGTACATAAGATTTTATGGTAATCACGATTCCTTACTACATTGCTTTGAAGCCTTATAATGTTTTCATTCATTAATGAAATGGTTTTACTCTGTTTTGTTTGATTTATCATGTGTGATGGTATGAACGGCTATTTGGAAGAAAATAAGACATTATGGCAGCCATTGCTGATTTAATATCATCTTGCTTTGAAGTCTACCATGCTTTTGTCCTTCTATTTCCATTGGTTCTAATATATTGAATCTTATTGGATTTTAATATGTGGGATGACATAAACAAATTCTATATGGAAAATGAGATAATATAGTAGCCATTGTTCATTTTCTGTTATCTGGTTCTGAATGCCCTGTAATACTTTCATTCTCTTGAATGGTGTTACGCTATTTTGTTATGTTTGATATTATTGTATGTGAAGGTATGATCAACTATTTCAAAAAAAGAGACATTATGGTAGCTACTGTTATCATCCGGTTGTCTTGTTGTGAAGTGCTGTGTTGCTTACATTGTTCTGATCTGCTTTGTTCTGTCCTTTTTTGTCTTAATCTGTTTAACATAAAATTTTTTAAAAAGTAAGTAAGTTGCTTTAATTTCTTGACCAGGACTACAAAGTGATTTGAACTTTCAGACTTTACAGGGCCTTTTGAATACTCAATAAATCCATCATTTTAAAAAGTTGTCAGGCCGGTATGTTTGTCAAGTGGTACGTCTGACACTCATCTCCAGGATGGAGTCCACTTCAATCACAGAATTAGTGTCAGTAAGAAGCCAAAGGAATTTAATCAAAGTTAGTTGGGTATTCTCAGAGGCATTCAGAATACAGCTTTTATTTGGAGTCTGTTATAATGATCTGGCTCCATCTGGTTTCCCTGACTGTATTTATATGTAAAAAATCTGCATGCCTACATTATTTTTCTTGCAGTGTGGCCTATTTTGAGCTTTCAGTCCTTCCACTTGAAAGTAGACTAGTATTGGGACACATTTCCCTGATAGCAGCTGTCTAAATATCAGGATGTCAAAATGCTCTCTGCTTTTGACTCTGTATTTAGATATCTGTATAACAAGGAGATAAGGGAGCCCACAGAAACTCTCTTCTATCACAGTCACAGTAACTATCCTCCTGCACCCCACACATTTCATGTTGCTACCTGCATACTTTTGATATTGTTTTACTGGCGAACTTCCTTTCATAGCTGAAGCTGGTTGCTCTTTATAGTCAAAACCATTTCCAGACTACCTTATTTTGCTTTAAAGACGTGTAGGATGTTCAGTTGTAACCAAAAACATGTCGAGATTCCAATTTTGTATGATTTAATCCAAATACCCCGTGATTCTAAGAACCTGTTCAACCACCCCCTCAGCCCCAAACTCTGGGTTACCCACTTGCCATTGCAGGCGAGGCAAACTGCACATAGCTTTCTCTTCCTAGGTACAATGGCCTGATATACGGTTCACTTTCGTCCATCATACATAATTCTGGCTTTCGGTAATGGAGATTCGTGAAGACTTTCAGACCCATGCGCTTTGAAAGAAATAGAGAAAATGTGCATTCCTTTTATGAAAGAACTTTAAAAGTCTTATCATTTTGTAATAAAAAACAGACCATACTTCAACATATTTGCTGTGTTAACAAGGCTCTAGTGTAATAGAAATCAAGTCACCTGTATGTGATTTAATATCCTAATTTAAATAAAATGATAATCAGTACTATCATGTGCTAGTATTTTAGGAAGTACTTTGCATAATTCTTTATTCAGTTTTAAGGGAAAATACTTATGAAATTGGCACTGTTTATTGGCCTCCTCTTTTGATTGTTCCTGTGTAAGATGCATTACAATAACTTGCAGACTGTGTCAATAATTTTATCCTAAGGTTTTTCAATTTTAACCACACAATTTAGTTTAAATAGAAAAGAGGAAAGTCAAGAAAAACTAATATTTTCTTTTCATAAGACAATTTTGAGTACTCTATTAGCAAATTATAGAAATTAAATCTCCAAATATCAGAAGAAAACTACACAATGAATGTAGATATGCATTATGAATACTAAAATTAAAATTGATGTAAAATACTTTAAAATATCTTTAAAGATTTTACCGTGAGAATCTCATAGGTGTCTCCATCTTCAAAGATGGGTACAGGAGTGTAATACAAACCATTGTAAAACATGTTCTTTTGGGGAATACAAGGTTCTACTCTGCCATCATCCAGGTTGAGACCATTGTAGAAATAACCATATAGTTCTCTATAAGGAAGCATGTTGTACACCTAGGAAAGACAGCACAGAGAATTTAAGTACTTTTAAAAAAGAATTATGGAATTAGAAAGTTTGGAGTTGTAATGACTTATTCTTACTCATTTCTATAAGAGAATGGAAATTATACTGTAATTCAACAATTTTATTCAAATTCTTCAAAAGAGAAAATTAATTTTATTTTAGGCAGTTGTAATGGTTTATGTCTAGATGTCCCCCAAAGCCTCATGTATTCATAGGGGGGATCTTTCAGAAGTGGCTGGATCTAGAGTGTGTGATGCTGGAATTAAGGATGCAATGCTGGAACTGATACACGGTACCATGCTAGGATTAAGAGTGCGCCACCTTTGGTGTGAATGCTACCCACACCAAAGGTGGGCAGCCTGGATAGGATATAAGGAACAGATAGCAAGCTGCAGTTGTTGCTTGTCACTTGCTGCTTAGCTGCTTCATTGTTTTGTGCCTTGCTACCTTCTGCCTTCTGTCTGCTCGGAACTGTTTCTCCTCTGCCATGCCACTCCATCTTGGAGTCATCCAACTATGAATTGAAACCTCTCCAAACTGTGAACTAAATAAAATTTTCTCCCTTTACCTCTGAGTATTGGATATTGTATCTCAGTAATGAGGACAACAGTCAATGCCATGTTTATTAATTTTTTCAGGAGTTGATCAGGATTTTGGACAGCATGTAAGACAGAGATTGCTTGGATTTATTGATGAATCCAAAGACTATGCATAGATAACTCATTGAAATTATAATGCTAGAATTCTTAACGGTATAGGAAAATGTTAGCTTTCTGTTTTCAAATATTTTTACATAACTTTCCAAAGGAAATATAAAATAAAAAATAACAATTAATGATGCCCATAATTTATTTGTTTAGCATCACTAGGACACAGGGCTAATTCTATGATCTTCAAATTGTTAATAAAGAAATGAACAGAGATTGTAGGGATGGTAAAAATTTAAGGGATATAAAATTGTAGAAGAAAGCATTTAATGTTTAAATATGAACTCTTGAACTCAAAGAGTGCAGGGAAAGGGTTTGAATCATTCTGGAAGTGGCTTCGTCTGAGTGCTATGTGGCCAGTGGAAAAGCATCTGATCAGCACAGGAAGGGTACTGACCCTTTGAGACAGGGCACTTAATGGAAGGAAGGAAGTAATAAGGTACGCTAAGGACACTATAGAAACAAGAGAAATAAACATGTTAGTCTTGTCATTTTTATTTCCATTAGCAACATTTGTCATTAAAAAATTTTAAATCAAAGTAACATAATAAGGATACTCTTTACCTGTGAACATTGTCCACACCAGAAAAACACAACTCCACACAGTCACAAAAGAATACAAAATGCAAACCAAAACATTTCTGCTGATGAAGTTGCTCTGCCAAAGTAATTAACTAAGCAAATAAATAGGAATAAAAAACTATTCTCAAACATCTAAGCATAACACCAGCTACCTACAACCAAAACAGATCTACACCCAGACATATAATAATCAAGATTTCAGAAATCCACCAAAAGAACACAATATTAAAAGCAGCCAGGGAAAAGAAGCAGATTACCTACAACGGGAAAGTTATCAAAATAACAACAGACTTAACAACACAAACTCTTAAATCAAGAAGGGAATGGGCAGAAATATTCCAAGTCCTGAAAGAAAATAATTTGCAACCAAGACTCATATATCTATCAAAACTCTCTCTCAAAATTAATGAAGAAACAAGATGCTTCCAAGACAAGGACGAACTGTGGGAGTTCATGGCCACCAACCCAACCCTACAGAGAGTGCTGAAGGACATTCCAGAGAAAGAGAGGAAGGGATACCAGGATTCCAGCAACAGTGGCAGAGAGGCCTCAATGAATGGGGCAGACAGTGGAATGAGGGAGTAAGGTGGACAAATTATAGCAGTAAAGTGGAGTAGCAGACATGAGGCAGAGATGGAATTTGTTTTGCTGTCTTATTATGATTTGTTTTTCCCTATAATACAAAGAGGACAGATATACATGTAGAAATTCACACATGAGAAGATTTTTTAAAAACTATTTACGGGAACAGATTATATAATACAAGATGTAATGAACAGATACTCTGAAGAAGAAGAGACACTAAGAAACCCAATGCTAATTCTGTAGCATTATGATATAAAATCTAGCAATACTATTATTCACTGATCAGAGTGATATTAGTCTAGTCTCTTAAGTTCAATTTCAGCATATGTAAAGATAAGGACAGCTACTACGAAGAGAATGAGAGACACTATGGTAGTTATTATTATCTTCCTCAATGTCAGATCTTGAAGACATAAAAAGCCTTCATCATCCTGTAATGATTTGATTAATTCTATAATATGCAGTATGTAGTTAATGTGTGTGAAGATGGGGACAAATATTTGAAAGAAACTAGAGACAATTAGATAAACAGTGAAGATCTCCAGTGGACTTGCTTTGAAATCTGTATTTCTTTAAATTGTTTTTTTCTTTTGAACTGTTTTTTTCTGCTTTGATATGTTTAATCTTACCCTCTTTAAGATAAAAAACAAGTGTGTAGGACTGATAACCATATTACGAAGTTTTTGTTAGATCATCAAGCAGAACTGTTGGCAGTGTCACTATTTGAATGACATTTTGCATATTTTATTTTTGTAACCTGAACAGCTATTTCTAAGATGACAATATGTAATTTATCAACTGGTGATTTCTTACCGTTTATTTTTCTGTAATTCTGTATTATTTCTACCCTTTTTTATATCCATGTATTTTTTTTTGTTTTTTTCTCTTTAAATAAAAAAAAATCCAAGCATAAATTAAATATTTCCAAACATGCATTGGGGGTATTTAGAAATCACTTGTGGGGCTGGAGATTTATATGCCTAGCATGTATCATGAATTAAAAATTTAATAAAAGAATAAAATAGACAAATACAAAGGGAAGTAAAATGAGAATTTATTGAACTCAGGTATAGATGAAATAGACAAAAAATGTCAGACATGAATTATAAGGTATAAATACCTCAAGAAAAAAAATGATTGAAAGAAAACTATATTTTTCTTGAACTCAAAACCTAGCTAAAGTTGGCTTCAAACTCCCACTGATCCTCCTGCGTTAATCTCCTGAGTGCTGGGATTACAGGTATGTGCCACCACCCCAGATGAAAGGAATCTTCAAGAGCAGCATAGAAAAGCTGGGTTTAGTGATGCATGCTTATAATCCCAGCAATGAAATCTGATACGGGAAGGTTAAATTCCAGGCCACTTTGGGCTACATTGTCACGTCAAGGGTGGCCTGGACTATGTTTTTTTTAAAAAGCATAGAAAACAAAAAACGAGAAAAAGAATAAATTAAAACAGGTCATAGGCAAAGCGGTTAAATCGAAAAGCAGGTAAAGAAAAGCGAATGGAGTTTTTTTTTAAAAAGGGAAAAATGGAAAGTTTAATATTTAAAATTACAATACGGGACCAATTTTTGAAAATAAAGCATTTGGGATTAATATATGGGTCAACTGTGTATCCAGTAAAACTTCTCCCATGCCATAAATTCAGAGAGATATTGTACAAACTATTGGAATTAAAATATAAAAAGAAAAAAACCCTTAAATGCTTTCAAACAAAATAATAAAATAACTTACTACAGAAAATGGATTTAATTGATGCCAAAAACATTTTGAAGCAACGATCAATACAAGGCAAGAGTGAAACAGTATTGCAAAAATATTTAAGAAAGTATGACCAAGGATTTAATATGCAGATAACCTGTTCTTCACGTATGAAGGCTTTAGAAGGATAATTACGAAGTGACTATCTGAGAAAGTTTAGCAGAGATTGAGGCTTATGTAACCAAAAGACATTAGAGGAGACTGATAACATTTTTAGACAAAAGGGTGGAACGCAATGCCTCATATACGAGATACAAATGCTACACCACAGACCTATGTCCCAGCCAAAGGACAACTCCTTTTCACTCTAATATATTCTGAGACCCATGCAAATGCCTCTGAAATTTTCTATTTGAGATCTCTTGATACTTATTTCTAAAGGCAGTTTTCCTAAGTTTTTGTTGTCTCTAGCTGAAGGAAGAGTGAGCAGTAGCCATGAAACCTTAGGGAAAAAAACTTATTCCACATTAATGGGAAAATTTGTCCTCAGATTCTGAAACTATTTAGAAGTTTCTCACTTTTATTTATAAATAATCTTAATTAATAATCTGTAGATTATTATTTAGATGTTTCTAAATAATTTCAGAAATTAAAATATAGCTTTGTATTGGAAAAATATAGTTATATCATGATCTATAGTAATTAAATATTATTAATTTCATAATTTAATACTTAATGCTTAAGGTAAAATATTGAAAGGAGAACACAAAGCTGGAGTTTTAAAATTAGATCTCAAGTTTATAAAAGATTGCTTTTAGAAAAGATGTTTTAAAAATTGCAATGAAATGCAAAAATGTGTTGGATTATGAGCAGTTTTAAAGATTTTTTTATGACTTTGTGTATTTTGCATGTATTCTACAGCAACAGAAAGATATGATTTTCATAATCAGAAAAATTTTAATTATTGAATTAAGCATATACATATCAGAAAGGTCATGTTTTCAATATGTATTTGTACAAAATCAAGTAAAATGTCCAACAATTATGAACTAGATTACTAGGGAAAAATCCAACAATTATGAACTAAAAATAGTTTTGATGTGGACTTCTGATGTTTCTGTCTATATAGATATCTACTAATTTATTGATTTATTGATGTGTTGGTGTTAGAGATCCAACACAGGGCTACCACAATACTAGGTAAGAGTTCTATCATTGACCTACACCCTAGGCCTGGAAATTTTTAAGAAAATTCTATCTCAGATATCAAATAATAACTTTAGACTGTCTCTAAGCATATCCTCCAAAACAGAGATTTATCTTTAACTCTCTCTAGGCATCTATATCTATGATTATACCTATGATTTTTAAAAACTTAACCTGTTACAATTATCTACACAAATTCTATATTACCAGTGCTGAGTTAGCCAAGAAAGATAATTAAGTATCTAACCCACTGTTATGGTTTGTGTCTTGATGTCCCCCCAAAGCCTCATGCAGTCATGTGGGTAGGCTTCTAGAGTTTATGATTAATTATTGGTTGAATTCTGGGATTATGAGTGTGAGTGCTACGCCCACCCTGGGGCAGGTAACCTATATACAGTGTAAGGGAGGGAAAGTTCTTGTTGCTTTTGCAACAACTTGAACTGTTGCTTCTGCTGTCTTCTGCCTTGAACTGTTGCTCCTCTGCCACACACCTTGCCTTGAAGCCAACTGATTATAAACTGAAATCTCCACAAATTCTGAACTAAATAAATTTTTCCTCCCTTAATTCTGGGCATCACGTGTTTTGTCTCAGCAATGAGAAAAAAGTAAAAGACACCCATAAATGAATAAAGGAAACAAACAATTAATATTTTCAACATATCATATCTCAAGTAAAATATCATAAAAGGGGTAAGACTAGGAGATAGGCAAAAAGGAGGAAATTGGTAGGCTTACGCTTTCTGCTGACAGCTGTTGCTCTGGTCTCAGTAGAAGGACACTTTTATCCACTGCCCGGAGGGCACAGAGTGAGTCAGGGGCAGCTTGAAGATAGAGAGTGGTATTGGAGCCAGGTAGCTCCTGCTCCTTAGAGAACTGTATGCTAACCTGAAGCATAGAAGGAAAAGGAATATGGGTAGAAACAATTTTATGTGAGAATAAATTCAACTTTTTCCAAGTAAATCCTGATAGATTTATGTAAGATATTTCTTCTGGACACTCTCTATTAATTGGTAAATTTGTTCTTTATTTGTTGATATTTCTTCAGGCTTTGAAATTTAGAAAGTCTTTGTATTTATTTATAAATAATCTTCATAAATATTCCTTATAGAGTATTTAAGAAGCTTCTAAGTAATTTCAGAAGTTGAAACATATTTTAACTTTACAGAGTCAAAGTATATAATTACATCATGATTTGTGGTTATTAAATGCCGTTAGCAATTTCATAGCTAAACTCTTTTTGCGGGAACATCTACTTCACCATTCTGCTGTTGTCTCAGGATCAGCACTGACGCCAAAGATAATTCAGTCTACTTGATGATCTTTCATCTCTTAGTAATTAAATTATGTCAACATTTATTGTGTAATTTCCACATCATGATTATAGTGGTAACATAAAAGAGGGTCAGCAGGGAAAAAACTGCTCACTCTTTACCTCCTGGACAGGCTAGACATAGAAGAAACATCACCTTGTTTTTAAAACACTGTTCAATCTGGAATTTGACACTATCAGCGACAATTTCCCCGCCGGGGTGAATGGTGTAGACGAACAGGACAGCCATAGGAGCCAGGTCAGCACTGATGTTGACTGATAATGAGAAGTTCCCATTCCAGGCTGGGTAAATAGATCAACAGACACAATATCAACAATGTCTTGCATCATTGGGTGTACTTAGATAAAAGTGAATTGGCTTGCGAAAAGAAAGAATAAATTGTACTTTTGTTTTAAAGGCAAATAAATAGAAATGCATATACAAATAAAATATTTCACAATTTACATGACAATAGAAAGACTGTAAGCATCATTTTTCTATAATGTACTTGGTGACCTAACAGTAAAAGAAAGAAACAGAAATCTTCTCTATCAAAATATTTAGTAGCTTCCCTCAAGTCATGCTAACTGCTGCCCCTACCCACAAATTGAAATAAGTACTCTAACTTCAACATTTTATTTCTCCTTAAAAAGTAAAAACATGCATATCAAGTACATATACAGATGAATGTATTATAAACACCTTTGTTTCTGAGTTCCTTTTGTCCACTGAGGATGATAGCGCCTTTCCCCATCAACTGTATAAAAGAAAGAAAAATTTTCAGGAGATATATTATCTAATATGATATTCTGTCATTATACAATTCTCTAATGTCAATTCTGTTCCATAGCATTAGGTAGCTTTCTCCAGTGAATAGTGAAAGTGAACTTTGCATATTTTGTAAAAGAAAAGAGTGACTACAATGGCCTGAGATCCTATTATGTATCAGTATGTGTGGGTGCAAGGTAGCAGCAGTTGTCCAGATCAATGGCTTCCACTCTGCCTACATCTAATGTATCAACTTCGTGGTTTAAAATAAGTTGCTCTGCCTTTTGCCTTTGTAAAAATGTGATCCCCAAACTTTATCTGTAAAATCTGCAAAGTGAGGAGTCTGTAAAAATGAGATAGCTGTAAGTCATGATTGCATTAGTGAATATGCAGGAGATTCTTTAACAATACCTGACACATAATGCTTAGCCTTGGAGGCAAACCTTATTACTTCCAATTACAAAATACAGCTGAGAAAACAAAAGTTTAAGAGATTTTAAATATGATGCTCCAATTTGCACGATCAACCAGAGAACTAGGATGATTTGAACTCTGAAGGGGTCTTAATTTCCAAGTGTGTGTTTCTTGCTCTTCCGTATGTATTGATGAGACAAAGTGGACAGAATCAAAATAACTAATTCCTTTTACTGCTTACCAAAATGAGCCCTCTATTTTATTTTCTGTGTTCTGCTTACATTTTTTTCATCATAAAAGATTTTAAATACTCGAAATGAGTTACCATAACTTAAAACAGCAGACTGACTGGAGGGATTTTCCAAGCTTAGGGAAGTGAGGTTGCTTGAGCTCTTGTTATGTGTTTGTGTATTTGCTTGTTATTAATGGATCCAACATAATTCACTAGCAAGGTGAGAAGCTTGAGGTTGCTCAGATTAACAGGATCAAAGCACGGTGCACTCTAAACTGCTATGCTCAGCAGACACAGATGGAGCTGCTCAGACTTACCAAATAGAAGAAATTCACATTTGAGACATTCTTATATGCTTCTTGGTTTAGGGAGTAAAGCACAGTGATAATCTTCTCTTGGTCACATCTCAGCTGCTTCGGTTCGGGCACAATCTTCAGGAAGCTGTTAGTCCGGGAGTAAAAACGTGAGACAACAAAGAAGGCATCCGAATAATGGGGTGTCACCCAGCTGGGAAGATGGCAGCTCTGGGGTTGAAGGAATGAGGCCTGACATGGTGAAAGAGAGAGGATTTTAGAGCCTTGAAGACTCCTAGGACAGGAGCTCCCACAGAACAAAAGCCTTCCCATCTCTGCAAATCAAGGAGGAATCCTACTTTGTGGCTGATAATTCAGTGTTAATTGGAAATGAAATAAAATAGTGTTTGCCACTACTTTATCACAAAACTGATCACAATTTTCTGAATAGTCCATCAGTCTAACAATGAAATGGTGGTAATTTTTGCTTTTTGATTGAAGTCAGAGAACTGGATCTAAACTCCCCAGTTTCTTTCAGCTACATTTGAAAACCAACACAATTTTGCAGTTAAAACATCTTAACTGTAAAATTCTGTTTAAGCAGCAGAAAAGAGAATTATCTTTCTTATCTCTGCATGAAAAGATGTAAGAAAAAAAGCAAAATTTTCTTCATGCAGCTCAGAAGAAAATGTGGTTATTATAGAATTTGTACCAGTTGTAACAGGCTATCATATTCCCTTCAGCTTGAACAAATATGCTCATACTTAATAAACAAACATATTGTATCAAATATGCTGACTTTTAAGAATTGCTAACATTTAAAACCCCTAAAAGTCACATGTTTTGGGGCCCATGTAAGTCCTCATCTATCATTTGGTCGTTTGGTGTCTTACTTTCAAGGAGAATGTAGGGTCGTAAATGTCCGAGGTGTCAATGGAAAACTGAGCCTCGCCATTCTCATCTGTGGTGTAATTCCCTATGATTCTGCCATTGAGCTCCAATTGCAACAACTTGCTCACCAGAGGCACATTACTTGGACCATAAAATTTAAGCTGTACCAAAAAAAAAAACAAGCGTTAATTTTCTTAAAATATAAACATTTAATATTTCTTCAGGAAAAGTTTTCATGTTCATAATTGTATTCACTCGATAGTAATTTTCTTCAATGTGGATGAACAGAAAGATGTTCAGCTAATTGTATTTTGGACAAATTATATATATATAAATATAAAAATAGGTATAATTTTATATATGTTCTTTAGCTAGGACTTTTTTTTTATATCAGACACAGTGAAGACAAAAATGTATCATGAAAGTAGGAAAAAATATCCAGAAATTACCAAACAGTACTCTGTGATCCATGAAAATAAATCAGGGATAAGTATTTTTGGGGGGAGGCCAAACCTACAGTTCCAAAATAAGAAATTCCTCTTCTATAGACATTGTCCATGTTTTCAAAGTGCACACTGCCAAGCAATTCTGTGATAGCAATAGAAGTTTTTGTATTGATCTGCACACCTGTAAAAAGTGACAAAACACAGTGTCAGAAAGGAAATAATATTTGTTTAATAATTTTGGAACTTCATACATAGCTAGGTGGTAAAACATTTGCCTTACAAGAGAAGGACTTGGGTTGGTATTCCTAGTACTGCAAAGGGAAAAAAAAATCAAAAGAAAAACTAGTTTAAGATATAGCTGATAATTTTCTAAACACTAATTTGCATTTCAAATATATTTCCCATTTATATTTTCATTTACATAGAAAAGAAAATATACTTTGAAGTATGTTTCAGCACAGTGTATTTCTGTTTATAGTGTTCTTCAAACTCAGTAGAGATACTAATATATAGATGAAGGAGAAAATTTAAATTCTTTCCTCTTACTAATCTACTTAGTTTTGGCTTGGAACTTCTTTTTATAATGGAGAATGTCATGAGTATCTCACATAAAAGTGTTTTGTTTTTTAAATCTATTTTTTAAAGACTACTAAATAACTGTGTAGTATTTTGACTTTGCCAGCACTGAAAAGTATCTGATAGGAAAGTACAGTAAATAAAAATGCCTTGTGATTTCATAAAAACAAATGAATAGGTGGAATAAAACATATTGAGCTAAGTTACTATAATAGTATAAAAGTGACAAATTTACCTATTGTAAAAGTTATCACAATAATGACCAAACATATTTACTAAATGATAATGATAAATAATATAATCCTACTAAATAATATGATCCCAACTCCTTTTTAAGTAACAAGAAATAACTAGTAATTTAACTGGTCCAAATTAATTTTTACGTCTTCTTTTTTCATTATTTTAGCAATTATTTATCGAGAATTTGTTGTAAGTAATTTTGTAAACTTCTCCCTAATGATTATTAGGTAAGCAGAAGTTCTCAGTTGTTCAAAATCTGGGGTCAGCATACTTTTTCTGCGAGGAATCTGATATTTACTTCAAGATGAGGACCACACAAGGACTTTGATAAAACTATCCAAGCTTGTAGCAGTTAAACGAGGCAAACAAATGAGTACGGCTCTGTTCCAAAAATCCTTCATAAAGATATAAGCAGCGATCTGGATTTGACATCTCAAAAGTGTAGATTGTAAACTCTGAGGATTAAACCAGAGATCACACACTGGAAATTACTTACCAACTAATTTACACAAAGTTAAAAAGATATAGCTATTTGATTAGCCCACTTCTACTACTTCAAATAAAATCTCTTCCTCTGATTGATTCAATCGTAGAAGCATACATACATGTGTAATCTTTATGAGATTATTTTATTTTAAATATTGTTAGGAAAATTTTATTCAAAAGCAAATTTTATTCAAAGGCAACAACTGCAATTTTTTTTACCACTTTAAGCAACAATTTATGTCCCTTTGTGCACATTGCTAACTCAAATTTATCTCAGTGAGCAATCATGTAGCCCCAGATTGTCCTTAAAAGGTTATCATTACCTGTCCCAGATTCTGTCACAATTACATTGATGTGAAACGTCATGAAAAGTCCAGAACGATTGATTTGGAAAACTTTTGTATTCACAGTTTGAGAAACACAGCCATTTTTCAACTGAAAAATAAAAGAGAAAGTGTAATGGAAAAGTTAAGAATTTAAGTCTTGGGAGCTGGGGATTTAGCTCAGCGGCATAAGCACCTGCCTTGCAAGCAGGCAGTCGTGAGTTTGATCCCCGGTACTGATAAAAAAGAAAAAGACAAAATAATAATAATAATAATAATAATAATAATAATTCAAGTCTTTTAAAAATACCAAAATTTAGCATAGGTTTATAATCCCCTCTATCCTGGCTCAGTCTCATAAATTGTTGAAATGATATAAAACATTAAGGGAGAAAGAGGGGAGGAGGAGAAAATACATTTCAGCAGCATACCAGGCAGATAAAGAAGGTACATGTGGTTGGAAAGTTTTTTTGGAAGCTGTGTAGATGGGCAGAGACATTAGAATGTTTAAGAAAATAGAGCTGAGTGATGATTTAAAAGAAATTAAAACCATCTTTATCTACACTAAAAACATACAGAAGTGTTCTTTATGTAACATCAGAAAGGTCTCATTTAAAGTCAACTGATTATTTAAAACAAGGAAAGTAATCTTTCACTGGTAACGTGAAGAATCAGAAATACGTAGACTTAGCTATATTTAAAAAAATACTGTCACTATCTTTTGAATGTTAAAAGGATATATCAGTTTATCTGATCTTCAAAATTATCATATGTTCTAGGCACCAACATCATGCCCATTGTAAGGATGGATAAACTAAAGCAGAAGTACATTTTCTAACCTGAGGTCAAACAACTAAAAGGTGCTGGAGCTAACTATTTATTCTGGTATCAGAGTGTATTCTCCTCTGAACTGTCAACCATTACACCAATAACATAGCAAACAATTCTACTTTAATCATAGGAACATCAAATTAAAAGGCACTAATATAAAGCAATGAGAAGTACATTGAAGTACTTTAGTTTTCAATAATTCTCAAACAGAAAAAATATCTGGTAAAACATTAAAATCTAGATATTAGGATAAAGGGAAAGTTCTTTGTATCAAATGACATTAAGCTCTGGTTAAAAAAATGTAGACTACGGAATGTGTTTATTACTACATAAAGCCACTGACAACATACTCTGCATCGGTGAGTGCACAGCCATGGTCTCAAACAACCATCGATAGAGAATATTTGGGAAATATTCATCCATACCAAGGAGAAACAAACTTTTTCCTATTCTTTAAACAATTCCCTATAATGAAAGAACTCTTGAGGATATAGGGGTAGGCAAGAGTTCATGAGCAAAAACCAAACTGCATGGGAAGTACTTCAAAGAATCAAAAACTGGGATCTTGTCAAAAAGTTTTTGCACATCTAAAGACATCACCATCAGAGTGAAAAGAAAACCCAGAGATTGAGAAAAGATTTTTGCCACTTGTCCCACAAAGGACTTTTATCTAGAACAAATAAATAATTGAAAGAAATCAGGCCTCCCAAATTTAAAGACCCAGTGCAAAAATACATAGGAGATGAATACACATTTTTCAATTGAAGAAACACAAATGGAAAATAAATATATTAAAAAATGTTTGGCATCATTGGTCATTCGAGAAATGAAAATTAAAACTACACAGAGACATCATCTCACTCTGGAAAGAATGGCTAACATCAAGAAATTAGCCAATAACAAATGCTGACAGGGCTGTGGGGAAAAAGGAACCCTTCTCCACTGCTGGTGGGAGAGTAGACTGGTGCAGTCACTAGGAAATCAGTATGGAGATTTCTCAGAAAACTAGGATTAGAGGTTCTACTTGACACAGCTTTTCTCCTTTTGGGTATTTTCCCAGAAGAACTGAAAACGTCATACCACAGCAATATACATGCGCCCATATTTATAGCAACACAATTTGTAATAGCTAAGTCTTGAAAACAACCCAAATACCCATAAACTGAGGAATGGATAAAAAAGCTGTGGCATTTTTATATGATAGAACACTACTCAGACGTAAAGAATGATAAGCTTGAGGTTTTTATAGGTAAATGAATGCAATTAGAAACCATACTCAAGTGAAATAAATCAAACTTGCATGTGTAAACAGCATATTGTCTTGGTAGTATAAAAAGCTGAAAGAGTAAATAAGATCCAAAATAGATTTAGTAAAAGAGAAAGAAACTTCTCAAGGGGAAATTTTATTGTTTGATCAGTCTTGCATGCCTGTATGTGGTAGCCTGAACAATTATTCTGAGGATAATATGCAATGTAACAACCATTGTTAAATTCCTAAAAAAATAAAAAAAATAAAGAATTCACTGCAACAACTATTTCCATTACATTTATATTAGGTACTATAAAATTATAAAATAATAGATACAAGTAAATAATGTAATAATTAAGTACACTGAAGTATTCTGCAGTGTGCATCAATTACATGCAAATCAATGTCATTTATTGTAGGGAGGCTGAACATCCATAGAATTTAGTACCTATGGAGATTCTAGACCCAATTCCTGGGATGCTGAAGAATAAAACATATTTAAAAACAAGTTGATCAAAAAATATTAGGGAAAAGAATTAATACAATGAAAGATAGAATAAATGATTTTTGAACATAACATTAACAAAAGAAATAAAATTATGAAAAGTAATAAAATACACAAATCTCTAAAAATTATCTAAAGGAGGGACAGAAAATCATATAAGACAGTGCTAACACAACTCAATACCTATCTAGAAGAAAAAATTTTATTTTAGAAATAATAAAAATTAATCATATGTTTACTGGAGAAATTTGATCTTAAAGCATACTTAGCAATTTATATATATAAAAGGGGCAGGTCATAGATTTTTTTTCTTTGCTGCGGTCCCACAAATTTTAAGAAATTTTGTACAGTATGTTAAAAACACTATAATCCCAAAGTCCATTATTTGAATGATATAAATAAAAGATGATAAATTTTTTCTTAGAAGATGGAGGGTGATATTTATAATAGAAGACAGTTGCAGTTTTATGTGACCAAGGAAAAGATATAATTGAAAGTTCTTAAAACATCAAATCCAAATAACAAGAGTATGAAAAAGATATTTCAATTAGCTAATAAATAGGTTATATAAGTAAATTTGTGTCTACCAAAATAACAAAATTTTCAAACTCCTAAATGTATTGTTAGACATAACTTAGGAAATGTAATATTCTCATATATTTTCTGACAAGTACTTAAAATACTCTGAATAGAACTAAAAATTTAAATTATCTACCCACATCTCTCCATATCTCCCTCTATTCAGGAAATTCATGTTAAAGAACCCATTTCAAATAAATAAGACCTGTAATATATGAAGATAGTTTTATCTGACTGCTTACTAGTGTATTTCCATACAGGAAAAGTTTAAATATTAATTGATGAAAAAATATATATGGCAAAATATTAGAATAAACTACACTATAATGTAATCTTAATGGGTTAATGTATTGCTGATAGACAATGAATTTCACTTAGATTTTCTTAGCTCCATTTCTATGTGAAGATAGAATTTTGTCTATTAGTTAATTATTGACATTATCCAGAGAATATGCACCAAACTTGGTAACTTCATGTTAAATGATGAGAAATTATCAACCATATAGTATTGCATGTAAATATTTCACATTTAGAGGTCCAAAAGCAATTCTTAAATAGTTGGACAGTTATTCACTTAAGGTTAAGGTGCTAGAAATAGAACAGGCAACTGGAGGCTTCAATTTGAGCGGCAGTACCTGAGGGTAGAGCTCAATGATAGCATGCTTACCTAGCACACAAGGACCCCTGTTTTTGACACGTGAGGAGACAGAGAGAGAGAGAGGGATAGATAGAGAGAGCGAGAGAGAGGGAGAGAGAGAGACAGAGAGAGACAGAGAGAGAGAGAGAGAGAGAGAGAGAGAGAGAGAGAGAGAGAGAGAAAGAGAGAGATCTGCATGTCTAAAATATTGCAAATAAGCTGTTTTTAAAAGGAAAATTCTAGGTTGTATAGTGAATAATATTGTAGGATTATTTCTTTAGAGGATGATTAATGATTCTCCAAATAAGGATTAGAAGACCACCTAGACAGTATGCTAATAAGATGTTTTCAAGTTGTAAATTCCAAAAATTCTATAGATGAATCACAATGAAAAATATTATTTTAAAAATTGTGTTTTGTCTTCTTTCTTTACCTGCAACCTCCATTATCCACAAAATGAAAATAGTGTTAAGTCCTTTTTATAAATGCAATCAAAGAATTAATAAAAACAAATATGAGTGAAACCTTTTATAAGCAGAGATCATGGTTTGTACCTGTGCAACAAATTGCTCACATATTTCATTGACGCCTTCCTCACAGCCGGTAGAAGCCAACAATTCTCTGCATACTCGGATTTGGGCTTTTCCCTGTACAGGGCCGCCGTAGGTGTACCTAGTGGAAAAGGTATGGTTATGATTACAGGGGAATGATATCATAGCAAGCTATAGAACAGATAAATAAAATTAGTTGCAACATTTTATTTACCAGAAAACATGCATATAAGTAAAGATCGAATGTTTCATGATCTTGAACAATTTCCAGATCAACGTTTTAAACAATTCTTACTTAACCACCATTGAATAAATCTAAAAGGAGGGGGACTGCTTAAACTGGATATATTTTGACTGAACATGTGATCAAATATATATCTCATTTTCTGATAAACAAAAGCATATATATTTTGTTTTAAAAGTTCAGTCAAAGAGAATTTCAGTGATTATGAGTGTTTTCTCTTAACTTGAGGATTCTTTCCACTTACATCTAGGGAATAGAAAACAAATGTTAAACTCATGTGTAATAAAACTGAATATTATTAAACTAATAGATTATGATACTTTTTCTGATTGTTGTACAGTAAAATATATATTACATGCTTACCTATACAATTTCATTTATTTTCTGAATGACTGACTCGTAAATGGAGATCACATCACTAACTTTTCTGCATCATTACTAGTGAAACGAAATTAGTCAGTTTCATTTCTCCCTACAGTCCTTGCTCACTCATTGCACCACATTAAACTTTCTGGTTCTATTTAAATTAATCTATGTTTTTGACATTTTAACTTAACCTAAATCACTTAAATTATTTTATCAATTACATGTGAAATAGAAAGTTGACTGAATAAAAAAATTCAGTTTATTCACAAAATAAAGAAATATGGTTTTTCTTATTTCTTGTCTTTTACTTATTAAAATGGAAAAAAAGAGAAAATTCTTGTAGTATTATCTACAGGTTAGTACATATCCCTGAACCATGAGGTTTACATCCTCAGGGAGGACAAAATAACCTTCCCCTTTGCGATTTGAAAACTTTGACTTATTAACATCTCTTTGCCTCTAGGAAAATTTCCTTCCTTAAAACTCTATGACAAAAAAGAATCTTCTGACACCAATTAAATAAAATGATTTAAAAATATGAAAAATATCAATATTATTAAGTGTTCAATTATCTGTGAGATTGGTACCCAAGAAAAACATCCCAGGTGTAAATTTCAGTTTTGTCATAAAAAACTCCATTAATGTTGATAAGTTATTACAATTTTGTGCTTTATTAACTGTATAAAATTGAAATGATACTCATTTCTATTTCATAGTCTGGTAGTAGTTGCATAGTTGCTAACTACTATGCAATTACTACGCAGTTGTTAATTACTATGCAATTATACATAGTTGTTTACTATGTTAACACAAAAAGGGATCAAAATCATTAGAAGTAACTTCTCAAAAAGAAAACAAAAATTTTCAAGTCACCTAAGATTTTTATTTAAGAAGACTCAAATGAGTTGAAATTAAATTATTCATTTATGTCATTAGAATACTTTTGATAATATTTTTTCTAAAATGGGAATACTCAACAGTGATTTAGCTTCAGTGAGGTAGGTGCTTTTATACCAGCTGTTGTAACTGTACACTGGCATGTTATAATTGCTGAACAAAATAATGATGAAAGCCTAGAAAAATGTTAAATATTTGTCTTTGCAACTCTGTTTATGGAACTCTTTTCTAAGAAAACAAGATCTTTTAGATATATAATTAAAAATGCGTTACTATACACCTGGACCAAAATGTGTATACTACCAATTATTAATTACTAGGAAAACAAAAGGGGAGGCTACATGTTATACAGTAAAACAGTAGTTAAGCAGCATCTAGTATGATTATATAAAAAGTTTATGCAGTGGGAATTGGAACAGATGAAAAGATTACTGTAATATGGAAATACATTTTCTTAAATTTTGTAGTTAGAAAACTATCATTGCAATCATGAAAAATATTCATAAAAGATTAGAGGAAAATAAATCACAATGTTAATGGTAATAGAATTACTTATAGCTTGTGTGGTTTCTTATAATTATTAAAATATTCAAAAATTCTCTAAGTATTTTAATGTAATTATGTAGATAAAGTATTATGATTAAATTTAAGTGTTATTTCCACTGAGCTTTATGTTTACTTGCAGGGGCAAATTTGAATAAAAACTTACTTGGCACACGCATCCACCTGAAATTCATCATCTGAAATAGTTATTGTTTCTGGTGCGCTGACCTGAACTTCAAACTTAGGCAACACTGAAAACACAGAGAAGCATACTACTGCAGTCACGAAGCTACTTATGCCTTTGAACCCAGTATTTTCCTGCAGGCGCACTGTACTGGCTGTTTCAATTACCCCGATACACCAGGAGCAGGTTCGTCCACGGAACGCGCTAGCAGCTCATAAAGTATCAGTTTTTATTTTTCATTTTTCTCTCATTTGTCCTCTGAACTTCACTTTCTCTTTCTGTTGTAATTGCATAGATAGTTTCTAGGACACTGTCTGGATTCTAGGAAATGGGTATGCTTCCTAGAGGAAAAGCACGACAGGAATGTAGACACGGGGCAAGGAGCGAGAAAGGATTGAAGAGACACTAGAAAGGGGCAAGAGAGAAGACCTCAGAAAATCAAATCGTTTCCCTGCTTTTACCTAAGCTAAACATAAAGGTTTTGTTCAGTTAATTTGAACTCATTACATAGGATAATCAAAAATAGGAAATCAGTTACCATCTTTATTAACAGTAAATTGATGTGTCCATGTCTGTCCTGATTTTCCCTCCACAGCAATTGTATAATCCCCAAGCATGGGTTCTGAACTCAGTTGAAATGAGAGTTGAGTAATATTTTGGAAAGGAATGACATTTTTCCACTGAAAAATCATATTGTTTTGAGGATCCTGAAAAATAAAGACAATTCGAGATAAGATGCTAGTAGTATCTTTTCCTTCATTTTGGTATTTTCTATAGTAAAAGATGTGTTACCATTATGTTAAATTTATTATTTCAAATCATCAGAATCATGTAACTTGCCAAATATATTCAAATTCAGTCATAAAGCATGTCTTTCTTGAGACTAAAAAAGATAAAACTCATAACTGGTAATTTACAACTGAAATCCATAATTTAGAAATAATTTAAATTTTATTTTAATCTTTATGAACCAGAGTTACTTAATAAAAGAATTGAGAAGTCAATATATTTGCTTCTGAGTTGTGTTCCCCAAATTAAAATGGACTTAACCAACAAATGCAAAAGAAATATTCACCTAACCAATATGTATCAAAATAGACACAGATTTTTGCTTGGTCTCTTTATGACATGGTCATGGGTATGCACTGCACATAAAACCTGTCAAATGGAAGCTCTCTGATAAGGAAAGTTTAGAATATTACCTTTTACCTTTCATTTGATTTGAACAGATGTAGCTCACATCACATGAGTTAATAATTTTATACCATCTAATTCTCACAAATCCTCACAAAAGATCTCTACAAAGAAAGCATACTAGTATAAAACCCAAGATTGTGTATCATTAGTTTTAAAAAGAAACAAAACTATTACTTGTTTTTAAGTAATTTCTCAGGTCTTCATTCAGCTAGGGTTAGCCATGTGACCAAGTGCTGGTCAATTAAATGTAGCAGAAGCCACTGGGTAAAAATTCTTTTTTAAAATGAATTGGATTTAATTGGCTTTAAAAGCCAGCAAGCCACATGTTGGACGTGGAAGACAGGCTACACAGAAGCAGCCTGGGTTCTTGATAATATTGTGCAGTTGTTCTAACTCTAAATGTCTAAACTTAGATTTCGTGGTTTACGAAAAAAAAAATTGCTCACTTAGGCCAATGTTAGTTTTCTGTTGCTTACAGTGGGAAATGACATTTTCTGAATGCAGGTGTGAAAATAATACAATTTGTGGATTAGTAATTGTGAAGAAAATATGGAACTGCCTACTGGAAAGGTAGCTTATTGTAAAGATAATCTATTTGCTACCTATGTAAAGTTGAAAACATTCAAACCATGAAGAAGACAAATCGAACTCCATATTTACATCATTAACTATCCTTCAGAATTAGCTAATAATAATGGCAGACACTGTAGTAGAAAAAATATGTATGCTGGATTGATTGATATAATTTATTGATAGTCATACAATTTCAAATATCTCTGAAGGTCATGCTACTCTAGAGATTTAAGCCTGTTATAAAAGGCTAATAAAAGGAGACTGTTAACCAACTTCTGAAAAGTAACTTCTGAAAACAGAATCCATTTTACAATGAGTGATACCACCTTACAGTGTATTTCTACATTTTAAAATGTCTGTGTTTTCTATTTCTTTTAAAATAAGATATGGGTTATTTAAGATAGGAAAGGACCAGGAACCAAAATTAAGAAAATTAGGAAATTATTAAAGTATGATATTTTATACTCCATAAAAGTCAAATTATTGCATTTGCCCCATACCCTGCACTAAATTCAACAAACTTTCTTGTAGCTCTTCACCTGATACCTACAGGTATATATATGCACACCAAGACATCTGCTTCCCTTATCTCAGTCATCTTAATTTATAAATGTGCAAAAATGAAATTTAAACACCTCATTAATTATTTAAATGTTTTAAAGAATGGGTATGTAAAACAGAGCTCTTACCTGAAGTGTGATTGAAGGATACTGAAAAAGAAAAATGAAGATTAGTAGTACATTATTTTTTTGCCAAATATTCACTATATTGTGTAAATCATACCCATTGGCACTCTCACTTCCCCAGGGAATCAAGTGTCTGTAGCTAAAGATGCCAAAGACACTCTAAGTGTGAAAGAGATCCCCAGCCTCCTCTGCGATGTGGAAAGCAAGTTCCATGCAACCCATGGCTTCTTCATGTGATGCAGATATCTGAGGGAATGTAAATCAAATTCAGTATAAATGAAAATTTTACATTTAAACATGAGATTGGCTTGCTATTTCACCTTGGAACCTTACCTGGAAAGCTCCCTGAGGACACTTTGTATACCAATGGATTTTCATATCTTTAAATTTTATAGTACCATTAGAAATTATCAAACTCACCAAATCCTCAACAGGTTTGAACTGAGTATCCAGTGTCACAGCACGAAACTTAACTAAAAGAGAATGGAGTGATACTTTTCTTATTTTCTTTTAAATTTAATTTTAATAGATATAGCAATTAATTGCCTTACTATCGCAGAATACTAAGCTTCCTGTTTCTGTGAATTTCATTTGACCCTTTGAGATTTGGGTTCTACTGGGAAAGATCGCTTATGTATGTTTGCAGTTCTATTAATGATTTTTGCTGCTACATGGGTTGACACTGGGAACCAAAAGAAACTTTTTCTCTAATAACCCATAGAAATTTCTTCAGACCTGATAACAGAACTAGCAATTGAAGCGCAAATGTGGAATATGTATGATGGAAGATAAACATAATTATCCCGGAAAAATATATAAATATAGCAAAATTTAATTTTAGCAGCATTACAAAAGAAAGATTTTAGCTTTTTTGTGTATTTATGTATCTATACCTAGATGTATATTTATTCACCATAACATTTTAGTAAGTCTAGAAGAAGAAGTAGAATGTGTCCAAGCTATCACTTTAAGAATTAGTATTTTATTTCTTTTCAATAAATATTATACATTGGTGCTATCAAGAAAACAAAATGTATGGATGATTTTTTACCCTTTGTTTTATAGATGACACAATTAAATTTCAAACTATTAAAATAAAAGTTAACTCGGCAAAATCCAGTAACAGAGAGACAAGATCAAAACCAAACCTTCCTGAATACTAGGTTGGAGTTCTTTTTGTTACTTTTATTTACAAAAATAACAAATAAAATAGAAATGCTTTGCATAGATTTATCAGGTGTGTGGTTATATCTACACCAATAAATAATAACAAAAATAAGTATTATTTATAAGATATTTACTGTGTAGGCACAATTGTAGCTTGGGTCTTTATTTTACTGTTACTATATTTCTCTGAGAAACTTTCACTACCTTTATAGGTAAAGCTATTGAGACTATAAAGAGAATCAATTACTTGCACAAGTGGCCAATTATGGAGCAATTATTTAGACCAAATAGTTATACTTCACTTTCCATGCTGGTTACCATTACATTATGGAGGCTTGTCACTGGAACTTGCATGCATTGAAAGGGTGGGCAATATTTTATGAAACAAGTCAAAAGCAAACTAATGAAGTCAGAATATTATCTTACTCTTCTCTCCAGGTTTATAGATGGGTTTATCTGTCTGCCCAAAAGTTACTGTTTCTTCTGAAGAGACTGCTACAGATCTTCTCTCAAAGATTTTAAGAGTATCTCCCTTCACCAACAATGTGATAAAAGCCAACTGTTCGGAGGACTTGTGAGAGACCTGTGTATGCAGGAGAGTGAAGAACAGCAAAATGATCATGTCTTAATTAGGCTTGTCAGGCAGAGAGAGCCTTATAAACTCATTACTTCCTAAGGAAAGATTTGCTCATCGCCAGTTACAATTGCTTAATTTATGAGAGAATAATAATTTAGGTTGATGTCTTCCTTTTTTCTCTCCCTCTTTCATGGATGAGACTTTTTGCCTCTTCATCTAAATTGGTTTTACTCATACTGCAAAACATTTTTGCTATATAAAATGCAGCAATAATTCATCAAGTCCTATCAGAGTGATAATATTTCATGTTTTGCTGCATATAGAAATGCTCTTTTTATGTTTTGCCTCCCTAGAATTCCTAGTTTTCTTTTTTTTTATCTTTCACAAGTCATTCAAAATCAAGATTTAAAATCTAAAAACAATCATAAGCAATGCTTTCATGTTTCCATCTACAGTCTTCAATGTTAAATTCAGTACCTTACCTTGAAATTCGCACAGGCATAGACGGTGTCCTCTTCCACAAGCAGATCAAAAATAGTAGTATTAGATCCATCATATTCTAAGACAACATTCAAAGATACAGATTCATTAAGGTTTAAAAGATGGAGACAAGCTTTTTCCATGTAGTAGCGCTGCACCACAGTGGAGACCCATAGGATGTATTGGCTGTACAAAGAAAGTATCCAAAACTTATAAACAAGCTTAGGAGACATGGAGAGCATCCACAAAAAGCAATATTAGCAGGTCAAGTATTCCTGAAACATATACACTCTCATATGTAAAGTTATAATAATCTTGGCAAACAAAGATAGTGGTATGTTAGGAATAGATATTCATTCCCTTCACATTTGCTTAAAATTCATAGGGCAAACAAGCACTGTCTCAGAAGTTGAAATGGTAAGATATGATCATATTTAACATGAAGATCTTTTTGTTTCACTTTGTTTTTTGGTACCAGGATTCAAACTCTTCACCTTGCGCTTGCCAGGCAGGCACTTACGACTCTAAGCTAACCCCCAGTCCAACATGAAACATTTTTAATAAAGTCATATTGCTAGTACTTTAACATAAATAGAACGTAATATTTCCTTACGGGTTTGAAGCCACAGCAAAAGTGAAATGAAGCAAAAAGGTGCATAGCAAAACAGTAGGCATCATTCTGTCTCAATGGCTGAACAATGACAAATTGAAGTTATTCTTTTCCCTCTTACTAGAAACCAACTGCCTCTCTCTGCATTACTCCCTCTTTCTACTCTACCTCCCTCTCTGCCTTTTTGCTTTTATAGTTACACACAGTCAAAGATCAATTACTTTTTGGAGCAGATACTCTGGAACCCACCAATCACAATTAGAGTACATCTTCCATTACTTCTCCAGGGGATATTCCTTTATCTAAAATTTCCTGCTTAATTTTACAGGTGCTGCTCTGTTTTGAAGTCAGCAGCACAAGTTGGACAGGAAGAAAGAGAAAAACAAAGTGGTTGTGTGACACTTAAAAGTTCAAACTATTTTAGGACTTCCATCACAGGACCTACTGAGCCATCAAAAATGTTATGCATAGGAATTAGGAAAACACTTCTCTAAAGATCTGATAAAGATCTGTTAACCATGCCACTTGCCAAAAGGTAAATGTTGTAAGCTACTGAGAGAAGTATTATGGATGTTGCCAAAATATGATGCAAACAGATATGTCAATATGGGATCATTTTACAGGTGATTGAAGTTGTCAAGTTAGTCTTTTAGAATTTCATAATAGAGAATTCAACATTCAAAATGCTTATCTACGTTCAACACATAATATGATTTCTTAGCTAGGTGCTATGCTCAACTTTCCTATTACAGCGATTAAAGAAATGAAAGAAAAGATAACAAACACACACAACACCATTTTTTTTTGAAAAACAACAGTGCTTTATAATAATTTTAACTTGGAAACAGTGTGTTATCTCATCTGCTCTCTCTTTGTTTTGATTTTTTTGAAACTGTTCAAGACAAGCAAACTCCAGGGATTCATCATCATTAGATTGTCCCTGTAAAAAATACTAAAACATTGGATCCCCAGTACCAAAACAAAAATAAAAACCTCCCAAAAAACCCTCAAAACAAACTTAGAACAAAATCTACTTCTAAATGAGAAAGGCCAATGAGCAGCATCATGAAAACATGGAAGGAATAAAACTTACTGGTTAAGGATATACATAAATGAAAAAGAGAAAGAATCCAGTTCTATCATTTTAGAAAACAACCAAACCACAAAGATAACATATATATGTATACAAGAGGAAAAGGAACAAAGAATATGCAAAGCAATAAAAGTTTTCACAAAATTACAGAAGTAAATTATTTTTGTTGTTTTGGTCTTTTTCCTTTTTATTGGTACCGGGGATCGAACTCATGACTGCTTGCTTGCAAGGCAGGTGCTTATGCTGCTGAGCTAAATCTCCAGCCCCAGAAGTAAATTCTTACTTAACAATAATAACCTTGAATATAAACTGATACAGAGTGACTGAGTAGGTAAACAACAAGACCCAATTGTATTTTGTCTACAAGAATTTTCACTACTAAAAATGTACATAGATAAGAAATGAAATTAGTAAATATTGCATTATCTTTCCAGTGAAAAACTAATAAAAACTGACAGAATAATGGGATCCAAAAAGTATAATAGATATGGTGGAAATGAAAGGGAAAGTGCTCTAAAGAGTATAACAGTGTGTGTAGTGTGTAAGATAGATGACCACATTACTGAATCTCTGTTGGAACACTGAACACAAGGATTTGCACTGTCATTGTTTGAATATTTAGTCACTACTTATGCTTTAATTTTTTGACTTTAGCAACTATTTTTTAAGATGACATTGAGTAACATATTGACTAGTGATTCTGTGATGATAATTTTTTGAATTTTGTATTGTTCTATCCCTGTTTTCTGTTTTTCTATTTTCTTTCTTTGAAAAAGAGAGAACAACACGCAATATAACAACCATTGTGAAATTTCTATCATTTTGTTTTGAAAACCTATATTATTATTGTTTTGAGTTCTACTGTTGTTGTTTTGTTTTGCTGCTTGTTTTTATTTTCTGACTTTTCTCTTTTTAAAATGAAAAAAGAAATGAAGTATTGGAAAAATAGCACGCAAAAAGAAACCAAAAGAAAGCACGAGCAGCTATACTTCTTTCACATAAAATAGGCCATAAGTCAAAAACTAGAAAAGCACAAAAAGAGGAACTGAACTGGAAAAGAAAAAGAATATCTGTACTCTTATACACACAGTGCTTCAGCATCTCATTTTATAAAACAAATATTAGTAGATTTAAAGACAGACTCCAATAAATAACAGCTGTGGACTTCAACTCTTTGCTTTCATCGGTGGGCATGTTACTTAGCAGAAAAACAACACAAAATACTCAAGTTAAGCTATACTATAAATGCAATGAACCTAGACATTTATAAAACATTTCACCTAAAAACTGCAGAATTCATCTTGCTACATTCTCCAGATAGACTGCATGTTAGTTTACAAAACAAGCCTTGACAAGTTCAAAAATTAAAGTAATATCAGGTATCATCTCTCATCACAATGGAATGAGGCTAAACGAGCAAGATGAACTTTAAAATGTGTAACTGTTTGAAAGCTAAGCAGCACACTGCTGGATTACTATTAGGTCAATTAATGAAGAAATGAACAAGTTACTTTTTCTTAAGCAAATGAGAGCAAAGACATACAAAAACCTATGAGTTAAAGAAAATAATAGTACTAAGAAGAAAGTTTATGGAAATAAAAACCTATTAGTACATCAAAAAATGAGAGGTTAGGCGCAGTGGCACACACCTGTATTCGCGGTACTTTGGAAGGCTGTGCAAGAACATTGTAAATTTAAGCCTCCAGCAGGCAACTTAGTGAGAACTTATTTCAAAAATAGAAAATAAAAAGAGACTGAGATGCAGTCCAGTACAAAGGCCCCAGGTTCAATTTGCAATACCAGTGAGATAGAAAACCGGAAAAACAAGCACAAATTAAATCCAAAATTAGTAGAAGGGAATAAATAATAAAGATCAAAAGAGAAATAAAAACATTAAAGGCCAAAAAATAATATCAAAGAGCAGTGAAATAAAGTTATTTTTGAAAAGATAAACAAAAGTAACAAATGTTTAGCCAGGATAATCAGTTAAAAAATAATGAAAACATAAATAAAATCAGAGATAAAACGAGGCATTATTATCTGTACCACAGAAATGCAAAGGATCATTACAGTCTATAAAGAACAAATATATATCAACTACTTTTAAAATACATAATAAATGGATAAATTTCTCCACACATATAATTGTCAGATCATATAGTATGTTGGACCACGTGAAGACAGTAGAAGACTAATAAAAAGCCATGAGACTAAACCAGTGGTTAAAAAGTCCCCTCAGCAGACATAATCCTGGAATTATCTTTGGTCTCATTGCTGGATTATACAGAACGCTTTAAAAAGAACCAATACAAATCTCAAATTATTCCAAAAATCGAAAAAGAGGATGCTATGAATCCAACATTGCTCTGTTGTCAAACCAGACACAGCCATAAGAAAAAAGGAAAACTACAGACCAACCCTGATGCACATAGATACAAAACTTCTTAACAAAATGCAAGCCAAATCCAGCAATGTATGAGATAGAGGAGAGCCTATACTCAAATAGGATTGACTTTAGATATGCAGGTATGTTTCAAACTGTGAAAATCAATTAATATAACACAACATGTCAACAGACTGGAGACAAAAATATATGATTATATTGATAGAGACTGAAAAAGCGTTTAATGAATTTAACATCCTTCATAACTAAATCCTGGAATAAATTAGAAATAGAAGGTTTATATTTCAACAAAAAAGGCTATACATCACAAACCATATTCAGCATCATGGTGAATGGAAAAAACCTAGGAACCTTTCCTCTAAGATCTGGAACAAAGCACAAACAACCATTTTCACCACTCCTGTTAATGTAGCACACAGTATCTTAACCAGAACAATTTGTCAAGAGAAAAAAATAAAAGACCTCTAAGTTGGAAAAGAAATTGTATTATATAGGTATGCAGATCACAGGACCTTATCTGTAGGAAAACCTAAAGACGCCACCAAAAAACCATTAGAAATAAAAGAAATTTAGTAATATTGCAGGTATAAAATGACTATTAAAAAACAGTAGCATTTTAATACAACAGTGATGAACTGACTGAAAAAGAACTTTAAAAAACACCATCACTCACAATATTCACAATACATTATCTAGGAATAATTTAGCTAAGAAAAATGGAAAGTATCTGCAATGAAAATTATAAAGCACTGATAAGGCACATGGAAAGTGAAAAGATTTCCTGCTTTTCATAGATTGGAATACTTTGTATTATGAAAGTGTCTATACCATCCAATTCAGTATTCAGATTCATTGTAATCTCACCAAAAGACTAATGGCGTTTTTTTCAATAAATTAGAAATAAATATATAAATAGGCTAACAGAATAGAACAGTCCAGAAATTCATCTGGACTGTGTATTCACAAGCAATTTTTGACAAAGGTGCCAAGAACATTAGCTATTGGGCATATGGCTTCTACCCAACAATTCTAAATTTAACCAACAAAAATTGAAGCAGTCAGGAGAAAGAAAGAATTTCAATCAATAAAATATGTGCCAACTAATTTGCTAGTATTTTCTTATTACTCTTTACACTAGAGAAACAATGTGATATTTACTGATGTGAGTCTTGTTTATTTCACTTATGAGGATATTCTCAAGTTGCCGCCATTTACCTATAAAGGCCTCAAGATCATCCTTTTTAATAGCTGAGTAGTATTCCATTGTATAAAAATACCACATCTTTTTCATCCACTCTGCAGCTGATGGGCATTTTGGTTGTTTCCAATATTTAACTATTGTAAATTGTGCTGCTATGAACATGGGTACACATATATCTATGTGACATAACCTTTTCAATTTTTCTGGGAAAATACCCAGGAGGGGACTAGCTGGATTGAACCTCCAGTCCTAGTTTTTTGAGGAATCTCCATACTGATTTCCCAGTAGTTGCACCAGTCTGTACTCCCACCAATAGAGGGGAAGTGTTCCTCACCAACATTTGTTATTAGTTGTTTTCTTGATGGCAGCCATTCTTTACAGGGTCAGATGAATCTCAATGCTGTTTTAATTTGCATTTCTCAAATGGCTAGTGATGGTGAACATTTCTTCATGTATTTATATGCCATTTGTATATCTTCATCTGAGAACTGTATGTTCATCTCTGATGCCCATTTTTGGAGAGGGTCTTTGAATTTGGGGGGTTGATATTTTTAAGTCCTTTATGTGTTCTGGATATAAGTGCTTGGTCTGAGGGATTGTTGATTAAAATTCTTTCCCATTCTTTGGTTTTTTTTTACTTTGTCGGTGATTTCTTTTGAAGTGCAGAAACTTTTTAGTAATATGAGACCCCAGTTGTTGATTCTTTGAAGTATTTCCCGTGTGGTTTGCATTTTATTCATGAATTCTCTGCCTACCCCTATGTCTCCAAGATTTCTACCTACCTTGTCCTCCAGTAGATTTAGTGTTTCTGTTTTAATGTTTAGATCCTTGATCCATTTTGATTTTAATTAGTGTGTGGTGATAGGCATGGTTCTATATTGATATGGAAAGCCAATTTTTCCAACACCATTTATTAAAGAGGCTTTTTTCCAGTGAACATGTTTAGCCCTTTTGTCAAATATAAGGTAGTTGAGTGTCTTTGTAGTACTGTTTGTATCTTCTAATCTGTTCTATTGATCCTCAGGTCTATTTCTTTACCAGTACCAAGCTGATTTTATTACTGTGGCTTTGTAATATAGTTTCAAGTCAGGACTTGGGATGCATCCTGCTTGCCTGTGTTGCCCAGAATTAAATGCAATTGTTTTATATCACAAGCATATATCAATAAAATATTCAGTATGAATAGGTATACTTGAATATCAAGACAGACAAGGTGACGTATTGTCTGAGAATTGCATTTGGTGTGTGGTGCCCAGAGCCAGGTGTCTGAATTCTTATTTTGTATCTGTCACTCACTAGCTATGTGACCGTCAAGAAGAAAACTAATTATACTGTGTCCCAGTTTCTTTATTGTAAAAGGGGGAGAGAAGCATTAGTGATTATCTCTTGCAATTGATTATTTTCAAAAATAGTATTAGGGTATGTTTGCAGTATACAGTGATTATATTCATTGTGTGGAGTTAGTACATGTACATAGCACATCTCAATTGTTTTTCACATAAGCATTTAAAAGTTGTGTCAGTTACTTTTCTCATTGCTGAGATAACATACACAACACTCAAAGTTATGGAGAAAAGGTTTATTTAATTCAGAGTTTGCAGAGGTTTCAGCTCATCATCAGTTAGGTCCAAGGCAGAGTGACACATGGCAGAGGGGCAACTGTTCATATTGGCAGAAGACAGCAAAATCAACAACCAAAGAGAGCTATAAACCTCTTTCTGTCCTCTATATTATATGCAAGATACCGGCCCTTGGGTGGGTGGGTATAGGAATCACACCCTTAACCTCAGCATGGGACCGTGAATCAATCACAGACTCTAGATTCAGCCACCTCTAAAAACCTGTACTCCATGATCACAAGAGGTTTTTAAAAATTATTTATTTATTTATTTAATCATCGGTACTGGGGATCGAACTCACAACCACGGGCTTGCAAAGCAGGCGCTTATGCCGCTGAGCTAAATCTCCAGCCCTCTTAAAAAATTTTTTTTCTTATCATCCACAAGAGGTTTGAGGGAATGTCCAGACATAAAACACAGCAGAAATGTTGAGTTCTTGTTAAGTATTTAGTAGATAATAATTGTAACAATTATGAAAGTTTTATATTATGTAAACATCTTAGATAACGTCTTTTACAATCAGCTACTATGATCAGCTATTTTAAAAATCCCTCAGATAAATTATTCGCTATTGTAAAGTCTAGATATTGTTTCTTTTCTCTAAGTCCCAAGGTACTTCCTATTGCAAAGCTACCCTAACTTCTCCAGTGCATTTTTCTCATTTCCTCTTTGATTTGGATAGTCTTTGGGATTTTAATTCCATAAAGCCTACTCTTATCAAAGAAACTAAAGTAGTTATTAAAAATATATATAATCCTTAAATATGAATTTAGTAGTTATATTAATAAAAATTAATACCTGTTCAATTCTGTCACAAAATATTTGCATTAATCACAACATAATTATAAAAGAATTAATATAATATGATATATTTGTAATATAATGCAGTTATACAATATTATGACATAAAATTATAAAGTACATAATATATAGTTATATATTATAAAATTATAAGTAGTACAATATAATCATTCACTGAAAAATACTTATCAAGCAACCATATTGTTATATAGTGCTAATTGCTGAAAATATAATAAGGAAGAAGACAGTGTCTCATACTTTTTGTTTGCCTCTTTATTTTGGCTTTTGCTCTCCTTCAGCTCACATTTAAATTAGGAAGGCAAATATTAAGTCAGCAATTTCAAATCAAATGCAATATGAAGGAGAAATCTTACATGGTGATAAAAGACAAGGAGAACAAAAAATGTTGATAGAAGGAGAATAGTGCTAACCTACAGATTTGGTTTAATAACATATTATCTTGACATTGAGTCAAGTGTAAGGAAAGAAGAGCTAAAGCATTTTAGTCATGTATCATATAATATGAGTAAAATTCTTCTGGTAACAAAATGTTTCACACTTGAGAAACGGATAGCTGTCACTAGGTTCAAATGGACTTTTTAAAAAAATACGCTTGTTATAGAAGTTGTTGAGTTCAGACTTAGTAAACTAAGTCTTAATAAAATGAAAACAAGCTGTAAGTAGGAAACCTGTGTTAGTCTCAAGTGAGGTAAGTGACACTGGACATTGTGGATGCTCACACGTAATCCCAGCACTGGGGAGAATATTTTAGTAAACATCAGTGGTCAGAGTTCTATGGATGTCACAAGGCTCAGGGACCAAGGTCCTTCAAATCCTCAGTGTGAATGCTGGGATGTCTGTAGATGTCCTGGTGCTTGCAAGAGTCTGTGTTCCCTCTTAACCCTTTTAAGACATCCTGTGTTTGTTGAGAGCAGCCTGGGTGCTGAGCTAAGAACAATGCCTCTGCTGGCAGATGGATTGGATACCAGGCGAGTCAGGTCGAAATTGAGCCTTGCAAGGGTATCTTTTGCTTTTGGGGATTCTTGACTTAAATCCATTCCACAGGCTCCCTACAAGATCAGGTCCTTTTGGTCAGCCCCACCAGCTTCAGGCTTAGTGTTGATTGAGTAAAGTAAATAGACTTGAACTTAACAATCCTAGGTACTGAAGACAGAGAAAAGTGATTGGGATTTGACTTGCATATTGGAACAGGAAGCAATTTCATGTGTTTTTGACTTGCATTTATGTTAAATTGCAGATTGCAATGGCATTGTTAAGTATGGGTAGTCTCATAGATCTTAGGAGGAAAAAAAAAAGATTCAAAACATTGGCTTCTTCCCACTGTGGATCAGTTATTTAAGAAATAAGACTTCTAAGACAGATCTGAAATGCAGGTGGGAGAACTGTCCTTAGATGGGGAAGCATAAGCTTAAGGACAAATACTGTGAAATTCTCTTTACATATGACGTATGAACTAGTGCAGCCCATACAAACAGAGAGTCGGATGGGGGTGAAAAGGGAAGTGAAGGTAGATATTTGATTTGATATTCAAAGGACATAAAATTTTATTTATACAAATGAATGAATTTTAGGTATCTTTTGTGCAATATCTGCTTATAATTAAAAATATTGTATGAAGCATTTAAAAATATTTAAAGGATAGGTCTCATCTTAAATGTTCCTACCTTAATAATAAAGGAGGGGTTCAGGCAGGGAGGATTCAAAGATATGTGAAAATCTGTGAGAATTAGTGATGGGAATTAATGTTTCTTAATTTTATTAATGCAGTAGGATCAAACTCGAGGAAAGTAAAAGATTTCAGAGGTGAAGCCATAGGCCATGAAACAGCTGGTCCTATAAGGCATTAGTGTGTGCTATTGTGTTATTTCATCAAAACTAGGCCATGATTTAAAAATAAAAGAATTTTGCTCTTGTTTAGAGCTGTCTTGAATAATAAACAGTTTACTGAAAAACCAACCAAAAACCTTTCTATTTCTTCATTTAATGTGATATAATGACATTAATAACTTCTTTTACTTATTTATAACACATGAGAGATATGATAAATCACTGGTATCAAGGTCAGTAAATAAAGGAAATAGATATTTAAAAAGTTTTAAACAAAGACTTTAGTGTTATGCTAATTCCAGCATATTTTATAATCCTGAGTAGTGCTTCTAATCAGTACTAACACAAAATGCCTGGCTTTTAAAAGAGCTGAATATCACTTAAGTTTTTGGTTTGAGTATTTTTTTCCTTGATCCATAAAAGATGAAGTAGACAAGGAAGCACTTTCCCGTGTTTGTGTTGGACTCGGTTAATGAAATATGGCTGACATAATTTGTATGGTGTCAGATCCATTATTCAGCGTCCAGGGCACAGCAAAATATTTATGCCCCTTCTTCCTTCCTGGAACAGTATAAATCACTGCCTTGGCAGCAAGCAAATGAACACTTGAGTTTCTGAATATTCGATCCTTTTTTGTGGCTTGGAATATCTGTTAATCTTACATTGAGATTGGCTGTATAAACACAGGTGGAGTCCTAGAACTGCATATTATACAATGGTCACTTTCTGAAGAAGCAGAAAGGAAGCCAACTCAAAGATTTTTACTTTGATTAAGTCAAGCTTCTAATATCATCTTATGTGTATTAACATTTATTAAGTTTTTATGTCACATATTCTATCTTTATTGTTAATAAATCACTTAATTCTTATATGAAATAGGTACCACTATTTAGCTTGTTTTACAGATGAGATCGTTAGTCTCCGAGAGGTTTCAATTTCTTCAGTGTCAATAAGTTTGTAAATAAAGGGGCCTGTCAGACTCCACTTTTAGACTACAGAGTTCATATGCTAGCTGTAATAATATTCTGATCTTTTAATTTTTTCTGACCAGAAATATTGTCTAATAATTTAATCAAATACAGAAAACTGTATATGCAAATGTTTTCCTTGTCACATCAGCATAATTGTTAGTTATATTAAATACCTTAATAATGCATCTCCCTCCTTCCCCTCCCTTCTTTTCAGTTCTTTTATTTCCCCCTCACTCTCCTTCCTGCCTTCTCTCTCTTTTCTTTCTTTCTTTCTTTCTTTCTTTCTTTCTTTCTTTCTTTCTTTCTTTCTTTCTTTCTTTCCTTCTCTTTCTTTCTTTCTTTCTTTCTTTCTTTCTTTCTTTCTTTCTTTCTTTCTTTCTTTCTTTCATTTTTTCCTTCCTTCCTGCCTTCCTCTCTCATCTATCATTTACCTTTGCTGGCTTTTTAGTCACCGAGAACTAGCAATAAGATACCAAGTAATTATGAACACACTGAGCGCCCAAATCTTGACTTCTAGGCACTGTCCTCCTCTAAAGACACCATAACTCTTTCGAGAAATGACTGATTCTAAGGCTGAGGAAAGGACATTGCAAGGTCCTGAATGTATTACTTGTCTTCATTTTGAGAAAAACAAAAGAGAAGCACATAGTTTGCAATATGGAAATAAATGTGCTGGAGAAAACAGTGAGTAGGGGTTGAATGTGCTTGATTGTTCAAAATATAGTGGAAGAGATGACCTCACTAGTACTTGATGTTTGAGGAAGTACTCAAAGCTGATATGCCGTAGGAGATCATTTCACACAGAGTGAACAGCAAGTGAAGAGACCTGACAGCAAACACTTCATGTTCTCCTCAACTCAAGATAGGCAGCGAGGGAATTCTGGCACTCACAAGTTCTAGCTCTAGGTTAGGGGAGACTGTTTCCAATATTAGCTAACATTTCACTCCTCTCCTACATCTAAAATTATCTTGAAATGTGTATTTTATAATTCCACAAGCTAACACAGAAAGGAAACAGGAAGAGGAAGTACAGGAAGCCAGACTGTATCTCTATGGCCAAGGTGGCTCGTAATCTTTAGAAATCATTTCAGTTAATGGCATTTCAACTATTTCTTATATTCATTGCATTATATTTATTGAAAACTTATTATCTTTCAAGCATTGTGCTTTTCCCTGGAATAATATCTTGAAAACAAATAGGTTCTGAGTTTAGAGAAAACATAGCCTAATAAATACTTACTAAACCAATGTATTAGATTACAACTGTCCATTTCTTTTGTAAGGTAAAATATATATTTTGTACTGCAAGCAATAAAGTACTGACAGTAATTTGAAAAGTTCCAGTTCATGAGCTAGATCAAAAGCTTGAGTCTCCCATGTAGTGGATTTAGTGCCCTTGTTGCATGTACATTGTCCTTAGAATATATGCCAACATCTGTTATACTGTTAAAAAAAGGAAGGCTTTAGTCATTTCTTACGTTTGTCTTAATTAAAGAAAAAATTCAAAAAAATTAGGATATATAAATAGTAACTCTTTTTGATTTCCTATTAACTTGTTTTGAAGTCCTGTAGTACTCCCACGATCTTGTTTTGACTGATTAGACTCTGTTCCATTCTATATGATAGTATCAAGTTTGAAGACATAGGCAACTACTTTGAAGACAATAAGATTCACTAAGATACCCATTCTGGTTTGACTATTGTCTTCTTTGGAAGTCCTGTAATGTTTACAATGCCTAAGTTTTATTGGTCTTGTTCTCTACTGTTTTGTCCAACTTTATAATATCTAATGAGATAGACAATTCTTTTTAAGGAAACAAGGGACAACGTTGATAACCATTGTTGATAAACTTGTACTCTGTTCTACACCATGTGCTATGTCTATCCTTGGTATTGACTGACAGCTTTGTTTTGCCATATTTGACTGTATTCTTCCCCCCCCCCCAAAGAAAGTAATAAGCACTAAGGAGTAATAAAATCCAAGATGTGTAAATTTTGTTGTAAAAAAGAGAGGGAAAAAAAAAAGAAAAAGAGCTCTAACGGATATAACAGCAAGTGTGTTTGGGGGTGTTAAATAGCTGACTTTATCAATGTTTTTGGAACATTGAACACAGCTGTTTGCAGTCTCCCTGTTTGAATGTCCACCTTGTGTTCTTTGATACTGTGATTTGAGTAACTATTTTTCAAGAAGATAGTGTGTAATCTACTAGCAGGTGATTTCTTACTGTTATGTTTTTTTGTTTTGTTTTGTTTTTTTTGTAGTTCTGTATTGCGTGTACCCTAACGCCGCTTTGGTTTGTTTTGTGTTTTTCTCTTTTTCCTCTTAAATTAAAAAAAAATAAAAATAAAAAAAGGAAGGCTGTACATAATTTAAAGCATGCAGAACTGAAGAAAGTAAAGAAAGATAGCCACACATATCAATGCAGACATTAAATGAAATAAAATATATGAAGTCACCATTTGATAAAGCATTTCATTTCAAATTATTTTATATATTTATTTTTATCAAATATGCTCAAAATATTTCTTAGATTACTTCTTAAAGTTTGAAGACCAAAACATCTGAAGTATATTTACTTTCTTGATATACATCCCATTGTGTAAAGTTGATAGACATTTGGCAATCACTTTTAGAACTTAATTTAGAGATTACCTTATTCAATAATAGTAAAAAGCTTAATAATAATAATAATAAATTTATTAGCTTTGTCAATGACTGGGGGAACAAATTATTAGAAATTAAATGGCCTCTTTTGGCACCCAGTCTCCTTTTGTTCCCAAAGCTGAGACTCTTGCCATATTTTGATTTATTGTTCTGGGATGAGACATGATACTGTAAATTTCCAACAAACAGCAAATATTGCTTGACTGGGGACCAAACTGAATAAAAGACTTACCATCTACAGTTACATCAATAAGTACAAATGATTAAAAAATGTAAAAATAATTCTAGCTTCAAAATCTCATGCTTTTAGTATTCCACAGTGACCCATGTAATCCAGACTAAACAATCAAAGCAAAATATCACATTGAAATCTGTCCTCTACAATGAAAAAAAAACTTCTAAAAATATCATATTTAATTCTTAAAAAATCATGGATGACAGGCACACATAAATGGAGTGGAATGTCAAAGGTTTAGACAAGGATACCTTTCCACATGTATTGATGCAATACTAGCAATCACTGAAATAGAAGAACAAACTCTGAATTAGAAAACACTGAGTTCTAGAACTTTCATTTAAAGCATTCAGCAAAATTTTAATTACAGAAATTAAACTTACTTTATTAGAGTATTTATTTGAAATGTTCCATATGTTTATTGTTAGCTAAAACAAATTAGGTCAAAGGCTTTGAGGCCAGAAAGCAACCTGATTCCCTGTAGAATAGGCAGTGTGTCCTGGCACTGTTCTGTAGCCTTCTGAAAGGAGAGATTCCTTTTCATTCACACATAGAAGGCTACATGGATTTATTATCCCTCTGGTTTTAGAAATATAAAGTAATTCCAATCCTTTTGTCATCAAGTTACCAGAAGAAGGTTCCTGGGTTTCTGCTGATTAGTTAAGACCTGACCACATTATTAGGACATTCTTTTCTTCATAAGGAAAGCATTCTCATCCATTTGCTCACCTGGGCTCTGTAAGCATGAAGCCTCACCAGAGCAGTGTCATGAAATCACTCTGTGAACAGGAAAGGTCTCAGCACGTCTGTTTAATCTCACCCAGACACTCTACTGTGAGCAAATAACAGCTTTGTCATGCTGGTAATCCAGGGAATATGCAGATCTTTGTCCACTGAAGGAATAGGAAGGGCAAGGAAGTAACCAAATGGTCTACAGGGATAGAAAAAAGTGTAATTCTATGTACCAGGCTCCAAACAATGTTTAGTGCTTTGTCAAAAATCCTGCAGTGGTGTAGATTTTAAGGACAGATGCACCCACAGGAGTGGGAGCGGCAGATACTGTGCTTGTTCCAAGCACATAGGATCCTGCTATCACACCTTCTCTAGTGCCCCGAGGTACACTAGTACTGCAAAGGAATAGCATGTTTTATGGGTTTTACTTCAGACTATATTCAAAACTATTTTAATATGCAAAAAGTCAGTTCATTTTGAATATCGTGGAAAACATGAAGTGTTCATTTTCCTTCCTTACTAGGCAGAGATATTGAATTGGTTTTTAGATTTACTATGGGAATTATTTCATGTACTGGTCAGCTTTCTTATCGCTGAAACAATATCTCACAGCTGCAATTTCAAGGGAGAGGGTTTTAATTTGCTCAGTTTCTATCCATAATTCTCTGTCTGCAAAACAGAGACAATGGGCTGTGGTGGAGCACTGGGGTGCTGGAAAGCATGCCCATGCCTATTGTCTACAGTGTCTACAAGCATGAGGACCTGCAGAAGAATCCAGCATGGATCAATGGATATCCACAGCAGCAGCTCTGTGGAGGCAACGAAGCCACCACAGAAAGGATTATGCTGTTGGGCTGTGAGTTGCAGGCACTGAGTGAGCAACTGGGCTGTGAGTACAGCAAGAATTTGGCCCACATGGAGATGCTGCAGGATGCCTTCAGCCTACTGACATATTCAGACCTCTGGAGCTGCCCGGCTGGCTAGCAGCTTGACCCCATCCAGAAGGAAGCTGTGTGTGCTGCTCTCAAGAGCACCATTTTAGAGTCTCAGAATCTGCTAAATTAACCCCCGTTGATGCTCACCTTGGGCCAGGGATCTTATTGTCTATGTGCTCATGGCCCCAAGCGGCCTGGGATCTTGCTCCTTTGTCAACAACTACTTGCACAACCTGATCATGCTGGCTGGCCCTACCTAGAACTCTGGCCCCAGGACTGAAACAGCCCTGCCCTCTGTAGGAACCTGGCCCAAGGTCCTGGAAGCCATAGCCAGAGTTCACTCCTCTGTCCTCCCTTATACCTGTAGTTTCTCTCCCCTTCACATGCAGCTGCCAGTGACGTAGTATTGGCTGGATACGCTCATATAGCTCCTCCTTAAAGCGAATTTTGTTTTGGGAAAAGGTTGAGGTTTTTAATTTTTTTTTCTCCTAACTGAACCACCTGTGTTTATCTTGGGAGAGTTTGAGCTGAGCTGGTTTCTGTTTCTGCTAATTTAGTGATGAAGCCGATCCAGGTTGGTGATAGCTTATTATTTTCATAAGTAAAAAAATGACATAGTATTTATTGTAGTATTAGTGGTCCAGCACTTCTTGGGTGAGACTTTCCAGGCTCCATGTTTTTATTTGAGTCTACTCATTGAAAAAGAATGGCCTCTGTCATCTCAGCCAAGTGATTTACTTAAAGTTCCCCTTTTGCTGAGCCACACAGGCCCAGTTGCCACCTAGGGAAGCTGAACAGGCATTAGGGGCCACTTGATGGGTATAGTCAGGCTAAGCTGGCTTGCAACAGTTCAAGAGGGGTACGTCTTTAGGTTCCTGAGAGCTTGGCTAAGCACAGAACTAGAGGGCCAGGGTCCAGAGAGGTGATGAATTCCCCCAGGGCCACACAGCAAAAGCAAGGGGATTAATTTACTCTCAATTGATTGCCTGGAAACTACCTACTTTCCACCCGAGAGCTGCTGTGTGTCATGCTGCCAGGAGGAAGAAAAACTACATTGCCAGGACAGAAGCCCTTGAGAACAAGGACTTGCTTTCTTCCTGGCTGATTTTCATGACTGCCACAGAGCTTTGATGGGATTGCTCCTTTTTACAGAGAAGCCAGTACATTGTGGAGACAGATTTCTGAGCTGCCCATTCTTGCAGTGAATGAAACCCTTGACCTTGGGCCAAGCTTCACTGCAGCTATACCAGACTGCCCTGTAGCTTGGCTTCAACCACTTTTAGAAAGAGGAAGGGACTCCCATGGGCTTACAGACATGCTACTGGCTGTCTCAGATGGGTCCTCACAGTGGTGGAGAAAAAATCGTCTCACTACTACAGGAAAGGCTGGGAAGCCTGCAAGTACTTGGGTGAGCCATTTGAGGAAAAGACTGGTTACCAGGAGGAGGAAAGGGAGGAGGCCTACACAGAGGAGCATTTGGAGAGGCTGAGATTTCCACACTTGCTTCATACTGTGAGTAAGAACACAAGCAGCCTCTGCAAAAATTTAGGCTCATTCTGGAAACGTCAAAAGTTGAACTTCCAGTCCCTATTTGCACCTGGCTAGGTGAGCTCCTGCCCCATGTTAGTGAACATGGGAATGTTTGGAATGGCCTAAGATATTCTGTGCCCACTAAGCCTCACAAACACCACAGCTGGACAATAAGCAAAATGACTGAGTTGGACAGTTATTGGTGAAAGGCCAGGGCACTTATATCTTCTGGAGTTTTGCCTTGGGAAAAATCCTATAGACTACTTTTTCTTGGTTGTGCCACAGCCCCAGCTGGCATCCCACAGACCATGACCCATCAGGAGGTATTGTCCTGTCTGTAAAGGAAATTCATCCTCTGCAAGGCTGGGAATACCAAGCTCCAAACTCAGAGGTTAAGAACATTAGGCTGTTAAAATGGTCAACCTATCAGGATTGGAAATTAAAATCAGAGACCCTTGCAGCTGCAGTGGAGTTTAGAGAATACCGCTAGCAATCTTTTACAGATGAATAATATCAGGATATGAAACGACTTTGCCAAAGTCATACAGTAAATTAGTGGTAGAGCCAGGACTAACCTAGTCCCTGTGCATTGACAATACTGGTTAGTCCTGGAGCTGAATGGTGGATGAGCTCTGTAAAGGGTTGGTTAGTTTGGCATGGCTTCCAGCAGTGTCTGAGCAGCTGGCACCTTCAAGAGTGTGTCAGGGATGGGGATGGGTGCCTTGACTTGGCTGAGAGAGGTTTCAGGGGAGCTCTGGACAGATGTGTGCTGCATGGGGTTGAGTGTCTGTCTGGCTCACATTCAGTACCCAAGGCCACCTCCCTGTGCCTTATCTCACTGTTTCAGGTGAGTCCAAGTTGCTTACCTTGTTCCTTTTCTAGGGGCTGTCTGTCCCAGATAGGCAGCTTATCTTTGAAATATAAATCTTTGCCTCTAAAGTTAACAAAAGTCTTTATTTCAATTTTGAAGGAGTGAAAATGACCTTCCCTTTGTCTCACATGTGCCAACATGAGAAAAGATGCAATCCTCTGACTCTGGCACAAATGATTTTTTAAAATAACAAGTAATATATTGTTGGGAGCAGGAACCAGGGGTCCGGCAGTGAAAGGGTATGGAAAACCACACACTGAAGCTGGACCTCAACCAGTTCCTTATCCTGCAGTAACCTCAGCCTTCTAGACAAAGCATCGCGCTGATATGAACCTGGGAATAGCTTCATAACATAAACAAAGAAGTTTCTCATGGGCCCAGGAACATGTTTACCTTTGCTGCATGCACAAGAAAGTGTCCTGAAGTGACTTGTACTGCTCTTTGTTTTGAAACACTATAAAAACTCTGGAGTCCTTCAATAAAACACCTTTTGCCTCCTGAGCAAAAAAAAAAAAAAAAAAAAAAAAAAAAAAAAATCTTTGCCTCACAGGCTGTGGAGCGGGCCAAAACCAAGCTGCTTGACCTGGCTGTCTTGCCAATAGTACAAGCCTGCCTGCAGCTGGAGGAGCCCCTTATGCACACCCAGTGCTATCAGCCTGCTTCCAGGTGACTGCAGTACATAAAGCACCTGGGAGTAGGTCTGGTGAAGGCCTGGACCTGATCTGTAGGGGTTCAGAAGAAGTCCTCATTCTTTTGGGTCATACAGCCCCTGGGAGCACATTTCCCTACTCACCTTTCCCTTCTGACACCAGACAGTCCCTCATTTCAGAGTGGAAACTGGTGGATCAATCCAAGAAAGCCAGAACTTCCTATCCCCACCCATATGGGTCTGTGGCTGGGTTCAGATCATCAGAACATTGAAGAGGGGACTGCCTGGCCACCCAGAACCTTCCAGCATATAAGCAAGCACAAAGAAGATGACACAGAGGCCTGTTGGGGCTGAAAGTTCCTTTGGTGGCTCACAACTCAGATATGCATGTCGTGTGGCAGCTGGACAGCAGAGTCCTACTTGATCACCAGTCCTGGACACCTAGATCTGGAGTCACAAGGTAGTTTCTGGCTGCCCTAAGCACCATCGCTTTGCATAGGGTTTTCCTGCATTAGTAACTGCGGCTGAAACAGACATTGTCCACATTGTGCACTGGTTCTGCCTTTGACCTTGCAGATTAACATTTGGCATTAGCATGAAACTTGTGGGTGTGGGAGGGTTGAGAGAGAATTCCAACAAAACATCCTATTAAGAATGTACTTCAGAGATGAAAAAAAAAACCTCTTGTATTTTGACAAAATTATTTTTATTAAAATATAAATCCAGGAGAAAAAAAAAACCCCTTCCCCAGTCACCACACTTGTTAAGATTCACCCTATAAGCAAAATTAGCATAAATTAAGCTAGTTTCCTGGTTGCTAAATAGCTATAAGTTCCTACACTTAAAATTTTACCATTAAAGGGACCTTTCTTTTGACTTAAAATTATTTTCAGTATTCACTTATTTTGTGTTACAATACATGTACTTCAAAATAGCTAATAACTTGAACATTATTTTTGGAATGAATTCTCAAGTGATAAAGTGTCTTCAGAGGCAGACAGAATGGAATGTCTAGAGTTCTAAGGCAAACTTGGCTTTTCCCATTTAATCAGAATCAGACTAGATATTTTCTTCCCACATGCTGTAACAACATTTTTCTCTTGACAAAATAGCCATAAAGTTTCTTCACAGAAGAGATTACATAATATTTTGGAATTCACAAAGCAATAAAGTAATATAAATAAAAATTAGGAAGTCAAGCATACAACTGGCTTTTAATTTTGCCAAATAAGAAAATTAAAAGTAAATACCAAAAAATAAATATAAAAAGTAAATTAAAATGTTTTTTAAAAAAGTAAACAGTCACTTATTTTTATCATTACTCTATGAAGTTAAGAACATTTGATGCCAAATTTGTGGGAAAAATTTAATCCTAATATAAAGAACTTAATGTGTTATCAGGTTTCCTTATTTTTTTCTTTTTTTAATTCCTTATTTTTTCCAAGGGTTAATATTTGTTTCCCATTCTAATATCATATTCTCAAATATTCTTCTATCATTGTTTAATATGCCCTACAGTTTTAAACTGGGGACAATATTATCTCCTAAAGATTTGGAAATATCTGGAGATCTTTCTAGTAATCACAACTGGGAAAGTTTCTACTGATATCTGCTGAATAAAGTCAAGGGATGCTGCTAAACATCTTTCAATTCACAAAACAGTCCCCAGAACAATGGATTATCCAGCCTAAAATGTCAACTGTGGAAAAATGGTGAAGGCCTGATACACAAAATCAACAATAAAGATGCTTCTATGAATAACAGCGCCACATTACTTTGTTATTTCCTATTTTATGGCTCCAGACTAGGATTTGAATCCATATCTAAAGTCATGTAAGCCACAATTAGCTATTATTGAATCCAGTGCATTCCTTGGTATTTCCTTTTTCCCAAGCTAAATCTAGAGATGTGTTGCAGACAGTATGAAAATTTCTAACACAGAACCTGGCATGCAATATATACTCGGTAAATATTGCTTCCTTTGTATTTTCTTCTAAATCTTTCATTTAACAGGTATTTTTTCCAGCTATAAGTGCATTGCTGAGTTTAGTAAATTATATGAAAATGACTTATCTAACATTCCTTAAAAAAGGAAAAATATGTTGAGATGCTAGTGGGATTACAGATGTGAAAGAGCAAATTTAACCTCAACTTTCTAAATATTTTACTTACCTAGTTTGAATCAATATAAGTCTGGCAACTTTCATGAACCCAATTCCTAGTCAAACCTCTGTTCCTCATTAATCCCATGAATTGTCTGTGAATATTTCATATGGTTGCACATGTTTTAGACATATACATTATATTTTACTCTTGGATATTTGTAATATACATCTGTATAATAAGTATGGCTGCTTTGAGAAGTTAGAGATATTAAAGTTACGGACATCATATTACAACGATGCATGCATACCTAGGTTTACAGAGCACAATTAATAATTACTAAATCTCAGGAGCAGTCTATATGCCCGTCAACACATAAGTGGACAAAGAATGTGAAGTATCACTCTCCAAGCAGGCTAAACCTGAGTCATTTGTAGGAAAATGGACGCAATGTGAAACCATAATATTTAGTGAAATAAACCAGACACAGAAGTTTAAATATCACATGGTTTTTCTTATATGAAAAACTCCAAGTATAAACAAAGTTAAGCATAACAAATAGACAATAGAAAATAGAAAAATAGGTCTTTGAGAAAAGGGAATGAACCAAGAGAAAAGCAAGAGAGATGGAATGAGGTAAGGGGGCACAAGGGAAAGAATTACAATATATACATGTCAACTCCCCAGGAGGAACGTAATCAGTATGCGTTGTAAACATGTGCTAGTAGAAAAGAAAATTGACAAAAGTCACACACCCACAAATAAAAATGAAACTTCACTGTTAAAACTTAGTTAAAATTAAACCTGTAATTTTATGTGATTGCATTAGGTAGACCACAACTGAAAGGAACATAAATCCTGACTAGGATTTACAAGGAGGATTAGGACACATAAGAAGGTACATAAACTAGGCTACATAAGAAGGATTCTTTGTGCTACTTCACAAAACAGGTTCTAGAGAGGTACAGCAGGCTTTGGAAATATTTCCTCATGATTTTTATGCCAGCCTCCTGAGTGTCAGCTCCATGTTCAGGATAGTAATGGGTTGACGGAACCTGGCATTACGTTGAGGAAGCCGAGAGAACATTTCTTAATGTGAACTTGGACAGAAGAAACTTACATGCATTGTCCTAATGCTCATTCAGATTTCATTGACCAGAATCAGGTCACATATTCATTTTTTAACCAGTCACAAAAAATGGCATTTCCTCTGACTAACCTGTCCAAGCTGAGACCAGTCAGTTTCTCTGCACGCAATGGCTGCATGAAACAGGAATCAGGAACAGAATTGGAGCTGGGTTAGGAAAGCAAAGAGAAGAATGAGTAGACAGCCAACAATGTTCTTGGCACAAAAAATCTCCTTTATACCCAGTAATTTATGATGGTTAATTTTATCTCATAACTGAGCTGTCAGTGAAATGCCCAGATATTTCAGCTTTGTTACTATAGCTGCGTATTTGAGTGTTCCCAGAGGAGACGAATGTTAGACTTGCTGTAGTAAGTAAAGCAGGTATTCCTCCCTAATGGTGTTGGACCTTATTCATTCAGCTGAAAAACAGCAGAATAAAAAGACTGATAAAAGAGATTTTTTTTTTTGCTTTGCTTTTTGAGCTCAGATACTGGTGTTTTCCAGTCTGTGTACTAAGATAGAAACATCATTTCTTAAGTTCTAAGAAAGCTGGTATTTAGACTGGCACTTATACCATCCACCCCTCATGCTTCTGAGCCCTTTGGATTTGGGCTGGAACTATCCCATGGGGTTCCAGCTTTCTCCTGGTAGATCCTGGAATTTTTCACCTCCAGTTTTTAAAAATAAGTAAGCTATTAAATCAGTAAGTAGCAATGAAAAAGAGAGACAAGAAAAGTTATTGCTTTGGTCATCATATCTAAAAACACTTTAGTGGAATATGGCTGTCATTTGGACAAAATAAAAGGAAAATATCCTAAACATTTAACAAATCAATCCTTTTCCCTATATCTTACTGTGTCCTCTCTCTCTCTCTCTCTCTCTCTCTTTCTTTCTTTCTTTCTTTCTTTCTTTCTTTCTTTCTTTCTTTCTTTCTTTCTTGTTTCCTTTCTTTCTGCATTTCAGTCATCTTGGCTACTCTGAATTTTTGTAATCGAAGACAGACTCAAAAGTTGCAGCATACTTTTTCCCTTCATTTAGGGGCTATCATGGTCCATTGTATGAACAGAAACTTTGAGACTGGGTAATTTATAATGACGCTGGATCACAGTTCTTTAGGCTGAGAAGTTCAAGACTGAGGAGCTGGCATCATGATACGGTAGAAGAGAAAAGAAAAAGCAAGAGAGGGAACTTCAGTTCCTTTTACAATTGTCATTAATCCCTCCTCCAGGTGGAAAGCTTTCTAAAATGTGTATTCCTCAGCCACTTCACTACATAGTCTAGAGATTTTTTCCCGTTTATTTCACTGACCATATGTAATGTCCTAGAAAATAAAGAAAGCATGTATCATTTTCCTATTTTTACCCAATCTCAACACGTAAGATTCATATCAATGAATATCTTTGAGGTGATAAATAAGTATTTGTCTTGAATGTGTAACATTAGAGACTAAGTGCTTTGCTAAGGTCAAGTTTCTCTAAGAAGTGAAAATTCCAGATGGATGAGAGTTTCAGAGATAAATTGTGTAACAATGAATGCTACATTATATTTTTCATTGTTATTACACATTTCCCAATTTATTTATCTACCATATCAGGCATTTAGTATTTTCTCTAGAAAAAAAATTTTTTGTAGAACTAAAGGTGTCTGGACTATGTATTGGTAGTAACATTTAATGAGGCTTAATTTCAAATTTATTTGTTTGTCTGTCTGTTTGTCCATCTGTTTCCCTGGGTAGAGTGATATTATTTAAGGTTAGTGGAACTTCAGGAAAATGGTAGGATAAAAACTGGCTCCAAAAATCTTTGGACAAAATTAAATTCTGAAATCCTTCAGGTTTATGCATAGAATTGAAAAGCATGGCTTTGTAAACACAGGAAGTATTCACTTGGCCCTTCATTTGACACCTGTTTCTCCCTCATTGGCTTTGCCAATCACTTGTCCACAGTTGCACGTTGTGCTTAGACATTTCTTGACAGTCAGTAATGTGAGACAAAATACCTGAGAAAAAGAAGGGCAGTTTCACTTGTATAACATCTTATTCTTTTTTGAGGAAAGGGTGACTTCCGTTTGAATGAATAGGTTTGTTTATTTTTAAGTGTAGTTAATTGCCTATGGTTACTGTTATTAGGCAATACTCTTGGGATATTGGCCTTATCATTTAATGAATGTGAACTGAAAGTTCAACATGTTCTCAAGAACTGTGAGAGAATTATTTTATTATGAAACTTAAACTATGACTACTTATATAGCCAGAAAGAGCAAAACATTTTCTTGTTTAAAAAGATGTGTAGCACATACATCAAAAAGACTGTACAAGGCATTCTTACCTCATCTTCATCACAGCGGTCTAGGGAAATAAATCAATATTGTCCAATATTGTTGAAATCTCATTCAGATGAAGACTAGATAGATTTTCACTGCCTTCTCCATCATTGGCTGTCATTTTTTCCTTTTTTTATACCAATGTTTTCCTATGTAATCTTATCAATATTCATCATAATAATTATCATCTAGAGGGGGAAAACCAGCAGCAGCTCCTGAGATCCACACCATGTTGGAACTTAAGACACTGGGAAGCCAAACAAGCACCTCCCTTCCCTGGAAAGCATGGCTGTCTGGCAGATTGCGGCCCTTCCAGGGGAGAACCAGCAGCAGCTCCTGAGATCCACGCCATGTTGGAACTTAGGATGCTGTGAAACCAAACAACCAGCCTGCTTCCCTGCTAAGCAATAGTGAACCTACTAATGCACAGCCTAGAGTCAAACATCTCACTTCCACTATCCCCCTTCTCCTGTGTCCCCCCCACACGCGTTAGCAAATGGGAACCAGAAATCTGAGTGTCTGCTGGGAGGTTGACCATAGCAAATAAGGGGGATTTCCTTCTACTATCTCTTTGAAGGCAAATATTTTTATTGCTGTTTTGCTCTATTCTGATTAATGGTACTGCTCTATTCAATATTCTGTTTTGATAAGTTCTATAATGTTCTATATTTCATCTCATTTTGGTATACATGGTTGAAAGAACAACTATTATAAAGATAACGAAATATATTGATACTCATTACTGTTATCCTGGTAACCTGCTGTGTTGTTCTGTACCAATTTCACTGTACAATCTTAGTTGGATTTATTCTGTCTTGTTCTGTTGTATTTTACTACTTTCAAAATAAAATTTAAAAAATTATCATCAATATAGTGTAATGATTTCCAAATCTTTGTTTCTATCTTTTTTCCAGTGTCCCAGATTTATTATGTCAAATTCTGACTATCGAATTTTGTTATATTATAGTCACTTCCTACATACTGTATAACAAAATTAATTCCTCTCGTCAGCTATGTTTATTTTGTCTTCCCTGTCTTTTTAAATTGCAACAATAGTGACCTTCAGTGTTAATTTCACCTTGTCCTTCCCATTCAGTCCCCTCCCAAAACAGCATTAAACTCTAAGATCTGGAATTTAAAGATTTTTTTTAAGAGATACTGTCATCATTCAAATTTTTATCACTTTAACCTAGAACAATTTTCAAGCAACTCTTATATGTTTTTTAAATTATCTTTTTATTTCTTCCATGGAATATAGAAATTATTATAAATCATAACTATTTATAATATTCAGGCTCAGCATAAGTAAAAGAACTTTTTCAGGGCAGTTATAAGCTTTTAAAATAAGCTTGGATTTGTTTCATACTACACTGTTTCCTGCAGCAAAACTGAACATACTACTATTTTTAAAACATGGAATCTTTTATTGTAATTCTATCATATTCTTTGAAAAGCTACCATTTCAATAACAGTGTTTTCAATTTCTACTCCACATGGAAAATTCTGAATAATGTTAACAGTATTTCTAATTCAAAAGTTACTTTCTTGTCAAATTCTTTTTATAATTTTTCTATTCATGGCTTCATAGAGCTCACAGTTTGAACTTACAGTTCAAATGTGAAATATTCATTGTGTCAGCTGTTATTATAATTTCTGTTTATCTAATCCTTGAGTGGCAGTGAGCTATTACTGTGAATGAAATACATTTATTCATCACTATAAACTGTTTCAATATTAAGTATCTCTGAAGACTTACTATATTCTCATGGCACCCTGTAGTTATTTCTCCCCTACAGCACGTATCATGATTTTAAAACATGAATAATACTATTTATTTAATTGGTATTTATTGGTAATATTATTGGTTTTTAATTGGTATTTATTAATTGTTGAGGTGATAGCTTCAACAATTTACAATCAGTTCTTTGCACTTACTGTATTAGTCAGATTTTTGTCACTGGAGCCACATACCTGACACACACAACTTCCAAGAGGAGAGGTTGGTTTTTGCACATGGTTTCAAGGGTTTCAGTCCCTGGTGCTAGTTGTGAGGCAGTAATGTCTGGGAACAAGCGAAGTTGTTATACGTTTGAATGAGGCAAAGCTAGTAACTTCATGGTGACTGGGAAGCAGGATGGGTTGGAAGGGAAACCAGAAAGGAAGGGGCCAGGACCAGCTACAGTACCCAAGGTCACTGCTCCTTGATCCGCTTAACTGTGTCAAGGAGTGTGCCTTGTTAATCCTTCAGGCAGTTCTCAAACCAATGAAGTCGACAATCTGGCTTAATGTCAAACTTAAATATCTACCTGCAGATAGCATGTACTCCATAAATATGTACTAAATAAAAGAGCAAATACAAGTATTCCTACAGCAGTGAAGACCAATTACTTAAATCGTATTTAATCTGTCAAATAATTGTAGGGACAGAAAAATGTGATATTTTCCCTTATCTATCATTAAGAGTCATGGTCAACACTCCTAAAACAAGACAGATTAACAAGAGAAGCGCATAATCAATTTATTTAATAAAACTTTCACATGACATGAAAGACAAGAAATAAAGATCCAAAGTTTCAAGGTAAACTATTAACTTTCTAATGCTTACTTTTGATGAAGAATACACAGGCATGTAAAAATATGATTGTATAAAATTAGTAAGACCTAATGGTAGTAGTAGTAGATTGAGTGGAAACTCACCAGGCCTGTGTGCTTGGGTTTTTCTTGGCCTCTCTGTGTAGCACTCCATCCTCTCAGTCAAGATCTCTTCCAGAAGGAGGATCTTAGGCCTATGACCAGTTAAGGTAAGTTAGAAAATTTCTTTATGACCAGTGAATTAGTCAGTTTTGCATTACCATAGTGGATATCAGAGACAGCTAATGTCATAAAGAAAAAGGTTTCTTAAATTCAGAAATCTCAGAGTCACTCACCAAGGTCAGATGATCTCTTGGTTTGGCCTCTGGTGAGTGCAGTGGGTAGCAGCTCACTATGGAAAGAGAGCTTAGTGGTGAAAGAGCTCACATCATTGCCAAACAGGAAACCAGGGAGGGAAACTGAGGCTGGACAATCACTTCTAAGGGTTGCCCCCAAGGACTTTAGATGTCTCACTGAGCCCCATTTCCCAAGATTCCACCAGCTCCAACAGTGCCACCCTGTGGACTATGCCTTCAATTGCAATGGACCGCTCAGAGGCATCACCAATACTCGCACCACAGCAACTCGCTCTTGCCAACTAAACGTGGGGAAAATTGAAGAAATACTTCTAAGCTTTGTGGCTGGCTTTGAGGGAGTTCCACCGCCCACATAGGGAGAGCAGGATTCATGATTTCTATGGCCTTCCTTGCGGAGAAAGAGCCAGAGAATGAAGGGTGGGAGAAGTTGAGAAAGAAACTGCTTCTGAGGCCATTCTGATGCCTTTAAGTTCAAAGTACTCAACAAATGAAAGCGCCATACTCTGGGAAGTCGTTTTCTGAGCCCTAGCACTGTAGTGATGCGCTGTCTGATTTTTTTACCCTTGTATATCCTTTTGCTCAGCAGAAACATACAGAGAATAAACAAATACAGTATATTAGTACATTAATGTTATTTTTTTATTTTACAGGGACAATAAGCATTTAATTTTGTATTTTATGTTTATCTAAGTTAAATAAATATGCATTCATCTGCAATATTTGGATATAGTGTGAAAGCCATTTCCTGGGGAATGTAGCCATAATGGAAATTTCACCCACTGCTCTTCTTTTTCTCTTTTTTCTCCCTTCGTTCCTCCAGCCCTCTATCTCTTTCATCACTCCCTCTTTTCCTTCCTTCCATTCTTTTTTCCTTTACTCCTTCCTTTGTTCCTTTTTTCTTCCTTCTTTTCTGGTTTTAATTCTTTATTATTTATTAATTCTTTAGTCTTTAATTCTTTGAAGAAAGCATAGGTTCAAAATATTAAGTTTTTCTTTTATAATAGTTATTTCTACCTTGTATAGTTATTAACATCACAATTTATTAATTTCTTCTGAGTTTTAATTTTGTAAATTGACATATTTGTATGCATGTATTCAACATCTTACTGTAATCCGAGACATGAATATCATGTATAATAATCACGTTAGGATAATTAGCATTTCCATTTCCTCATATAATGTTATTTCTATGCATTTGGAGCTTTCTAATTCCAGTTACTTTCAAATGTTTAATTAATTGTTAAAGCCTATATTAGTTATAATTGCTATGTAACATTAGGACTGTCCCCTCTCCCCCTGAACTTCCTATCCTCTGGTGATCTGTTTCTATTCTACACAATCTACTTTTTCAGTTTCTTTAAGTGAGTAATATGTGATACTATGTCTATCTATGTTTGAGTTACTTTACCTAACAAAATGTCCTTCATTTTTAATCTTTGTTGCTGTAAAGGATAGAATTCCATCCTTTTTATGACTGAATAATATTGCATTATGTATAGAGAGCTAAAAACCTTTTTTATTCAGCCACCCATAAATATTTTGCTTAATTTCATATTTTGGCTCTTATGAAAAGTGATACAACATACATGGGGGTACAGGTATTTGTTTGATGTAATCCTTTCATCTCCTTTGGATATATATAACCAAGAATAACACTGTACATATCCATTATAGTTTGTGTTGTTGGATCCTACCAAGAGGCCAGTTCACCCTTCGGGTAGGCTACACAAACTATGAAGGACCAAGAAAGAGAGAAGCCGGATCTCCTGCCTCCTGGTGAGTCGACTGGCCTGGGAGATGAGAAAGATAAGCTGAGTTGATAGCAACTGAGGTACAAAAACAATTAAAAGCATGTATTATTTGACTGACTTTGCAGGTCTAAGGCCAGTAGTCTGAGCATCTACTACGCCATTAACAGTATGAGGTATAGCAAACATGGGGGATTTCCTTCTTTCTTGATTTGAAATCCCATATAGATCTCAGTATTTTGTTTTTTTCTAATTTATTGTTTTGTTTTACTCAATGTTCTGTTTTGTTTTGTTATGTTTAATTTTACTATATCTGGTGGATTGGATAAGTATTGTGAAGATAACAAGATCTACTATGGTAGCCATTTTTGATTACCTGTTATTCTGCTTAGAAGTTCTGTACAATTTTCCCTGCCTTGTTTTGGCTGGCTTTACTGTTTTGTTTTGTTTTATTCTCTTTAAAATAAAATATAGCAAAAATAAATTTAGAATTGTTCAGTTTTAATGTTTTAATACTTTTTAAGCCACCTCGTCTTAATGTGTCAACTAATGCATGAGAGTTTTTCATATATACAAAATGGAATGTGGTACACAAATTAATTTTAAAGGGTTATATAAATATAACTTAAATAATAAACCATTGCTTGGTCTCTCTAGTCTTCCTTGTACCTGTGCCTTTTGCAATGTGACATTGTACCTCCTTCCATCAAAAAAAGAAGTCAGTTTCATAACCTGGAATCTGAGAGGACCTTTGACTTGATTTCTCCAACAAGGAGAGGAAGTAAAGTTCAGATGCAAGTCAAGGTCGTTCATGTCCCAACTCTCCAGGCATCATGTGAGAAATCTGATACTTGAATCTGTTGGCAACATGAACAGTGAGGTAACTGCCCCACATGGCACCCACGCCATCCTAAGCCAGCCAGGCTTCTGATGAGCAGTCAGCTGTCTGAGTTTCCCAGGACAAAATCATCTAAGATGTGACCAGCAAGCATGTCTAGCTAATGTCATGGAAAAATTTAATCATTGTGTTGTAAACCACTGAATTTTTAGGTGATTTGTCATATAGCAAAAATTAACTGATATACAAATTATAATACACTTGTATTTGTACTTCTTTTATTACAATTCTATTTCATCATTAAATAATTCTACTGATTGAATTTAAACTAATTTTGAATACTTTGCTTCTACTTTTCTTGATCTGATTAGATAGATGGATTAGAAGTTTTAGAGGTACTTTCTTTTGTTTTAGAAATTATTTCTCTGTCTTGTTTCTGTTGATATTCAACTAGTAATCACAATGTATTTTAATGTAGGAAAGAATAGGTAAACTGGAGGCAGTTCAATTATGTGCTAAACAAGTGGTAAACAGGGTAAAATTTAAAATAAATATGACCCATGACACTTAAAGACTTACATTTGTCTTAGTGTAATAACAAAGCTGAAATAAATGAAATTGAGATTATATTTAATACAAAGTATTTGATTAAGATTGAAGGAGCAATAAAATTTCAAAGGAAATAGTATTTACTGAAGTTTAAAACAATCACTGCCAATTTCATAGAAGACAGACTGAAACTTAATCAAAGTTTTCAGTAGGTAAAGAGGAAGGTACGAGCATTCAGTCAAAAACCACAAGGGAAAGGCATTCTTGTCCCATATAGCATACTATAAAAAATTATCCTGTTAACTACGTAAAATTTCCTATAGACCCTATGCCTGAACATGAAAAATTTATACTTCTTTTTGCATTTTAAATTATTTTTTAATAAATCATTATTATATGCTCAGTTTTCTTGAGCTTTTAGGACACATCAGTGAGGAACAGGCAAAGGCAGTTGATTTTGTGATGCTTCCATTCTAGATAGAAATCTACTGCACTATTCCCTAGACAAAATCTTCTACTCACTTCCCTATAAAAGTCTTGAGTTTATCTTTCTTTGTGACTGAGAAGTGCTCTATTATATTAAAAAAGTCCACATCTTTTTAATCCATTTCTTGGTTGATGGGCATTTAGGTTGTTTCCAAGATTTAACTATTACAAATTGTGCTGCTGTAAACATAAGTACACATATATCACTGGGATTTGATGTTTTAAATTGTTCTGGGAAGATTCAGAAGGGGGGATACCTGGGTCAAATGGAACTTGTAACCCTAGTTTTTAAAGGAATCTCCATATAGAGTTCCACAGTGGTTGCACCAGTCTATACTCCCACCAACAGTGGAGAAGGGTTCATTTTTCCCCATAGCCCACCAGCATTTGTTATTGATTGATTTCTCGATGGTATTCATTGTTTCTAGAGTGAGATGGAATTTCAGTGTTGTTTTAATTTGTATTTATTGAATGATCGATGATGTTGAACATTTTTTCATATATTTATTTGCTGCTTTTGTTTCTTCCTCTGAGGTGTGAGTTCATCACAGATACTCATTTTTGGGTTGGTTATTTAAATTTGGGGGGGTTGTTTTTTCAATTATTTTTATGTTCTAGATATAAGTCCTTTATCTGAGGGACAACTGGCTATAATATTTTATTCAGATATCTGCTCTCATGGAGCAATTATAGGTCTTTCCTCAAGTGTCTTTCACTTCAATTCATTATTTTTACTATGTACTGTTTTTATACTTGTTTTGAACATATAATTATAAATATATATTTCTTAATAATTTATTCCTTATAAGATTTTCACAAAATTAATTATACTTTTTATGTATTCAAAATTTATCAGTAACAAATATTATAAATCTTCAATTCTGGGATACAGTAATTGAGATGTTATTTTGATCAATATAATAGCTACTTGACTTTATATAATTCAATTTGTCATTGAGTCACCATGGTAAGTGTTATCTATTTTTACAGAAATACATTTATTTATAGAGTAAATACAATTTTATTACTTATTTGATTTTCATAAAAATTGTGCATATTTTTTGACAAATAGATATTCAAGAAATGTATCAAAGTAAATACTTCTTTTTGTTTTTTACTTTAACTTCCTCAACTGACAAGTTAAAGAGACAATACTTATTTTCCCTTAGAATGATGAAAATTTAATTCCATATTTTCTATATTTTGTCTGCGTGCCATGTAAAAGGCATATGGAAGAATGGAAGTACAGCTAATGAGAAGGGAGGGTCTATGGAAACATGGAAAGATTTGGTCCTGTCTTAGTCCAGTGTTGTTGCTGTTACAGAATGCTTGAGAAGGAAAGACGTTTATTTGTCACACATCAAAGGTGCTGGCACTTGATGAGGACTTCATTGCTACATCAAACACGGTGCAGAGCATAACAGGGTGGGAGCTCACTGTTATGACAGAGCCCCTTCTGCAATCACAGCGTTAACCTGCTTCAAATGGTGGAACCTTCAGGGGCCAGTTTACTCCACAGGCTTTAGTTTTTTCTATCATTGCAAGGGTAACTAAATTGCAACATGAGCTTTCAAAGGACATTCAAATCATGGTGAGTCCCTTAGCAAACTCTTTTAATTAGGGCCTTTCATGTCAAAAATCAAGAGACGTAATTTTAAACAATATTCTTCCATAACTCTGTTGTTTGATGCTACAAAAATAAAAGATTATGACAGATACATAGGACTTCTGAAAACATTTACTCCAACTCCTTTGAAGGTGAAGTAAGGGACTAAAGAAGCAGTGAGGGCCATGTGAATGCCTGGACTGGAATCTAATTAGCTTCAGCTGATCTGTGCTGCTTTCTGTAGAGATTTATTGGCTCTTAACATGATCCAGCTGTGTCTGTTTGCTCACCTGTAGAGTAAACAGATTGGACATGAACTTCTGTGAGATGATAACAGGTTTAGAATTTTTAGCACTTGCTCTCTTTGCACCACTAAATGTACACTGGCAGTATCAATAGTACACGATTATAAGTGCAGAAACCTGTATGGAAAGTAAAGAAAATGAAAAGTAAAGATGGAAATCATGGTCAAAGTCATGATACATTTTATTTCTGGTAGCTTTTAGTTCCTTTTGACAAATCTATTTATATTGTGAATCACAGTTCTCAGAAGTTATTTTTATCTGTGAGATGGAACCATGTCTGTTTTCTTCAGTTTTACCAGTAATTTGCAGTCTGAGAAGCAAAGAAAAACTTCTCTTAGTTTCTAAGGTTTTCTTGTAATTATTCCATGAGACATTCTTCCCCAAAGATTCTTAGGAAACAGTAAGAATAGATAGATACTAAGCATGGTAAGTACATAGTGACAAACATGGTGATTACATTTTCAGATAAAACTCTTTAAACTTTGTAAATTTCAGATTCTTCTTCCCTGGAAAAGAATTTTACAAGAAACTTGACAATGATGTGTGCAAACAGAAGCGTTAGCAATTACATATTAAGTTTTTCTTCTATGCTACCTGTTGTGGGAAAAGGTCCTTTGCTTCACTGAGCCTCAGTTTTCTTAAATACATAGGTAATGCATACTCTTTAGTAATTGAGGGAGGCATTGGGATGACACACATGGAGGTGTGATGTGCTTAAACAAAGCATGCCTTCAGCCAGTGTAATCAGCTCGCAGAGTGGACCTGTAGGGTCTATGGAACTGCATACCAAGAGGAAAAGAGGTGCCATGCATGTGACATGCAGTCAAGGTTCCTGTTATTTTCATTGCAAACAGGCTACTGGTCATTGGCTTTAATATAATATTAATTTGAAGAAAGGTTGACTCTCATAGCTGGGGATGAGGAAAAATTGAAAGAATGGCATAGGCAGTGCTTGGGCTGATGGTAAGGATGTGGTGAATTCAACATTTCTTTTCCTCATTCTCTCAAACAAAAGGTGCGCCAGGGGCAGTGAACAGGGCTCCACTATTGCCTTTCTGTTTTCCTTTGTGCCATTTCTTCATGCTGCCACTTGGGCCTGAACAGCTAATCTCATTTCCTCCTAACAGCCACTGTTCTAGGCCAACCTGGAATTTTCCTCAACTAAGCCATTGTAAAATTTTAATCTTGTCCCTACTTCTGAATCATTTTTTAGTCTTTAACTTAATTGTTTTAAGGCAAATATGGCAAAATCAGTGACTCTTTCAAAAGGCTCCCAATAGATTCCCAAGGCTCTCTTGATCAGTGATCAGACAAAACAGGTTCAAATAAAATCAGTCACAACGACAGTGAAAGCAATACAGGGCTTCAAATTAAGTTAATAGGAAATAAAACATGGTTACCATAGTATATCTTGCTATCTTTGGAATAGCTGTCTACGCCACCAAATCTAGTACAAGTAGACAAACTGGAACAGAATATAACCACACTAAACAGAGTAATGGAAACAATAAGGGTTTCAAATCATGATACAAGATTAATAGTGTGCTCTGCCTTCCCTTTTTAGACAATTCCTCCCCTTTCACTTTCACAGCGTACATTGTACATTTTGTATCTCACTAACTCCTTTAGTTTTTAGATTGGGGAGGTAACCCACTATTTACCTAAGGGGTTCTGAACCTTTTCACCCCTGAGCTTGATCTCAAGTTGTATCCATTTACCTACAAGAGCCTCTAGGTTTTCCTTCCTTATAGCTGGGAATACAACCAATCTGCAGCTGATGGGCAAGCTACCCCCACTTTTTCCTGGTTTCCTGTCACAGAGAGCATTGTCTTCTCGTCTTTGACTTTCAGTCTATAAACCCTATTTCAGGTTAATTATATTTGTTATATGGAGCATCTCAATGGACCCTATCTCCTTATCCACTCTGTCTGTGTTTCTTTTTATTAGTGTATTGAGGCAATCTAGATTAGTGATTATGGCCAACCTTCTCCGCCTCATCTCTGCCATGCTATTTTTCTGCCATTGATTGTCTCCTTTCCCCTTCATTCCACTGTCTGCCCATTCAGTGAGTCCCGTCTGCTGCTATTCCTGAAACCATGGTCTTTTTTTTCTCTCTCGCTAGGATGTCCTTCAGTATTTTTTGTAGGGTTGGTTTGGTGGTCATGAACTCCCCCAGTTCCTCTCTGTCATGGAAACATCTTGTTTCTCTGTTAATTTTGAGGGTTTTGTGGGGTACATCAATCTGGGTAGGAGGTTATTTTCTTTCAGGACTTGGAATACTTCACTCCAAGTTCTTCTTGATTTGATGTTTTGTGTCAAGAAGTCTGTTGTGATTCTGATGGGTTTTCCTTTATAGGTGATCTGTTTCTTTTCTCTGACAGCTTTTAATATTCGTTCTTGTGTTGAATTTCTGGGATCTTGATTATTATATGTCTGGGTATAGATCTATTTTGGTTATAGCTGGCTGGATTTCTGTATGCCTGCCTCATTTATCTGAATATCATTTCCTTTTCCTGTGCTTGGGAAGTTTTCTTCAATTATTTCTGTAAATAGCCTTTGTATTTCATTTGTGTTTACCCCTGCTTCTTCACTCACATTTTTTATTCTTAAGCTATAGATCTCTGGTCATCTTCTAGCCTTTGTATTGTTACTTCCTGGTTCATTGTTTTTTTTTTAAGAGATCTTTCCTTTAGTGATCACAAATCTGTCTTCAAGATTTGATAGTCTGTCTTTATTTTCTTTCAAGCAGTTTTGCCAGCTTTTCAATGGAGTTTTTAATTTCCTGGTAATCTCTTTGAATCTGTTTAATATATTCTAAATTTTTTTATATTCTTCATTCAAGGTTTCCCTCCTTTTTCTGTACTCCTCCATTATTCCATCTGTGTCTTCTTTAGAGGTGCTTAGCATTTCTGTTATTATTTTTCTTATATCTTCCTTTACTTGTAATAGTATTTCTGTTTTAAGTTCTTTCATAGTTTCACAAATTTGTTTTTTATGTCAGTTGCTGTTACTTCAGAAACTGCAGGTTGCGACTCCTGATCTCCTCTGTGTTTACCTGTCCTGGACCAGTACTGCTTGGGTTGGAGGCTAGAGGCTGCCTTTTGTTTCTTCCTCTTTTCATATTCTTGGTTTCTTCCAGACAAGTGAATAGTGGGGTCCCTGGCACTTCTTGTATTGGACATAATTACTCTGAAGTGTGTTAGCTAGGGATTGCTGCTGTTTGCTGCTTTTCTCAGTCTGCTGGTGACTACTGGAGTATAAACAGAGATGTGACAGAGGCTGGCCTCTCCCTTCCGAGCTCATTAACCACAGGGAGTCTTCACCATGTTAGTGTGTGCCACGCAGGTGAGGTTGGTTAGGGATAGCTTTAGGGAAACCTCAGTTTCCCTATTGAATCTTGGATCCCTATTCCCTATTGGCTATTGGATCTTGTACTGGTGGTAGAACTCAGTCCAAGCAATTTCCACCAGTATGCTCTGTGCTAAGAGTGGCTGAATGAAGCTGCTGCAGTTCTGGTTCTGGGCTTACCTGCCCCACTCCAAAATGGTGCCTAGCCAATTTCCCACTCCCACAGGAGTACTGAGTCTCTCACACTCACTGCCAGCCAGTGCAGTTCTCCAATCCACTGTTCCCTTCCACCACCATGTCTCCTGGTCGAGGCCTTCAGGCTTGCCAGCCACCTGGCTCACTGTGATCATGCATCTCCAGATTCCAGTGGTGCTTCTCACACGGTTGGACCAACTCCAATGAAGGCATCTGCAGCTACCACTTTCTGTTTAAGGTTTTTTTTTTATTTTTATTTTTTTTTGTACCATGGTTCGAACTCATGACTGTACACTTGCAAGGCAGGCACTTATGCTGCTGAGCTAAATCCCCGTCCCCCTTTTGTTAAAAACAAATTCTCTCTGTGGACTTTGATTCTCACTTTAGTTTCTTCCTGGGTTAAGGGGACACATTTCTTTCCTCTTCTCCAGAATGCTATATTTCAGCATCGGGGCTATTTCTTTCAGAGAGGCTATTTACTCTGCTGCTTACTGTTCTGGCATCTTCCCAGAATTTCAAAATTCAAGCTTCTTGAAGTTAGAGTCTATCCTTCCATTGCTCATACTCTATGGCTAAATCCAGAAATCATAATATAAGTTAAGTGTCATGCTTTATTAAAAATTTTCACTTAACAGTTTACCAGTTCTTTCTGATCTTGAATAAGTAGCAAATTTGAATTTGCCCTGCAGCATTCAACTAGACTGTCCATCCAAATGTGGGAAGGGTAAGAAGAAAAATAAGCATCTATTTTGGAATAGATACAGTACCCAGCTATTTGGCACATTAACAGAGCAGTTCTTTCTCAAGTAAGACATAGAAAGAAGTAAGTCTTAATGTTCCTGTCCTGTCCCTGGTGTACCACAGCCAGTCACATAAACACAGCTCATAATAAATGCTCCTAAGTCTTTGGTCATGACAGTAAGAGCTATGAATTCATAATTTGGAGGCTTTTGAGTCCTACTCTTCATTCTAGTATCAAGAACTGAGAATCAGTATTGATACTATAATAGGTCATAAGTGTAATCATACCATATTATGATAAGAAGATACCATCAAAATAATTTAAATAGCCACATTTTATAGGTCAAAAGACAGCTAACTAACTATATATATGTATATATATATATGGAGAGAGAGAAAGAGATAGAGACAGAGAAAGAGAGAGACAAAGAGAGACAGAATAACTTGCTTATGTCCATCCTACCTGATGGTGATAGAGTCAACATTCTTTCTTACGTTTCTTAAATTTGTTATCAGTGATTACTTATTGCACCAAAAGGATAATAAAATCTATCAAACCTAAAATGCACTTACTTTAAATGACAACCAAAGTGAAAATTTCAAAGTAATTTCACCAAATTCATGAAAATTTTGAGAAGAAAAATTTCTAACTATAAATGATATATTTTTCTGGATTTTCCAGTTTTCTTAAAGTTTTTCTCTGAGGATATGGACACAGATCACATCTACTGTGGTCACACAAAGATAGTTTCCTTTATCAGCACAGGTTTTTATTAATATATATTAGAGCAACATTAATATTGCCACATCTCAATATAAATACTAAAGAATTCATTCTGTGATTTGAGTTTCTATTAATGGACTACAGATTTAAGTTGACTATTGCATATTTTCATTAAAATAATTAAACATTGCCCTTAAATATATGCTTTACTTTCTAACTTGATTTATGCATTTTAATGATCAAACATACTAGTGGTACAAGGCAACCTGCCCTCGTACTTCAAGAATAAAATTAAACTTTGACTGTTATCATTTACTACTCCCATGACTACCAAAAAGTTGCTCAACCTTTAAAATTGTGTTTTCTCAAACCTAAAATCAAGGTGATAGTAATATTTTCTTGTGTGGATCATTGTGAGCCTTAACTAAGGTGATACATCATATCAGTCAAGTATTAGCTATTTTTTTTTAAATCAAGCCACAAAATTACCCAGATTTTATTCCTGTGCTCCCAGTTATCTACATTGCTTTTTTTTACTGATAATTTTTGTATCAAACATATCACCAGTAACTTAGAAAAAACTTTAGGAGGATTAACTTTTAAATGTGTAGTGGAATGGATGTTTTGCCTTTATCATTGCACAAACATCTCAGCAAGCTTGAATATGAACAGAAACAAAAGCAGTAGCAGTGTTTCTAGCAGGCTTTGGATACTGGATTCTCCTAGATAGAGATGATTTATAGGGTCTTTCCATCCTGAACAAAGAACAAGACAAAAACAGGCATAAACAGTGGCACGGTTTCACATTTATTCAAGTGGGGGAAAAGGGTGTGGAAAAATATCCCCCATGGAGAGAATCTGGGCCAAGTAAAAGAATAAAAAATGAAGAAAAATAAAAATAAACACACTCTACAGCATAAGGTGGGGTATGATAAAGAGACACCATAGCCGGTGCTTAGTGGGGACTGTGCCTGTTTTATATTTCCCACACTGGATCATGTGTAAGCCATGCTACCAAAACCGTGATTAATTTCTCAAGAGAAGTCCATATTCAGGGCTCTGAGAGTGGCTTTGTCCCTGTATCTTGTCACATCTCCTTTTCCAGCTAGTTTTAGCCCATCTTTCTGCGTTAGGGTGATGGAGGGTTTACTTTGAAGGCAGCGTACATAAACAAGCAAGAACTACAGAACAAGTGGACTTGCATACAGATTAGGCTATGTAGAGGTAATAAGGAAATCCGAGGTAAATTCTATAGTTTCATGAATCCTTTCACTGAGTTAAAAAATAACCACTAATTTTGGAAGTCACACGGCTGGGCAATACACTGCTTACTTTCCCATTAGCACTGTAAATGGCACTTCTGACTGAAGTCATCTAATACTTCAACAACTGTCCTCCAGTAAGTTTTATTTCTACTTCTATCTTCCCCAGAATGTATCCTTTCACTATTTTTTCTTACTCTCTAATAAAAATACAAGGCATCTTTTATGGTCTGATTCTTAACTCCAGCATCAACTGTTCCTGGGAAAAGAAATTGAAGGTGAATCATAAGATCACTAATTAATAACTTTTCTTTAGACTTAAAGGAGCCAGAACATTCTGTGACTTAAAAAATAACAGCTTTTTGTGAATTAGAAAAATGGACCACTCAAAATTTGCAAATTGACCTGGTACTCACCTGCCTATCTGATATGCCTCCCATAATTCTTCAGTGAAGGCTTGTGCCTCAACACCTTAGACAAAGTGGGCCTTTCTTTCTTTTCTCTTTCTTTCTTTCTTTCTTCCTTTCTTTCTTTCTTTCTTTCTTTCTTTCTTTCTTTCTTTCTTTCTTTCTTTCTTTCTCTTTCTTTCTTTTTTTTGCAATAGACCATTTTTTTTGGTTTTCTAGCTTTTCAAATAAATCTTTTCTTTTGCCCCAACAACTTGTCTTCAAGTTGCTGGTTTTTTCTAGTATCGGTTACAATATTATATGGTATGTAAGCCAACCTAAACGTGTTACTTAAACTCTTAAACTGCTTATACCCTAAACTCTTTTGGTTTTAGAATGAATATAATTTATGTCTATTCCAAACAAGATATATTCTACTGCATCTGGAATTTAGCAGTCACTTAATAAACTAAATAATTTGAAACTTTATGTCTCTGTTATTGTCATCTTTTTGCTACAATAATAACCATTTTTTAAGTTTTTGAAGCACATGTGTAATATCCTTAAAATGACTCTTAGAACTACTATGAACAGAAATGCGAAAAACTGGTTTGCAAAGTAAATATGAGTGGGTGTTAGAACAATTGTCTTGCAACTTTTCATTTCATTGACCTTTTTTAAACCTTGATATAACTGATTTATGGTAAAATGCCCTAATATTTTTAACAGAAATGGAGTAAATATTCAGTAACAAATGATCTTACCTCACTCACCTGAAACATTCAAGCTAATTGCATATAAGACAGTAAGAATTATCACAGCACAACCAAATTTCAGAGAAAATCCAAGAGATTCCTGACATATATCTGAGAAGTTAAAAATGTATAAACTTAGTTAATTCAATTGAGTGCATATAGTCCAAAAAGCTAAGTTCCCTTGAGACTGGAGAGACAGATACACAAGACCAGGAAGTAATGGCTTATTGGAGCAGAGAGTCTGGAGCAGAAACTACCATGGCAGCCAATGGCAAAATAAGGAACCTGAACCATTTAAGAAAAATGCTAGAGACTTATTGTGGATAAATCTGAGTGTTAAAAATTCCAAAGAGATTGAGTCAGAGGGAATCCCTCACAATTTTGTAAGAGTTTCCTGTAGGAGTTGGACCAGATCCTCCCGGTAACAAAGAAAATTCCTTTCCTGCTTTCATGTATGGATAAAAGAGGGAAAATAATTTATTTTTGTAACATGATACGGACGTTATTCCTAACAGGGTTCTGCTCAAGGAAAGCACCAGGAACCAGAACCTAATCGACCAGGGTATTATTAAAGCCTAATGTTTCGCAGAAGGGAAATCCATGGCTCCAGTCTGCTCTATATTTGCACATAAGAATAGAAAAAAATTCATCTTTACCCTGCACTAGCTATTCTCTCCCAGGTAAGGGGAGAAGAAACAAAAATCATTTGTAAATTTCACTGTGTGGAAGCACAGACTCACTAGCAAAGAGACCTGATCATTCTTCCTTGTGTCCACGTCTCTCACAACTTTGCTTCTAGTGATAGCAGCTCCTTTACGTGGTATATCATTTCTAGCTGCTAAGAAACAATTTACAAAGCCTATCAAAGACACAAAACAATTTGGAAAAACGAAGTAACTATCAGAACAAGATTATGGCAAGAAGTGTAATGTTAAATTCAGAGTAAGCTGTGACCTCATACCCAATCAAGCAAAACTTCCCAAAATTGAAAAGGAGACACATTGTTGGAAATTTGAAGAAACTGAAATTCTTATGCATTGTTGTTAGAAATGTAAAGTGGTAACACCAACGTGGAAAACGGTACGGTGATTCTTCAAAAAAGTAAAAATAGAACTACCATATGTTTCAAAGTTCCCTCTGAAACTATCCAGATCTCATTTATGGGCAAATACTCATAAGAAAGCAGTCTTCTAGGGTTTGAATATGGAATGTCCAAAATTCAAGATGAAACCTACCTCCCATTATCATAGTATTAAGAGGTGACTGATTAAGTCATGAGGGCTCTGTTGCCATGAATGGATTAGTATCTTAAAATAAAAATTGGAAATAATGTATATCTTTTTTGCTTCTATTTCTCAAAACAAGAAGGCATAACAGTCATTTCTTTTGATTTTCGATCTTTCTGAGGCAGGAGATTAGGACATGGCAGGCTGGCCAGAAAATAGGATGTAACCTATCAATTACAGGATCTGGAATGGACACATCACCATAGGATGTGATCTGTCAATTACGCTCAGGACCCCTGGGCAGAGCAACTTCCCAGGACAGGATCTGAGAAGATATAAAAGATGGTGGTCAGTGACTTCCAAGGGCATTGTGATCTTCCTGTTCTGCTGTCTTCCCATTTCTGCAGGACACATCTTCCTGTGTACAGGATGCATCTTCCTCTCTCTCTCTCTCTCTCTCTCTCTCTCTCTCTCTCTCTCTCTCTCTTCCAAAATACGTTTACCTCTTCATCGATTGATCCAGCTAATTCTTTGGACAAAAAAGAGAGCTTGGAACCGTAGAACACTGTATCATCCAGCAGTTCTTGGTGAGCCAGAGCCAGCTGGTAAAAGAGCTAGAATGAGAGTCTCCATGGAGTGTGGAGGGGGTACACGGCCCTTGGCTAGGCTCTGGAACGAAGGAGCCAAGCTGACCTCAGCCTGATGATGCTCTGCACCCCAGGTCTTTGGGGTCAAGGACCGCAGAGCCACATGGTGGGGGGGGGTGGTGATAGTGGTGGTGGGTGGGGCTGACGACCAGTGCTGGTCGTGATGGACCTGGTTGGCGCCTGGGTGGTGCTTGCTAGCGCTCACTGCACCACTGCCAGGTCCCCACAGTCAGACAATGGACCGGCCCCTGCAGTGCCTCTGCAGTGCCAGCCACTTTGCCTTCGTGCCCTCTCAACCTTGGGGAAAGCACAGAGGAGGCGTCTTACTCTTCTCGAGGCCGAGCCCAGGCCCTGTGTCTGCGGAGCCCAGCACCACCCTCCTGCTGGAGCTCAGGGACGGGATGCTGCTGCCTGCTGCTGCGCCCTGGCAGCGAGGATAGCGGGGCTGAAGCCAGGCACCCAGGCACAGAGACGTCAGAAGAGGGCAAAGCTGCAGAAAGAGCAGGCGTCCTCGGAGCTGTGCTCTGGGAAAGATGAACGCCAGCTGCGCTCACTCTCCTCACCCGCCCGGCTTCTCCGTGCCACTTGCTCAGCACCCCGCTACCCTGCCAGGCTGCTAGTCACCGCCTCCTCCAGCTGTGAGTGCCAAGCCAGGGAGCAGATGAGTCTTCTGCCAGCCCTCTGCTACCGTGGCAGAGGGCTCTGGTGCTGATCAGGGCAAGGCCAAGGAGAGGGCCTTGGCAGGTCAGTCCAAAGTGTCCATCTGCTCCGGCGCCTAGCGGACCTTGACCCCAGACAAGTGGCGCCTTGCAGGCCAACGTGGACTAAGCAGCAAGCCAGCCAACAACCGGCTGTTTGGGACAGTTTTATAACTTTCTGCCTCGCTTCCTCCCTTTGACCAGCAGAGGGAGCTACTGTAGGTCAAATAACTCACCTGTTAGAAGTTTAGGTTGATAGAGACATCTTTTTGGTATGTTCTGCTGTCTTTTCCAAAGCTAGTGTAGGGTTTACTGGTTGGGAGCCACATTCTTATGCTTCCAAAATTAGTCCATGACTGACTCCTCAGTTCTTCCGTGGTCACAGACAGTGAAATTCACTCATCCCACTAAAAGTTTTTGGAGTTTTTTTTACTTTTGCCTTTTCTGTGCTTTGTAAGATTAGCCTCAGGTAGTATCTCATGGCCCTTTTCCTTATTGTTCATTTGGCCAATGCGAGATGGCTCAAGCCTACCCTCTGTTACTCCTGTAGCTTCTGCTGAGCGTAGTAAGTGCAGGTTCATAACCTTGCCCAGTTTGTGTAGTCGCTCACTGTGCAGCACCAGGTGTGTGACTCTTTCTGTGGGGTCATTTTTGAGGTTATATGTTTCATTTTGTCTCTGGGCTTTTTAACGGTCAGGAGCCATTTTATCATTGGTATCTGTCTTATGATGTCTAGTATCGCACTGTAGTTGTGTCTGTGCCAAAGATTCTTTGTTGCTATGAGTCCTGTGGATTCTCCTGAATTTTGGATTTTACGTAGTGGATGTGATCTGTTTGACAGTTGTTCTACTGATTGATAGTGAACCATGACACTAGGTCCTTTTAGTACAAAAGAGATCCGTTTAAGAATAGGAATTACTGAACACCCTGTATGTTAATGTTATTGATGCAGATTCAAGATCCATAATACAGTAGCATCTTGTATCAAGAATTTGTTACATGTTCCTTTGGTCACTGTCGTTGATTTCTTGCAATCTAAGGGGATTTAAAAATTTTGGTATTATCCTTGTAGTCTTGTGAATACACATGAATTGCAGGGTCTGTCAGCTTTTTCAGCCTTGTAAATAAAGTTAAAGCCTTCCCTTTCAGAGACTGGGTTAGATCCTCTCAAAGATTCATGTAATCTCTACTGCTGTAAGCAAACGATGACAGGATGAGTGTAAGGGATATTGTTTCCCACACAGCAAGGGTAGCCCTGGCAGGTGCCACTGATAGGATTATTTCCAAAAGATATGAAGTATAAAACAAAAGAGGCCTTTATTCTGAGAACAAGGAGAGAGATAACTGATACCCCCGGCAGCTGGAGTCCGGTGATCTCTCCAGCGGACACGTGTCGTGGAGGATATATAAGTAGCCTAAGCCAGTCCTAGGGCCATTAGAGATAACAGGTATTTCATTGGCACATGTTTGGCGCCAGGCGTAGATTCCTAAGGGTGGGGGAGATAGAGTTACAGGTAAATCTCTAGGGGCGGGGGAGGTAGGAGCTCCTTGGCTTTACCGGCTACAGTGTCCGGCCAGGGCCAAAACCCTTTCAGCCACCTGATCTACAGTTTCTCAATTGACTAATGAAGCACCCCTGGGTCTCCATTATTGTCCCTCTGGAGTTAGCCACAGCATGGAGAATCCCGATGCTGAGAGTGTGTCCTCCAGGAATATACCAATACTATTCGCCAAAGCTTTGGGCAGAGCTATCTACTTATTTGGGTACGTTGGGTCGCAAGGCAGGGGTCCCTTACACACTTGGTGGGCCTATTTTTCTGCAGGGGTGGTCGCTGAAGGGCTCACATCTAGTTTTCATTCTCCATAGGCCTCAAGGTACATAATGGAAAAACCCAAAAAAACATTCTATGTTTCCTAGCAAACTCATCATTAGGCTTCGTTGTTCAACAGTGGAAAACATTTAACCCAGCCAATCTGAAGAAGGAACAAATTGTCTATTATTTCAATATGATTTCACTCCATATTGGGAGCCTGCCGTCTGTTATTCCTACAGGTTTGGCTGACACATAGTTAGCCTGGATTTAAATGGCAGTTTAAATTATGATACTGTTTTAGTTAGAGCATTCCCCCCAAAAAAGCATGGAAAGTGGAGTGACATCCCTTATGTTCAGGTTTTTGTGTCTGTATTAATGGAAAAACCCAGAAGCTGAGGTATTTGGAATGATATCACTGACCGTCCTGTCTTCAGATTCCCACCCGTCTCCCAGGGGTACCTGACTCTGTCTCATCTGCTCAATAAAAAAACACACTGAGTGGTCCTCTCAACCGCCTCCTCTTCTGCACAGTAAATGAGTTCCCCTCCCTTTACCTGAGCCAGGAACTCCATTGATCTTAACGTCCCAGAGGAGCTCAGTATTCTTCAGCCCCACCTCATGCTCCTCTGACAGCTTTAAGCTCTGTAGGACATGCGTCAAACAGCACTTGCTACTCTTCTAACTCACAACTCATTTTGCACTGAGCAAGTTTCCAGAGGAGACTACTTGAGTCCAATTCACTTTTTCAGTTGTAGTCTGTTCAAAAATGCAAAAACGGAGAGGCCATTATCAGAGGATACTAGAAAGTTTACAAAGGTGTTTGAAATTTTATCCTTGCTTTTGACCTATTGTAGTGAAATGTCCAGCTCATCTTGGCCACTTGCCGTGCACGAGATGAATAACATTCTAGGTGTGCGGGACAGAAAGAGTGCTGCTGCCGTGGCTTGCTGCTTTGATACTTCATCACTTTCTGCTTTTGTTGCCTTCTCCCTGCCATGAATTCTCTCTCCCCTGTGATGCCCTGTGCCATGCCATCTTGCCTTGGAGCCAGCTGAGTATTGACTGAAATCTCTACAAGCTGTGAGCCAAAATAAACCTTTCCTCCTTTAGTTTTGAGTGTCAGGCATTTTGTCTTTGTAACGAGAAAAGTAACTAAGACACTTCTATTTATACTTTTGGATTCTCATGAAAGAGAAACAATGTGATACTTAAACTTGTGTGTTTGATTTATTTTCCTTAAGATTATAGACTCAAGCTGGGGATATGGCTCAGTGGTACAGTTCCTGCCTGGCAAATGCAAGGTCATGAGTTTGATTCCCAGTACCAGGTGCATCCATTTACTTAAAAAATGACTTGTTCCATCCATCTCTATTAACGGCACATTAGTACTCCATTGTATACAAATGCCACATTTTATTTATTCCTCTGCTGATAGGCATATTGGCTGTTTTCAAAATTGTGCTGCTATTAACATGGGTATGCCATTTCACTATGATATAATGTTTAACTCTTTTGGGAAGGTACCTAAATATGGAACAGCTGGCTCAAATGGAACCTCTAGTTTTAGTTCTGAGGAATCTCCATACTGCTTTCCACAGTGATTGCCCAGTTTACACTCCCAACAGCTATAAAGATCCCTTTACCATCCTTGTCATGGTCCAGGAAGGTATATAATTATAATCCCAAAGAGAAGTTATTGGAATTCTAGGGAGTTAATTCCAATCTACCACTTCCAGTGCAACCCAAAGTGAGAATAAAGACAATAAGATATATGCACAGTTATGGGGAGCCACAGGACCTTAGTCCAGCAAGACAGTGGTTCACTGGAACAAAGGCCACAACCCAGAGATCAACCCATGGGGAAGTTTTATTACTTCTCCATGAGGGGAGTGTGTTGAGGATTAGTCACAGTGAGAGTGACTGCTTTGAACTGGGCTAGGTAGGAGATCTGAGATCACCTCTGTGCTATGTAGAGAGCAAGAAATGCAGAGAGATAGAGTAATCTGCATAACACAACTGAGGTAGAATTTAATAACTTAGTGTCAATGCTTCAGTTCTGATGTATAATTCTTTTTGCTCTGAGAAGTCATAGCTTCTTTCTCAAGGCTCTGTCCCAGCCTCAGATGGAACACAGCTCTCCATCCTGCCTGGCTCAACCACTGGAGAGTCACTGGGCAGGGTAACACTGACCTGTTACCTTGCTTTAAAGATTACACATCAGCTCCACAGCCTGCCCAACTTAAATTGCTTAAAGTCAGTTGAGAGGATAAAGATATAGCAACCAGCTCTGTATATATCAATACATGGAGATAGGGCCGAGTTTGTCCAAAATGGGGATAGTTGCTCTTCTTTCAAGGAGAGTCAAGCAAAGTGCTCTGAGTTGTTTCCCACAATCAACAACAAAGGATTCCTTTTCCCCCACAGCCTCACCAGTATTTGTTATTTGTTGATTGGTGTTCTTTCTGGAGGAAGATGTAATCTCGGTGTTATTTTAATGTGAATTTCTTGAATGTCTAGCTATGCTGAACATTTTTTCATGTAATTATTGGCTCTTTGTACTCCTTTAACTGAGAAGCATTTATTCATTTTTCTCACCCACTTTTGATTGGGTCTTTAAATTTGGGGAGCTGAGGGGCTGGGGATATAGCTCAGCGGCATAAGCGCCTGCCTTGCAAGCAGGCAGTCGTGAGTTCGATCCCTGGTACCGATAAAAACGAAAAAGACAAAAAAAAAAATAAAAATAAAAATAAATTTGGGGAGCTGAATTCTTTTTTTCACTTTTATTAGTACAAGTTTATAATACATGATGATTCTATTCACTGTAAGAAAATGGTACAAATACACAACACATTTCAATTCTATTCTCCTTCTTCTTCTCTTCTTTTATTTTTCTAGCATCAGATTCATTTATTTATAAGTCTTATAAAGTTATTTATCATATTTACAGATTGGAAACCAGATTAATCAACTAAAGAAGATATAAAAACATATATAAAACATTTATACTAATTCAAGGGTCTAATCCTTTTGAGTTCTTTACATAGTCTAGCTATTTGTCCTCTGTCTGAGGAGTATTGACAACATATTTTTCTCATTCTGTAGGCTGTTTCTTCACTCTGCTTGGTGGTTTCTTTTGCTGTGAAGAATCTTTGTAACTTGACGTGGCCCCATTTGTTGAGTATTTGTAATATTTCTTGTGCAACTGAGATTTTGTTTAGAAAGAAAGTCTCTGCTCACACCTGTGTATTCAAGAGTTTCACTTATTCTATTTTCCAGCAGATTAAGTGTTTCTGTTTTAATTGTAGATCTTTGATCCATTTTGATTTTAGTTTAGTGTATGGTGAGAGATATGGACCCAGGTTCAATTTTCTTCCTGTGGATAGCTAGTTTTTCTAGCATCATTTGTTAAAAAGGTTAGTTTTTGTCCAGCAAAGGTATTTGGTTCCTTTGTCAAAGATAAGGTATCTGAGGGCGCCCAGAGTTGTTTCTGCATTCTCTATTCTGTTCCACTGACCCATAAGTAATTTATGTTTGTGTATACATGCATGTGTGTGTTTTCCCAATACCATGCTGCATTTATCACTATATAATTTATTGTATAAGTTGAAATCTGGGATTGTGATGCCGCCAGTTTTGGTTTTGCTGTATATCTTAATCTGAGCTCTTCTTATGTATAAAGCTTAAAGATTGCTGCAAAATTATTATTATTCATGTACATAACCATAAGTTATGATTTAATACAAACAGTATTTGCAGAAGTTTATGAACAAGAAAATAACACATGTGATAAGAGACTGCTGCTAGTGAAGAGTCTCTGGATCGCTGGAATATTCCAGTGGAGGCACAAAACCTGCAATCTGTCAATGCCTAATTTTTCATAATGTTGATGTCTGGAGTGTCGCTGGTGTAGCAGTAACTTCCTCACATGTCTCAGAACATTCTGGGGTAACTAGATCATAGCCATATTGTCAGTTTTCCTAAACAGTTAATCTTCTGTGCAGTTGCCAATGGTTTTCGTTTGAATTATTCTTGGGGCAGGAGCCACTCTGAGTGAGGACAGAGAGAGAAAACAAGGCAGTAACTGGGGTTGTGGATGAGTTTTTTCATTTGTACGTTTATCTTAATCATCAGTGCACTACAGAGGGATTTACTGATCCTTTAAACTAGGGTAGACTTAACGTTCTCTGTGTTTCCAATGGCTATAATTTTCTGCATGCACATTGCATGTCAATGATAAAAGACCACATAAGCATCCTTAGTAGGACACTAGATAAAACATGATGTGTGTAGCGCTTTTTAAACTGAAATATCTTCTAACGGAGAGTGAGGTCTTGGCAATGGATTTTGGTTTCATACTGCTATTTTTATTTGCCTGACACAGATGCCTTCTGAAAGCCACCAATTCCTTTTCAACATATTTTTACTTTGTATCATAATATCACTTTGTATTCCATATGTATATGCAATTATAATTCATCAATATTAAATGAAATTTTAAAACTTTAATAAGCATTAGTTAAGATACGAACTTCAATGTCTTATTTTTAGATGCTTACAAACACCAGCCTGACCTGATTGCTGACAAGGACTTTTACTAAGAAAGAGGAAGTCCACTTGTTTCTTTAGGTATGTTTGCTTAAAAGAAATATCAATGTAGGGGAATTTTCATTCTTATGTTCCTCTTTTTTTTTCCAGTGCACGTGAGCTCTGAAAGTGTTTATTTCTTTATCAGTATATGCTTGTAGTACAGAAGAGTGATATTCCTTCTGGGGATTGTTATATACACGTATCTTGACCATTTCAGTCTACTAATTCTTTCCCCTTTTCATGTCTCCTCTCTTAATCCCTTCCCCATCTCTAAGAGTCTGCCTTCTACTTTCTATAATATCTTTTTTATTTTACTCAATTATTGATTTGTACTTTAGATTTGTCATATAATAGAAAGATAGGTCCCTCAGCTTTCTGAGTCTGGCTCATTTTGCCTAGCATGATGGTCTTGACTTCCCATATCTGGTTATTTGGAGAACCATTAAATTGATTGAACAGTGGTTGCACTGTTTTATATCCCCATCTGCCTTGTACCAGGATTCTAGTTTTTGCACATCCTCCTCAGATATTCAGTTTTGGTTTGAATTTCTCTAATGATCATGCATCTTTTTAGGTACTTACTGACCATTTGTACATCTTCTGTGAAGAACCAATTATTTAAGTCCTTCGCACTATTTTTAATTAGCATGTGTATTTTGTGAAGCTACAGGAGTTATTTGTGTATTCAGTGTATCAATTCCTTCTGGAATATAATTTGAAAATATGTCCTTCCCTTATATGGGTTGTGTTTTCAGTCTTTTGAAGTGTTTTGTAATGCACAGAAATTTTAAACTTATTACAAGCCAATTAATGTATTTTTTCTTTTATTACTTATGCTTTTGTTATCATATCTAAGAATCACTGACAAATCTAGTGTCTTTGAAATTTTCTTGCTGTTATATTTTCTAAAAGTTTTATAGTTTTGAATCTTAAGTTTAGGTCTTTCACCATTTTGTGTTTTTCTCTTTTTTTGTGTATAGTGTATGGTAAGGATCCAATTTCATTTTTTTGCATGTTAATATCCTGTTTTCTAAATACTGTATTGAAGGAAATATTATTTTCCTCACTAAATGATCTTAGCACACTTTTCTAAACACCTAAACATATATGCAAAGTTTCATTTCTAGACTTTATATTTTTCCCATGAACATATATATATATATATATATGTATATGTATACCATATATCCTACACATATATATGTACATGGCTTCATGCCAGTAACTTTCTGTACTGATAACAATGTAGATTTTTAGTTAAGCTTTAATATGAGAAATTTTTAATATGATAAAGTTTTACTATGTTAACAGTGTAGATTTTTGGTTAAGTTTTAACATGATAAAAATTACTCAAAAGTTTTTGTTTAGGATTATTTCAGACATTTAATGTCCTTCAAGATTCCAGTTTTTATTTCTATAAAAGATATAATTTGGATTTCACTTAGCGTGACAATGAATCTGAAGAATTCTCTGGATAGTTTTATCATTTTGACGGAATTAAACCTTCTAATTTATGAACACGAGATACCTTTCTATTTGTTTCTTTAGCTTTCTTAATTGTTGGTTCATAAATTTTCATTGTACAAATTTTTCACCTCCTCAATTAAGAGTACTGTATTTTATCTTTTATGATTTTATTTAAATGGAATTGTTTTCTTAATTTCCTATTTTTCATTATTATTAGTACACACATATACAACTGTTGATTATCTACACATTTCCTGAATTGATTCACTAATTTTAACGTTTTTGTGTGTGAAACGTTTAATTATGTAGCAAAGGTAGTGCACCTTTTCTATCTGATTTTATATATATATATATTTTTTTCTTACTTGTTCTAGTATCCAATACCATGTTAAATAGAAGTGCTGAGAAGAGTTCTTTCTTTTCCGGATGTTACTTTAAAAGCATAGGTGGAAAACTTTCAGTTTCTCACCATTGAACATGTTAGATATGGGCCTTTTGCTTATAGCCTTTATCATGCTAAAGGAATTTCCTCTCATTTAAAATTTTTCATTTATGTAACTTTACATGAATATGTACATAGTTCGGCAACTATTTTTCTCTTGCATTAACTGGGATGATCACGGACTTATCCCCCTTAATTTTATAAATCTGATGTATTAAATGAATAGATATTTGTGTATTAAATTAGTCATCATTTCGTGATAAAAAATTTGTGATTCAGTTTTGGCAAGCCCGCATTTTTGTAATACGTGCACAGGGAATCCTTCAGGCTGACATTGATCCACCACGTCCACCAGGTGGCAGCAGAGAGGAAAGTGTGCTGCAGGAGAGGAGGATGAAGAGCCAGAGAGAGGGCTTCTGGCCAGGAGCAAGGCTGAAGGCTTGCAGAGGAAAAATGTGGAAGCAGCTGCAGGATTTTCGGTGCAAACATGTACTGATTAAAAAAAAAATGTTTTCTGCACTAACACATATTTTCATATGGCTTTATTGTATTTCTTTAATAACATATCCCAAAATACATGAAATAACAATTAACCGTTTTAAAGAAAGTTAAAGAATTAGAAGAATTCATTCAACCACAGCATAACTAAACAGAAGACCAATAAGTAAGCACAGGACTGCAGCAATATTATAAATTATTTCAAGCTAATAGACACATACAAACCATTCTGAATATACATTCTTCTCAAGTGCATTGGGAACATGCTCCCAGGTATGCCATGTATCAGATCACGAAACAAGTCTTAATAAACTTTAAATATTTGAGATCTTATGAATATCTTTTGAATCACGAAGAAATGATATCAGAAATCGATAACAAGTAAAGCTAGAAAATTTACAGACATAGAGTTCACCTACTTTACATATCCAACCTTCAAAACAATCACATGGGAATAATCAAAAGCTCTGAGACAAGTGAAGTTGCAAATGCTACAATTTATGCTGTCAAATGAAAGCAGCGCTAAGAAGAAAATCCATAACTATAAAACATATCTTAGAGTGATCTTGGCTCAGTAACCAATTTTATACCTGAGGAAAGAAAACAAAAATAAAGCAAAAATGCTGATATTTATGAGCACAGATGAGAAAAAGATTCCCCTAAGAAGCCACTATCTTTACTAATCATAACGGAAAACATTTCTAATTACATTAAAATTCAAAATCTATAATCTTAGTGTCATAGCCTGATAGTAGATAGATATGGGGAGAGGTAATCTTTCTTTTTCTAGGATCAAAATATATAGACATATGTATGTTTGTGCAATGTTTTAGCCTCAAATGAAAGTAACCTGCAAATGATACCCAGAATCATGGTAGAAGGCAACAAAAATACAAATAGAGATATCCAAAGAAACTAGTAGAAACCACAATTTAGCCAGATGCTGTAGCTGACTGAATATACTTTTTCAGATTATCAATAACCATGAAAATTATCTTCATTGCTCCCATTTTGCAGTTTAGAGAACAAAAGATGAAATACTTCAGTTTCACAATACTTAAACGAGTCTCCCTGTGTCTAAATGTTTTTCCCTGTGTCTAATAGTTTTTCACTGCATTTCTTTTCAAAATCCAATTGCTTCTTGGATATTTAAAATCTCCCGAAAAACATCTCCAGTTCACAAGTTACAAACTAGTGATCTATGAATGGAATTCAGTTGAAAACATTGCCAAAACTATGTTTAGAAAACCATTTTGTAACACATGAAGAGATTCAAAATACCAAAAGTTGTCACATGAAAAGTTATGTTTCCTAAAATGTTGAAATATCTGTCACTTTCAGGGCTATGATTCTTCCTAGCACCAATTTATAAAATTTCGTGAAAAAAAAAACGGAGAAAAACAGTGAATGCTAACCTGAATGAGCTAGAAACACTTTCATTTAAAAGCGCACATTCCGAAGTCCTCTTTGTGAGTCACTACATAATAATCTCTGAGGCCTTTGCTCAGGCATAGTAAATTCTAGGTGCAAAGATGTTCCACAATTTGCCCCGGCCCTCTCTTCTTGGCCATATGGATAGTTAATATTATGTAATAATATGCCTAATTTATAAACTCGTCTGACACTTAGACTTCGGTATTCAACAATCTAAAGCTGATTTATTTTAATGTAACCTATAGTCAGAAAAATGTGGGAATTCAAATTGAAAATAATCAGTGCTTAGCCTGATTGCTATATCTCTTTTATAATTGGGACTTGGAGACAGGATTTTTGACTAGGTTGTTTTTGACGATTTACATAAGAAGTAAGACTGAAAACAAAAAAATGACACTTGCATATATCTCTTTTCAGTATGTACCTGTCACATGGGTGACTCATGAAAATACTATCATATTGTTGTGGCATGCTTTATTTATTTTACATCTTCCTTCCATGAAACTATTTCAGAACATCAAATCTGTATTGTACGTTTATCATATACTCAGCTCTTCCCATATCTGTTTGAAAACCAGGTTATGTCTCATGTTGATGTTTGGAAAGAAAATACTTTTGAAGATAAATATCTAGGTTTATTTCATTTTACTCTAGGGCATCAAAAAGGTTTGGCAGGATGCAATCATCTTATGTTAATTTTGTAAAGTGTAGACCTCCATAATGTAGTTTAAACTCAATCATCCTCAGAACTGACAGGCTCAATAAAATTAAGATAATGTTTAGATCTGAGGATTTTCCAGACCAAAGACTCTTGAGAAAGTAAACTACTGTCTTTGAAAGCAGAAACTAGCTCAGTCAGTCCTTCTGTCTTTATCCTGGTGAGAACAAGTGCTTCCTAGAGACACAGTGGCTGTTTCTTAGTTTCTCACACAAAAAATGAATGCAGAAATGTGTTTTCAGTCTTCACAATCAAGGTAAGAGACCTATTTCCATATTCATTCCATTTGATTATCTTTTTTAATTGTGTGTCAACTCTCTGGTTTAGTACATTTCATGCCTCGTTCTTTCAGTTATATCTTTCTGCTACATTTATAGTACTTTAAAACTGATAACTGCATCAGTTTAAAGGACCATTACTTTATTTCTTCAATAAAATAGGATCTAGATTTTTATATACATATATATGCACACATATGAATATGACAATTTGAGCGAAGATGCCAATTTAATGAATGAATGAATATGCCATTTTAATTTGTAAAACTAATGAATATGCCAATTTAATCTGTAAAATCTCAGGAAGATTATTTATTTTACTATGTAGAAGTTTGGGTCAGAGTTCTGTTGATGAAGCTCTGTACTGAAAGTGTTTTATGTCAAGACCACCATAGTAGAACAACACAGAAGTTTTACAAAGACACTAAAGGGTTAGAGTCTTAATTCAAGAACTTTGGCAACTTTGCTCATTCATCTACTAATTCATGTGCTTCTTGCATTAATTGCCCTATACTTTGCACTACAGACATGCAAAATATGCACATGCTCAGGGAGTGGTTAAAAGTTAGAACAAGGCTTTGAACATTCAGTAACTTATCCTCAAAACATTTTTAAGATACTTTGATATGAATCCTTATCTAGACAGATGCTGCTAGAAGGAAAACTCTGAAAACACATTAAAAACCAAATTATAAAACAAAGAAAAACCACATATATTTCTATCAAAATTTATTTTAAATGTATTTGGGTTGATTTACAAGGAAAACATATACAGTTAGAGAACTATCCACTTGATGTCTGGACCACAGAAACAGAGATAGCTAACTATGTTGCCATAAAATGAAGTAAGCCTGTGATTATCAAATACTGAATTTGATGTCAACCATTTTGGTAGCTAGAGCTGAAAGGAAAGCATGATTAATTATATAGACTTCATGATAAAGGTCATGGGGCTTGGGAATGGTTTAGGTATGGTAATATTTATTTGTCTAATGTTAATAATGTATTTGTCATATGCAGCTGCTTGTAAATGACATATGCTATGCTGTATGCTAAGCTCTTATTTAGACGAAGCATTGTCATCAAACCGGAGGTGATTGTTCAGTAAATCACAATAAATTTTAATAGTTAGTATTGTTAATGTTGTGGGTAAAGATGTGTGTGTGTGTGTGTGTGTGTGTCTGTGTGTGTGTGTGTGTGTACATACAACATCGTGTAAGGAAGACCTATACCAGGAACAGCCAGGGGAGTTTGTTTATAAGTTGGAGGCTTTTGTCACATAGAGAGGCTTAAATAGAATACAGCAATGTTGATATTGAATGTCTCCAAGCTCACCTCTGAGTTTCTTATTTTCACTTAACTTTTTTCTTTGGCCTTTGGGAGTAGTATAATTGAATAAACATAAATGTTGCAAGGGAATTGTCCAAATTTAAATTTTATTGTGTGACTTAACAAATTGAAATCTTAAAAGAAATTACTCAAAAATTCCAAGATGTTCACCTGATTCATCTTAAAATGAGAATATAACCACATCTACTTAGCTGTTTTTGGATGAGATTTTAAAATATACCTTTAAACACTCAACACATACTGACAGAATAAATGCCATGTAAGTGATATTTGATGCTATGATCTCAAATAGGGAGTTATAGATTATATATAAAGTATATTTGATTATATTGTAATATCATTTTCTGTTTCTTCAGCTGTCATCTGAAATACATTCTTTTCAACTCTTCTGAGTACTTTCTTATTGTGATATTGTGAGAAAAATATCATTCCAGTTATATCTCAGAAGTTCCTGAAATTCTTTTCATTTTCTGAGTGAATTCTTTCATTTTCAAGTTTATCAATATAAACTTGATAAAAGAACTTTTTGCTTATATTTGTACTTTGATGTTGATTTTTGACACAAGAGCTTCTGAAACCCTTAGAATTACTTAAGTGATGGTGAAAGCCATGTCTTCTGTTGTTCACAAGCTCCTTTCAACTACACTCTATAATTTACGCTAATAAGATGCCCCTGGGTCCCAGGATACTTCAGGATGGGAAATGTATGCTACAGGAACATTCCATCTGAATGTTAACACTGTCCCCCAGGGAATGAGAAGAATGGATATGAATTAATTACTAACAGTCACTGATTCAATTAAGTTCAAAGCTCTCAGGATCGCCCTAAACGATGAAGTTCAGAAAGTTTCTGGATTATTGAACGCACTGGGTTCCAGGAGAGCATTTTACCTCAGCTCCACAAAGACAGAAGCCCTCTGCTTTACATATTCCAGGTCTTTCTCTGTTTGCCTATTAGTCTGGTTATTAATTTATAATATTACAATAAATGGATAATAGTAAGTAAACTATTTTTCTTGAATTTTACCCCTTACTCTTGCAGATAGATTGTTAAAGTCAAGGAGAGATTTTTGAAATCTCTGGTTCATAGCCAATTTGGTTACAAGTAGGGTGCTCTGGACTTGTAATTGGCATCTGAAGTAGGGATAAGTTCCTTACACTATGGAGTTTAACACTAACTTCAGATAGTGTCAGAATTTAATTGTCTTTTGACATCCAGTTGGTACCCAGGGAGAATAGGTCATTAGTGCAGAAAAAATCCACACTAACAGAAGTGTTATAAGGAAAAAAGATTTGTAACTGATGTCAAACATGAGATTTGTTAAGAGTGATCCTGACTCATGGAAATGTGGTTTTGGAACAGAAAGTGTTTACAGGCAACTGATTTAGATATCCAGATACCTTGGCAACTGTGGGGGAGACAGACACCTCACATTTTGGGCCAGGCCTCAGCACAAAAGATCAAACAAATACACCCACTCCTAAGGATTGATATTCTAAATAGGTCTCTATCACCTTAAGGAAGCCAGAAGTCATCATTCCAACTCCCTACAGGAAGAGTCACTGCTCTTTAAGTGTGCCCACTTGCTAAGTGACTCACCTCCCCATTTGTTCCTTATTTGACAATTTTACCTGAAAAGTTAATCGTATTGGTTGGCCATAGTTCTGTAGCATCGCATGACTCCCTGCCCTTGTGAGTTCCCATGTTTTCCCTATCTTGGACTCATCTTACCTTGCTGTTTTTCTCTATAAAAGTCTCTAGAAAAGACAGTCTTTGGCAGCCTACTTGGGACCCCTTCTGTCTCTCTCTCTTTCAGACAGAAGCTTTCTCTCTCTCAATAAATATATTCTGTTCTTAACCTCCATTGTCCCTAAAATTCATTCTTTGATTTTAGAGACACAAACTTGTACCAGACATCTGATAGGTTAGGAATTTTGTTCCCCTATATGAAAAGAATGCAATATGTAGAAGACAAGAAATTGCTGTATGGTGACCTAGTCACACACGGTATTAAACTGCAGCTGACCTAGGGTCAATTTCTGAAGATGAAAGTTTCCAGTGGAATTTAGAAATGGTGATAGGCCTAAGTACTGAGATGCTAGCTCACAAGATATGTGAGAAGATGAAAAATATTAAATACATACATTAATATGCAATCTAGTGACCATTGCTATCTATAACAGCTAAAGAAAAGCACAAGAAAATGCTGGATCAGATACTGATGTTGAGGCAAACTCTGATTTCAGTCTGCATAGCATCCAAACTACCTACTGGAAAAAAAAAACTTGTGTGGTGATGATATAGGGAAATGAAATTCTCAACTTACTATACCCGGTACTAGTTTGTGTTCTCTAAAATCAAAGAATGAATTTTAGGAATAATGGAGGTTAAGAACAGAATATATTTATTGAAAGAAAGAAAGCTTCTGTATGAGAAAGAGGGGGAAGAGAGAGAGAGAGAGAGAGAGAGAGAGAGAGGGAAAGAGAGAGAGAGAGAAAGAGAGAGAGAGAGAGGATCTAAAGTGAGTTGCCAAGGACTCTGTCTTTCTCAGGGACTTTTATAGAGTAAAATCATTGGATGAGATGGGTTCAAGGTGGGGAAAACTGAGAACACACAAGGCAGATGCGTATAAGGTGGGACAGAAATATGATTAACCAATAAAATTAATAGTTCAGGTAAAATTGATTACATTAGGAACAACTGGGGAAGCGAGTCACAGAGAAAGCAGGCATTCATAGAGACCAGTGAATCTTCCCTAGTAGGTTGGCATGGTGACTGTTACTTTCTCAGGGTGATAGGAGACTATTTAGAATATCAGTCCTTAGGATATGGATGCATTTGCTTGATCTTTTGTCTTGAGGCCTGGCCCACAGCAGGAGGTGTCTGACTCCCCCACAGTTGCAAGATATCTGGGCTTCTGCACTGGCTCCTTCAAGCACCTAGCCCTTTCTCACTGCCTATAGTATTTCTAACTCAGCTGCCTGTAACAATCCCCTCTCTAAAGAAGTAACATAAACTGCCTGAGAAAGTAATGGGTGATGACCCCTATCTGGCTTCTTCAGGCTAAAGAGGGTCTTGTAGTGGTTGAAGGCAAGTCAGAAGTACTTCTGCAGAGATCCTGTCTGGAGGCCCTCAATAGACACCAGGCATTTTCATCTTGGGTAGGCATACAGCTTTAAGTCTGCAGGAGACAAAGCCAAAGATAAAAATTAAGTATGTATAGACCAAAGAATAAAATCAACAAGATAATCATGAGTACAGTTAACAAAGATTTTCACCAAGAGGAGTTGGAATTAATTCCTATAAGGATAAAGTCCAGAGAATTTTAGAATCTGACATGTCGTTGATTTGTTATCCAATATTTTGAATACCTATTGAGATACTAGCAGAAAAATCAGGAATGTATACACAGCATTTAGTTTTTATAATTGTATAAGTACTCCCCTGTGCTGCTTTTAGATTGTCTAATGCTATTTGATTTGGGTGTATGGCCTGCCTCATTAATTTTATTTTGTTTGGGAGAGAGACCAGTTGCAATGTCATTTAAGGCTCATTAGATTTAGGTAAGGCCTCGATATATATATCATATAACTTTGTCTGGGAAAGATTTGGTGAAATCCACTAAAAAGAATCTAGCATATTTTTGGTTTTCATCTATATGATGCCTTAGGGTTGGCACCTTTAGGCAACAACAATTTTTAATCAAGATACATATATATATAATCAAAGTTTGTATACAAAGGCATACATAATCAAAGCATGAGTAGTAGTACTGACACTTAAGCTTAGAAACTGTTTCTAAATTATGACAGTTGTAACCCATTGGCTCTTGTGTCCTTTTATTGATGGAATCTTACTTCGTCATAAAAATTTTTTTAGCTTTAGTTATAATTATCTCTAAATTTCATTAACTTATGAGAATCAGATTAATACTTTATTTTGGCAAATGAGACCCTTAATTAAGGTTTTTACATATGAACAACAATATGTACTATATTTGTAAAAACTAGTCTCAGCATCATTTTGACTAGTTGGCAACTTGTATATATATATAGCGTTTAGACAGGATAAAATCTCTCCAGGATTGGAGTTGGGCTTTTAGGTATAACTAAAAGGAATGAGTAAATAGAAAGTTATCCCAGTTACGGTTTAAGCAATCTATGTTTTCTGGCTGTGTTGAAGTTCAGTGCCTGGAAGGAAGATCAGAATTGAGAAGGACAAGGAGACATATGCCAATGTTCAGCAATTGGCTGGTTTTTACCTCTTGTCATGATTACTCAGAGCTCCTCCGTGGAGATGACAGGCAGAGATGACAGTCTGGCCAGAGGGAGGAGATGAGTGCCCTGAGGCCCTTTAGCTCTGCTGGACCAGCTGATAGGGTGGGGGTTTGGCCTCAGAGGGCAGTCCCACTTCTGGTGGTCCCCTTTGCAGTTAGGGCATGGCTTGGGGGCCTTCTAAGGCAGTCCCTCTTAAAGTGGCCTGGCTTGCAGCATGCAGGTGTAGCTGTTGTTGAGCTCTTCTTGGAACTCCGAGAATCAGACTTAAGGTCTGTGTTTGTATGGCCACAATAAAGGCAGCCATTGTTTTGGTCTCTTTATTTTTTCTTTTTGGTTTCCTCCCTGTCCTGATTATAGAGTACTAAGGAAGCACTTTTAACTAAAGAATCAAGTGGACTATCGGGAGAAAAGGCTATATTTTTCTAATGTCTGGAGTTGACTCAGTAATAAACTTGTCTTTAAGCAAAATCTGTCCCTCAATTGAATCAGGATCTATGGACATATGTTTTATTACTGCCTCTGATAAATCATCTAAGAAGGAAAAGGGGATTTTATCTTTTTTCTGAGGACTATCTGACAATTTAAAATAACTAGAAGGCTTGATTCTTGTCCTTCTTAGACATTCAAGAGTACACAGTTGAAAATGTCTCCTGTTCCAATCTCTTGTATTGTTGTCAGGCCACTTGGGGTCTTGGGTAGGAGCCGCTTGTGCACCAATGGGAACTGGTGGCTCCCTTGGCTGTCGATTTTTTTTGGTCTTCTAAAAGTAATATGATATTTATCTCTAAAGGCAATAGTAGCTTGTAATGCTGCCTCTCCTTCACTAGAGGTCAGTGTTTTATTTAAGAGTAACATTACATCTTTCCATCCTAGCTCATAGGTCTGAACAAATCCTCTAAAGACATCAATAAATGTATCAGGATCATCTGAAAATTTTTCTAGTTCTGGCCTAATTTTTTTAAGTCACTGAGAGAAAGAGACCTATGAATGGGAGTGATTGCATAAGGATTATAATTATACCTGGAACATAGATAAGAATTATCTTTTAATGTAAAGAAAGTTTCAAAATCATGCAATTCTAACCATTTTTTCTTTCTTACAATATGATTTTATTTATGAAAGAACATCATAATCAATACTTTCCTCTGTATTTTGCTTTGGTTTTTAGGGGGTAGGTAGACCACATACTCATGCAGAGAAATATCTATTGGCTCTTTTTAAACATGGAAGGGGTGAACATCTTCCAGTGCTTAAGAATGCATTCCAAAGGAATAAGGGGCCTTGGCATTGTATTACCCATGTCTGTAAAGTAAAAGCAACATTTTTTGTACTTAGTCATTAATTCAAAACCTTTCAATGAGCTATGAGGGACACTGAGCTATCTAGTTATGCAAAAAGGAAATAAAATAAGGTATCCCTTTTTATTCATACTTACTAAATGTTCCCTAAGCGTCCCTTGGGTTGAAACTGCTCAAGGGCGGGTAGATGCCTTCTGGAGAGCATGGAAGATAGATTCAGTCAGCCTATCCACCCTTGGCCTGGTGCACAATCCTATCTTTCCAGATAACTCATGAACTTTGTTTCCATAAGGAATGCTTAAAGAAGGAAGCACATATGAAAGGAAGAGAGTATATGTTAAAAGGTGAGTTGGAGATATTGTGCTTCTCAGGTTCTAATGTAACTCTCCTCTAGAGATAGGTAGAACAATTGACTGCCCCATGCACTAGGCAAAGGAATCTCCAGACACTTGTCTCCCACTTAACTATCTAGGCAACCCTAGATACACTATACACTTTATTTAACGTTCTATGTCATTGAAGTTCACAGGTTAAATTTACAAATTATCATCTAGTAGTCACATTTTAAATTAGAAAAAGGCGCATCAGTCTTCTAGTCACACAGAAAAACCTATTTACTTTTAATTAACTTATGTGCAGCACAAATGTAAATCCTTTTCTAGTAGCTGCTGTGACATGTAAGCAACTGTTGCAAACTACCTTAGTTTAATCTCTGGGCAAGAGCAGGGTAGTCTAAGTGATCTGAAAATCCACTGAAAAATTGAGCGAAAGTTTTTAGTCTACTAGCAGAGAAATAAGGGTGATAGAAAAGTGGAGATTTTCAGTGGTCATGAGCAAATGTCCACTGAGGAACTTTTGGGTGTCCACTAGAGAGTTGCCCTGGCCAGGGACCCTCAGTTCTCAGATTCTATTGGCTAAGATAACCAGAGAGAAATCCAGTTGTTTGTCTGGTCAACATTCTATTGACTCCGTTGGCCACTGGCTTCAATGGGGATTCACGAGACAGATGCTGGGGAAACCTTTCCTCTGCTTTTGAGGGTGGCAGCGGCTATAAGAGCAATTAATTACCTGGCAGAGTAGCCACTGTATGTCAAAATTCTGTAAGGTATAGTTAAAAGCCTAAACAAGATCATTACTTACTGCTCTATGAATTTACATAAAAGGTTTTAAAGTACACAGCTTGAGAAGTTGGAAAGCCTCCTTTATTCTAAATGTGTTTAGGTCCCATATGTGTGCTGCTTTTGGGGATAGCTTCTTCCATTGTCAAACGGGAGGCAGTTTTCCCCACTGTATCTCAGGTTTAATCTCTAAAGATTTTCCCAGAGCACTGGGACACGGATCTCATGTGTGTTCTTCTGGATGGGCACACTTCTAGTGTCTCATGTGACCCAGAGATGGGATATATGTCCCTCATCTAAGGCGACTTCTCTGTCTTTGGTGTTAGCAAATGTTCATTTTCTATGGGCTTAACTAAGAAGGGAAAGAATGGAATAATCTATTTTTTCCTAATTTTATATTCCTCTATAAGGAAAGTACAAAGCGGGAGAAGAGTAGAAATAAAGTCAAAGGAAAGAAACTGAAGCAGTATAGGCTTGACATTTCCTCTAGAGTGCAGAGGATGATCAGAGCCACTCTGTCTCAGTGAAACCTCGCCTCCAAGTTGGCCACCATCCTAGTGCTACTTAAATGATGGAAGGAGTCCAGATTTTTATTGTGGGCATGTATATTTTCTAAGTCTGAGCTAGATTTCATTTAAGAGAACCATTTTACAGAGGTTTACATTAAAGTCTGTTAAGGATATTCTATTATTTTTTTCTGTTGCTATTGTCTAAATACAGTCAAGCAAGGACTACCAATAACTTTAGCAACTAATTTAAATTTAACATGTGCAAGAACAATATAATAAAAATATACAATTAAAGAAATATCATGACCTTATTATAATTTTCCCATGTTTTAACTTCGATTTAAATAAGTCACAGTCCAGAGTCTATGAAACAGTAGCAAACTCACTTCTGTCCAGTGATCTTGGTGGAAGACCTACAGAAGAATGAAACTTTCAACCTACTATACCCGGTATGAGTTCATGTTCTCTAAAATTGAAGATTAAATTTTAGGAACAATGGAGGTTAAGAGCAGATATATTTATTGAGAAAAAAGAATGAGAGAGACAGAGGGGTCTTGAACAGGGTGCCAAGGACTCTGTCTTTTCTAGGGACTTTTATAGAGTAAAATCATGGGGTGAGATGGGTTCAAGGTGGGGAAAACTGGGAACTCACAAGGCAATGGACATAAGGTGGGACAGAACTATGGTTAACCAGTAAGATTAATAGTTTAGGTAAAATGGATTACATTGGGGAGAGTTGGGGAAGTGAGTCACATAGAAAGCAGGCATTCTTAAAGAGCAGTGAATCTTTTCCTTAGGGAGTTGTGATAGTGACTCCTGACTTCCTTAAGGTGATAGGGAACTGTTTAGAATATCAGTCCTTATGGTATGGATGCATTTGCTTGATCTTTTGTCTTGAGGCCTGGCCCATAGCAGGAGGCATCTGTCTCCCCTATAGCTGCAAGTTATCTGGCTTCTGCACTGACTCCTTCAAGGACCTAGCCCTTTCTCACTGCCTATAGTGTTTCTAACCAACTCAGCTACCTGTAACATTATAATGAAAAATTGTGCACAGAATCAGCTAGAGCAATGGTTAGGCAGAGTAATGAAGGCAGTGGCTATAGTGCCAGGGTCTTCAAGGAATCATCATTCAGGGATAATTGATAGTTGGGAACCTGAGATCATATTAGTGTGTGGGTGAAATAACATCTGGTGGGGACTTTCCTGTGACTTCCTGAACTTGTGAGTCTTATAATTCTGAAACTTGTTGTTAAAGTCTTGGTAGTGCCTAGTTACAGTGGTACGATACAGAGGTGAAATGGTTGATGGAGTTGAGGTACAAATTTGGATGGAAATGGTGGCACTTGAACAGATATTATATTAAGTAGTTATGTTGTTTTTCCTGAATGTATAGGGTAGATATCAGCATATCAGACCTAGCATTGTTTCATCTATCTAAACCTGCGTTCATATGAATATTTGGGTAAAAAGCAGCTGGTGGGGACTTTCCTGGAACTCCTTGATATGTGAGGCTTGTAATTCTGAAACTTCTTGTTAAAGTCTTAGTAGTGGCTAGATGTATTGGTAGGCTATAGAGGTGAAATGGTTGGTGGAGTGGAGGTGCAAATTTGGATTAAAGTTGTGACATTTGAACAGATATTATATTAGGTAGTTACGTTGTTTTTCCTGAATGTATGGGGTGAACACCCACATATCAGACCAAGCATTGCTTCATCTACCTAATATTATAAATCAGAAGACTTGTAAGTCTACCATTAGGCTGTTGTAAATTATACATACTAAGATGGAACCACTAGATTAAATCAATATGGCTTCTTCCTTTTCATACCCATACATCTTAAATTCATAAATTTAATCAGTTGTTGATAAAAATGGTATGTTTTTATTGAAGTATGCTATGTAGTCATGATTATTATGATTGAGTCTGTACATGCACAGATACTTTTTCTTGTCATTGTTCCTTAAACACTGCAGTGCAACAACTATTTACATAGCAATTACATTTGTAATATTATAAAAAATCTAGAGATGACTGAAAGTATACAGGAGGATATGAATGCCCTATGTAAATTATTATATAATTTTACATACAGCATACAAATGATTCCTTATTCAGTATCATTGGGTGATCCCAGAATCAATTACCTGTTGATACTGAGGAACAACTATCTAGAATAAATTAAGAAAATCTAATAAAATAATTAGTGAACATAAATGATTTATGGACTGTATCTTTGATTTTAAATACTTTAGTTAAACATGTTGGAGCATGTTATGGTTGGTGTCTGAGTGGCCCCCCAAGCCTCACGCAGCCATGGACATGACTGAATGTAGAGTTTGTAACTGGATCATTGTTTAGCACTGGGATCGGTGGTATGCGTGCTGCACCTGCCCAGGGGTGGATAATCAGCAGCAATATAAAGGAAGGAAGGAGGCATGCTTTTCTCCCTTTTGCCTTTTCACTCTTGTTGCTTGTGGCTGTCATGGACAGTCACCCCTCAGTCTCATCACCCTGTTTTGGAACCAGCTGGGTACTGAGACCTCCAAAAACTGTAAGCTGAATAAGCCTTTCCTTGCTTTACTTTGAGCATCAAGTATTTTGTCTCAACAATGAGACAAACCAAGAAAGGGTTGGTAGAGAACTCACAGTTTACCACCAACTAATCACAAATGGTCATTCATGAGGTAGTTGGAGGTTATTCCTGAAGGAACAATCAGTCTGGTGGGTAGGAATACTTGCTTGTCATACTAATTAATAGTTGCAATGCTAATTTAATTTGTGGCCATATTAATTTAATTAATGCCACTAAGTAGTGCTGGAGTGCAAGTACTAATTTTCTCTGTGCAATAGTCTTATTAGACTTGTAGGGAAAACAAGTAGATGGCTCGAAGAGGTTGGTAGTAGATTACTGAAGATTAAAATGAAGTTGTAACAAAGTTCAACATCTTTTATTGATACAAATTCTCAATAATTTGGGTATAAAAGACAATTTCCTAACCTAATAAAGACCACTTATGCAGCTTCCAGAGCTAATACCATAATCATGGAAAAGCTGAAAGTTTCCCTATAAAATCCAGAAGAGGACAAGGCATCCACTCATACCACTTTTGTTCAATTTAATGTAGTCAGCATTGGCAAGAAATCTGACAATGAAAAATAAATCAATCTGTCAACCAATGATGTCCAAGTAAACAGTAAAGAAGAAAAGTTATCTCTTTTTTGTACTAAGCACAATACTATTTACAAAAAATCCTAAAAGCTCAAGTAGAAAAAAAACCTCAAACTTTAAAATTAACAAATGGGGGGGGGCAGAGATTTAGCTCAGTGGCACAAATGCCTGCCTGGCAAGTGCAAGATTATGAGTTTGAGCCCCAGTTCAAAAAAAAAAAAAAAAAAAAAAGATTAACAACTCAATTGATTAGTGTTTCAAGATACAGAATAAACATAGAAGTCAGTTTTTTTGAAAAAGAAACAAAAATTTCCAATACTTCCCAACACTCATCTATGTCATTTTTCAGGATTAGAGGTCAAACTCAGTCTCGTGCATATTAAGAAAGTACTCTGCCATTCAGCTGCATCCCAGCCACTCAACTGTACTTTTGGTAGCATCAAAAAAAATTTTTTGAGATACATTTGTTTTGTAATAAAGTTAGCCAAGGAAGTAAAAAATGTATATACTAGAAACTGCAAAATACTAATGAAAGAAACTGATAAAAATGAAAATAAAACATGATATTTATGGTTTGGAATCAATACTGTGTGGTGGATTTACTAACGGTCGACTTGTAACACCCAGCTGAACTGATTCAGTGTGATTCTGAGATGGAAAGTCCTGAGGATTGTTGCCAACAGCATAAAAGGAGAAATGGAGTGAAAGATGGTGTGCTGTTGACTCTTTCGGAGGAGCTTCTCAGGCTGGTTTACTTGATATAAACTCAACTTTTCTCATTGTTGGAGGAGCTTGAGTCTTTGCTGTCTGCTGAGGAATGCTGTGGTTATCTTTGGAGGAGTTCTGGTCCTTACCTTGAATGTCACTTCCTGGCTCCAGTGCAGATTCTTTGACCTGCTGGCACAGATATTTTAGTTTCCACCATTGACTTTTGGGCTTTCCTAGTGCAGATCCTCGATATGGCCTTGAATGAAACATTGTCATGATACTATACCAAAAACTCAAATAAAACAAAACTGAATAAATAAGACTACATTAAACTAAAATTCATCTTCATAAGAAAGAAAATGATTAACATGATGGAAAGGCAGCTTATACACGTGAGAAACTATTTGCAAACTTTATATACAATAAGAGATCATTAGCTAAAATATGTAAGGAAGACTCAATAAATGCTAGAAAATAATCTACTTTTAAAAATGAGTAAAGAACTTGAGTAGACATTTATCCAAAGAATAAATGCCAATGATACATGAAAAGGTGCCTCTTCACTAATCACCAAGAAAGCACAAATTGAAATTACTGAGTTATCATTACTTTCCCATTAGAATGGCCAATCTGGTATGTTAATAGGTTAGTGTTGCAGAGTGTACGGTGAAAAGTCAGCCTTTGTACACTGTAGTGGGACTGTAAGGTGGTACAGCCACTATGGAAAGCAGTATGGAGGTTTAAAAATGGAACAATCAGTGACCCAGCAATTTCTCTTGTGGACATACAATATAATGTAGCTATTTAACTGAGACAAGTAATCAAATGAATTGTGGAGATGTATTAACTGTGGTGACAAGTGAGTTTTGTGTTTTTGTCACAAGTGAGTTTTGTATTTTTGTCTGTAAATTTGGAAGACCAGAATCACCTCTCTATTGAAATCAGAAAACTCTCATCTTGAAAATTGAAGCTATTGTAAGTTGTATTAAACTTTCTGTGGACTTAATATGTTTGGGCAGCTTTTGAAGCTATCATATGTTTTAATGTTTACAACTGATAACCATATTCATCCTTATCACTGTTACTAAAACTGAGAATTAGATTTTACTGTAATCCAGTTAAATGAAAGCTCCTTAACAATCCCAAATTTTATTACTCATCCTCTCTCAGCATGACAGTTGAAGCATTATATTCATGACATAGTTTTTCACCATACAAGTTGCCTTGCTATTGAATGATTATCATTGTACAATTTTGCAAAAGCCACATTCCTTCCCTACTTTCATTTTTATACATAAAATACTTGAGACTAAATTCATACAATTTGATTAGGCAAGTCATAGTCTAGTGTTAACCTTAAGACCTGTTTTTATTTGACAGATTCATGCATCGTTTTAGTACTGAAGGTTCAATTAGTTTTATTATTAAAGGTATTTGAGAGAAATTCTTCATACTAGTAGAAAACATGCAATTAATAAATTATAAACTCATTCCTGTTAATGACACTGTATATTATTTAAATTTAACTCTGTATAGCAGAAAAAATTAACAATGTGTTCAACAATAGATGAATGGTAGTAGACTGTTAGTCACCATGTAATATGTAACTGTAATGACCAATACTGACAGCATACAGTAAAATGAAATAAATCCGTGAACTCTGTGAAGGAAAAGGAGAAGACAAACTTGTACAGGCATACTGCTGTGCTTCTGTCACATTTGTGAACTTCTTTGTGAGTTTTGTACATTCTAATTTTCAGTTCTTTTTCAGCAATATCAGCGAACAGCTTGCCTGACTGCAAGGACCTAGGAGCCTCCTCTTCACGCCCTCTCCTTCCCAATGCAAATCCAGGTACCACCCTCTCCTTTGCTTTTGTACATAACCAGAGATAGGATATCTCACCAGCCCTCAAAGACTAGTAAGCTTGTGATTTTATGCTTTAATGCCATAGAAGTTTGTTTCTGGTGATGTTAGTGTTTTAAAAATCAAGTAAAAATTTAACCTAACTGATCTCACTTCCTAAGCTTCCTAGATTTTCTCATTGCATTTTTTTCTTTCTTCTTCTACATTAGCGTGCTACTATGGAGTAAGTTGGCTGTTGATGTTAACAGCTGTGCTCTTAGATACTCAGAAAACAAGACAGTGTAGGAAAAGGTATATAAGAATGCCTAAGAACATATTTACTTAACATCTCCATCTGCTGGAAGAAGTGTGCACAAGTTTTTATCATTAGACAGGCATGTGCAGGCTAGGCTAGGCATGTCCCTAAAAATACCTGGGAAATTTCCAGGGCATTTGTCACAGAAATGAATCCACTGCATCATAAGAGAGTCTGGAAGGGGGAAGTTTGGGGCTCTCAATTTTTCTTTTTTGAAGCTCTGTACTGCGCTCATGAAGAACTTTCATTCTGTTGACAGCTTAGTTCCCAGGGCAAACAAGTCTAGTCTAGCAATCAATGTTTCAGTACAAGGCCCTACTTTAGAACTAATCCATTGTCTCCTGCTATCTACTTTTATTTAACCATTGGATTATGTCTTCCAACTCCCATAAAAAGAAATAAGTAGCCTCAGCTGCTTAACATTGCATTTGGAGGGAGTGTGGTTCTTTGTTCCCGTGCTTCTACTTCATAATCTAGATTTTTCTTTAAAAGCCCCTAGGAAGTCTCTCAGATTTTAGGTTGTCCCAACTGTCTTGCTGGTAGTGAAAGACATTTCTTATACACACGAGTAACTTCCAAGACTTACAGAATCTTGAGAATCTGACCACCAGGAGATTAGAATAGATGGTGGTCTTCCCTCTAGGTTATTTCCTTATGGGAATACTTTTTCTTGAGATTCTTTAATGGTACTTAATGGGCAATCATTCAGCTGAGCCCGTGGCCTTCATCCTCCTTTGGCTACAGGGTCCCTGATCTATTTCATTTGGCTAAATGATTCTCAACTTTATATGTGCCTCTCATAATCAGTTCTCTGTTGTTGCAATTCTGACACACTGAGTTCACTCTTGGGTGCCCAAAGCATACAGGAAGATATTGTAACCACAGAATTGCCGAACACTGTTCTTTCTAAGGCCGATTCTAGATTTTCATAGTTATAATAATTCTGAGACAACACGTTCATACAGTTAGTGGCTTTTCTCATCCCATGTGTTCTGTGTCTGATACAAAAAGTGGCTAAAATGTCATGGTCACTCAGACTGATTGATTTGGGCACCAAGAGTCATTTTCCTATGAGTCAGGATATTAAAGATTAATTTTATGAATTGATTATCAAGTTTTCTTTGAATTGTTTTTCTAATCTGATTTAAATTCATTTATGACTCTATTTCCTATGTCAGCAGGGTTTTGTTATCTGTGGCATAATGTGATAATAAAAACGATACAGTACTCTTGGACACTTCTAATCAAGCACTTAGGAAAGACAGGATTCTGGGTGAGTGTATATTTGACACTTTAGGGCCTTTGTGCATTGACTGAGAAGGACTGTAGTCCAGCAATTGGAATGGTGATATATGGAAAGACTTTAATTAAGCTAAAAAATTTAAACCTTAAATTCTTTTGAGTCCTTTTTTGCTGGTAGAAGTTAGTTTTCCACCACTGTTTGCAGTGTTAACCTGACTTTGTCTGAAGAAACTGTAATGGCCTTCACTGTGAAGTCAAGCTCTGTCTCCTGAATAGTAGTTTTAATTTGAATCACCAAAACCAACATATGACGCCCCTCTGCCATTAGTTCCCACGTTTTAAACAGTTTACAGAATCTCTTCAGTGAAGCTGAGTTCAATGAGTAAAGCCCTTGACTAATTAGAAGTTTATACACTTAATCTTTCTTATGCTATTTCCTAAACAGACTTATGAGCATTTATTTGGGTGACTCCACTTGAGAAAAAGAAATCATCAGACTTTAAAGGAATAAATGATCACTCACTAAATTAACACTGATATCAAGAGATCCAAAACATCACTCATCAAAGGTGGGACTTATGGAGGTCAAGAGATCAATGTAGTTTTAGTTCAGACTTCTCTCTCACAGTAGATAAATTGGATTCCTATGCCTGGAAGAATTACTGTGTTGATTCTGTGATCTGTCAAGTAAGAACCGTTATAACACAAAAGATCAATTGGAGACCAGAAGAGTTACGTTTATTGAGGAAAATAAATTAAAAACAATACTGAATTGATTTTTTTCTTGGGGGGGGGGGCCCAGGGATCGAACTCAGGACTGTACATTTGCAAAGCAGATGCTTATGGTGCTGAGCTAAATCCCCAGCCCTGACAATGCTGAATTGTTAAAGGGACTACAGCAATAAGTACTATTATGAAAGGCTTCAGATAAGCAATGGTGGTGATTTCCAACAAATCTTCATTCAATTCACCTATTTGTGTAGAAAAGAGATGAATTTTGGGGAGTGAAAATGGATTAAGATAAACTTAACCAGACAGTGACTCCAGTTGAAAATGTGGTCCAGATATGGTTTCATCACTTAACTCATGTCATGGTAGTTATTGTTCTAGAAAAATGCATTTATCTCAATATATGTGAGAAACGATCACCAGACACTGTGTCTTCAGTTGGAAAGGTAAACAGTATACTCACTGTCTTACTGTGAAGCTGTGTCAACTCCCCAGTCTCATTTCATAATTCAGTTCACTGGGATTTGATCACCCTTCTGTTGTAGAAGACAACACACTGGTCTGTCATAAAGATGATATTGGTCATAGCTTCTAGACCTAGTGAGCAAGTAATAGCAACTGCTCTGCACATATTCTTAAGACATTTGTTGACAGAGAGTGGAACATACATTGGGAAAAATTCAGGGCATTCCTTCTGAGTGAAATTTCTCAGAGTCTAGTAGGGTGGAACGTGTTAAGATGAAGCAGATGTTATTGCTTTAAAACTCTGGTATTAAAAGTACCTCAAAATGACTGATTTTTGCCTTTTATTAAATAACATTATGAAACAGTACCTGGAATAAAATGCTCAGTACATAAATTTTGTTTTCATTATTATATAGAAGTATGAAATGATATAAGGAATTCAGAATATATGAGAAACTTAAAGGAAAAAAGAACTATATATGCTGAAGTGTTACATATTGCTCACAGCTCCCTAATCTATTTCTTTCTTTTTGTCAAATTCTCCTTTAGTTTTTCTTCTTTTGATATATTTTTGCAATACAATATATTTAAATTCATACTCATCCCCATCCTCTATTTCCTCTGAGTTGGGAGGATAGAGATCTCTGTCTTCTATCATAATCTAATCGTAACCCAAAGTACGTGCACAAATATAATGAAAGCTACATTTTTCACGCTACCTGATGGTTAAATGTGATAATAGCATTCACTAGTTTCTAACCAGTTGAATAGAACGGAAATGTTGTTGAAATTTTCTTCATGTGTTTAAAGTCAGCATTTACTTTAATGCATGAACATTTATAATTTACCCATGTTGTGGGCTGTGAGGGCCAGAGAGTGGGAATTTATGGGCCAAATTGTGATTTCATAAAATCCATATGTTGAAACCCTGAGTCTCAGTGCTTCAGAATGTGACAGAATTTGGAGAAAAGGCTTATAAAAAGGGAGTTAAATTAAAACAAGACCATCAGGCTTAGCCCTAATTTAATATATCTTGTGTCCTTATAAGAAGAAATTTGGATACACAGAAATGCAGCATGGATGAGCACTGGCAGGAAAGTTCATGAGGGAATAACCAGGAGACAATTATCTTCAAGCAAGAGAGAGAGGCCAAGGAAGGAATCTAGGTCTTGGATTTTCATCTTCAAAACTGTGAGAAATAAATTTCTGTTACTTAAGCCACCCATATTATTGGTACTTTTATTATGGTCATTAGTACCTTAACAATTCCTTTATCACAATGTATATTCTTATTTCCTTATTTACTTTATGCTTGTCTGTACAAAGTTGAATTTCTTGACTAGAAAATGAGGGACTGAGTTAAAAAGTTTTGTGTTTGCAAAGAACACACAGCTCCTCCTGCCTCTAGGTCTTTACTCTGGGTATGAATTGATCATTAAGAGTGAGAGTGAGTCTGGGTTTTGTTGTTGCTTTGGTGATTCTCATTGTTTCACAAGCTTCGCATTCCTTAATGTTATCTGGTGTTTAACACGGGTCTCGGGTCTCGCTTGCCAGAGGAATGACCTCTTGACTTTCAGCGTTCATGTTCCCTTTAGACTGTAGCTCTGTGTCTATTCTCATTCCTATTCTATCCCAATCTGTCTCAAAGTACTTTACTTCTTACTTGACATATGTCATCATGGTACTAGAAGACGGTGAAAGAGGCAATCTGCATTGCTCTGATTATGACTCAATCTTAGAGACCAAGTGCCTGTCTATTTGGTGTATGGCCTTCTCAGTTCTGCTGTCCCTACCCTGTTTGTAGCTATGGGTGCGGTGTGCAACCCTGCCACACTAGTGTGATACTATGGTGGTATAAAGGATGAATGATTACTCAGGAGACAAGACTCCTACAGTCCCGGATAAGGCCCAGAGGGGTTATTTCAACATAGAGCGCCAAGCATTAGGGAAAGTCCCAGAAGAAGCCCAGAAGCTGAGAACTCTCCAGATTTTATTTAAAATATCAGTGTAAGCGGAAAAAAACAGGAGAAAAACAAAACAGTTTGTGCATGGAGCTGTCTGAAGGAGGGGAAGTTTTTCTTGGGGAAGAAGGACAACAGCCAGATACAACACACTTCACTAAACAATTTGTTGTTAAACCATCCACTCTTTATAAAGCCTGTGTAATTTTCCCCTGAAATTTAATCATTCACTTCTCAAATCCCTCACCTAATATTGCTCCTTCTGAAGAGCAGAAATTTTTGCCTGAACATTTCTGCCACTTGCAGTGATGGTCCACCAATCCCTCGGGTAGGAGTGTTTGTTCTCCTTTTGCCTTCCCTCCAAACACCTTCAGTCTTTTGTTCCATAGTGTGGACAGTGGATAGGAGCTCTGTGGAATTTCTTGCCCCTTTTGTATATTGATGTATTTTTTTAACAAGTTTGCATCAGAGTGGATAATTTCCTATGATTCCCTCTGTTTCTCTGAAAGCCTAATGGGATTTGTTGAAAAGCATCTTTCTGGTGATAGGAGAATTCCATAATTTCTGAATACATGTAGGAACTTTACATTGTTATGACATCTACACTCAGCTTTAGTCCATTTTTCAACAATTCTTCTTGCTGGTGTACCGTGTCCTGAGATGTCCCTCTTATGTAAATGAGGATGTACCTTCTTTCCTCTGCAGTTACCTGATTCTCCCTAGATTTTGGCCAGCTAGTTTTTCTACAAATTTTATCTTTCAGTGGATTTGGAAAAATTTCAGAATTTGAAGTTGTTTCATTTGTAAAAGTGGTAGCAATATTTCTTTTTAAGATATTTATATGGTGTAGTGAAAGCTGTAAATCTTGTCTGCTTTCTAAAAATACACCTCTTTTCCTTTACAGTAATAGTTTTATTTTATATTTTTATATAGGCGAAATATATTCATAGTTATTAAAATTTCTTTTTTATTTTGATTGTTTATTGATACAATATACATGGTGATCATATGAGTCATAGGAAATTTGAACCTGTATGTGATGTATTTCAGTGCTTCTCTCCCCCTCAATCCCTTCCTCTCCCTTCAGCCTTTCTTATCCTCCTTATTTACGAGGTTTTTATTCCCTTTTGATTCATTTTTTAACTTTATATAGATCAAATACATTTTCATTTCTTACAATTTCTTTTTTATTTTGATCATTTATTGAATTGAAATATACATGGTGATCATATGAGTAATAGGGAATTTGAACCCGTATATGATGTATCTCAGTTCTTCTGCTCCCCAGCCCCCTCCTCTCCCTTCAGCCTCTCTTATCCTCCTTATTTACAAAGTTTTGTTCTCTTTTAATTCATCTTTTGTCTTTCTTTTCAAGACATATCCATTTACCTAGAAATGTCTTAAGTTTATTCTTCTATATGGCTGAGTAGTACTCTGTTGTGTTGAAAAAACACAACCTTTTTGCTCATTCCTTGATTGATGGGCATTTGGGTTGTTTCCAAGATTTAGGTATTACAAACTGTGCCGCTATAAACATGTGTGTGCATACATTGCTATACTATGATATTTTTAATTCTTCAGGAAAGAGAAGTAGAATAGCTGGGTCAAATGGGACCTCTAATTCTACTTTTTTGAGGAATATACACACTGATTTCCACAGTGGTTACACACATCTGTATTCCCACCAATAGTTGAGAAGGTTCATTTTTTCCTCACAGCCTCACCAGAATTTGTTATTGGTTCATTTGTTGATAATATTCATTCTCTCCATTGTTTTAATTTGTATCTCTTGTATGACCATTGATGTTGAACACATGTTCATAATGAATTGATAATAGGACTTAAGGAGAGCCGGTTTACACATCTATAATAAGAAAATGAAGAGCATACACATTTAACAAAATTTAAAGCTAGATTGTTAGTTATTAACAGCTTATGTCAAAATTTTCTACAATCAACTTCTTATGCTTTGAGGGATAATGTTTCAAAATATTAACCTTTATAGTCCCTTTGGTTAAAGAAAAAGATGCACCTAGATTGCGTGATAGAGTTTTTAGATAGTTGCTATTGAGTGGACTTGGAAACATCAAAACCTAAGTTAAAATAATAATGAATTCCCAGAATTTGAAGCCCTCTGTAATAAGGACATATCAATATTTAACAGAATTGTGTTCAAAAGAAGAAAGGCATATAGTTTTTTAATTACGAATTAAATTGTTGAGAAGTGCAATGCCCTCACTCATTTGAGACACCAGTCCTGTACCAGGCAAGCAGCACCTCCTCTCACACTAAAGAGCAGACCACTGATGCAAGGGCATGACTCCCCACCAACTCCAAGACAGCCTTACATTGTATTCCTCCACAATACAGAGCAACAAAGGCGGGGACACATCAAGGAACTTGATTCTGGGCAAGGATAATGTCCAGTGAAAGAACAGAGCAAACAGGGCAAGTGATTGAAAGCATTAATCCAACAGTTTATTCAAAGCCCCACCCTGCAGCCTCCATCCAGCAGGGATGATGGGGGGAGGTTTAACTGCATTTCCTATCTACCAACAGGAACAAAAATATGCTTTGACTTGTGTTGTAACCATAGCATGGGGGCTAAGAAACAGCGGATCCTCTGATGCAGTCCTGGGTAACAATACTAAAGCAGGATGCATCACAATCCTGGACTTGAAGTTATATTACAAATCTACTGTGAGAAAAACACCATGATTCTGATATGAAAACAGACATGATAGTTAATCAAACAGAATAGATGATGCAGAAACGAACCAAAGCACATTCAACTATTTGATGTTTGCACTTGGTAAGTAGAGACAAGAGAATTGTTGTAAAGTTTGAGGCCAGACTGTTACACAGTAAATTCAAGCCAAGTCTAAATTAACTAGGGAAAACCTACCTCATAAAACCATCACCAACAAAAAAATACGTTAAATAAAATATACGTTAAATTATGTGACTTCAAATTCTCAGAAACTAGAAATCTGGAAATATGTTGGATTACAGCGATATAGAAATTTAGCAGATAGATAGAATTTTTACGATTATTTTAATTAGATTTTATGTTTACTCTAAAAATACTTTTGTTTTATTTTGTAGTTTTGAGACAAGGCCTTCCTTGTAGTCCAGGCTGGCCTTGAACTCACTATGTAGCCCAGGTTGACCTTGAACTCATAGCAGCTCTCCTGCCTCAGTCTCCTGAGTGCTAGAATCACAGACATGTGCTACCACACTAAGCAAAAATATTTGAAAGCATGACTTAAGTGAACTATTATCAGAAGATATTTGTTTAGGCTATAGAAATTTCCTTTATAATTAGAAAAATGTAGAAGTTATTTGTAGAGTTGATGACTGCAAGACCTGCAGAAGCAGACACTGAACTGTCTGAAATGAAAAAATTAAGCATTACCCAGATACACTCAGGCCATGTGGGGTATAAAAAATAATACTAATATCTTTTTGAATTTTTAATTTGAAATTAACAAATTATATTTGTATATATTTATGGAATATAAATGCAAGTCATGCTGCATGTACATCGTGTGGAGAGATTAAATCAAGCCAATTAACATATCTATCATATTAATTCCTTAATATTTTCTGATAATAGCATTGGAAAGTTACTCAGCAATTCTTAAACTTACATTATTATTAAACATAGTAACCAGGGATTCATTTTTCATAAAATTTTGAGTGTTACTTAAAAAAGAAATGCAATAATTTTAATGACAGATGGCCTAGTAACATGTGGTTACAAGGGAATTTACGGTGTCCAGGGAACTTAGAGACATTATCTGGGGAGGAATTCATAAAGCAAAGTCATTTTTAATGTTTACAAGTGATTACTAGTAGAGGTATACCCTAAATAATGAATTTTTTCCATTTAAGAATCCTGTATTTCTGTACAAATAAAGAATAAAATAACTTTTACTACAGAAAAAGTTGTGAGCAAGAAAATATCATTTATATTTCTATGTAGGGAAATCATTGTGATTAGTATTTTCTTTCTAGGCATATGTAGATATAAAACATAGTCTACATGTTTACTATTAAACACAAGATAATATTATTGTATTTTTAACTGACAGCATTTATAGTTTGTGTATTCTTTCAGATACATAAATGCTCTTTCATTATTTCTAAATTTTGGCATAGTATTTAATATATAGTAGAAGAAGTACATGTACTTAACTAAGTCTGTAATTTTGGACAGTTAAGTAGCTTCTAATTTTACATTATTTAAAATATCTTTCTGACAAAAGTTTTGTAATTATGTCTTACATACCAAGGATTGTTCCTTTAAAATCCTCTCTCCTTTCCCCAAAACAACCACTTCAAAGAGGATTATATGAATTATTTTGTAGTTTTTGTTAACTGTTGTAAACTTCTTCCAAAGTTTAAACCAACTGGCATTATTATTAAGCAATCTTTCGGACCATATGTTTCACAATATTTTTCTCCAGAAATTCATTTACATTTTAATCAGTTATACATTTATATGTTGTTTTCTAGTTGTATTTAAAAAGTTGAGGACAAACTCAAAAAAGATAATTTCTATATTGATATTATAAAGTTTTGAACCGTTATTGTCTGCAACATCTATCTTTTTGGGGGTACTTTATTCTTTTTAAATTATGTCATAGTATCTCTATAATTATATGAAATAACAGTATTTATCTTTTTAAATGAAGAAATTGAAATTACATTGATGAGCAAATAAAACACAGATATTCAATAGTTATTTTAGGCTTATACTACTGTAATTACTAAGGTAAGTGAAATTTTTGTATTTAACGTTTTGAAAACTATGCCGAGTTTGACTATTGGTGTAAAAAGATAGTGAATCTATGATAGGCTTCCATAGCACCCTCCATTTTTCCTATTTCGCCCTCTATGGCACCATACTGTAATTGCTTTGCTGTTTGCTTTATAAGTTGACCATAAACTCTGCAAGGCCAATTTTCATGCCAAATATTCTCAGGATGTTAACTTTAAGGTCCACCAGAATAACAAGTGCTTCATAATTACTTACTAAACGAATTACTTTAAAGTCCCTTAAAAATAAACCTACATATCTTATACAGAAGTCTGTTTTATGAATCAATATTGCTTTATGTAACTGTGAAAGTTGATTATATAGTGTTTTCATTTGTAATAAGCATCGTCAATATTTAATAAAATGAGTTCTACCATGAGCCAGACACCGTTTTAAAGTCATTCTGATGTACTGATTTAACTTATAATTAAATGCAACTGAATTTCAAACTAATCCAAAACAGCTAAGTAGCCAGTGGGTGGCAGAAATGAAACTCAGCTTACTGAACTCTCATTTTCTGTCTCTGAGGAGCTACACTTTCCATTGAACTATTCCATAGCACACCAATCACAAGACATTGGTTTCCAGTATGACTCAAGAGTAGATTATTGTTATTAATAATAGAATATTAGAATTTGGAGAGCATCAGTTTCATTTTACAACTATGAGTGCTAAGGAGCTCAAAGGTTAAGGTACTTGTCTATCATTTCTAAGACGAGTCTTAAATTTACATTTTTTTCCATATATGATGGTGTCAGTAACCATTAAAGATACAGTACTATACATTTCCAATCTTCAGAAAAGGAAAATATTTCAAGATACACTTGTGGGACAATTTTGAAAAATCAAAATTTTTTATGACTGAAATAACTAATGAAGATCATGTGTCTCTTAATTTCTATTCAGTGACTTATTTTATGTAAACAACTAAAACACACTTAGCACTTCAGAACCGAAACAGATGTTTTCAGGATGTTGGTTATGTGCAACAAATATTTGTGACCATCTGATGAATACAGGCCTTTAGGATACATGTGCATGGGGGCAAATTAAAATGTAGTTAATAAGGCAAAAAGTTTTACTATAGATAGACACTTTTAAAAGTCATAGTATTTTCTTTTCTGCTTTCTAGTAATGACATACAATTTATTTATTTTGAATGAATACTTTTTGTAAATCATTACATTGATTTTACTTTTATTTTTATATAAATAAAGCAGTTTATAATTGTGCTGAATGAACAAATGAACAAAGATACTTTATTGCACATAGAAAATATTTCACATTAGTATTGCACATGACAAAGCTGATTAGGACAAACACAAACTTGTCAGACATGACTGATACTATTCCAGGATTGAACAATACAGAATATTTCCTGATACAGGTTTCTCACCCTACATATTGCACATTTTCTAAAACTTTTTATCTGCTTTACAAATATTCTTCATAGTCTTTGCTTTCGTCTCTTCTTTCAAAAATGCTAGTGGAAGATATTAAAGACAAGGAAATATGCACTATTGAAAAAGACCTGCCTGCAATTAAGGAAGTTAAAAAGTAAAAGGTTGACACTACTCTTTGGGAAGAAAAATGACAAAGTAACATGGCAAATTTCTGCAAATACAGGAAAATGCTACAAAACCTAGTTCCACGAGCATATATTCATTTGTGAATTCTTTCTAAAATTTAAGAATTCCCTTAAAATCGACATCTGTGTTACTAGTCAAAGATCCATTTACTTATATTCAATATTTACTATCACTGTTTAACTTGTTCACATAGTGCAAATGCATGAGATGCACTCACTGTTGGTAGTTATTGGACAATAAATAATAACTTTAAAACAAGTTATTTTATTATTTATGTACTTTTAAAAATATAAAGTGCATCTAAAAGACTTTATAGTCATTCTTGGACATGATTACCCATCAACTTGTGATATTTTCAGCACATGGCAGAAAGAAATCACAAAGCAGATTTTCCTGAAATTTCTTTGTCCCACAGTTCTGTATGGAAGATAATTTCCAAAATAACACAAAACTTGTCCATCAAGTCTTGATAGAAATTTCTGACCCTGGAGCAGCATCCATTGACACAACTTTCCTTTAGTTCAGTGGTATAGTAAGGCCAGGGACATGTGTTTCCTCATCATCTGGAGGGTTTGCTGCAGATCCAGTGCAAACTCTGCTCACATTCTGTGCTGCTGACCTCTGTGCTGTTCAGAAACGCACAGTTCTCATATCTTGTGAGGTTGAACCTGCCAAACAGTAAAATCAGAATTATTTTCAGTTCCTCATTTCTTTTCAGTTCCATGAAAATACAATTTGTGTTGACATCTTGTTTTCTTTTCTTTTCTTTTTCTTGGTAGGAAATATGAAATAAGTCAATCACTAACATAATCATAATCTAATCTGCATAGGGAAAATAGATAAGAAGTGACAAGAATATATGGAAAAAGTACACAGGACTAACAGCAAAGTGCCCTGTTCATTTGATTGGCGTGTCACTAAAGAAATGATTCTTGGTAACTTTTAAGTTCATAGGTTCTTCAAGAAATGCTTAAAAATTTTTACATATTAAACAAACACACATACTTGTGCATAGCTTTAGGTGCTTTTCAGCCTCTGCAGCCCGCTTGCAGATGTGGGGCAACAGGAAACTTATTAAGAATTTCTTTACTAGAGATATCATTTTAAAATCTTGATATTATATCCGTGTTTGTCATAAGACTATTAAGAAAGTGGAAAATTACTTCAATTTGGGGTTTTCAGATCAATATCAAGCTTATAAAATGTCACTCAAAAATAAAAATTTAGCTGGGATTTAGCTTAGCAGCACAAATGTCTGCCTCGCAATTGTGAGGTTATGAGTGTGATTCCCAGTACAAAAAAAATTAAAATATAATTTAAGTAAAGGTAATGAAAATAGAATTAGTATTTCTAATTCTGGATTTTGAAAATATTGTTCTTTATCCTCTGGGCAGATGAAAGTTGAAAGGAAAAAAGGGAAATTCTTTCCCAAAAATGGTCTCATCAGTCATCATCATAATTATTCTCGGACCATTTTTAAGCTTTCTATTATGATTCTGCAGAGAAAAAGATGACATACAATTCTATTGTATGATGTTAAGTGAGTAGAGAAAATGCTATAACAAAACCTATCTTTAAAGAATTTTGAATAGTATAAACAAAAGAAATTGTTACCGCTGCCCTCATAAATAGGCTATTTAGCCTTTATAGCTAACAGTGTTTTGGAAGGAATAAAGGTGAAATAAGAAGAAAAAATGAAACAAGACAATCTGTCTGAAGTGATAGCCTGAGGAACAAACAGAGAATTCCTGATACTTACCAGCGGTTAAATACTTCGCCATTTGACCATTTCCAAGTCTGACGAGTTTCATTTTTCAGCCCAATCCAGTGTTCAGCTCTACCCGCATACCGCTGTAGAAAGATCTTGAAGCACAAATACATTTTTAAGTTAAACAATTGAGTGAACAAGTGTTCAATACAATTTTGTTTCTCAAAAATTACAATTTGGGATTTTTGCATGGGATCAGCTTTTTGTGATTTCTAATCCTTGCTGCTAATCAATCAAATCCCACTTAAAGACTTTATTAAAATTTCATTTTTACTTTAGACTTTTCATCTAGCTGTGATGAAAATTCTCTGTATGTAAGATACATGCATATTTTTTCACTTAGGAATAGAAAGAAATCATAGATTAACTATATAAAATAAAATAGTATTTTGATCAGTTTATTTTCAATCTTACCATGTCCTTTTCAGAATCAATGACAGCAAGAGTAGCACCATCTTCAGAGCAAGAGTCTCTAGCTGAGGTCCAGTTCCTTGTTGTGGTAGAAAAGAAGTAGCATTTCCTGTGGTATAGAATCCACTCATTGGAGCACGAAGGCACATCGCTGTCTGACAACATGGAGACCTCATATTGGCCTGGGCAGTTGTATTTTCCCACTGTGAACAGGAAAGTGATTTATTTAGTAGCAGAAGAAACCAAATACCCTCATCATGTAAACTTGATGTAGAGAAACTGTAATTGTGAGAAGTGATGAAGGGTGACACCAAAGACATCCATTCTGAGAACAGTAAGAAGAAAGCAGATGCCCATCTCCCTGATGTCTCATTGTGTCTAATCCTGATTGGAGGGGGTCTCAGCAAAGGGTGTCTCTTTTATCCTAATGTAAGAAGCAGGCAAGAAAACGGCAAGGTCAGGGGGAAGAACCCAGAAAATGACCCTTGGACTGAAGAGGTAATGTGCAGTGTAAATTCCAAGTAAAAGTGTGAATCTAATTGCAGAGGTATAGGAATTTGAAGGTACAGTAGGTATAAATCTAAATTGAGAGACCAGGGAGAGATTAACTATTAGTTAACTAACTCAAAGAACAAAAAATGGCTGGGGATGTTTCATAAAGTTGTAAAATTTTTTATTTGTTAAAGATGTAAATATCTTTTGGCATACATGCTATTATAATGGGTATTTTCTATGATTTCACTGCTCATGCTCAGGGAGGTTTTGAGTTTCTAGCTATTACCTTATTAATCTAAACCACCATTCTGTTGCTTTGAAATTAAAGATCAGAGACTGGTTCTCTTATTCGGATTAATCTATGGTTTGGATATTTGTCTTTTCTGCTTGTGAGAAGTGGAAGGTACATGTATTTCCCTAGCTACATATCTATTATTTAAATTCCAAATTAGCCCCCTTCCTTCTAGATATAAACATCTTCTCTAATTTTCTCTCAAAGTAATGTATAAATCTTAACACACTTAAAACTATCACAATAATCATTCAAAGAACATGGAACTATATTTAGTCTTCATTAAGAATTTGGCTCTGTATTAGATATGACATAAACAAAAATTAATATTCCTGATTAATTGGATCAGGTAAACACTGATTTCATTTACTCATGAATGCTTAGAGCTAGAAGGCTTTAAAGAAAAAATGCTTGAAGTGAAGACTCACCAAATAGGGCGATGACAGTAATGAATAAAATGGTAATGAAGACCACAATCAGAACAGCACACGGGATAGGAACTTGGAGAGATCCTTCATGTTGCGTTTCAAAACGGAAGCTAGTGGCATTATCTGAAAAGGTGACAGCTGGTGATGAATTCAGGTAGACTGTTAAGGTTAGGCTTTTGAAAATACTTTGAGTCATTTAAAATTTTTAAAAAGATATTTTCCCATCTCCTCTTGAAGGTCATATAAACGTGAAATATGACATTTGAGTGCAGCCAGAGGAACGGATATGTGGACAAGGAGAACAGTAGTTGTATTAATGAGTATGGGAAAGGTTATTTAAGAGGAATTAGACACTGTGGAGCCTTCTAGGATGAAGGAACGATTCAAGTGGATACATAATTATCATAACGTATCATTTGTACATCCATATGCATAAATTATATTGTAATTAAAAAGCACATACAAATATGAAGCATTTAAATTTTCTAAGTGTTGTCACAGTAATGGAGAAAACTGCTCTATTATGGAACAGATATTGAGTGGAAGTTAATTTTTCATTTACTCTTTTATATAATGATAAAAAAATGTTTAAATTTTCTTTAACTTACAAGAAATATGTGTATGGAAGGATTTAGAAGGGTAGAACATCTACTGGCAAATGAATAAAAGGAAATTGTGAGTAAAAAGGGAAAATAATTTTGTGGTTCAGACTTTGAAACTTGCTATTGAAAGATGAAATATCAAGATTTTTTAAGAAAAAGATCCCCCCAACCATACGCTGGTATGTTCTCAAATTCCCTATTATTATTACTAATTATGGTCTGTAAAACTGAAATGTGAAACGGGTTGATTGACACTTTGACAAAGAAAAAAATCTCTGAAAACGAAAATACCGTTTTTTAAAAATATGGATGATTTCAAAACTAAAAAGGTATTTACATAAGATATAGCTTGACATGTATGTGTTTTTTCCACATATTTCACAAGCAGATGTTGCTTTCTTTACAGTATTCTGTAGACACTATCAATATCAAATTTTGCTTCTTCTAAAGATTCTTTTCTCCTGCACATAGCTGCTTCCAGATTTTGCAAGAGAAGTCTGTAGTTTACTCCTATCTAGTCTTAGTTCTCTGCTTCTCAAAGCAATTCTTCTTTTTTTTTTTTTTATCCGTACACTATTTTCATAAGGAGCAGTCTTTGATAGGTCAGATACCAAGTTCAGAGATCGCTCTAGTTTCATTTTCCGCATGTGAGTCAATCATGCTGCTTGGACCCAAGGCTGCAGTACTCTGCCTCCTCAGAAAGCACTCAGACATCCAAGTAACTAGCACATCTCCAGGCTAGCTCCACCCGTGGGTCCACCCAGGATGTAGGCTATAGAGGTGACTCTCAGGTGACATTTTATTTACATTATTGAGGGCTACTCTTAACCACAGTTTGCCTTGTCACCTAGGTGACAAAACATTTCCCCAACAGCACACTTCTGCTCTGATGATAGGTCCTTTCCTTTAATGGAGAAACTGAACGTAGATCTACCTATTTGTTACCTATTGAATCACCCAAGAATGCCACTGAATGATTGCGCATACTACCAAAACAGCTACAGGTGAAGAATAAACAGTCAACAGAAAATAGGGATGATCCTAGGTAAAATTAAGAATTTCTACATCATGTCCTCTCAACTATGGTTTCTATAATTCAACGATTTTATCATTTCTTTTCCTTAGCAGCTCAGTGGGGCCATAAAGTTGTGGTTCACTCAGCTGCCTAGAAATTTATGTGACTTGTATTTATGGTCTACTAAGTAGATTTTATTGACTTTATGTTCTTAAAAAAGTTGGGTTCGTCAACGGTAATTGATACTTTCCCACAGCAAACTGATATAATAGATGTATGCTCAAAAAGTTTCTTTTTCCAGATACTGTTTTGATTCTGCTGTTTCTAATGAACCCCTTCATTAACTGGGTAGTTCTCACTTACAATAAACCTTAATTCCTGAGTGCTAGTGCCTTGGAAGATTCATTCATTCAGTAGAGGGAGAGGAATAAAAACATCAAGAAATCTTACAGAAGCAAATCAATGAAAAAATTAGGTTACAGAACATAGACTCGATACATAGACACAAGAAATAGAAAAGAGGAAATTCATAAGATGATCACACTTTGATGAAAAATAAAAGAAAGCAGGAAAAATAAAGTTACATAGAATTTGAAGCCAGTGATTAGAAGAGTCAGGTAGAAGAAAGAAATGAAGAAAAGAGATTTCCATGAAAATTAAAATAGAAGACTACATTTTTGAGAACTCCATTTTTTTATAGTCTCCCCATAAAGTACCACTGGATGATGTAAATTTTTAAGTGGTTTTATCATGGCTGTTCCAAAGTCTGAAATCCTGCATACTTCCACCACCTAGAGAATGCTGTTCTGACAATACAGGATGAGGTGACAGAAAGCAGACAAAGGTACGAGGGAAGATAACCAAGAATGTGATTACTTACATGGACAACTGAATTTTCCAGAGAGAGACTATTTCCTGGAGTGTGCACACCATGGCTATAGATATACAAAGGGATGTAGGTGGGCTAGGGCAGGGAGTTTTGCACTTAAATCTAAACGCTAAGATGATAGAAGCTGATTTAAAAGAAAATATCTTTAAAGATTTTCTGAAATTCACCCTTGTAATATCATCCTCTCAGGTATTTTATAGTCTCACAGGTGAAGAGGTACTGTTATCTATCTCTTTCCAGTTATTCTTTTTATGCTTAGTGAAATAGAATCTGTCCAAGTTCTCTGAAAGGCTGTCACATTTTTCCCCTAACATCTTGTATATGATACCGAGAGATATCACTGGCATATAAGAAATCAAGACTTACTTACTTTTTTTCCTTTTCTCCTGATGCAAAGAGCTAGTCTCTGTTATGGAACAGTCTTCAGGATTCATCTTTACTCGCAAGATCGCCAGTTAGTTTCAAGTCAAATCAGCCTGCAGAGACTCTTCCTTGAAGCTCTTGTTCAGTCTGGGGATCTCTGAGGCATCTTAGCATTTATATCTCTTTGAGTATCTCCACCCCCTTCCTTTTATCTCCTGCTTGCCCTGCCCAGCCACTTCTCTTTAATTCATGCTCCAGTGGCCCAGACAATGGACGGTGTGTTGTGGTGAGGTGTGGGTTTCCCTGGCCATCTGAAATGTGGTTTCTCACAACTGTAGGTGTATCATGAAGACAACAGTGGGGATTTTCCCAAACTCACAAACATCCATCTTTAACTTCTTTTTCTAAAAAAACAAGCACTTTAGGAGACAGTATAATCTAAGTGATGAATTAAAGGTTAGACATCCCTGTTTTTTACATGTGAATAGTTTATAGGCAAGCATAACATTTTCCTAGAATCCCATTCATTGATTTATTCATGAATTTAATGACTACTATTTATTGAATAACTGCTATATACTTGATAATGTTTGGGGTCAAAGGATTTATTGTTCAATATGAATTTTTAAATCTCTGACCTTAAAGATCTCTCTCGGGCCTGAAAGTGTTTTAATTAGGAAGACGTAAATAAAATAGCTTTCAAAGTATGCCATATACCCTTCCTTGGGGACTAGTTCTTTTAAGGTATCGTAAGTAGTCGTCTTAAAGCAGGAAATAGAAAGCTTGTGGTCTGGAACTTCCTTGCTCTGTGCTAAAATTGTTTATCTTAAATTACCTCTTTCATTCCATCCTGCTAATGTCCTTGCCATGTTTTACTATTGTTTAGACTGGTTTACATTTACTTCAGTAACATTTTATTCTAGTTTTCAACTATTTCTTGTAGGTTATTCTGTTTGGTTATGGTTGAAATTTGTATAAAAAGCATACTGTTGATCGCATCTAAATGAAACATAATCTACATAGAGACTCTATGTATAGGACTTAGATGGAGAGTAAAATAGCATCATAGTTAATAAACTTGGTATCAAAAATTTTATTACTAGTATTTCTTATTAGAATAAAGTGTTCCTGCCTTCAGCATAAAGCCATAGTGAAAATGCTATGCTTTTGTGTGTTGGAAATCAACATTTAGAGAAGTATGTTGGGTGATCAGGTATATTTGTCTACCCAAGACTCAGTGGTATACATTGGGAGAAAAATCTCTTTATTTCCACTTTATCTTCATAAAATCTTCTCTCAATAATAGCTGGAAAGAAGTTTTTAAGTAACTGTTAATGTTTTGTTGAGATATTCAACTTGTATCCCTTTCAGCCTAGAAAGCTTCCTGTCAAATGTACCATAAAATCCAAAGGCCTTATAGTTAGAAGGATTTGTACATTGAATAACCCCCTCATTCCCTCTCCCACTGTGCCGTTTTCTCTATTAACACTACCCTTTCCATTTATAATCTTTTGATATGGCATAAAAATATCATACATTCTATCACTACAGGGTCTTTTATTTTTTCCCTGAAAGTTTCTTCCTACATCTACTCACATGTCTTGCTTTCCCTTCTATTTAATTCCCTCTTCATTCAAGGGCCACTTGCTTGGAGAATTACTCATCATTAATGAAATGGAGCCACATACTTTCTGCTTCTGTGTACATATTTTTCTTCACATCAGTGTTAATAACCAGTATTGCACCATTGTTTATCATAACTTTCCATACTAGACTCTAAGCTGATTTATGAAAAGGACTTAGATTTGCTCCTTCTGGGTCTTTAGCTTCTTTTCACAGTAACTGGAAACTATGTATTCAACACAAAATTATTGAATGACTGAATGAATATCAATTACAAAGATATGAAAGATAACTAAAAAATCAATAGCATTGCTCTATACAAACAAAAAATCACTGAGAAAGAAATTATGGAAATAACATCTTTCACAACAGCATTCAAAACAGTGAAGTATTTAGGAATCAACCTAACAAAGGATGTAAAAGATCTATATGCTGAAAACTATAGTATTTGAAAAAAGGAGATTGAAGAGAAATTGGAAAGACATACCTTGCTCTTTGTTAGGAGTATAAAAATGGCCATACTCCCAAAACTGTTATACAGATTTAATGCAATGATGATCAAAATACTATTAATATACCTTATAGATCTAGAGAAAACATTCCTAAAATTCATTTGAAATAGAAGTGACCCCAAATAGCAAAGGCAATCCTGGGCAACAAAAGCAAGACCAGAGGCATCACAATCCCTGACTTAAAATTATACTACAAAGCTACAGTGACAAAATCAGTATGGCACTGACAAAAAAAAAAAAAACAGACCTCAGGATCAACGGAAGATTAGAAGATTAGAAGATGCAAACACAACTACAAAGATACTCAACCACCTTATATTTGACAAAGGGGCTAAACATGTTCACTAGAAGAAAGATAGCCTCTTTAATGAATAGTGCATGAAAAATTGGATGTCTACATGCTGAAGACTGTAACTGGACTCATGTTTAGAAACCTGAATTAAACTAAAGTCAAAATGACTCAAAGATCTAAATATTAAAACAGAAACACTAAATCTAATGGAAGACAAGGTAGGTAGAAATCTTGAAGACATATGGGTAGGCAAAGAGTTTGTGAACAAAATACAAACTGTGTGGGAAGTACTTCAAAGAATCAACAACTGGGATCTCTTCTTATTAAAAAGTTATGTACTTCAGAAGAAATCACCAAGAGAGTAAAGAGAAAACCCACAGAATAAGAAAGAATTTTAGCCAGCAGTCCCTCAGACAAAGGACTTATATCTAGAACATGTAAAGAACCCCCAAATGCAAAGACCTAATCCAAAAATGGGCATCTAAAATAACCACACATTTTTCAGATGAAGAAATACGAATGACAAACAAATTGCTCAGCATCACTGGTCATTGGAGAAATGAAAATTAAAACAGCATTGAGTTTCCATCTCACTCCAGAAAGAATGGCTGCCATCAAGAAATCAACCAATAACAAATATTAATGGGGCTGTGGGAAAAAAGGATCATTTCTCCACTGCTGGTGGGAGTATAGACTGGTACAGCCACTGTGGAAATCAGCATGGAGATTCCTAAAAAATCTAGGATTGGAAGTCCCATTTAATCCAGCTATTACACTTCTGGGTATTTTCCCCAAAAAATTGAGAATGTCATCCACAGAGATATGTGTGTACCCATGTTTATAGCAGCGCAATTGTTGAAACAACCAGAATGCCCATCAACTGCAGAATGAATAGAAAGATGTAATATTTTTATACATTGGGATGTTATTCAGCTATAAAAAAGGATGATCTTGAGGCTTCTATAGGTAAATGGAGACAACTTGAGACCATATTCATAAGTGAAATAAATCAAACACACATTTATAAATATTGTATTCTCTCATAGAATAATAAAAAGATATAAAAGATAAAGTATTTATGAAGATCTAGAATATGGAATGCTATGCAGGATTGAAGTATATAGATTTAGACTTCTCCTGGACAATAAACGTATGCATGAATACCATGGATGGATAACAAAGGAGGAGTTAAATTTGATTCTTAAAAGAATTTCAACCTTTATTGCTAATACTTTCTATCAGTTTCTTTGGATTAAAGCAACTACAGCTTTTAATTTTTTTTTTTCATTTTTGTAGTTGGAATATCTTGGTTAATAGCCACATTGGACCTAATTTCACACACCTTGTGAAGAATTCGTGACACAGTATCATGTAATAAATATGCAACATTTCTTAAAATCTCTTCTTTATCTGTGGTGTACAAAAAGGAAGAAAGAAAATGTGCTTTCACACAGTGATTACCTTTTCATGTGTCTTTGCCACTTGTAAAGGATTTCTTGCAAATTGATTAAACTAACCTAGAAATAATATCCCAGTTTTCATATAATTATTAATGTGTCTTTTCCCTTCTGGTGATTCATTTGTAAGTGGAAAATCTGATTTCTCAAGCTGGATATTGATTATCCTTGAAATCTGAATGTTAGGGGACAGTCTGGTAAATCAACATCATAAACACTTTCAAGACAGATACTCATTTTCTATCATTTTCATTCTTGCCTTTTTGCTTCAGGCCGACCACGCTGTCTTTTATTTTCTTTCTTAAAGAAGTTGAAATTTTTTGTCTCATTTTACAAGACATGTTCTTGTTGTTTCTATTCTCAGATTTTTCACGGCTGCTTCTTTCTCTTCGTTTATGTATGACCCCATAAATTACCTTCTCAACAAGACCTTGCCTGACCACTTATATAAACTGCCTCCTATTAACCCCTATTTATTACCTCATATTCTTCTAGTTTATAGAACACATTGTCTTTTGAAATTCTGTAGTTCATTTATTTATATAATCTTTTAAGATCAAGTGATATGTGAAGGAATTTGAATTTTGAAAATTTGATGCCCATGTAATTTTGTAATTTTGGAATTTTGGAAAACTTATTAAGTTTGCCTGGACCAAGCAGGAAGGCAGTAGGACACCCAAACCTAGTACAGCTCTTTTTCGTGGGTGACCTTATATGAACAATCCGGGGGAAGGTTTCAAAAAGGAAATGAAGTAATGTGAGCTAGATGCAAAGTGCTGCAGGGAAGGCAGGATATACAGTCCTTATCAGACAGCAGCTGCTCTAGTGACACATGTTCACAAAGACCACAACTTCCGACCCAAGGCAATTTCCGGAAAAAAGCTGCTCATCATTTAAAATTTTTTTTTTTACTTTTTTCTTTCAGAAGGTGAATTAGGTTTTTAAATGCCTTTAATCTACTTGTGAATCAAAGCTTCAAGTGATTTCATCCTTTATTAAATGAAAGATGTTATATACATTGATAGTTTATTTTTAAAAAACAGGTGTGTTTTTGAGTTGGTTACCATAAAGAGTCAGTAAAGATAATCATGAGTAAATGGGGAATTTCCCATTCAAAACACTTTCCAACCTTCTACGCTTTCTGGGTTAACTCTTTGAACTTTCTTATTTTCCTCTATGATGAAACATCTTACACATAAAAGGAGTTTGGAAAGTCTGAGTTGGTATGTTTCTTCTTGACTTGAGATGGTGCAGGTAAAAACACTGTGTTCAGAGTCTATAATTCTTTAAGAATGGTGAAAGATCAGTTCAGGAAAATACTGGAGTCAATTACTGACTACACTTTAGTGCATTTTGCAAACTAGTTTCAGTCTTTGTAAGTGTGCAATCCAGTTTTAGGGACTAGTTTCAAAGACAGTGGTGTGGGAATTGTAATTTGACATAGAAATTTTAGCACACTATGGTTTAACAAAAGACTATAAGGGTGATTTATGCTTGGAAGAAGCATAAAATTTTAAATTAAAAATGTAAAGAGGAGCTCTTTATCTCACCTCCTGATTTACATAGTGAGACAACAGCTTCCAAGCAGAAGACCTTCAGGACTTTGCCCATTCCCAGAGCAAGTAACCCTGACATTCAATGTCCTAAAATATTTCTAATGGGTCGAGTTGAATTTCACTGAGGCAAGACACCAGAAAATGAAAATGAAGTCCATAAAAGAGAATTCACAGAAAGAATGAGTGTTCAAGGCAGACATGAAAAATAGTAATACTATATTATGAATAACTAAGATTTTATACTTGACAAAGTAGAAAGAACAAATCTTTTTTTAAAAACCTTCACAAAAAACCTTAACGAAACTGAAAAAAGAAAAAATAAAAACAATTAATTTTTAAACTATTAAATAAATTGAATCCACAACTAAATATACTCTAGAAATTAAAAAAAAAAAACAAAAAACAAAAAACAAAAAAAAAAACAAAAACAGTAAAATCCTCAGATCCCAGACAGTGTTATGGTGCAATTTGCAGCACTTATGAAAAGAAGTAATGAATTTACAATTCTTTAAGCATAGTGAAAGATCAAATTAGGTAAACAATACAGTCAAGTACTGATCGGCCTATTCTCATGAAATAATTTTTAGAAATAAATTAGAAAATTGAATTTAGTAGTATATAAAAATATTATATCACAGGAAAACTATGTTTATTGCAGGAATATGGTTTATTTTCTTTTAAAGTCACTTTCCAAAACTTACCACTTTAACAAATTAAAAGGAAAAATGATTATGTTAGAATGTATAAAGCAAAGCATACTGATAAATTTAATCCTTAAATCATGATTATGAAAGTCCATAGCATACAAGGATGAACTACTATTGAGTTTCATCAACTTTTTAAAAGTGGCTGCAAACTCATTAGCTTTTATTGTTATGCATATACGTTTTGCTGGTTGTTCAATGAAGCTGCTGCTTAACCCAATTTGATCTTCCCATTCATATTATAACTGGATTTGAGGATAAAAGTTTCAGCTGCTTGGTAACCCACAGACCACACTTGGCCAACAGTCCAATCATGTCAGTCAAGGAGATGAGTCATGTTGAAGAGCCAAAAAAGAACTTTAATCAGCATGGTGGGAAGCACAAATAAGGGATCTAAACTGAGTCAGCAAGATTCTGATATGAACTTTGGGATTTTTATAGAAAGGGGGGATATAAGCAAAAGCTGGGGATTTGCAAACCTGAGTTGTCTCCACAGCTGGCAGGAAAGGTACTGCAATCCTGCTCAAGGTATCTAGCTGATCAGTATCTTAGAACTGGTTTCACAAGGTCCTGGGAGAACCACTACCACTTGAGGGGTAATTTGATTCCCATCACGAGATAAATGTTTCTACTTCCTACTTCGGGGCAGCCTCATTTCTCACTTGGGGGTGTGAGCTCATTATGGCGTGGGTTATGAGGTTCACCTGTTTGTGGAAGTTGAAGCAGCCGCAGGTTAAGCACAATGACTCCAGCCTTCTAGGCATTGCACCAGATTGTCTGGAACCAGACAATGTGAAGTCTAGCCATCAGATAGATGTCCCTAAATACCTTGAAAAGTAATTATTTTCATGTTTGTGTCTTTAATTTTGACACGGATGAGATAAGTTAGGTAAATTTGGGGCTGATAAGCATTGTAATACTCCTTAAATGATTAACATGCCTGTATGGGGTGCTGAGCAAGGATCCATCCAAAGTTTTAGAGGTAATACAGGAGGCATAGGAGGCGATTAGAGATACCAAGCTGTATCTTGCTTTTAGTTGCCCACTTCACATCTGCAGATTTAGCTTCCATGTCACTACTACAATGTTCTTCTTTATAACATATTCGTATTTTTCCGCTCTTACAATGTTTTTTAAAAATTCTTTTGCACACTTTTTCTTTAAATGAATAGCAAAAGCTATTTCCAGAGAAGCAATGTAAAACTATGACATTAAGTCTAAGAATGTAAGTTACTATGACAAAGAATTAATTGTAAAGAGATAAAAAAGAGAGGAAGAAAATATGAGAGATATTTTTAACACTATTTTCAATTACTTACATAAAAATCAGTATACCAAATTTAACTAATTTACCCAGCTTCATTTGTATAGTAAATACAACTCCACAAGAGCTGTAGTCTGAAGGATGAAGGTGTGATGTGACATTCTTAATTGTCAGTTCCATTGGCCTGGATACCACCTAGAAAAGTGTTCTTCTAAGTGTGTCTATGTAGTTCACAGAAGTGCAACTTTTGGCCTATGTCTGTAACTTTCTCATTCCTCTCTGATACTGTTCCTCTCCTCTGCTTCACAGACACCATGAACAGATTTGCTACCCAACACCCTTCCACCATGATGTTCCTGTATGGTGACAGTCAACCATGGACTGAACCATCTGAAGCATGAATCAAATAAACTTCCCTTTAAGTTATGATAACTTTTTCTAGCCATTGGCAAATGGACTAATACAAGGTACATTTTAAACAGATACAGCAAACCTTTGGTTCAGGTAAGTAATTTGCTCATCAGAATAACATTTTAACATTAAACAATGTGATTTTTGAACTAATATTTTCAGTTGCTGAAGTAATTGTGTTGTCTATAGGGATGTCATTAGTGTCATAATTCTGCCTTGGAACTGATAAAATAAATAAACTAGAATTCCATTATGCATTGAAATTATTTAAGGATCATATAAATACAGTGTTTCCAGTAGACTTTAAACTAATTTCTTTAGTAAGATAAAATTATTGTCAACACTCTAATGTTAAAGTTTTTAGCCTACAATAATAGTAATTATTAAGAGATTTACCATAAACGAAATAGCGAAGAAGTCAACTTTATTAAGGGTTTTGGTTGTTTTCCAAATGGCTAACAACTTCTGCTATTGTACTGAAATAGTTAAAAGAAGCAAAGTAATTCACAAGTGACTTATATAAATGCAAGTGAAATCTTTTTTTGTGTGTGTGAGCTATGTTTTCAAGATTAAATCTCTTCTGGAAGAAATAACTCAATAGCAAAGATTTAGGGAATTTGGTAGATGTTAGAAAAATAGGAATATTCCTCTTTCTTGGTAAAATATCAGAGGAATCAATACAAAAAGTAGGGCTCTATATAAATCATTGGCAATGGGTAATTTATTGTGGGCAATAAAAACTACTGACTTTCTCCTATTTCCAATGAATATTACTATAATTGTCTTACACTAATACATTATTAATCAATATATCATTTGAGTGTACAAATACTTTTTATTGCTTAAGTTTCTGAGCATTGTAGTAGATATACCAAATCAGATACAAAGAAAGATTTAACCTAGTTCTAGTCCTCTAAGACAATCTAAAGAGGAAAAATAAGACCACAGATTTAAAAACAGTAAGGATTGAAATAAAGTGCAGATCAATGATAGAAATATAATGTTATACTGAATCATTTGCTAAATGAAAAGGTTAGGTTAAAAATTCTATAGGAATAAAATAAGTCATCTCAGGATACATTTTAGGAAATACTCCTCAGAGAAGTTAAAGGAAATGGATAGAAATTGAAAGCAGAAATAATTTAAAAATTTGCATCATTGCAATATTCTAAATTTGAGATGATTAACAGAGTATGTAAACTGTAAAAGAAACACACTGAAAGGAGTCAAATAAAATATTATGGTAATTTAAAAATGTAAAATGGGATAAAGGGAAAATAAACATGGCTGAAATCCTCAAAATGAAAAAAAAATTCTTACCTAACTAATGTTTTCAGAGTGTTTAATCCAAATAAGTACATGCTTTCTAGTTTTTCCAAATGTGATATGCATTACATTTCATCACCTTTTAACCAAGTACATTTTAGGTATTTATTATACGTTTTTCTATGCCAATATCATGGATTCCTTTCTGGTCAACTGTCAAAATGACTGACACCTGTTGCATATATCTACTTAAATTTTTATTTTCTTATTAATGGAACCCACTTATGTGATTCCCTTAATATTATGTATAATTCTTAGAAATCTTCCATGTAAAAATAATTGTGTGTTTGACTGTCTTATAAACAGACTTACATTTGCTATTATTCTAAAAGAAAGTTTAGGTACGTTTGTTGTTATTAGAGTTTTTAAAAGAAATGACCCATCAAAGCCTATGAACCCAAGCAGGATTTTTCTAAGTCTTTTGGTTTTTTAAGCATATAGGCAATTTGATTTTCTCAAAAGATCAAAGACTTCTGTTTCTGTATCAATATTAAATTGCAATTTCAAGGATTTAGGCCATTTCATCTAAGATATTGAGATTGTTTTAGTATCCTTTATGTTTTTAGTATTTTTTTACTCTGTAATAGTACCAACAATTCCTTTTTCATCCCTAATATTTATTAATGGCCTTGTATAACTCAATTTCTGTCATAGAATTGATGTCATTTTGATTACTTGGTCCAGTTAGTATCTACTTTTCAAGTTTCAGGATGGAATCTATTATTATAGATCTCTGATCATATAAAGTGATTACATATATAGGACCAATTTCTAGTATAAAGCTTAATAAAGGAGTTGTATACTGGCTAGGAAATTATGCAACCTGAAAAAATTATTGAAAAAAATATTTGCCCACAAGAAATCTTTGTTACTGATCTTCAAGTTCTGGAACTTTTTGTTCCTAACATTTCTCTTAACCTCCTAACAGGAAGCTTTTAAACCACATAAATAACTTGAATTCTTTTTTTTTTTTTTTTTTTTTTTTTTAGTGCTATTGCCCAAACCTTACATGACACAGAGTTTTAAGAAGTGGGTGGAAAGTAGCAAAATCAGATAAAGAAGAAGCAAAACAGAGCTCTATGGAGAAGTTTATCTTGTAGCTTCAGGGGCTGCAAATCTAGGATTGGGTGACTCCACTAGTTTCTGCTAAAGTACTCATGGCAGATGACATTGTAATGGTATAAGTATTTACAAGAATGACCACATGGTGACACAAAAGCCAGAAAGATTCAAACTTCAGGTGTTCACTTTTATAACAACTAACTCACTGGGGACTAGTTGGGTCCCAAGAGGACCACATTACACTCTACTTGAATCCCTTCCAACACACCTCTGTGTCCAAGACCTTTAACAACGTTCTGCTTCCTAAAGATTTTACCATCTCTGCAGCTCACCACACTGGAATCTAAGCTCTTAGCATATAAACCTTTCATTGGAGGATGCAGTCATACCTTAGCAAAGCACAGTACCACTTCAGAGAGCAATGGTGTGTTAGCAGTGCTGGTCGCCCTTGATAAATACCTCTGGGGGAAAGGCATTGAGTAAGCTCTGTCTCAAGTTGAATGTTTATGGCCCACAGTGGGAATTTCCAAGGGAATGCCCAATGGTCCAAATAATGACAGTCATCCTTTTATGATGTCCTCCAAACTCTGCCCCTCACGTGCCTGCTAGGCTGTTTTTTCCATGAATACTGCAGTTGTATGATCTTGGGTTTTTACGACTATTGTGAGGCTAAGGAGAAGGCAGTGGAACTGAGTAGGTAAACACTTCACAAAACTCACTATTCTTAATTCATTTGTTTCTTTGTTTTTTAGTAAAAATCTATCATTTTTTCAGTCTTTGGAATTTTCCACATCCTGAGAAAGTTGGTTTTGATAATCTTTGTTAATATTCTTATTAATTTTGTGGAAAGGCAGCTTTATATCTCTCATGTCTAGCCAAACAATGAATCAAATAATCATGATGGGATATGCTTACACTTTGACAGAAAAATAGTGATGCCATAGCATATGTTTTGGGGAATCTGTATTAGTCATTGAAAAGCATTATGTAAAAAGCAGTAGTAAACTCAAAAAGCGAAAGAGGAGCAAACCTTTGCTAGCTGAATTAGGCAGGAAAAGAACTTTTATATTTTTGAAGTTGGCTTTATTTATTTTAATTGAAAAATTGTGTATATTCATGGTATTCAATGTGATATTTCAATATACTTATGCTGGACATTGTTAAATGATTGACTCAAGCTAGTTAGCACCTATCACTTCACATACATTTTATTTCTTGTGATGAGAACATTTAAAAATTTCCAGTATACTATGCATTATCATTTGTAGGCATCATGGTCTTGAACCATATGCACTGTAACTAGACCTCCTAATTTTCTGCTTCTTCTTCAGCCTCTAGGAATCACAATTTTATTGCTCACCCTTTAAAAAAACCCTGAGTTTAAATACAAGTCAATGCAGACATCTCTCAGTCATATAGTCAGCCTTCAACATGCACAAATTAAGTGGCTTAGTTACTTTTCTCTCATTGCTGACACAAAAGTTAAAGGTGAAAAGGTTTACTTAGCTCATAGTCCGTTGAGGTTTCAGTCATCATTGGCTGCTCCAAGGAAGGGTGGCAGAAGAGAAACTGTTCATGGTGGACAGAATGTAGCAAAACAAATATAGGGGGAAGGGAGATAGCCTGTCTCTGTCCCTTACATTATATCCAGTCTGCAGGGATTAGGGTGGTGCCAAGCCAGTCAGTGGACTGATTTAGTAATCATCCAACCTTAATCCTAACACCTTAATTCTAGCATTGCACCATGAATCATCACAGACTAAATTCAGCCACCTCTGAAAAAGTCTTTCTTTTATTACACCTACGCTTTGGGGGGCAATTTAGATACAAACTGTAAGGGTAATTCTATAACAGTTTAGAAAAATTTGCACTTGCATCAGTAGCATCTTTCATCACCAAGTTACAATGGCCCCATACATTCTTATCTTTAAGCAGTAAATTGGAAGTAAATGATAACACATTGGTTATAAAGACAAAGAAACATAAATTATGTTACTCAGTATCAACCCACACAATCTTTTGGAATTTTTTACTTGGATTTGAAACTTTTGTGAGACAGGACTGACTTTAACCTCCATGTGAAATGTATTTATTTTGTGTCATGATTATTACCAAAAATCATTTTGCAGTAAGAGATAAGATGATAAGGTGTCCAACTTTAGCACAGAACTCAACTAATCTTAATGAAAATGTAGTTTTAAATTTACTGAATCAAATATAGAAATAAACCTCAAAACCACCAACTGGTGCACAAGGAAGATAAATATCTTCTTAAAGTCCAACATTATTTACAAGATGATAACAAAATCTAATGTCCAATACCATAAAATGCACTATGATTAGAACCCAATACATGGTAATTACATGGTAATTACAATCTTTCCCATTGAAAATACCAGAGCCAGATTTGTTTGGAGTTGAATTCTAACAGTCCTCTTAGGAAAAGATTATATCAATTGTTCATAAATTCTTCAGCAAAGAGATCTATTTTATGAGGCCAGCGTACTGGAAAAACAAAAACAAAAACAAACCGAAAACCTTATAAGAAAAATAAACAAAACACCATACATCATTTTTCTGAAACAAGGTTTTACACTGTAAGTTTCTGAGGTAAAAGAAAGGATCGCTTACTAGCAGAACTAAGCAAAATTCTGTATGAAACAATTGAGATTAAAGAGTGAGTACAGAGAGAGACAGATTAACAGAGACTAAATCTATCCAACAATTCACAGTCATTGTAAGAACACTGGGAAGTCAACATATTGTTACATATTAAAGATTAACCAAATTCAGATATTTATTTTTAGAGCCATCATTTAAGCTTCTAAAATGTACAGGAAAAACTAGAATGAAATGTTATCATAGAGAAATGTGTCTGTCCAAGAAAGGGGGAGGAAGCAATGGCAGTGAAAGAATTTTGTTGAATTAAGGGCATAGTAAGGAATTCTAGCCCATGGTTGATTCAATAGAGGCATTTAAAGAGAGACACTGAAGAAAGAGGGAGAGAAAATGTGTGCCAAGAATGGTCAGCATGCTTTGATTCAGGCGACTGTGGGAGGTACTGCTTTAATTAAATAAATGATATAGAAAATGGTGGGCAAACATTGGGTTTAGTAGGTAATCAAAATGATGTGTTCAATTTCTGCAACCTGTGTGGACTTCAACTGGGTATTTTAGAACACGTTTGGTAAACGGTTCCAGACCTGCACTTAGGAGTCTGATCAAGAATATGGTGTTTTTTATATATTGTGGATCTATTCCATATAGATGTTTTCTGGGTTTTGACCTACGAAGTGTTGTTCCATTTGCAATGGAAAGTGTTATGTCTCTGTTGTGGACTGAAGCATTCATTCTTTCAGCTGCTGGGTGCAGGCATCTGGTAACCTCCAGCTGAACCTTTATGATGTGGAGGTGGCATGCCTATTTGCCCTTCAGCTCGGTCCTGTAGACCTTATGGACACAGTGAGTAGGTACCGTGGGCCAGATGCAGGTGCCAGGGCACATATGGGCTGCTCCTCACCTGGGCTCCAACAGAAAAAGAGTGAACAGGGAACCTGATCTTCCACACAATGTGAAGAAATATTGGTGGCATGCTGAGCAAAGAGCAGTGTTAGCCCTGGTATTCTCACTTTTTGTGGATTAGTGTAATCTGTGTTCCCTAGGTTCAACACCTATCAATACTGCAAAGCAACGTGTAACTCTCATGCTCCCTGTACAACAACAATAATTGCTTTTGCAACTCTGTATACTTAGCTTTTTGGGGATGATTATACTGTTTTGACTCCAATATACACACAGAAATGAAACTTAACTACTTTGTAGGAAACACAAAATATCTCTCTCTCTCTCTCTCTCTCTCTCTCTCTCTCTCTCTTTCTCTCTCTCACACACACACACAAATCAAATATGGTTCATTGTTTTAAAGTTAGAAAATGTAGATTCTTCTTTTACCTTGACAGCAATTTCATACTCCCATTTTAAGTGAATAGTTTAAATAGGGAAAGAATGTAATCTGACTGACAGCTCTTCAGGACTGTATTTTGTGGGCAGATGATTTTTATTCCCAAAGAATAGTAACATACTCGAGAAAATTTATAAATGTAATTGTGGAACATAACACAACATGACATAACATAACATAACATAGCAATAAATGTATTTTGATGTTGACCATTGATTGGTCTGAAAGATGATTTGAATTTGATCTGATTGAATGGTAACAGATTATAGATATATAGGACAAGGGCTGAGGCATTGAACTTAACTGGTAAATAAAACAGGAGATATATCTATCCACATTTAAATACCAAAAAGCACTATTGCCCCTTGTTTCACAACAGATATTAGAGAGGAGGTGAAAGATGAATGCCTTAGCCTTGTCCTATTTGTCTATATTCTAATTTTATACATAAACCTCATTTATAAATTGTTTTACCTAAAAAAACTCATTGCAAAATGACATTGCAAACATTTAACGTAAAATATGGTATGGTAATAGGAAGTAAGTTAATAAGTTATAAATTTTGCTAACAGCTTATAATGATAACCAAGTTAAGATCATACGCTTCCCAGTCTTGTTTTGAATTTAGAAATGAGCTTTTAAGTGTCTTGGTTTTAGAAAAACCCAACTTTTACTTTTGTCATTAAAATTTCAGAATTTACCTGCAACTAAGTGAGGATTTAACTGCTACACATCTGTTTCCTTTGCATGTTTCTCTTCATTTCACCACAAGAACTACGTAATTTAAAGGAAGTCAATTTAACTTTTCTTAGAAATAAGAAGTTATATATTTCAAGGGTATTTTGGGGGAAGTTATTGGAAGTTTACAATTTTGTGCAGTTTAAGATTTGTCTAATCAAGGTGGTACTTTGTAACTAATATACAAAACTCTATAAAAATATATTACAAACTTAGCAATAACTGAATTTAAAAAAAGAGAAAGAGAGAATGTTAATAAGAAACATAAAACCTGATATACCTTAAAATCCAAAAGTCTAATTGTGTTTCTCAGACCAGATTATTCTTCAGTAATTTTTATGTATGAAATAGTAGTTTCATCACATTAACTCAGAAGAAAAAAATCCTGAGTCATCTTTGCTTTTTCCTTTCTCTTAAATGCTACATCCATAAATGTTGTGGTTCTTCTTTCAAAAACATTCAGAATCACCGCCTCCACTCTACTGAGAGCAACAGCATCTCCTGTCTGCTTTTGTAACAAGGTTCTCAGTTCTCCAATTTCTTCTTCTTTTGTAGAAACTGCAAAGCAACCCTGGACTCTGCTTTACTATTCTATAAAATAATTCCCCATCAACTGAATTAGTACATAATCCTTCGGGGATTTTGGTTGTTGATTGGCTCTCTCCAGCCATTTGAAAAGTGAGCAGAGCAAGAGCATCAGTTTGTTGCATTCACTGCTGGGTTCTCAGTGCCTAGAAGAGTGTCAAACAGATAGCAGGTGTTCCATACTAAGTTGTTGAATCAGTGAATAGATCATTGGGAACAGGACAAGAAGGGACATGGTAAATAGATAGAAAGTGGTCACATTGACAAAAGTGATTAGTAAATGTTCTGACCAATTGAGGAAATTTCTTCTAGTTTCTCATTTGTAGCTACAATGGTATCTGTGAGAGAAGCATATACTGCAGAAGTAATAAAGAGATGCCAAATCCAAATGTAACATACAGAAGCCTTCTGACTTTGGAGTACCATATGCCTTCTTTAGTCGCAGCCTGCTTTGAAACATGGTGTCACTTTGTAGTTCAAAATTTCCATGCTGATAATCTTGACTTTGTTGAAAATGTGCTTTTTAAAAAAAATTCTTGGCAGGTGATATTGTGGGTGGCTTCGTTTTTCAAATAGTTTATATTGTATTGACTGCTCTTATTTTACTTAACCACCAAGTGTGCATGATGATTTGTTTATTTTTTCATTTTAAAGAGGATAAAACAGAATAAAATCAATCAAAACAAACCAATGTAAAAGATACAGGACTTCAAAACATTACAAAATTAACAATAGTTAATATGATGCCTTTTGATGTCTTCAAAAACGGTTGCAGATAACTTCGGATATAGTGAAAATCAAACAGAACAGAGTATAATAGAAACAATAAAAACAAAACTTTGACTGCAATAAAGGACTTCAAAGCAAGTCTATAGTAAATTCAAAATTGCTACCGTGCTTATGATGATTTAAATTCTCCAGATACTTTGTGGCTTCTCCATTGGAGAATGACGGAAGCTCAAAGAGCAGTGGCCTGGAGAGCACTGAGCTGCTGTGAAGATGAGCAGGTCAGCATTCCCGCTGTGCACTGATGAGTCCTGACCTCTCATCTTGACCTGCTGCTTGGCTGCAGTAACAGACTCCTCAGGGGTGACAGCCTCCTTCACAATTCAGGGGGCTATGAGCAGCAGGGCCTAGTCAGAGGGAGTGGGCTATGGGGTATGACCTTGGGGACTGCATTTGGCCTTGGCCCATAGCTTTCTGGTTCTGCCCTCCTTTCTGCTCTCCAGATGCTTTGAGTTGAGCAATTTCTTTCTGTGATGCTCTCTCAGTGTGATGATTCTGCCTTGGGGCCAGCTGTCCTTGGACTGAAACTTCTGAAACTTCTGAAACTGACCTCAAATAAACCTATCCTCTTTCAAGTTGTGGGTGCCAGGTGCGTTGTCCTAGCAACAAGCAAACTAACAAATAATATGGGCTTTAAGCAGGTCCATTTCTTATCATTGTTAGTTTTTATGTTCAGGCTGATTGTCTGAAAATTTTTAAAAAATTAAAAATCAACCTGTCATTTGGATGGTAATGGCACCACTATTGTGATTCAGGAAGACACCACTGTTGAGATTTTCCTTTAATATTTGATATTTGAAATGCCCACCACATACTTTCTTTTGAGGAAAAGAGATCTTCTGTTTTTTGCTGAATTTATTCTTCAGGATAAATCTTAAATCACTTTTTCTAATTTTTCCAGGTTTTAATCCATCAGTTACTATATTCTTAGTTTTTTCCTTAATATTTTAGAAGGTTTTGACATAATTAATATTTCCATTTCCTTTATGAACTTTATACTGTTGGTTTCTAGAGAAGTAGAAGTAGTAGCAATATCAAAATCACTATCTTCATATCAACCTCATAATCAGAGCTTTGCCACAGACTTTACCACAGTCTGTCTCAATGTGTATTACTCGTGATATTTATCATTGTCATGCATTAGCTTTTTAAAAAGTTCTCTTTAAACTAATCACATTTTGAGCCAGGAGTGGTTGTTTATGCCTGTAATCCCAGCACTTTGGGAGGCTGAGGCAGGAGGATTGCTAGGAATTCAAGGTTAGCCTGGGCTACAGAGTGAGTTCAAGGACAGCCTGACCTGCACAGTGTCTCAAAAAGACAAAAAAAGTTAGTCATATTCTGAAGTTAGTAGGTAGCTTCATAGCATGTGATTTGACAGTAGAAAACTTATATAAAGTATTATTTTCATCAGGCTGCTTTGAAATTTCATACTTACAAACTAAATTTATCCTGTTTGTATGCATGTGTATGAGTCAACTTTCCATTACTGCAAAAATACCTAACCTAGTCGATTTATAAAAAGCAAAAATTTATCTTGGTTCACAGTTTTGAAGCAGGCAGTCTACAGTTCAGTCCTCTTCCTGTGAGGCTGCGTGTGTGGCAGCACACCCTGGTAAGAGCACACTGTGGAGCAGAGGCACTCACCTCGTGTGTGGAAAGGTCCTGTCTTCCTTTTCAAGGGCACATCCTCGTGACCTAATAGCCTTCTGCTAGACCCCACCCTAAAGTTTACACCACCTCAAAATAGCACAACAGACAGAGGACCAAGTCTTTAACACGTCTGGGTCTTTGGTAGCACCTCAGATCTAAGCTATATTCTGCCTTTTGACTCCAAAGATTCATAACCATCTCATGATACAAAATGCATTCAGTTCATCTCTAAGAATCCCCTAAGTTTCAATAGTTCAAAGATCCAAACTGGGCATGATGGCACATACATGTAATCCCAGCACTCAGGAGGCTGAGACAGGAGCATCACTGGGAGTATGAGGGCAGCACTTGTTTTTTTTTTTAAAAAAAAAAAAAGCAAAGAGCAAAAATCAAAAGTTTAACTCCAAAATTTCAAAGTAAACTCAACTGTAAGCCTTGGTAAAAATCAGAAAAAGTTACATACTTCCATGATAAAATGGCACAGAGGAAATTTCAAAAGGGATCAGTAAGAGAAATGAATGAAATCAGACTAAAAACAAGACCAAAAACCAATAGGACGAATCCTAAATCCTAGAGTTGCTTATTTAGCATCCCAGGCACGTCACAGGGTAGAATGTCCCTGTGGTCTTGCTCATGCCATCCTATAGTGGCCTCTCTCTGGGGCAGGTTTTCATGCTGCAGGCAGTTTCCTCTAGCAAGCTTAACTCATTACATTCTTGGAATCTTTTGCTTCCTGAAGTTTCCTTTGCACCTTTGGTTTCCCTTTTAGAGTTCCATGTACCACCCTGTTAGGAAGGGCAACTTGTAGCTTCTACATTTTCTGTTCCTGAAGAAAACCAGCATCATATGACTGATAGCAAAGTCTGCTGTTGGCTGTTTTGGTTACTTTTCTTTTATTGCTGAGCCAATATACCTGATGTCCAAAATTAAAGAAGGAAATGTTTATTTAGCTCACAGTTTGTGGAGGTTTCAGTCCATTCTTGGCTGGCTTCAAGGCACAGTGGTACATGGCAGAGGGTGACAGTTCACGGCAGCCATAAGAAAGCAAAAGCAAAGGGAGTAAAAAGGGAGGAGAGCAGAGAAAAGACTCTATGTCCCTTATACTGTAGGCCATGCATCCTAGGGTGGATGTAGTACTCACGCACTGGACCATGAATCAATCACAAATTCTAGAAGCCTGCCTCCATGACTGTGTGAGGCTTTGGGTGGGTGGGGGGATATCTAGACACAAATCATATCACTGGCACAGACTGTGCCAAAATCCACTTAAACCATGACACCACAGCCTCTGTCTACTTTACTGACTGAAAAACCAGAAAAAAATCTTTAGGTGCCTTTGAATGCTCCTGGTGCCTCAAGGCTCACCTCTTCCAGGATTCTACCTTGGGGAGTCTATAGCCTGAGAGCTGTGTTGTTTTGAAATTTCCCTCGCCAAAGACACTAGTCCACACTTTTGAAGTTCAGCCTCCAGCAAAGTCTCATGGAATGGACAAAATGAAGTCAAATTGTCTTCAACAGTGTGAAAAACTCTCCAGTCCAGTTTCCATCAGAACCTCCATTTCTGTCTGAAACCTCACCTTCATGTCCTTTACTGCCTACAGCTAATTCTGGTGTGAGCTCCCAACAGAATCACCCTTAAACTCAGTTTAAGTAGAGTAGGATTTCTCTAGCTTGCTCCTCTAAATTACTATTGTGAACTAATTCCAAAGCCTCCCGATCCACATGTCAGCTACAATCACAGCAACAACCCCCCCCCCATTTTCAACCTATTTTCCAAGTCAGACAGTTTCCCTTTACCAGAATAAATACCAGAGGTAATGAACCTATAAAGAGAAAATGTTTATTATGGATCACAACTGTGAAGCTTTCAGTCTGTGATTGTTCTTTTTGCTTTGGAGTTGACATGGTGCAGTATACAGAGCAGTGAATGAGAGAGACAAGCTATGTCAGTATCACTAGGAAATAGAGAAAAAAAAAAAGAGGAAAGGAAGGCCCAGGGGTTCCAATGTTTCCTTTGAGAGCACAGCACATTGATCTGATGCCCTTCTTCCAAACCACAACTACTCAAGTTGCTGTACCTTCCAATAGTGCCAAAGAGTGGGGACCAAGTCTTTGGGAAACACTTCACATCTAAAGCATTGCCCTGTGTTATGTACAGTACCCCATTCCCTGGCAGGCTATATATATACAGGCATAGCTTCCCTGCCCTCCATTGTTTTTCCTATTTTTTTCCCATTAGTTCAAAACTATATGAACTAACATTCAAGTAAGATCTGAGCTGGTTTGAGATCTCCACAAATAATTTTCTTCTGTCCCCTTTTACAAGTGTTTTAGATTTACTTGTGAGGGCAGTGAATATACATACTTCGTTCTATAATTGGGCAACTTTTCAGTAGGCGGGAGTAGAGTATCAGCTGTTTAGCCACCTAATCTTGAATGAAAATATCCGTCTGTAGTGAGCTGTAACAATAAGTCCATTATTTAAGTTGAGTTAAAGTGGGTGCTCTACTTTTTTCTTCTCAGAATGTTAAACAAGAATGGAGCATCATTTAGGACAATGAATTCTTAGAAAAGAAAGAACACATTACATTGAATACATTACATAGATCTTAATACATTACATTACATAGATCTTAATAAGGCTTACTTTGCCACAGTACCTAATAAACATAATTTATTCACTCCCTTTATTTTTGCAGAGCCTTGGTAACATTTTTAATAATTTTATTAGAGGAGATCAAGTAAGGATGATTGGTTACCTCTGGTCATCATGCTGTCACTATTGTGGCAGGAGAAATGATCTAACAGTGAGTTGCAAAATATGCTAGGATCTTATGGAAAAGATTGACAGGAGAAAAATTAGTAAGGGGCAATAATGGCATCACTTTCCTCATTAATGAAACACACACACAAAAGGGATAAATTTTACAATCTTAAAGGCTTTTGGCTTATGGAAAACAATTTGGCATAGGGTTTCATAGAAAATATTGATGTTAAAATATTTCACCTGGGCCTGGGGATTTAGCTCAGAGGCATAAGCGCCTGCCTCGCAGGCAGGCAGTCCTGAGTTCGATCCCTGGTACCGATAAAAACGAAAAAGACAAAAAAAAAAAAAATTCACCTTATTTTTATTTTTATTTGAATTTTAAAGAAGAAATGTTTATAAAGATTTTTAACATTATTTGTGCTATATACACTTCTTATATAATAAAGGTGATAAAGACAAACTCTAATTTTATTATCAGATTAAGGGTAATTAACTTTAATACCATGGTTATTAATCAATGACATACATTTATCTTCAGTCATAAGCTCAACATACATATTATTTATCTAATAAACAATACTGAAAAATCTTAAATCTAAAATGCCTTAATTTTCATTATTTCAATAATTTCATTGGTTTGGAGGAGAAGATGATGCCCAAAACAGAGTTTTATAGGATAAAGCTTTTTTATCCTTACTGTCTAAAAACCATGATGAATAAATGCAGAGATATTCAGCAAATTGTATGTGGCCTCAATAAACAAAAAGACCACAGTGTAGACACTTAATAAATATTAAATACATTGCTTTTCCTTCTGGAGAACTAGATGTAATTAATAGCAATCACAAGGTCAGGAAGTGAAAGCACAACATTTAAGAATTTTGGGCTTCAGATGACGGCCTAGGTGTAAATGATACTTGCAGGCCTGTTTCTGACAGATCATACCCTCTAAATTCCAGCCAAGACCTCCTGTGCAAATTCTGAGCGCTGCCTGGGAAGTGGAACCCCCTAGTGGTTCTGTGAGCTCTCATAAGAAGAGGCCTTTGCTATGTTGACCATACAATGAGCTAATTCACCTACAGTAGATTGCGTGGCGACCCACTTGTCCTCGCTGCAATGAAACATTTCTTTCTCCACTGAATATCTTCCCTGGATTCTGTCTACTCATTAGTCAAACATACTGTGAATAAGATTGCTCTCAGGATTTCTTTCTTAACAAACTCATTGCTGTGTATAAAAAAACTAGATGTTTGTGTGATGATTTTATGTCTTGCTACTTTACTGAATTTATCAGTTCTATTAGTCAATTCTGATAGTCTTGTAGATTCTAGGTTTTTTGTTTATAGACTCGTATCATCTGCAAACAGGGACCATATGCTTTCTCCTTAAAATTTAAGAAATGATTTTAAATTCTATCAAATGGATTTTTTTTCATCTATTGAGATGATCATATGAATTTTGTCCCACATTCTATTGATGTGATGTATTATGCTTATTGATTTTCATAGACTGAGTAATCTTTGCATCGCTGCAATGAAACCAGTTTGAATGTGATTAATGATCTTTAATGTTCTGTTTAATCTAATGTTCTGTTTAATCTGGTTGCTTTTGATGTTTGTTCTTCTTGTGAAGTTAGGTAAAATTCAGCAATAAAACTACCTAGTATTTCAATGAGTGACTTCTAATTACTGACTCAGTCACATTAGTTGTTACTGATCTGTTATATTTTTGTCCTAATTATTCAATTTGGGAAGCTCATATATTTCCAGAAATCTGTGCATTTCTTATAGGTTTTCTAAATTATTAGCAGATAGTCTTTCAAAATAAAATCTAATGATCCTTTGCTCTAATGATTCTAATCTTTGGCATTGATTGCAATGTTCCTTTTTTTCACAAATGATTTTATTTACTTTCATCTGCTTTGTTTTTTCTTGGGTAGCTATCCAAAGGTTTGCTGAATTTTCTAGCTAAACATTTGATGAATTTCTTTAAACTTTCCAAGAAAAACCTAATTTTTTCATTGATTTTTTTTGTAATTTTATTTTCTGCTGAATTTATTTTTGCTTTTGCTTGTTGCTATTTCTTTCCTTCACCTACTTTTTACTGTTCAATTTTGTTTCTTTTTATTAGGTCCTTGAGATGTATAATTAGGTTGTTTTGTGAACTCTTTCTTTTCTGATACAGACACTTGCTGCTGTCTTAATTACAAATATATACTAGTACTTTGTTAATCTTTTGAGAATGGGACTCTTCCAGTGCATTTCAAAATAAAGTAAAGTGCAAGTTTTGTCACTGAGGGAACTGAATTAAACAAAGTTTTACATTGAGGCATAAATAAGCCTGAATCTTTGCCTGAACTTGCTAGATTTTTTTATTGATAGTGTAAGGCTTATTTATTCCATAAGCATTCAGATGATGTTTCTTCATTTACATTTTTATAAAATTTGATCAAGTTTTTTGCATTATGGATGTACTCACAAAAAATGAGTTTGAAAAAAACTCCTTAGATTATACTGGTGGGCACTTGAGGAGAAAGACCATGTCAGACAAGGTATGGTTCTGAGATATTAATGTCCCTTTTGAGTCAGGGTAGTGGTGTGGAAGTAAGAAATTCCTCTAACTATATCCTGGTTTCATAACACAGAAATTATATGCCTGTGCATGGCTACATGCATAAAAATGCCTTAAGGTCTCTGAACAGTACCAATTAATACATAAACTAAGGGCATGAATCTTTGTATAAAAGCATCTTTGTCCAAATTTAAAATTTTAAACACATTATTTAAATTTACCTATATTAATTATATAGGTGATAATATTTTTGATAGTAACTAAGTAGGATTTGGCAAATTATTCATTTGACAGAGTAGAAGACAAACTGTCCAAATTTTATATTTGGAAAAAATAGATTCCTAAAAGTGCCATGAATTAGGTGAATTTTTTTGTGAAACAATAAAACATATTTTTGGTGAAGGTAAAATCATATCCCAGTATCTTAATTACTTACTGCTGAGGCAAAATGTCTAACAGAAAAGTTAAAGTAGGAGAACTTATTTCAGCTCACAGTTTGTAGAGGTTTCAGTATATAATCAGCTTGTTCAACGCAGGGTGGCATTGCTGAGAGGCATCACAGAGGAAGCACAGTCCATGGCAGATAGGGCAGGCAGAAGGCAGTAAACAGGCCCAGCAACAGCAGCAGCAATGGCAACAGCAGCAACTACCTTCCCTCTCGTGCTTTCTATTCTATCCAGGCTGAAAACCCATTCATTGGTGCCACCCACCTCCAGGGTAGGGGACCTTAACTCCAGCACCACACTCTTTTTTTTTTTTTTTTTTTTTTTTTTTTATCGGTTCCGGGGATCGAACTCACGACTGCCTGATTGCAAGCCAGGCGCTTATGCCGCTGAGCTAAATCCCCAGCCCCTGGCACCACACTCTTAATCCACAGTCACCATCCTAATCTAGCCACATTTGAAACTCTCCTACGACATCAGCAAGGTTTAAGGAGTGTGTCTAGATACGTCATAATGTTATGCCTTTGTTCCCAAAAGACTCATCAGTTTATCCAAAAGGTTTCTATTCCCTCTCTAAGAATTGCCAAAGACCTAATAGTTTTAACATTACCAAGAAGTCCAAGTCCAAAGTCTCTTCTGAGATTTAAGGCAAACTCTTAGCTGTGAATTTACTGTGCAAATGAAAAAAAGTTAAAAACTTCCAGCATACAATCATTCAATATAAACATTCCATTCAAAATAGAGGGATAGAATGGAATGGAACAAAAACAAATCCAAAATCTAGCAGGGCAAGCATTTAGCTTCATAGTTCCATGGATAATCTGAGCTAAGCTGTGGAAAGATGTGAACTCCAAAGGACTTGGGTGACTTCACTTCTAAGAAGCTTCAGGTGCCGGAAGCTCTCAAAGATTTTCTCCCGGCTTGGTTTTCCTTACTCCTTGCTGCTCTCCGCTGATGATCCACTTTCCATTGCCCTTTACACTCACAGCTGCATACACTGCGCTCTGGGGGGCACACTGCTTGGCTTCCCAGACCTTTTTCTGAAATCTGAGTGGAAACCTTCCTCACCCATAACTTTTGCATTCTGCAAGCAACTAAAACCAGGACCATGTGGATGATGCCAAAATCTGTTACCAACTCAAGCAGTAGATAGGTTTTCTTCTCTCTTGGCTGTAAGAGATGAGTGCCTGGATTTCTGAGTGATCTTCATCCAAAGGAACAAGGATCTTAATTCTGGAATATGGTGCTCCAGAACTTTTTTTCTTAAAGCAAAATCTTTCACATTTGCAAATTTGAGGCTGCAGAATATTGGAGTTCTGGTGGTTCTTGTGATGTCCTCAAGCTATCTTTTCTATTGTCTTCCTCCATATCAATAAGCAATTTCTTTTCTTCTTTGTAAGCCACAGCTTTAATGAATATTTCACTTTGGGTAAACTCAGAACAGTTTAAGTCATTCTAATGGGCTCTTTGCTCTTGATTCTCAACATAGGTCTGGATAAAAGCTCCCAGTGGTAGTCATGCCACCATCTCAACATTAGACTATCTCGAAATTTCTTCTACAAGATAAAGTAGGATGTTACTGTTAATCTCAGTTTCAAGCAAAATGTCTGGAAATGAGAAAAATGCAGACAAATTTTTGGTTAAAGCTTAGCACATATGATCTGAGTCCAACAGTCAGTGCACTACTTGTTTCTAACTAAAACTTCCTAAGTCTGCTCTTTATTGGATGCATTTCTCTCAACATTCTGCTCTTCTGGTCTTCTGGCCAGATTCTCTGATCAAGTTCACCTTGCAATACTCCACTCTCAGTACTAAAATCTGTATCAGTCAGTGCTTACTAGAGAAACAGATTGAATACAAGATATATAAATATACAAGAATTTACAAGATTGGCCTACAATGATTGCCCATAGAGTCACCTGCCAAAAAATGCAAAAGCCCCATCTGTGCACTGGAGATCTGAAGGATCCAGCTGAAGGCTGGAGCTTACTGTAATGTCTCATAGGAATCCATATCAGAAGGCCAAAGGATTTTCAATTGAAAGATGAAGGATCTGTACTGACAACTGAAGAGTCTTCACTAAAAGCCAGGAAATGATGTCCAAGGTGAAGGTGAGGATTAGAGCCCCTCCAAAGAAACAAAAGTGAGCATTCCTTCTTCCTTTTCCTTTTATTTCATTTAGGTAACAAGTTTACCCAAGATGAGTCTTCTGTCATCACTAAATCTCCCCAGCCACAAACAGAACTAGGCAAACCCAACTTAGTTGGGCATTTCTTTCACAAGTTGACATAATCAGTGAATTATAACACTCAATTTAAAATCAGATTAAAAGTGTTGTGGTCACAGTGGATTACTGTTCAGTGAAAAAAAAAAGAGTGAAATTTTGTCACTTTCAAGAATGCAGGTGAAACTAGAGATCATCATCTTAAACTAAATAAACCAAACTCAGGAAGATAAGAGTTTTCTGTCATATGTGAAACCTAAGAGAAAAGAAAACGATGACATGAACACAGAGATGAGACTATTAGACAAAAAAATGGTGAAAGGGAAGGAGGAAAAGGAAGATAATGGAAAGCTAGATGTAAACAAGCTATGTTATGTGAATGTAAAAATCTAACAAAATGAAACCAAATTTTAAAAATATTATGGAGAATGAATCTCCAGAGTTTAGTCTGAATATTTCACTCTGTGATGCATTTCCTGCAGAGTGAGCAGGTCATGTCTAAAGATGGTGGGAGTACACAGCATTCAGTATAAAAAGCCAGGATCTGGTCTCGAGCAGACAGAAAAGCAGGGCAAAAATCAGGCGGAATGCCATCCCACTAGTCATGAAGATAAAGTGAATTTTGTGAATTGGATAGATGGTGGCAGTTTTACAGTACAAAGAAAAACACATCTTAAAAATTAAAAACAAAACAAAACAAAACAAAACAAAAAACAAACTGCCAGAACCAGGTGTAATGTATAATCCTAGCACTTGGAAGGATGAGGCTGGAGGATCCCTGTGAATTCAAGGACAGCCTGTGCTACATAATGATACCCTGTCTCAAAACAAACAAGCAAACAAAAAATTCTGCCAGAGGCCTCAGTGCTTTTGTTATGCTTTGAATTTTGATAATCATTAAATAAGCCAATGCAAGATGATAAATGTCAAATGAGTTTGACTAAAAAAGATTTCTTTGACTGAAGGGTAGAAAACAGACTTAGGAGTGAGGAAAGGTAGGTTTATGTGTACAGGACCTGTGAAGATCATTGTATTATTACAGGCTTAACAAAGGGGAGTTTTATCTCCTCATATAACCATTGAAATGGAGAGAAGTGAATGAATGAATGAGAGAGATATTTCAGGTGCAAAATCTACAGGGTTTTGATGCTTGTTTGAATAAGGCATAAAGAATGGAGTCAATTAAAATCATTTGTTCCCCCACAATTGCCAGAAAAGTGATGAAATATAGCACAGCAGAAAATTTTGGGGTGAACATCAAATTGGGGGGAAATCAAGCATTAAACTAGAAATGTTGCAGCCTGAATGACTGAGATGCCAGAAAGTCAGTGGAGTAAAGTGTATTAAGCACAAAGGAAGCTTCAGGGTGAGTTTTTGGACTTGTTAAAGGTACTAATTCAGGTATGAATGATTACAAATGGAATTTTTAAAAAAGAGGGTAGAATAAGAATCATTCTGGATTGTAGAAAACGATGCAAAACATGTTGAAAAGAAAATGAATCAGTGTGAAAAAGAAGCAATCAGAGACAATGAAAGAATATCAGAATATGGAGTCATAAAATAAAGAGAAAACTGTATTTAAAAAAGGAATTGTAAGAAAATAACCTGTATTCTGAGTTTCCTGTAGAATCAAATTTGAAGTATACCTACTACAAATATTATCTATGTTTCACTAAAATTTCAGAAGTATGTTAGTGTGCCCTAAGAGAACTCGAAATTGATAAAATCTCCTTAAAACTTAGTAGGGGCCCTGATATAAGACTAACATCAGAGGTCAAGCCTGCCTAAACACATGAACAACAGAGAAGAAAATCATTAGATCACTTGAACATAGCTATGACATGATTACTAAATATAGAATGCTATTTTGACCACTCTTAATTAAAGACTTTCAATTTCAAGTGATTTATATTATGCTCCTAGTAGGTAATATCCACTAATAATATATTAATTGAGTTATATATAAGTACATTGAAAAGCACCATCATTGTTTTTCAGTGTATGATGTGGTTTTGGACACTTATATATGTATCATTCAATCGTCTTTATTACAGGGCACTTTGTTGGTCACACTTCAAGTTGATTGGACTGATAGGATTCTCCAAAGAAACAGAACAAAGAGGATGTGTATGTATGTGTCTGTCCTAATATAATATAACATAATCAATGTAATTTAACGTGCTATAATACATATCACAAATAACTGGCTCACATTTGTGAGTATGGAATCTGGCCAGTCAAAAATTTATAAGACAGGCATGAGCAAGTTGGGTACCAAGGAGAGCTGATGGTCCAATTGAAGTCCATTTTTGTTGCAGAATAGAGAGGAAATGGTGTTGCATGTGAAGGCTGAAAGCAGTCTGCTAGAGAGCTCTCTGTTGCTCAGGGGAGGCTGGATTTTTATTCTTCTATTCAATCCTTTAACAGGTTTGTTGAGAGGCCCATTTGTATTATGGAGAAATATCTGCTTCACTCAAAATCCACCACTTCCAATACAAATTTCATCAAAATACCCTTATAGAAACAACCAAAGTAATATTTAACCAATTTTGTAGATACAATGTAGTCCAGCCAAGTTCACACAGAATCATTTACTGCTCCAAACTGAAGGGAAATGTCTCAGCTGGCATTTTTCTGGGGAAAAAAAATACTTTTGAAAAGTTTGAAAAGTTTATTTTCAGATCATTCCTAGTCCCACTAATTTGAGACTTGCTGACCAGTTCCTGTTTCATCTTATTTTAGCATTGTTGTTTGGGTTACACTAATGAAATATGTCCCCAAGAAGTAAGATGACAATTTTAATTTAAAGTGTTTACCTGCCCATACCTTTGTTTAATTTGTTTGTTTGATGTTTATCTAGTTTTATTTAATCTTTATCATACTTGACTATAAAAACTTGAAGATAGAAAGCATATGTATCTCGTTCGCTATTATGTTTTATGCCCTTACACAAGTAGTTGGTGCCGAGTAAATTCACATTAAACATTTGTTGTGCAAAATGCAACAGATTAGCCATCTTTACCTTAAAACATACATAATTGTAGCCTGAAGTTATTGTGTCTGTTCATTATCACTTATCAGCATGCCATGTGCAGTTTTATACAGCCATATCTGTGCACATTTTGAATATTTTTGGACTTCCTTTTAATTTTCTTTTGGTACATTGCACCTAGAAGAACTATTGAAGGTTGAGACTGATCTAAATTTTTTCTCTATTTTTTTCTAGAAAATAAAACATTTGAGAAGATGGAGAAAGACGATAGATATATGGTGCTGAATATCATGAATCATTTGAAATCCAAACAGAGTTCTGGTAGTAAGAATACTGATTTCTCCCTTTTAGAATCTACTTTAAAACTGAATTATTTTCTTAGGCACATAACTATATTAAAACACTTTAATGTGTGAGGACTTCCTGAATGCTAGACATATTCTTGGATTTGAAATTTATTGTATGTCATTTAAAAAATAGTTATAAATTGTCTAAAACAGATTATGCAAATTCATAAATGTGCAGACCATGTATCTGAAAGTATACATTAACCTAGTACAAATATCTTACATATTTTATATATTCTTTGGCCATGTAGTTTAGTTTTCAATCGGTTTATTTGATAATTAACTTCATAAGATCTTATGAAATAAATTAATTCAATGCTGTAAAAATAAAAGAGAGATAGGGAGAGAGTTAAAATGTGTTATGTACCAATTCCCTACAGTGAATGTAATTATTATGTACTGCATAATGATTAGTGGAGTAGAGCCCCCGTGGAATCTCAAAGCCCCTAGGGTGAAGAGGAAAATATTTGAGAAATGTTGATTTTCCCGTCTGCACTGGGTTTAGACCATTCCTTACGCCCAGTGAACTTAAAGAATCTAATTCCAGCTGCCAGGCATTTTCTGGGATCATCCCTCAGTTTCTTCTTCAAAATCTATCCATCCCAAAGTGAGTGAGATATATCACCTTAAATTAAAAATTCTAATCATATAAATCTCCTATTCAACTATCTTCAGAGATTTTTGAATAAAGTTGAACCAGAACCAAGAGAATAGAAATATAGTGTGAGCCACATATGTAATTCAAACTTTTCCAGTAACCACATAAAATTGTGAAAAAAAGAGATGAATTTTAACATTAATAAGCTGTCTAACTTAACAAACACAATTATTTCCTCTCTCTTCTCTCTGTCTCTGCTTTATTCTCTCTCTCTGTCTCTGTTTCTCTCTCTGCTTACAATTGAACTGAGGGCTTCCTGAATGCTAAGCAAGCCCTCAAAAACTAAACATCCTCAGGCCTCAACTTTTCATTTTAATATGAAATCGGTATAAAAATTATTAGTGAATTATTATTATTTTACTATTGTATTAAGCCTTTAAAATCCAAGGTGCTCCTTCTACTTATAGCACTGTTTTTAGTGATCAAGATGAAATGCACTCCTTAAAGCAATAATTGTAATAACTGTGTGTTATAATTTTACTACAACCATCACTGTAGGTACAGTCACATAATTATTTACTGTTACTCTGAATTGCTATGTAGTAGAGTCTGTTTTCCCAGTGAAGCAAGAACTGGGCAGGTATATGTCTTGAATTTGTGAATTCTGCCTATAAGCCTTCATTCATTCATCAAGTTTTGTATGCTTTTTTACAGTATTATTTGTAGCATCCTGTGTTAAATAAAGCAATTTTTTAAAATCAAAGAATCTCCTGGAGATTGAGCAGTACATCATCTTCCCCTCTGGAATCAGGAAGCAATGCTCAGTGTTATGACCAAAACTCTCCCAAAGAGAACCACAGCCATTCTCAGCAATAAGGTCCCGAGCTCCTCTGATGATGAGAACAGCCAAACTCATAGCAGGAAAGAAATTTGATAAGCTCCCCAGGAGAACCCAGGATAACAGGAAAACAAATGGTATCAAACAACAATGAACTTCTCTAGTTCTTCTTTTATGTTGGTAAGCATCATCAGGGGGACCCTCCACTCAGCATCGTGCTGATTCAGTTCAGCTGGTGTCAAGCTGACCACCAGTTTTTCACCCACCACAGTAAATATTTTATTGAAACTTGCTCATCGATGATGAAACCTTTCTTTTTTAAAATAAGTACTATTTGTTCTATTTTACATATTTCAAAATTTATTTAATTAGTTCTGTATCTACCTAGCCCTTCCTAAATAAGGCAGCAATGTGCAGATTCAAAAGAAGATTCTCACAGTCCTTGCTCTCATGCAACATAGTATGTGAGAGGAGAAACAACACTCACCTAAAAATAGTGACATAAATAGTAAATAAATAATAAGTTTAAAAATGGATATGAATAATATTGTGTATGGTGGACATTTGAAAATTTGGAAGGAATTCTAAGATATGTGAAGGGTAACAAGCCATAGCTTGCAAACTGAAAAAAATTCTCTTATGAATGCCTTACACACCCAAAATTGGAAGATTTATTCATAAAAGCATAATTTAAAATGATTGAAAAAGTATGTAACAATACAATTAAAACTTTCCTGCAAAATAAACACTTTCCTGCTAAACTCACTGGGCGCTGACTATGGTACCATTTGCCCATTTCCAAGACACTTATTTTCCAGGTCAGTTCCATCCAGTGCATAGCGGTTCCTGTATATTTCTTCATAAATTCCTTTCACAATGCACAAGATATCATTCTTCAATTTTCAAAGCACATTGCTGAACATACTTTGACCTGAATCATTGAATCTTTTTTGACTCATGTTGTAGCTTGTATGCCCTAGCAACAAACTGCCCAAATACTGGCATTTAAGTTAGCATTATCAGAGAGTGTTTCAGTTTGCTCTCTTACTTAAATATCTCTAAATAGATGGACTTAATTGAGTCATTGAAATTCTGTGAGCTACATACACTGTCTCTAACTTTAGAGGTGAATTCTATCTCTTACTGCAGAAGTCAGTAAAAAGGACATTTGCTTTCCTTTAATTTCAAAGTGGTAAGTCTCCAATTACAGAGAGAATGAAAAAGCTTATAAACTGCTGCATGCTAAATCTGCTTGTGTGTGACAACCTCCTGACTGAGCAGTTTCTACAGGACCTGATAACATCTGTTCTTCAAGGGGACAGAAACTAATGTTTGCATTTGTTCTGCGCATAGTCTTCTTCTAATAATCAGAGAAGGACTGCAGCAGAAAGGAACTTAGTGGAAAGTATAAGTGCTGTTAAAATAAGAAAATTCAGTGATAAACTAATTTAAGCAGATCTCACAGTAAGAATGTCACTGTGGTAGTACATTTCCTAACATAATCCGAGATAAAACTAACGTCTAGAGGAATCTGAGTTATTACAGTAAAAGACAGGGAGGGTTATGTTCAGGTTCTCCTCTTCCGTCGTGCTGCAGGTGGCTTCCAACCTTCATTCCACACACTCACACCCCTCCTTTCTTCTGCCTGTCATTGACTGCCCAGAGACCACAGTCTTCTTCACTGCACAAAAGGGCAAGTTGTCATCTCAAGAGGAAGACAGTGCAGATGTGGGGCAGCCTATTCTAGGACAGTTTTCAGCTGTGTTGTGACCCAAACAATTTGTTGGATTGTAACCATTATTTTAAGCAACTCAATTGAGATATAATTTATATATTACACATCTCTTGAAGGGTAAAATCCTTTTTGTATGTTTACAGAGTCTTGTGATATCTCCAAGATTCTGGTTTCAGAACATTTGTTTAATCCCCACAAAGGAACTGCTATACTCCCTTTATCTTTTATTTTTTTTGTTTTGGTTACATTTTCCTTTCTGGTACAAAATTCCCAACACCTAAAAGTTAAAAGATGAAAGGTTTATTTTGGCTCACAGTTTGTAGAGTTTTCAGTCTCCAGTTGGCTTGTTACAAGAGACAATGACATGGCAGGGTGACATCACAGAAGAGAAACAGAAGTGAAGCATCAAGCTTTCCATTTATTTCATCCAGGCTACAAGTCTTTTGGGTGACGCAAACCACAAGCAAAACTATGAAAAACCAATTACTAGACTATAGCTTTAGTCACAGCATTCTACTTTCAATCCACATGCATATACTCTAAATCCAACCATCTCTGAAAAACCCCACCTATGACATGAGGCTCTGTGGGGACCTATAGTTACAAAGCATAATACCCTCCCTCCCCAGCTCGCGGTAATAACTCTGTATCACTATAGATATCTGTTTTGGACAATTAACATAAAAGAAATCATGTAATCTGAGGTCGTTAGTGGACTGGCTTGTTTCATTTAACATGTTGTTGTCAAAGTTCATTTAGGTTGTAGGATATGTTATTATACTATTGAATAGTTTCCCATTTTATGGTTATATTATATCTTATTTGTTCACTAGTGATTAGCATTAGGCTGGTTACAACCTTTGCATAATATTATTGGGAATCTCATGTTCAAGATTTTTTTTGTAGCTATGTATTTTCATTTCTCCTGGATAAATAGCTATGAATGAAATTTTTAAGTGATTTCATAGCTATGTCTAAGATTTTCAGGAACTGAAGACTTGTCAAACTGCTATGTGTACTAGAATGAGGATAGGGCATTATCATAATTATTCCCATTTTGTGGAAGAAAACTGAAGTTTAGAGAATTAAGTTACTTGCCCATGGTTACATACAGCCGAGGGGAGACCCTGCAAGTAAGAGGTAGATCTGTGTCTCAGACTGTCTGTGCTCCTGGCCACATGGAACCAGAGAGCTGACTGGCTAACCCATCTTCTTGTCTATGCCTCAGTATAGAGCCTAAGGAATTTTCGCATGGTTGTTGGTTGTTAGATAATTTCTAATTTTATTTGCCCACTCTTGGTCTGATAAGCTGTTTTTAACTTGCAATTTTCAGTGCCTTTTAAATAATTCTCAAAACTACATGTGTATGGGTTTTTAACAAAATTCCTATAGAAAAGAAATATGGCTTCTAGGTGTTACAGTAACATGAAGAGACTAACTAGTCTTTCCCTTTCTTATGAGCAATTTGTTTATTCCTAATAACAAAACATTGCCAAGGAATCTTTTTTTCCCCCCAAAATCTGGGCTTGAGCTTTCCACAGATTCCTCAAAGATGAGAAGGGTTAGGAAACCTTTAGTAAAGTCTAGAAACAGAACAATTTAACTAACTGTTTAGGTTATTTGGAGAAAGGCTAGTAGCATCCTCCTTTTAAGTCTTGTGGTTCTAGGAGCTCTTGGGAAACAACAAAAAATTAACTGTGCTGCTTCCTATGAACTTTGTAATCAGTATACGTGGATCCCTTTTTATAACTATAAGATGCTCTTCCATCTTCCCAGGGACCATGGCCCAAAATTTTGTGAACCCTGATCCAGTCAGCAGTTTGCTACCACATAAAGATTTGGGGCAGTGTATAGAAAAGAATTTGATAATATTGAACGTCAAAGAACCAAGATTTTTGAATGGTTTCTCAAAAGTTAAGTGAACTCAACATTGTCCTTATAATACTATGACTCTTGGCCTTCACATTTCAAAGTGTCAAGAATAGGGTAAATTTAAATCCAATCACATTCTCTGAAGAAAGCAGAAGTCTTTAGTATACCATCATGATAAAAATGATTAGTGTGCATACATTCATGTGTTATCTCTAAAATTTGAAAGCATCTTCAAGAAACCAAGGACTAATAAAATATAATGAATATTTAAATTTTTAAAACTTAGTATTATCATTAACCCGTTTCAAAATTCTTCCTGTCACCTTGAAAACACCTATCCCTTTCTTCTTGACACTTTCTGAAGTGATTCTGGTACTTCTTTCATCTGAGTGTCTTTAATAGGTGACTGATAATATGGTGATGGGGAGGTAGGCTCATAAAAACATTACAAAGTGTCCTCATCCATTTTATTCACTAAGCAGGCTCCAATTCACTTTTGGCTTTTCCCCAAAATCAAGGCAGTTGTGATGTAAAGTAAATGTTTTTAATTTATTTAAGCCATCAAGGGAGTTACTGTGACACACCTAATGGCATTCATAAAATAAGACTCTCAGAACCACTTCAGAAAGTGACAAGAACAGTGGAGTAATTATGTTTGACACAGGAAGGAATATTTTGAGAGAGATTAATGGTAATATGTCTTTTAGTGTCATAAAAATTTAAAATTTGAACATCAACCATATTTTTGATCTCACATTATATCTATATATCTGATGCAGTATATCTATATCTAAAACTATAAGAAAAGTACTCAGGGTCCAATAAATAGACATTTAAATAACATAAATGGATAATTTACAAAAGAAAATAAAATGTTAACACTTGAAGAAATTTAATTCGACTATACATTATATGCTATATACCTATTAATTTTTAACTACTTGGTTATTCACATTAAAAAAATCCTGTACATAGTCCATCTATTCAGTTTGTTCATCTATGAAAATCATATTTGAGCATCTGCTGTCTACCAGGATACATTGGTTAACAAAATAGATAATGCATGTGTGATCTGTTATGTGTAAATTTACATGAACTGTATGTAGAGTCAGTGATAAATCACCACATATATGATAGATACAGACTAAAATTCCTGCTAAAGAGAAAAAATGTGATTAAAAAGAATATCTGAATTTTGATGGAAGTCAACTCTAGAGAAGCACCAAATATTTATAGTCATAGGGAAGAATTTACAGATAAAGTCGATTTTCTGGCTAACAGACTAAGAGAAGTCTGAGAAAAACACATCTGAGTTAACTTTTGAGAATGGGTTAAAAATTGTACATACAGAGAAATCCAGATGAGATGATTAGAAGTAGAGACAAGGATATGGTGGTATCAGGAGATGTTCTGTTAACTTAAAGCAGAAGTCAGTGAGTTGGGGAACTAGACGGTAAGACAAGAAGAAACAAAATACGATGCATCCTCAAATTCCAGGGGAAAAAATTACTTCTGTGTTTGGATAAACCCAGATTTTGTACATCTGCAAAATATCACCTCTTGTCCTTCAATGAGTATATCCTGTAATTCATGCAGTTCTTTACAAGCATCTACCCAAAGAGACATCCAGGATTTTGAGTAAAATGAATATTATATTTTTGTAGTTTATATAATAAAATCTCTCATTTTGACACCATTTACAAGGCAGTTGTGATGAAAAATTTAGCTTAGTATGATATCATCCCTTTTAGAGTCAATTCATTAATTGTTATTAATTGAAAATTATAAAGAAATAACCAAAAGATTAATAACATTATTTTCAGTTAAAAAGGATAAATTTCTATAATAATCACTTACTATAAATCATCTCTTTCTCTACTATTCTCTTCTTATGAGATCTGCGTCATGTTGGAACTTAGGACTCTGGGAAGCCAAGCAAGCACCTCCCTTCCCTGGTAAGTGGTGGTGGTCTGGCAGACAGCGGCCCTTCCAGGGGGAGAACCAGCAGCAGCTCCTGAGTTCTGTGCCCTGTTGGAACTTAGGACGCTGTGAAACCAAACAACCAGCCTGCCTCCCTGCTAAGCAATAGTGAACCCACTGATGCACGGCCTAGAATCAAATATCCCACTTCCTCTACCCTGCTTCTCCTGTGCTCCCTGTTAGCAAATGGGAACCAGAAATCTGAGCATCTCCTAGGAGGTTGACCATAGCAAATAAGGGGGATTTCCTTCTACCAACTCTTTGAAGGCAAATATTTTTATTACTGTTTTGCTCTATTCTAATGATACTGCTCTATTCAATATTCTGTTTTGATGTTTTATAATGTTCTGTATTTCATCTCATTTTGATATACGTGATTGAAAGAACAACTATTATAAAGATAATGAAATATACTGTGATACCTATTACTGTTATCCTGGTAACCTGCTGTGAAGTTCTGTACCAATTTCACTGTTTGATCTTAGTTAGCTTTATTCTGTCTTGTTCTGTTGTATTTTACCACTTTCAAAATAAAATTTAAAAAAAATATTATCTATTAGGGCACTAGTTAGAAAAGAATAGTGTTTTTGAGGAAATAAGTGCATTATTTTTAATATTTAAAAATTTATAATTCATAAATGTAATTTCTGATTATATCAGGCCAATCTTTCAAGCTGTATGACTTCGGAGAATGCTGGTCACAAAAGTGGGTCTTGTTGCTCTTGTCTTTCCACGTCTCCAATAGGTTGTCTGGCAGAGATGGTTTCAGCTGGTTTCCATAAGAACAAGATAGGGGCCCAAAGCAAACTTGTTTTTCTAATGCATAAATGCTGATTGCACATACATCAAAAGTCAATAAATTTCTTTTAAGTGTTTATATAAACCATCTCATTATAGACAAGCGATGGGGAAACCTTTGGAGCTTTCAGTGTTGCAAACATTCTGCTATGGCATGCATGCCACAGGCTCATCCCCACTATTATACACTATCAGGCTACCTTGAAAATCAGAGGCATAGTGGGAAGAACAGAGTATTGGACTTAAGAAAGTTTAGTTCTAGAGATTTTTTTTTCTTCACTGTTGGCAAAATTCAACTCCTTTTATAGCTAAGATAAGTGCTTTACTCTTGAGCCACTCCTCCGGTCCTAGAAACTGATTCTGGAAGAAGCCCAAGAATTAACAAAGTCAGGGATTTTTGAGGCACCATTTTTAGTGGCAAACACTGACTTAGGAAGTTTCAAATAGCTAATAAAATAGATATAATAAATCCAAACTGTAAGTCTGCCTTATATTCCAGTAACAAAAAAAGGTAAAATGTCATTTCCTATTGCAGAAGATTAAAGTATTATAAAACGGAGAAATTTGCCAATGCCATACGTGCCTGCCTAGTAAGCATGAAGTCATGAGTTCGAGCTCTGGTATCAAAAAAAAAAAAAAGTAGAAATTTGGAAAACAAAATGTATATGATCCCATTAAAACAGTAACAATATATAAATATATGTAGAAAATATTTAGAATCACATAAATAACAATATTTTAATTATCTTTGAAGGAGTAGGATTAGTTTTCATTTTTATATAAAATTAACTTCATAATATTTTAATTTGCTAAAATCAGTAGAAATGATAGGCTCTCATAGGAGCTCACTGTCATATCATAATGTGTACTTTTGTTCTTTCACTTGGCCCAAAGTCATTCTACAGAACACATTTTTTCCTATGTATAATAAACATAAAACTTCATTACTTTTGTACTTGAGTGATTCTTTGTTCTAGACAAAAAAAACCCTACACCACCTCTAGAAGGACACTCAAAGTCCAGTAACACTACTGCTTCAGATGGTAGCAGAGTTTAGCATCAGCCACATGGTGCTGATTTTAGGTACATGAAGAATTGAAGATTTGTGAGGGCAGGAGGAGGTCTTCCACTCAGATTTTAGAAGAAAGCCTGTAAGGTTAGATAGTGTGCCCCTGAGAAGGCAATATGAAGCTGTGAGTGTGAGGATCTGATCTGGGATGTTGGAAATGCCAGGAATGGTGGATCTGCTGGAAAAAACCACAAAGAGTGAAACCAAAGCCAGCCCAAGAGAGAAGCCATGAGGGCTACGACCAAGAAGTAGCATAGAGGCTGAGCCACCCAAAGCTTTTGAAGTTCACATCTTACCATAAGTTGCCCAGGATACTGGACAGGAAACCACAGGATTTAATATCTGTCCTGCAAGATTTTGGTTTTGCGTTGGTTTCTTTCCATTCTACACTCCTGTTTCTCTTTTGTGAAACAGGAATGTTTATCCTGGGCCATGGTACGTTGGAACTGTCTAATTTTCTTTTCTTTCTTTCTATTTTTTTTGAGACAGGATCTCTCTTGCTGTGCAGTTCAGACTAACCTTAGGCTGATTTTGTAACCCAGGCTGCTCTCAAACTTGCAGCAATCCAAGTGGTGGGAATATAGGCCTGAGCTACGATGCCTGGTGCTTTCTTTTCCTTGTTACATGGGCACACAACTTTTCAATTTTACAAGGGATTTATTTTTATAGTTTGTCATATGTCTCAGAGACTTTGTACATGGACTTTTCAGCAACACTGAAATGTTAAAACATGGGCAACTCTTAAGAGTTGAACTAAAGGGCTGGGGATTTAGCTCAGGGGTGTAACTGCCTGTCTGGCAAGCACAAGATCATGAGTTTAATCCCCAGAACAAAAAAAAAAAAAAAAAGAAGAAGAAGAAAAGAAGTTGTATTAAATGTATTATGCATAAAGAAATTTGCATGAATCTTTTCTGAGCCAAGTGTGGAATATTATGATTTATATCTAGATTTTCTCCCTCAAAACTTCATGTGATAAGTGGTGGGGCTATGGAGGAGGTGATTGGATCACAGGGGCATGATACTCAATTAACTAGTGCACTGATGAGTTTATAGTTAAATGTGATTCAGGAAGAAAAGCCTGGTTGGAGGAGATACGTTACTGGGTATGTGCTCTAGAAGGATCTATCTCCTTCTCTGCTCACCTGATACTCATTGCCGTGTCATGAGCTGTTTCTCCTCTGTCATGTCTGTCTGTCATGGAGCCAGCAGCCTGTGGGCTAAAACCTCCACAAGCTATGAGTCAAAATAATCCTTTCATCCTTTGTGGATATTGAGGATTGTGTCTTCATGATGAGAAAGTCGCTAAACCATTAATATAAAGCATAATTTGAACTGGAGACTTCGAGGACAATTAGAGAACTTCAACTGGGACAACTGATGAAACCTAAATAAGGAAAAGTAGTGAAATATACTCTGAAGAGATAAGGCTGGAGGAGGGTCGTAAGGTCATGATGCATTAGTCTTTACTTCCTGGATTTAATTTGATTTAGAAAGGGAAATGTCCTTGTTGCTATAAATATCAACATTTGAGAATGAAATACATGAAAAAATACAACAGGAAAAATAGGTTTTTCCTGTTAAATTCTTACACTTTCCTACTAATTGTGATTGTTTCAAATTTTTGAATTTTGTATAGTAAATTATTGTAGTTAACGTATAAGTATCATAAAAAAATGAAATTTTATAAAATCTTTATGAATATTCAGAGATTTTTGCCTCAACTCTGGAAAAAACTCCCAAATATGGAATTCTTCTGAGGACCTCAAAAATGGCAAAACTATTTAAATTATATCTGACATTAATTTTGCACCAATATGAAATATATTAGAGCTAAAAATATGCAATTCTTATTAAATTTAGACCTATATATATTTAATTCTCAACTCTAGACAATTAAAAAAATTGAGGGGGAATTCAAGAGTAAGTCTTGAATAAAAATTCATGAAAAGAAAATGTATGGAAGTAAATGCTTTAATTAAATATTTCTATTCTTATTTTTATTTAAATGAAAAAGTGGATGTACCCTTTAATTCATTCATTAATATCTGAAATTTAAGATGACAAATGACTATTCATGTGACATTCTTTAGTTCTAAAACATCAACTTAATTTAAAATTCAAAATACAATCAGAAATCCAATGTTATGATTTAACCTAAATTTTTCAAAATATTCATAAAAAGCTGCTTTTAACCCAGCTCCTCACAGTATTTTCCTGGATCTAGAACACATTAAATATGCTTTGTTACCTTGTGCTCAACAACCAGTTATGAGAGTGGGAGTAATAAAAGCAAGCACCAAAGCAAAATAACTTTTTTCAAGAGAATATTTCATCATTTTTCTATGGCCCCTAACAGTTTTTTTAAAAAATAATTTTAAGGGCATATTGTAGCAGGTATTTGCTTTATTTGGCATCAAAAGTTAGATACTGATGACAGACATAATAGCAATTCTCTTTTGGGATTATGTTTTACTCTAAAGAATAAAAACCATAGTGGCACATCAATAAATACCTGAAGATTACAAATAAATAATAGGAAATAGCATAAAATACATTACTTGCATCATTTTCATCTGGAATGAAAGTTTTTTAATCTGGAAATATGGACAAATACTATCATCTCAAGTCACAATTTTCTGAAAGTGGGTATAAAACGATGAATGTTCTTTTTTAGGTCTAAAGTTCTAAGTAGACCTTTAATTAAATGTTATGTTGTTTCCTCTTCTCTCTGTTACAGATTATATCTAGATATCCTCCCAAATGCCTCATGTGCACATAAATGGAGCTTCTGGCAGATGAATAGATCATGGATATTTGACCCTGAATTATGAATGTAATAACTGGAATACTCCAGTGATGGGTTTAACAGGGCTCAGGGTGTGGATAATGGAAAGGCCCATCCTGTGTGTGGCTGGCACTAACCAATAAGCTTGTAGCCTAGATGGAATAAAAAGGAAAAGGAGTTTCCTGCTTGATTCGTTTGGCCTGGCCTGCAATGAGCTGTTTCTTCTCTGTCATGCCCCCCTGCCTTGGAGCCAGCTGACTACAAACTCATTTAGCTTGTAAGTGTTGTGTATTTCATCCCAATAATGAGAATATAACTAATACTGATTTTAGTGTCAGAAAATTGGTGTCATTGCTATGACTTTACCTAGTCATCTGGTTCAGAAGCATTTGGATCTGGCTTGCCAGAAGAATTTGGAGTTTTAGAGATGCTGGCTTAAGAAATATCCATAAAATGTTGTGAGTTAAGCTCAATGAGAGATTCAGGTCAGAGCTCAGGAGATCAGAATGCTGATAGAAATGCAACCAGTAAAGAGCAGGATCTAGAGATTTCAGTTGGGAACAAAGATTCCACTGGCAAATGGACTTCCAACCATGTATGTTATGTTTTGACAGAAAATTTTCCTGCATATTTCTTGTGCTCTGAGATTTTGTGGGAGACTTATATTAAGGATAGTAGGCTCATGAATCCAGTAGAAAAAATTTCAAGGCAGACTAATGTTGAGGTAGTGTGATGGCTATTTTTGGAATCTTTTGTCTAGCTGTACCTTAAGAATCAAGAGCAAATGATCTAGCAAAATGACTTAACAAATTTTGAGTTTTTGCCAGACAGGAAACTTTAGTAAAGTTGTGTACTGCAAAAATAAATAAATAATAAAAAATAAATAGAGCAGAGCATGGATGCTGAAATGATTAACATTAAAAAGCCAAGTACTTTGAATCTGAGCAATAGAAAAAATGAATTAAGATTTTTAAAAAAGTCAAGACTCCACCTTTCTTCCTGAAAATTACAAAGGTGACTTTGCATTGAGAAAAAAAACCCCAGAACACCATGTGCCATGACATGGGTGGTCTAGATAATTTATCTGTCAGGATTGGGTTTATGGTACTCTGCAATGAAGGCATACAACCCCTATAGCCAAGAGAAAAGGAAACCTGGTAGCTGGCTCAGCTGGTGGCAGACTTTGATGCTATCCACACAGTGCTGGCTTTACATACAAGCAGAATACAAGAGTTGAGGGGTCAAGGAGGTTTTCACCTAGATTTCAGCAGAAGGCCTGGGAGAGCAGGCAGTTTGTCCCTGAGAGGACAGTATGTGAAGCTGCAAGGGTGAAACAAAAATTTCAGCGAGAGCCCAGAAATTTAGAAAAATCAGGAATCTAGATCTTCTGAGGAAAGTTATAAATTTAGGGAAAGCAGGAAGGTGGTTCTTCTGAGCAAAGCTAGCCTAGACTATAAGTTGTGAGGGCTATAACTACCTGCAATGGCACAGGAGCAGAACTATTCAAGCCCTTTGGAGTTCACATTGCTACAACTTGCCCCAGGTGTTGGACATGAAGCTACAGGACTTAACAATGGTCCTGTAAACTTGTTTTGATCCCATTCCTTTCTGTTCCAGTATCTCTCTACCTTTTGGAGTGAAAGTGATTGTCTGGTGTCATTGTATGTTGGAAGTGTTTAACTTTCTTTTCATTTTTACATGGGCTCACAGCTAGGAGTTTGCCTTAAATCTCAGAGGAGACTCTGAACTTGGACTTTTCAGTAATGCTAAACTATTAGAACTTCAGCAACTCTTAGAGATGAACTAAAGGCATTTAGTATAAAGGATTGTGCATGAGTCTTTTGAGGTACAAAATGTTATGGCTTATATCTAGGTGTCCTCCAAAAGCCTCATGTACTCATAGTTGAAACTCTTCAGAGTTGCCTAGTTCATTGGAGGGTAATATTTTATTATAAATATGTGATGACTGGATTAGCCCACGGATTGGTTTAGCATAGTTCTGGGTGTTCATAATGGGAAGGCTCACTGTGTGTATGGATGGCACCAACCAATAGGCTTGTAGCCTGGATGGAATAAAAAGGAAACCAGGTTCCATGCTTGCTGCTTTCTGCCTACTTTGCAATGTACTCTTTCTCCTCAGCCACACCCCTCTGCCATGCTTCCCTGCAGTGGAACCAGCTGACCTTGGTCTGAAACCTCCCCAACTGTGAGTAAAATAAACCTTTCTTTTTTAAACTTATGGATATTTGTCTCAACAATGAGAATATAGCCAATGTATCCTTTTTTATTAGAAAGGCATTTTATCATTAGCAGGGCCAATTTGTTACATTGGTTCACCTTAATTTGTTTTTAGTTTGTTAGTATCTCATATTGGAAAGCTAGATGCTATAATGTCCTAGTCAGTGAAGGAAAATGTTTTATAAAGTTCTACAGTTTTAAATGGTATGACTTTTTGCAATTCAGTTAACTAGTTGGGTTAGTTGGCTCGGGTTTTATTTCAGATCCTTTCATGTCATATTCAACTGATCCCAGGGCTGTACTCTAAGGTATGGATAAAAATGTCTCAATCATTGCCTAAACATGGTCTCTGTTGGGACTAAGGAAACAAAAAGTCAGTGATCAGAATCTCCATTTGTCATGTATTTTGAATTAAGGCATCCATGCTGTAGTGATAAGAGCTCTGAACTTGGATTAAAGTAGAAATAAACTCATGACCTGCCATTAACTGTGGAAGGTGTCCAGGCACACATTCACCAGCTGTCTAGAGTGTTGCTTCTGAGTGTTGATCCAAATTCTTACTCTTATCTGTTCCTTGAGTGGTCTCCTGGACAAATCTTCAGGAAAACAACTCATAACAATAAGAAGAATAATACCATTTACTTAATGAATACTTGTCCTCGTTGATTCTCTAACCTGTTAAGATGTGTATAATTATCCCCCCTCTCTTATGAATGAGGAGAACCAAGCTAGATTGGTGACATAGCACTTCTAACCCTCACATGCATCCTAAGCAGGCCATTTAATAAAAGCAGCATGCTAAGACCTACTAACATGCAAGAAAATGTTAGAGTTACAAACATGCTAGAACCAGTTGGTTTCCCAAGGACACGAGTAGTGCCTTCTGAATGTTGCAACCATTATCAACTGCAGTTAGCTTGCTGAGTGACTCAATCCACACTGTCATATGCTTCAGCTCCAGAAGTTGAATGCAAATAATTGCATCATGGCTAGAGTCTAATGGCTTACACTGTTCACTTCTGAATGTGGGCTATGAGTTTATATAAAATAGTCTGAAAACATGACATAGATAAAATCGGGTAAAATACAATAAGAAGAGTTGGTGGGGAGGATGAATACCTTCAATTAAGGAAGCATCATATTACCTAAAATTTCCACAGAATGAATTCCAGTTATCTAGATAGCTTATATACTTTCACCCAGAATTAAGACAATGTGCTAGGCAAAGACATGATAATAAGAACATTTATTTTATTGAGAAAAAAAGAACCTATGAAAGTATCAAATATCTATATAGGACATCAGATAATTTAAAATTGGGGTATATACGGTCTGCTAGTTATCCATGGGATTCTTTATACTGGCTCATCTTGCCAGTAGTAAGACACCTTGTCTTTGGTATGCATGAATGGGGTCTGTGCGTGGCCTACTCAGGATTCCTTCTCCTCCTTAGACAGCAGAGTACTTTGTTCCTAATCCAGATGAGGGCACGCCTCAAATTCAGACAGAGTGTGGTTTGTGTGTCAGAAAGAGTGCCCTCCTTGTCTGTCTCCACAGATGAGATCCAAGTGGTCTCTGTCATGTTTGTCATTTGGCTGTCAGTCACTTGGCTCATTGTCTGCCAAGAAAAGAATGAATTGCATACATGTAATATTGACAGTCATGAAGTCAATATTTACTCATTTATGGAACTCAAATCTTTTTACCTGAAATGGCCCAACAGTAAAAGCAGAGTTTTGGCACTGATCAACGCGCACACACACACACACACACACACACACACACACACACAATTATCTCTTCTTTTGGTTCCTGTCCTCCCCTCTCTGATGACGATTCTTTGATATTTTTCCAACATTTCCTCTCTGGACTTTTTTTCCTGCTGTCTTCCTTGTCCTACTGCTAGTCATGTCAAACAACCAGCATCCAGCCCTGTTTTACAACATAGTATGACTCTGCTGTTCAGCTAGCAACCCTACTGGATCTGCCTTTGCCCCCTTGGGAAGCATATCTGTGCTCACCTCAGCAAGATCCTGTTCCTTAAACTTTGGAGACATCCCAGGGAACTGGATGACATCTTCATTGTCTGGTGGTTTCCTCTTGGGCAATGCTTGACAATTATCATGTTCTTGATGACTGCCTTGAGGCATATGAAGAGGGGACTGTTTGCATAGTTGAAACTTTTCTCCCTCTGCAATCTCAGAAAATCCAGAGACTTTGTCTCTGTCACTTTCCTTAATTTCTCTTTCATTTTTCTGATTTTTGTCACAATCTTTTATACTTTCTTCACTATCTTTTAGCTTTTCTAGACATGTGTGAAGCATTTTCATCAGACGTTCCACTATGTGAGCTGCAGTGTCAATGTCCTCATCATTCCAGGCCAGGGAAATGCTAATTTTGGGATCCTTCTTTGTTCCATCCTGAATTCCATATCGTCTGATGATGGGTGTACTTTTACTTTGCATCACCCCTGCCCCTTTGTTAGGAGGCAGGAAATGGAGTAAAGAACCTTCATTGGAAGTCATGTCTTCCCAGGAACTTGTTTCCTCACAGGGAAAGGTGTCCTCACAAGTGAAATACTCCACAGAGATACTGTCGTAAGAACTTGATTTGGAAATGGTGTCCCTCGTGTCATAGTAATCGCTGCTGGAAGATGAAGATGCCATGGAAATGAATAGAGGAGAGAGACCTCTTCATCAACACCAAAAGCTTCAAAAAGAAAAAAAGGAGAGGATATTGGGAAGAAGAAGTGTCAGGTACTTAATAATATGACCCACTCCTGTTTATATTGGGAATTATCCCATTCAGACCAAAATTCACCCTGTGTCTGTACTCTTCAAGAAAGAGCAGAAGAGGCAAGTTCTGTTAAACCAATAGAAACACTGTAAAACCAACCACCTCCCTACTAAATGTCTCCACCTGGTTGTGTTCCACATTTTTCCTATTACAGTTGAACTAACTTTCATCAAAGATATGATATGATACTTGCATCAAATCTGAAAAGTACAGTAAAGTGTAAGGAGGGCAGTAGATATACCTATAATTCCACTGTTTACAGATATGGAAAACAGGTCATTAAAATGTTCTGTTGAATTTCCTTTTAATCTTATCTATCTATCTATCTATCTATCTATCTATCTAAAATGTGTGTATATGTACACAGTCTATGTATGTAGATGACACATAAATAGAAACATTACTTTATAACAAACCTACAGTAAACACATATGTGTATTTGATGATTCTTGTCCACAAATCTCTATGTCTCTCGTTATATTTGTATTCATGTTATTTATGAACCAGATGTCACAAATACATTTCCATCTTACAATAGTTAATATCAAGCTGCTGTCCAAACAGGTCATAATCATTTACATGCTCTCCTTCCCTCCATCAAATGGCACGTTTCGTACAACATTTTTCATGATGCCCTGCTAATAATACCTGGAGATGGAAGAGCATGTGAACACACATATATACACATTCATGTGAACACACACATGAACATATATGTAGAGCTTCCACAGTGTCATGCCCTGCTTTGGTGATCACCCATCTGAAAGACTGCTTTTAATTCCTAGAGCTTAAATAGGACATATGATAAGTCTTTCAGTTTTGAGTCTCACTGTTGAAACTCTAAGGGTCAAAAAATATCTCTAATGATCAGAGTTTGTTTTCTTGGGATGCTGGTTACCATGACACTATCAGACACAAGTTATAGCCATAAAAGGAAACAGAGAAAAAAGAAGGTAGCAAACCATAGGACCTTTCTCCTTAGTTTCAAAATATTTTTACAAACACCATGCAGGCTGAAGCAGATCCCTCATGAGGGCACAAGGATGGATGTCTAAAATAGTATAAACTGTCTATCTCTGGAAGCAAGATATTCCACAGTAAAACCTCTCTGTTTTCTAAATAGTAATATGTTCTGGATTTGTAATGTTTTAAGTCTGAAGCAGAAAGATTACTGACTTTAAGAACTGAGAACTTTTCTAAAATCTTTTTCAGTCAATGTCAACTTAGAGTCTAAATATATAGAGGAAGACTTTCTAATTTAGAAGTCAAGCTTGAAAGCTGTGTGAATTTGACTGGGTCTTTGGATTTTGGAATATTGGTTAAACATTATTCTATTTTTGTTTCATTTCAAGATTTGAGACTGCATCTGTCTACGTAATTCAGGCTCTCTCTGTAGTGTAGAACTCACATGTACCCCAGGCTGGCCTCGAATTTGCAGGCCCTCTCCTGCCTCAGTGCTGAGATTGCAGGTGTGTGTCATCACACATAGCCTGATTAAGTACTCTTGGTGTGTCTTTGAAAGTGTTTTCTGGATGAGATTGACGTATGTATCAGCAGACCCAGTAAAATCTAATGCAGTGGGCTTTATCTAGTTCATTGGGGGTCTGCCTAGAATGAAAAACTCAGGAAGGCAGATTTTGTTCTGCCTGACCATCTTGGGGTCTTGTCAAATTTCTTTCTTCCTCTGATCTGACTGAAACTTATTCATCAGCCCTCCTGCTTCTCAGAACTTCAGATTCAAACTAGAACCTTACAGTGGGCTCTTTGCTGAATCTCCAACAAGAAGATGGCAAATACTGGAAATTTTCTGCCTCTGCAATGGCATAAGCCAATTACCTATAATACATTTCTTAGTTGTGAATGTAAGGCATCTTATTAATTCTAGTTCTGTACAGAATATAAACCATTTACTTTTAATTGTTCAAAATGATAAAATAACCTAAAATTATAAAAAAAGACATCATGAATTTGTGACATTCACAATCACCTAAAGCATTTGAAAATATGAGATGACTTCAGCTGTGTGACATTTGACACAATATGTGAAAATTATCAGTCATGAAAGGCAGTGAAAGACAGAGGTAGATTACAGACTGCAAGTAACTAACAAGATATCAAGCAAGTCAATGTATGAGTGTAGATAGAATCACATAGAGTAGGAAATCACATAGAGTGAGAAAGTGAGGGAAATTCCAGTACTGTCTTCATGTTAGTTTATGGCATTGCATTAATGCTAATGTCCTGGTTCCACCTTCATGTTATGATGGAGTAAGAGTTCACATTGGAGGAGTGCCTGAGGAATCTATGGATATGCTTTACCATGTGTGCAACTTGCTTGTGCTTTAAAAATTAGGCTAAATTTTAAAAAGAAAAAGTACATAAAAATATGGAAAATTATATAATGAACACTTTTGTATTTGCAACTTGTCAAACCTTAATATTTTGCAATAATTGGTTCATTATTTTTAAAAACAAGAAGACATCACAGATAAACTTAAGCCACTTTTCATTCCTTTACTCATCCCTTTTTTCTCCATTTTGCCGTAAGAAAGTTTCTGAATTTGATATCTGTCTTATGTGTCTATTAATGCTCTTTCATACTAACATATTGCTTTATCTTCTGAGTCAGAAACCTAGATAAACAAACATTCATTTAGTACTAGTGTACCAAGCCTTAAAAATAGTCACAATGGTAAGTTATATATTTACTTTGCCAATTAAAATATTCAGGGGGAAAATAACTCATATGCATGAATTACAGCTGGTGCTTTTTAGGAAAGTGGAATCATGCTTAATCCAATTGATTGTTTTGTTTTATAGGAATTATTGTGACAAAGACTTCTTTCAGTGCAAAATTTCACCTGAAATATTTATAGTATTTACTCAGGGAGTGGGAAAGTCCATACAATACACATAGACCCTTGTGAACACCATTATATCATGAAAATTGTTATTTGACATCCGTTATTCTAAATAAAAGCCTTCTGGTATTCACCAGAAATAGATTGTCAAACTGTGCTTGATTTGGTTTTCTATATACAAGAGCCTTTGATCCGTCATTCAAATGCTAACTGTCTTAGGGTATGGATTAAAAAGAATGACTGAACTTGTATCTCAACTAATCATAATGAAGTACTTTGAAAAATACATTTTATGTACACATTGTCTCAGTCTTTACAACAAGGTTTTCTAGTAGGCACTCCACATATTCACTTCGTAGTGGCTGGAACAAACTTCCCTATATCCTGTGGCCAGGCCACGGTATGAAGAAATCTGTAGATTTTTTAATTTCTTGTGTTAGAAATAAACATAATCATTTAAACAATAACCAAACATATGAAGTACATAGCTTTTCTTATTTTTTGGTCTATCGAAAGAGCTATAGATATTTCAGGCTTATGATAATGGCTCATGCAACACCAAATGTAATTATACTATTGTCCTCTTTTTATTATCTTTGGAATTTTTTTGTATTTCAGTGTTTTTTTTAATTAAATAATTAAAAGTCTGACTGTTGAGTTCCTGTGCAGATCTAGGTCCTGTATTCCATGGCTTCAGTCTCCCCATGCCCATTTTTAATCTTCTATTGTTTCATCTATAAAATACTGACAAGGACATGTTTTTTAAAGTGGTCTTAGAGATTATGTATGTGAGATGATTGATAAATTACCTATTGGTTTATTTTCATTGTGTATTTGAGGAAACAAACTCCTGCTTGTTTTACTTTGACAATATTCCTTTTAGAAAATGTTTTTATTCTAAAATTTCAGAATAGACTAGTTTGCAGCCCTGAGCATTAGACAAATCATATGGCTTTCATGCACACACTTCCATTTATTCAACTGTCTCCCTTCACTGGATTGGAGCCCCTCTGAGAGCCAGGTGGATTCTTGATGTTGCAAGTGCTGCTTATATCTGCCAGGGTGGTGTCTGATAAACACACAGCTTCATGGCCATGACAGGGGTGGTATTCACTTCCTCAAAATACCTGACACAACTTAATGGAAAAGAGGTTTATTTCGGCTGAAGTGTTCAGTTCATAATTGCCTCAAAGCAAGAGGTCATGGTAGAGAAGCATAGTAGAGGAAAAGCTGTCCAATTCATGGTGGTTGGGAAACAGAGAGAGAAAGCAGGCATGACGAGGGAAATACATGCCTCTAGTGACCTATGTCTTCTGTTGAGGTCCTACCTCCTGACAGCAAGTCAGCTGTACTTCCCATAATCCAGTAATTAAAACAAAAAAAAAAACAAAACAAAACAAAACAAAAAACAAAAAAAAACCTCCTATGAGCACATGAGACTATTGCAGACATCTAAGTATTCCACCTGTGGTCCCCAGGACTTGTGAACTGGAAGTAGCTCATCTCTAAGTTTCCAAAATCTCCACAGTTTCAGCATTGCTAAAAGGTTAAAATCCAAAGCTTCCTCTGAGACTTAAAGTAACTCTTTAACAATGAACTCCCATGAAAGTCACAAAGAAAGTTAAAAGATACAGGGTAAACATTACAATCTGAAAGGGAGAGATGGACAGATAGAAAGAAATCAAACCAAAGCAAGATGTAAACTCAGCAGGGCAAACATTAAATATTGTGCCTATGAAACAGGTAAGAAGTACCCAGCTCTCCTGTTTTAGCTGAGTGTGTCAAAAAGGTGCTACTTCTCGGCCTGTGTGATTGCACCTGTCTCCTTTGCTTCCCTTTTCTCCTGCTTGTCCTCCAATATCTTGGTACAACTTATTTTGGTGTCTGCACTGAGTATCTAGTGACCATACCCCTCCACTCCATGCCAAAATCAGAGCACACTGACTATTAGAGAGGTGCCACTCGCTGCCCCCATCACTTCAGATGTTTCTGTTGCTTTTTTGAAGAGGTGAGGTAGCACACAGACACAGCTAAATTCAAGGAGGGAGGAATCTGGGCCTATTGTTAACATCCCCAAATCCTACTTTGCACAAGAATCCCTGCTTTCAGCCCTATCTGCTCACCTCATAGTTGCCATGACAGCAGAGGCTGTCCTGGAGCCCTGCACCTGTTGTGGTTCCACATGTAAATGAATCACCGATCTGAAACTCTTATGTAAACAGCGCTCCTCATACATTTCTGGTCACCATCCAGTGCATTGTCATCCCTGTGATGCAGTGCACGCCCTATTAAAGTAAAATCTGACTTTGGTGGTTCTATTCATTTCATGTGCAGTGTGGGCTCTAAAAGTCCTGAAAATCTATTCAGCATTGTTATCCTGAATAGTACAGACGGGGAAGTTAGTTGAAAAGAAAAGAGCAGTAAAAACTAATGCATATTAGTGTTGAAGAGCCCCAGAGACCAGCAGCCAATAAAGATTAGTAGCAGAGAACAGAATCAAACAGAATCTAACACAAGCCAGGACTGGACAATGGCAGTTGTGAGTGGTGGTGATCTCTGGCTGTTGACATCTAGCATCACTGGGTGGCAATGAGCTTCTCTTTGTCAATTCATGATCACCATCTCAAAAAAATTGTAAGCTGGCTGACCACAGCTCCATTTCCAGTACCCTCAGCAAAGATATGAAATTCACAAGGCCTGGGAGGCCCCACCCCTACAGTATTGCCAGTAGTCATGGTTCTCATGGCTTCTCTGTTGGGCTGGTTTTTCTCACTGGTTGTGATTTTCCTCAGTGTTCCACAGTAGCAGCTACTTAATCTTGATGGGGTCTGAACTGCACTTTTGGATTCCCTCTCACAGATTCTTGTACTGCATTCTCAGGAACACACTTGCTGGGCTTTCGGGACTTCTGAAATCTGAGTGGAAACCTTTCTGACCATCAAGCTCTGTGTTATTGTATGTGGTTAGACGCCCTCCCACAAAGGCTCATGTGGGTATAAGTGGGGAGTTTCAAAGGTGGCTGGACTAAATTGTGTGAATGTGGATTAAGAGCGTGACTCTGGGGTTAAATTGTGGGTTATGGAAGCCCCACCTGGCTATGGGTGATGTCAGTCAATGAATAGAATATAAAGGAAAAGAGGGAAAGCAGATTTACTTTCTGTTTCTTGTTGCTTTTCTACCTTCTTCCTGCCTTGCCTGGAGTGTATCTCCTCTTTGATGCCCTTGTACCATGCCACTCTTGGAGCCAGCAGACTGTGGACTGAAACCTTCTATACACTGTGCGCTGAAATATATCTTTCCTCCCTCAACTTTGGTATTGGGTAGTTTGACTCAGTAATGATAAAAGTAATTAAGATACCTTACTTTTCTTTGCATGCCTGTAAAACCAGCACCAGATCTTGGAATCAATTCCAAGATCTGATGCCTGCTAGAGCACTACCCAGGGCTCCTTAGTCATGGCTCCTGAGGCATCCAAGTGCCTGGATAAAATCTGAGCACTGTGAACCTAATCCCAGAAAGCCAATTCTCTCAGTGGCCATTCTCAAGCAGGCCATTCTCAAAGCAAAGTCTTTTACTTTTGCAATTTGAAGCCTGAGAAGGGCACAGTCTTGCTGGTTTCTATGATGCACTCAAGCCATCTTTTCTATTTTCCTGTTTTGAAATATCCTGCTTATTTTTTTATCTTATTAGAAACCTTCCTCTTTAAGGCACCACTTGTAAAAGTCTTCCTTTCTGGCCAAGTTGAAAACTTTTCAAATGAACTTTTGGTTTTTAACTTTCAGGAAAAATCTGACTAAAAGCAAATAGTGTTCCTGCTACAGTCTGAACATTAGGTTGTCTTGAAATTTCCTCTGCCAGGTTAATTAATCCACTCCCCTCAAATGCAGTCTCTTCTTATGTCTCAGAACATGAGCAAAATGTAGGCAAATTTTCTGCTGGCACACAACACATATACCCTGGAGACCAGCTGTTCATAATGTCCTTGTTCCCAACTGAAGCCTCCTCAGCCTGTCCTTTTTTTCCACCTCTTCCTCCTCCTGCTCCTTCTTTTTGTGAGCCAGAAGTTGGGATGTAATTCAGGCTGTCCAAGAGTTTTCTACTAAAACATATTTGAGGAGATGGATGTGGAGTTTGTAGGCTCCCCAGGAACCATGACAAGACAGATCAGGAAGCAGCGTCAGCATTTTATGACCTTTTATTAAAAGACTAGTATGAGAATATTCAAAATAATTCTCCAGAGAATGTCAAGGGAATAACTGGAGGTCAAAATGAGACTTGGAAATTCTCAAGATCAATGATCTAAGAAAGACCTCAAAGGTTCAGTAGCAGACAGGTAGGCACAGAGATTCTCCAATAGGAGAAATCAGATAGTGGCCTATGTTTGTTTTATATTGTGGAAACTAGCAATTAAGTAATAAACAGTAACTGAAAATAAATGTGAATAGTAGCAGGAAATGTGAATGTCTAGTCTAAGTAATAATTGGCCAGTATTTAATTAGAAAGGATCTGGAGAAAAGAGAAACAGAACGGGAACAGGTGACCTGCTGATGGAGGTGGGGCCAGATAGGCCCAGATGCTTCAGTGTTTCTGAGTCATTATCAACAGAGTCCTTTCCAGCAGCTCTTGCTGCTGGCCCAAACAGCCTAACCCAGTCTGCGTCAGTTTAAAATCAGTTGTGATTCATGATCTTTCTGTTCAACCTATTCTTACTTAGCACAGCTTTGTCTCCTTTTCCTGGGACTAAGTAAAATCAAACTGTGGGTGCTCCCCCACCCCACGTCCACAAATCCTGCAGCATTTGTGAATAGATGCTGATGTATACACAGTGATCTCCTTTCAGTTAGGACCTCCATGTACACGTACCTTGGAAGACAACACTACATGCACTGGCAGTGGACTATGATTTTGGGAATGGGTTAGTAAAAATGACACCGATTAATGAAAACTAGAAACAAGGCTTTTAAAAGCCCATGAAGTTAAAGTTCAGTAAAAATTAAAATAAGTCAAAATGGCTATAAAAATCAAAATCTCAAGACAATGAAGGTAAACATTCCTCAAAACCTTTTCAAAGCAAAATTTTAAAGATGCAACAAGGTTAGTAGTTTCCAGGGGTTGGGGTCAGTGATAGTCTCCACTGAAAATGGGAAGAGTGAGTCTCTGAGGAACAGAGATAATCTGGCTCAGTACTGCCAACCAAAATCCAGCTTTACTCACAGTTCAAATCATTCAACTTTCAATTTTTTAATAGGTACATCTTTTTGAAATAAGAAGAGCTCACGAGTGGTCTGACATCATGAAAAATGTGTGTTGGGGGCATCCTCAAGGAGACTCTGAAGTGGGAATGATGATCTGAGAATCACTGTCAACCGGAAACAGGGCAGATGGCCACGATTGACCCCAAGACTGTGCAGGACCTCAGCTTGGTGGGTACTCTCCACCAAGGACAGACACTCCTGAAGCACCCCCAGAGCGTTTCCCAGCAGATTGCTGGAAATGTTGATGGGAGTAGTCCTAATCTACTGGATTGATCATGACAAAAACATTGCAGACCTTATGATGCAGGCTGGAAAGGAGAGCTGGAATGTCAAAACACGGTATCTGCCACAAAAAATAGAGTTGAATATTGCTGATAAGAGCAGATTTCTAGCAAGTAACTAATGTGTGTAGAAAGTTTACTTTTATTTTACAGTGTGCATTCTTGCCAGTTCCTATAGTTTGTAGAGTGACTTCCCCACTCCTATTTCACAAACATGATACTTTCACATCTTGAAACTTGGTCGTTGTGTTCTTAATTATTAAACATTAAACTTTGGTAGTTTCAGGGTGAGACTGCCAAATTTTATAGTGCACTTTTGAGAAGTCATTCTTTCCTATCATTCCTTTTATACATGTTGCTGTTAGATAAGTTATTATAAAATTTTTTTAGATAGTGAATCTTTGAATCACTTTTAGACTTAGTGAAGTAAGGAGTTTAGGATTCTGTCACATACAGTCCAAAATGACCACTGAGGTAATGCTAAATAGTTTGTTGTCAATATTTTTGAAATGGCTAAAAACATTTGGAAAATGCTTATTCAGTAATATCTGCCATTAGTCTCTGGCCAAAACTCAAAATTGAACCTTTGTTTGGAACTAAGTCTGTGAACTGGCATGTTAAAGTCACTGAAACGTAACCACTGTCATTTTACTGTGTTAGTATTTTTAAACACAGCAAATATCTGAAGTCTGATGCAGTGTGGCACTCACTCACTAAGAGTTTTGCATGAGTTTATAATTATTCAGTAGAGCCTTGAATTGTTAATCTTCAATGATTAACATTAAGAGCTGGCAGGATTTTGAAAGTTACTGCATTCTTTCTTTGAATTTCTGGTTGGAAAAGAGGAAAAAGAGACATTGAGTATCTGGCTATCAGTTGTCTAGAATAGGATGAATAACAAGCAGGTTCACATTCTTAAGAGATAATCTTCTAGTTGATCTATTTCTTGTCTAAATTCCTGCAGAGTAACAATTTTGTTACTGATGATAGAAGACACAGATAAGAACTCTTGTCATTCAAAAATAGTGTCAGGAATGTTGGGGGTAGAGGGCACAGTTGGTGACCTGAAAGGAATCCATATGGCTGTTACTGTGAAGTTAAAAATTCTGTTAAAATGTTCCATATTATCAATCTTGTTTATATTGCAAACATTTAACATTAAGACACATTTTGTCCTACTACTGGTATGTGTCTGAGGAACACAAAAAAGTTCAGTTGTTTTGTGATAAAACAAAATTTCCAAGATTGCCCAGCTACAAAGAGCTGCAGTCCGGTCAGTAGGTAGGACGGCAGGCTTAGCCTTTAGTGTTCCAGTCTTCAGTGGGACCAGACCAGTTGAACTCAGTGTTCATGACAACTTCAAGTCTCATGCTTGGCAAATGGAAATGACTGGGTTGCCTTCTACAGCAAGGACAGTGTGGACTTAGGAGGAGTTGATTTCCTTAAGCAATAGATTTCAGGAGCAGGACCCCTAACTAAAAATATCTTCCAAAAAGATACTTGAAATTCTGCTAGAAAAATAAAAGTCACAGGTAACAAGTTCAGTATATTTTATGTAACTCATAGAAAATATTATAATTTCACTATAAAATAAATATAAAATTACCAATACGTACTTTAGATGAACGTTCTCTTAGTCCATGTATCACCAGCTGGGGTCTGAGGAGGTCCTCCCAAAGAGGAGATGGGAACCTCAACTCAACCTGTGTTGGTTCTTGACTGTCCTTGCAGTGAGAGGCATAAACAATATCACTACACACGTTTAGAAAGTAAAAGAAAATAGAGAAGGGACTTGAATTTGAAGAGCTGATGGGGCATGGCTCTGATGAAGAATGTTAGACTGGCCTGTTAACAAAGGAATGTGACCTGTTTTTATAGAGAGGCTAGGTAGGACTAGTCTGTTGTTGATTATTATCTTAGTTCTAGTTTTACAAGATGGTTGTACAGAAGTTCTTTTTGCTTGAGAGGGTAGTATGTTCTCCATAAGATGATTATTTCTGCCAGGAGCAATCTCAGTGTTCCAAAGTGACCTACAGTTTAGAGCAATGACTGGAGACTTCTGAGTATTCATTGGTAGTTGAGTGACCTTGTAAAGCTTATCTTGATGTCCTCAGTTTCAACATCAAGATAAGAAAATGAGATAAGTTACATAAAATTAGCATTTCTTTGTTTGTTTGTTTGCTTTTGAGATATTCTCTTGTAGTTTAGGCTGGCCTTGAACTCACTGTGTATCTCAGGCTGGCCTTGAACTCTTGGCAATCCAGCTACCTCAGGCCCCCAAGTGCTGCGATTCCAGGTGTGTGCCATCACAGTTGGAAAAAATAGTGTTAATGAAACTTGCTTTGTGAGTTTAAAGACAGATGTGGTGGTGCACAGCTCGAATCCCCGCAACTGTAGTGGGTAAGGTAGGAGAATCACAAACTCAAGGTCAAAATGAGCAACTGAATGACATAGTAAGAACACATTTCAGAATAAAAAGTGCTGTAATTGTCACTCACTATGAACTCTCTGGGTTCAATCCCTGGTATCGGGACAGAGGGAAGATTTTCAATTTGCCAAGAGAGCAAGTAATTAAGAGGGTACAATTTCTGAGAACAAACACGAGTTTGAATGAAAGGGGACTTGAGAAAAAAGAAGGGTCAGTGACTTCTCAGAGCTAGAAGGGGAATGAAGAAGGATGGAGGAAACATGAGGGAGCTTAAATGGAGCAGAGGCTTCCAAGGCCTGTTCTGCAGTGGAGAGAAGACTCCCATCTGCTGAGCAGTGCAGTAGTGTGGCAGAGGGGATCACTATTCACAGAGGGAGCTGAGGACAACTGTGGGCTGGGAAAGGTAGGAAGGACTGGAGCAGGACAAGAAGTCCCTGCTGGGCCCTTACACTTAAGTCAGCAAGAGATGCAGAACAGTTTTTCCACTAACAGAAACCAGTGTGGTGCTTGGTCCTTTTACTGTAGTTGGTGCTTAAGATCATGGTGTTGAAAGTCAGACTAATAGGGTTTGGCTTTGAAGACCACATCTACTCTGAATTGAAAAAATAATGATTTCTGTGGACACCTAGAAGAATACCTGGCATATCAGTAAGAATTGTGTCAATTTTTTTCCTAACAAAATATGAGAGCACTTAGAACAACCACAAATAGCCATGATATGAAGTGGGAAACTGAGTCTGAAGAATGCCCCAGCAGGCCACTGTCTGTGTCTGGTGCACTAACTAGGAAGAGAGTGTAGAAAAAACATGCAAGAAGAAAGATGCAACATTTAAACTGCTATCAACTGAGAAAGTGCTCAGAGTGATAATAACTCTGAAAGTTAAATATTGCCATAAAATATCACAGGTACCCAACCATGCCTCCATTTTGAGGTCCTTTTAGAGCAAGTGCCATGTGCTGCCCATGCTTAGAGAGGGAAGGAAACAGCAGCTGACAGACCACACAAACCTCTGTGTCTGTGTGAACCCTAAATCTTAGCAGGTGAATGTTTTACCTCAAAATATGTTACAAAATTTGTCAGCCTGTTGGTTTTTTTGTACTAAAACTTTTGCTTCTTTAAATTTGCAATTCTACGTGTTTATGCAGCATGAGGAAAAGGAGCAATTCACTCTAACTGTACAGACAACTCCAGAGGGCAGAGGTGCAAATGTAGAAGCATGAAGACATGGGGGAGTGAGAGAAGTGGGATTGGACGCACTGTGGTTTTGATTGGCATTTTTGTCATAGTTGGTGGTGTTGAGCAATTTTTCATATGAATTTTGACCACTTCTATCTTTTCTTCTGAGAAATGTCTACTCATAACATTTACTCATTTTAAATGGATTTCATCTCTTTAAGTGTACTGGATACTGACCCCTTATAAAATTAGTAGACAAATATTTTCCCTCAGCCTGTTGATCATCTCTGTATTTTGTTCTTTGTTTCCTTGCATGATACAGTGTCCTTTGTGTAGTTTTGTTTGTAGTATGTTCTTTCAGGATCACATAAAAAATCTTTGCTTTTATTTATATCTTGGAATTACTCCCCTATGTTTCCTTTTCATGGTTTCATAGTTTCAGGGTAATATTTAGGTGCTGGATACACTTTGAGTTGGTTTTACACATGGTGGCTGGTTACAGCCATGTAAAATCCTGCATTTCAAAGATTTATAGAAAATAAACCTGAATAAACTACATTTTTTCATCCTTTTTGACAAAAGAAAAAAATCATAACACAGTGAAATATTTACTTCTAAAATCTCTTTCCAAAAATTCCTCTTTGCAAGAAATATGTTTTTGGTTACAACATCGTCAACACCTTGAAAGAACAAATTACTGTGCATGTATCCATTATTGTGCTTTAACATCTGCTAATCTGCATGCTATTCTGCATTTCATACCATGAAAAAAGTGAATCAAACTGGAACACATGACAATCTTTTTAAAAAAAGAAAATGACAATACTTAATGTTTCCTAACTTCTAAGTAATTTGTCAAACTAATCAAAATGATCACTTATAATCTCATTAAAAGTGGAGGTGAACAATTTAGTAAATGTTTTCTTTTGGTGGAATTAATACTGTTTAAATATTACAATGACTGTGACACCAACCACTTGAAGTAAGGTCAGGCTTCTAGGTTAAGTGCAGACCTACCACAATTTGGCCCTCATTTTAGCCTAGGCAGAGGTGCAAAGGGTGGAAGGGAGAGCTGACAAGGGGGAGCAAATACAAGTAGAAGTTTGAGTACTTTATTTTTGCTATAAATGTTCCTCTTTTCACCACCTATCATGCTAGTGACCCATTTTTCAGGTCAATGCTAACAGATATCCAAGCTAGATAAGCTAGTTGCTGGGAAGGATTGTTTCCAAGCACTCTATCTTCATTTTCCAAAGAGTTAAACTTTGATGCCTTGACATGCCTTGTTATAGGCAGAGTGTACTTTCTATCCCAGTCACAGGGATGTCCTGGTAAATTCCACTAGCTAGTACAATCAGAGCGAATATAATGTATGTCTGTATTCAAATAGCAAATCTACTGCATAGTTCAACTTGCAAGGGATCATCCAGAATGAGAAGAACTCTTGTGCGGAGCCAAGTAGATTCCCAGTCACTCCTAAATAGACCCTGAGCCTCCAACTAATGTCAAAATGGAAGTGTTACTGTAAACCCCTCTAGTGTTAGGCTTATTTGTGGCACAATGTGATCCATCCATAAAAGCCCTTAGAAGAGAGAGAGAAAAATTTAGAAATATCCTCTCTCTCTTCATAGTCAAGTGTGTGAATCAGGGGCTGTTACTGAGATGAGGGGAGGAACATACACATCTGTCCTCAATCAGCCACAGGTTCAGTCCAGTAATGAACTGTAGAGAGCTTGAAACTACCTTATCCTCTCTCATACTTTATTTTATTCTTTTACCTTTCCTTAGAGAACAATTCAGTCTTAATAAAGCACTGGTTGGGTGCACACAGTAGGTGTCTGTGTCATGATACAATGTGGAGCAGCACTCCTCTGGCTCAGGAGCAGGGTGACCATGTAGGGTTTGGCAGGAAAATGGAACTCAAGCAGCGTGAGAAACATATCATCATGGGGATGGGAAATATCATTACTTGGCATGCAGAACCAGAGCTTGAACATAATGTCTGCTCATGGGATGGGCCTGGCACAGAGCACTGGCAATAAAAGTATTGTGGTGGGCAGGATGATTTAGGTGGTGTTAGGATGATGTACAGGTGAGCAAAGGGCATCTGTGTGGTAGATGGTAAGATGGGCTCAACCATGCTGAGGGGGCATCTGTGCCTGAGGTCACTTTCTATGGAAACAAAGAGGTCCAAGTGTGTGAGAAGAGAGTCCTTGTGGAACAGCAACCTATGTGGGGTCTCAGTATCAGAGAGAGGTAAGAACAGCACCCACACATGTAAGGGTCTCCAGTGTAAGCTGGAATTCAGAACCTAAGCAGAGTGAGGAGGTCACCATGCACTGGATTGACCTGATGTGGTAGTGATGTCTTTATGGTACAGGCCCCAGTGTGGACAGCAGCCTTGCTGGGCATGGAGGACCTGGATGGGAAGTCAGATCCTAAGCAGTATGGTAGACTAGCCCTGGTGTGTGTTTCAGAGACTGAGTGAAATAGGGAGGCTCCCCATGCAATGGAAGAACTGTATGTAGGAAAATTAGATTTCAAACATCAAGGTTACTCAAGCCAAATACCTAGAAAGTTTCCCAATGTTTTCAAAGTGTGAAAATTATTATCTCTATAGCTGATTAATGAAACTAAATCTTAAGCCTAACTCATAACAAACTAAAACTTAAAAGTAGTCTAAAATAAATGTTAAGCACAAATCCCAAATCTTATAATGAACTCAAGCCCTAACCATAGTTATAGCTCTAGACCAAACCTAAATTTAACCATAGCACATTTCCTAAATACAAACTCAAAATCTAACTGTAATCACTGCTGTAAAGTTAATTGTAAATCATAATCCTTAAGCCAAACCCCTACCACTACTAATTTAAAACTGAGTTTAGTCCCTAACTATAACCCTAAAGTCTATCCCTGAACCCTAACCCTTCATCCGAATCTTAACCCTAAATCCTAACCAGGACACTAACATAATCTCTTAAATCTAACTTAATGCACTTGCCTGAATCCCTGATCTTTAAAATGTACCGTAAGAAGAGTGGCTGGGTCTGACTACAGGTTTGTCTTCTGTGTTGCTTAACCCAGCTGTGCATGGGGATAATGGAACCAGGTGGGATTTTTGATATTGTGCAAAGCGTGCATGGAAGGAAAACTGAGCAACCCAGGAGGCTTTTGGGGAAATCCTGGGTGAAGAACAGGTCAGTTAAGGGGACCCTAAGAGATGACCTCACTTCCTGAATGATGACATAGAGATCAGAACTCTGTTGCCAGGGGCCCCTATCTAACAGCCAACTGTAGCAAGCTTACTTGTCTGGAGAGCATGGACATAACAGGATGTTTTTGTCTTGTCTCCTGACTTCCCGAGGCTCAGGCCTCAGGAGACCGCACAGAAGAGGCTTTGGCCACATTTGGAGATCACTGGTCTCACTTCGTCCTGGACACCTGTGGCCATTTTCACTGAATCGAAAGGTGACCCATTGTTTCAACTACTCTGTGTGTGTGCTCAGGCCCTCCCTGGTGTGAGTATAGGTGTGTCATTGTGTGCCCATCCACATGTGTGTGTACTGAAAAATCTCTCCATGCCATTTGAACTTTGTTGTTTGACATACCAGTTGGCAGTTTGCTCAGGTTAAGGTTTACATCTAAACTGTCCCCTCTTTTCCCATGTGTTCAAGGTGGGGTTTGGAATGAGATTGGATCCTTCAGGTGGTTCTCATCAGTGGGTTATTATATATGAACTCATAGTTGGAGGTGCTTTCAGGAATGGAGACCTGGTTGGAGAAGGTGGGTCACTGGGGTCCCCTACAAAGTTGTATTCTTGTCCCTGCTCCTCCCTCTCATTCTGCATGGTTGCTATTGTTTGAGCAGCTTTCCTCCACCATGCTCTTCTGACATGCCATTTCCGCCTTGGACTGTTAGCAGTGAAGTAAACACTCCAAAACCGTGAACCAGAGTGAACCCCTTCTAGATTAAGTTTCAGGTGTTGATCCTTTGTTTTCAGTGATAAAAGAGACTAATAGAGCTGCTGTTTCTGTGTCTGAACCTCTGTCCTTGGTCTCACCCCAGGATAGTGCATCGAGCCAAAGCCTGGAAGTGCGTGGCTGTTTGGAAATCCTCTTCGAGGATGCACGCAGGAGCATGGTAAATGACCTAGTGCCTTCTGTGCTTCGTGGGGACATTTGGTTCCTCCACAAGTTTTTCCAAAGCTACAGATCAGTTGGAACCACACAGGAGGTGCTGGAGCTGCTGCTGAAAAGGTGTGTGTCCTACCTCATACGATGGGATGAGGGGTCATCATCTTCTGGCTGGGTCTTTGGAATGTCATGCACAGTCTACTCTGTGGAAACTGAGATGCTCAAAGAAGACCCATGGGTGTTTCCAGGAACAAGGAATCTGAGCCCAGGAAGCACCTTCCCTGGGCCGTTTATGTGTGACCGTCACACACCCTGGGGAGATGCTGATCACATTGGGTCTCACTTACCTGAGGCCTCACACAAAGCAGTCTCCCGATCTGTAAAGGAGGCTCTGCATGGCATCTGGGGGATCCCTGTCCTAGATGTAGAGCAGGAATCCTGGGGGTGATGTGAGGAGCACAGGACCAACTGAGATATCTAGGAAGAAACTGGCTGGGTTCACTGACTGCACACACACAAATGAAGCACATGGTGAAAGAAGGCTCACTTCTGGGCCATTAGCAGAAACCAGGGAAAAGAGCAGGAAAATCCCTTCACTCCTGGGCTCCGTTTCTATCTCAGAGTCAGTCAGTGGCGCAAGATGTCAGGGATAGGGACAGTCCATGTGTTACCAGTCATTCTGGTCTGCATGTTCAGGTTCACCAAGCCAAAGCAGGACAGTAAGTGTTAAGAAACAGAAAGGTCTTGTTTAAAGCCAGCTTCAAGGTGATGGAGGGGCCCTTTCCCTGAAAACACGCTGCCCAGCTGTCTCAAAATTTTTTACAGTAAAGACAGAGGGGACAGGTGTGATAAGGAGCAGTACACATTGCTGTGCTTGCTCCATTGCTCCCAGGCAGCAATGAAACTGGGCCCAGAAATTTTGGGGCCAGGTTTTCCATATTCTGTTCATTCACCTGAGCAGAGGAGAAGAGGGGTGGCATTCAGATTCTAGGTTTAAGGCTGTTCAGAGAGCCCACTTTCTCCTGTAGGAAAGAGTTCTAGCCATCACAGTCCTCTTTTTCCATGCTGGTTATAGATGTGACACCCTCATGAAGTCCTCCCGACACAGCCACATCCTGGCCTGCTTTGGCAAAGGTGGTGAACGCCAGGGCCAGCTAAGAAAGTGAGTGGGCTTTGGTTAAGAAGGGGGCTCCTGTGTCTGACTGGGGTGTAAGGGGCTGTGATGTGGGTGGGTGGAGCAAACCCTGGGTCCAACAATTGTGATTCTGCCAGCAGGGCTGAGGTCTGGGGTCCTGAGGAAGGGGAGGGCAGACCTCTGACACTGCTCTTGCCTGCCTGCCCCCAGTGCCATCTCCACCATCCTGGGCTCCTGGCTGGACACCTATCACCAGGACTTCCATGAGCCTCCGAACTTCCCATGCCTGAAGCAGCTGATGGAGTTTGTGCAGCTGCATTTCCCTGGCTCAGACCTGGAGCACCATGCCCACATTCTCCTGGCCCAGCTGCAGGACCTGGTTCCTACAGAGACTGAGTCAGAGAGTGAGGAAGGCTGGGGGTGGGGAGAGCACATCAGAGCACATGAGGAAGGTCTGGACTGGGCCCATATGGATGACGCTCCTGCCTGCACTGTGCCAGGGAATGGCTCAGAGCAGGCTGATGTTGGGAACCTTTTTTGTAGTTCTGTCATCACTTCTGGAGGAGGAGTCAGCTGTGTCACAGACTCTGGAGATGGAGTCAGACCCAGTGCCACCTGCATCAGCAGAGCCACCGGAGACTTCATCTGTGGTGACAGCAAACAAGGTGAGGGAAGAGAAACCCTACTTCTTGGTGTCCCCTTCTGACTTGATGACGGAGCAGTTAATGCTAAGAAATGCCGCAAATGGGTGAGCTCATCAGAGCAGGGCAAGGGCAGGCTTCCTGCAGGCACCTTCCATCCAGACCTGCTTTCTTTGCTGTGGAGCTTGTGTTCTTGTTCAAATCCTGTTCTACCATTGCATATCATGCAACTGGACACGTTTCTGAGTGCTGATGCCTCTGTTCCCCTCTGGGCAGCAGACTTGGAGCAGGTTCTTTCTCCCCTAGGATAGACATGCAAAAAGCAGTAAAGACAGGCTCTACAGGCCTGGCCCTTGGGGCATGATGCTTAGTGTAGTATCTTTGGGACATTCCTGTCTCCCAAAACACTTCAACAAACTCAGTATTCATTAGACACCTGAAAAGCATGGGAACCTGCAGACCATACCCAATGAAGCCCCCATGCACCCATGCAAATGAACATGGAAACAGACTTAGGTGGAGGCACAAGGTGTGCCTGGTTTCAGAGCCCTGTGCCAAGTTCTTGCATAAACACTAGGCAGAGAAACTGCCTCTCTCTTTTCTTGCTGTCATGCCATCATCCTGCAGTGTAGTATGCAATGAGGATCAGGCCTGCCACGGTGCTGGCTCCACCTCTGGGGTCAGACCTGGTCCTTTCTGTTACCCAGTGTTATGAAACATCCTCTCCTATCCACCATGTCATGGTGGTTGAAGCAGCACTCAGTGTTTCCATGAGTGTTGACTCACAGACCCAACTAACAAAGCTCCAACCCCAGGCCCTGGGCTCTATCCTGGCCTGGGTTACACCTGGTCCCAGGGAGACAAGGAGGCAAAGAACACCTGGATCTCATTGTCTGTACCTCTGTCCTCCAGGTCTACAGTGAGAGTCACGTCCCCTCTTCCCATGGGGACTGCAGGACAACAGCTCTGGACGGGGCCCAGGTAGAACAGCTCTGGACTGATGAGGCTGGGTTGTGCTACAGGAGGTGCCCTAGGACTTCTGATGGCCAGGAAAACAACAAGACCTGCTCTGCTTTCCTTAGTAGCCCCAGGACCCCCTCCACCTTGCATGAAAGAACCCAGGATCCTGAATAGAGCCCCTAAAAGCCCCTGAGCTGGCTGCCATTAGGGGTTGGGGGGGGCTGTAGGGTCATCAACTCTGCTGATAGGTTTGTCCTCCACAGATCAAGGAGCAGGTCCCTCAAGTTGGGCCTCTCTACAACCAGCAGGTGGGTGACTCCTGCATCATCAGGGTCAGCGTGGAGAAAGCCAACGGAAACATGTATAAGAGTATTCTGGTGAGCAGGCAGTAGAGGCTCCTCTGAGGGCCACACCTAGCCAGGGTTCAACACATACTGAACACCATATATGCTTCTGCCCTTCTGGAGTTGCCCTTCTAGTGAGTGAGGACAGCTGGAAAGGAAGAAAATAGTCGACTCCAGCACTCTGTGCCTAAGCTAAGAGGAGAGGAGAGCTGCTTACCTGACCCCAGGAGGTTTTGGGCTGCAGTTAGGGGGGATCCAAGAACTGGGGTGCGGGAGTAGGAACCAGGAGGATATCAGGCAAGGGTTCCTGGGTCATGCTGTGCTGTGAGAACACTGGTTTTTCTCAGAGGGACACAGAACTGCTGGGGGGCAAAGCCACTCAGGGCAGCAGTGACTTTGGGGCTCTCTGTCAGGGAAGAGCTGCTGCCAGAAAGGAAAGGAGGCTCCTTGGGAAGCTGCAGCTAGGAGAGAAGGGTACAAGTAGCGTGATGAACTTGGAGCTGGACAGCAATGTCTGTGTGGGCATCACTTGAACATGGGCCAGCAGGGCTGTTCATACCATCTATGTGTACATGGAGCAGGGCTCCTCCCCTGCCGGTCACTCTCTGGGTGATGAAGAGTCATTTGCAAATGTGACACTATCCACACAGGCCAGGTGCCACCATCTGTGCTCTGGCCCTTGGAGTCCAGGCATCCAGGGTCCAGTCTGTGTCATGCACTGGTGCAGTCTGCAATGAGGATCAGGCCTGCTGTGGTCCTGGCTCCTCCTCTGGGGTCAGACCTGGTCCTTTCTGTTACCCAGTGTTATGAAACATTATTTCTGAGTGCAAGCAGCTTTCCAAGGTGGCATGGAGTTCTGCGTGAGCTGCTGTAGGCAAAGGGGCTGGGGATGTGTGGGATGAAGCCCTGCACATTAAATGGGGAGCAGGAGAAGGGAAGAGGCCCCTAAACCCAGGAGAGCCTCTCGGCTCAGTGCTGCAGCACCATGGAGAATCCTTGCTACTGCACCCTGGGGGAGCTATAGGAGAGCCTGCTCTGAGGGACTGTCCCTCCCTTAATCCAGGTGACCTGCAATGATCGGACTTCCACTGTCATCCGGAAGGCTATGGAGAAGCACTTCATAGATGATGACCCTAAATATTATGAGCTTCTGCAGACTGTTTCTGACAGAGAGAGTAAGTCAGAGTGTGGCCAGGATGATGGTGGAGTGACAGGATTAGCACTGCCCCCAGCCACAGGCCTGTAGCCCCTGGCTCTGTGCAGAAAGTCAGCAGGCACAACACACAAAGCCTCCTGCCAGAAAGGCTCTTGACCCCCTTTTAATCCATTGTTCTCCCAGGAGCTCCTGGTCCTCTCTGCTCCTTTGTCCTCTGCTGGGTGTTAACTTACAGGTCAAAGCCAATTCAGTGAGAAGAGCCAAGGGTTGTCCCAGGGGGCAGGGTGGCCACATGGTCCCAGAAAGGAATGCCTGCTTGCTAAGAGGAAAACATGTTTCTGAAAGAATGGGTGCTGCCATGGACTGAAGCATTCTGTGTGAAATACAAGTCTGAGACAGGAGAGGTACCCATTTTAGAAACCAACTCAATGTGTTAGAACTGGGAGGGAGACAGAACCCAGAACAAGCACAGGCTCCAAGACACTGGGCAGGTTCCCAGCCCTCTGCTCTTCCATCCTCCTCCCCTGAAGGAGAGCAGAATGACCAGCGGTTCACCCACCGACAGAGAAGCACATTCTATATCTGTGCAAGTGTTGTCAATGCAGTGTGTTCTTTCCAGTGTGGCTGGATGCACACAGCTGCCATTAGTGCAGACTATCAGTAGGGACAACCAGCATCACTAGAATTATATCATAAATGGTCTTGAATCTTCCTGTACCACTGTGGTTAAGCAGACATGGTAGGAGGCTCCTGTTGCAGAAAATCAACACTGAGTCTTGGGGAGATTCAAGTGGAGACAGAGCTGCCCAAGTCCTCTCAGCACTGGCTGACAGCTCACTCTAGGCCAGAGGAGAGGGGTGGGGAAGAGTCCAGAGGAAGGACTTTTTGGAACCTAAGATAAACAGGATGTGGAGGCCCCCTGAGGCCTGCCCCAGGAAACCTGTGGTGGGGCCTGCTCCTAGGCAGAGCTTTCCAGAGTCCCAGGCAGCATTCAGCGGGTGCCTTGGGCTCTGGAAAGCCTACTTCTAGAGTCCTGACCAGTAAAGACCTACAGTCCTCATGACAGAGTGAGCCTTTTCCATTTCCAGGCTGAGCTGGGACATTCTGGGTCCAAAACCCCTTTCAAATGAGAAGTCCTTGTGTTGTATCAGGTCTACCACACAGTCAGTCCTCAGGAGGTGTCCTAGATGGAGCTGGAGCTGGACTAGAGGGCTTGCAGGTCTTTCCTGGAGGAAGATTTCCAGAGCTGGGGGTGCTTGGAAGGATCTCCCATGAGCACCGTTGACCAGCTCTCTGCTCAACCCCACAGTGATAAAGATCCCCGAAGACAGCAATATCTTTTATGCCATGAAGTCCAACGGCCTGTATAACTTCATCCTAAAACAGCGGACATTCCTCAGCTGGCTGGATGTCAGTTATGGAGCCTTGCCCATCCTTCGTCACTGGAAGGAAAGAGGACTTAAAGCTTTTTAAAGGCACACAATAAAGTCATCATGGTGGTATCTGGCTGGATGAGAATGATCCAGGTTCCCAGGTTCCCATCTGCTTACCTGGAAGCCCAGGGCACTCCACACTCAGGTATCACCCCAAACTTTCCTACCCTTGAGTCAGTAACTATCACTTAGCAGGTTCACCCAGTCTCTGAAAATAGATGTTTCTCCATTGTTTCCCATAGTTAGGTTTTAAAAATTTAATTTTCTGTTGTGTGAAACCAAGCTGGGAAATTTACTTACATTATCTACACATAAACACATACCTGAAACTATTACACTCAAATTTCCCCTTGGGATCAGGATTTTCTTTTAGCCTTTTCCATAAGCAAGCAGATTGGAATCTAGTACTCTTCCTCCTGGGGCCAGGACAGTTTCATGCTCAAAAACATTGAGAAGCACAAGTTCTGTGTGCAGTGCATCTTCTGGGTTGGAGAAAAAAAAAAAAAAAAAACAGGAGAAAAGAGAAGCATGACTGATTCTTGATCTGGAAGAGGACAGGAGATTCCATGTGATGGGGACAGTCCTACAGAATCTATCAGTGAGATCATATCTGCTACTATAGACTCTTCATACCAGTGACAAATTTTCTCTGTGAACATTTAACCAGGGACAAGGCAGCAGGGCTGGAGCAGCTCAGGGCTGTAATGGAGTTTAATGTGGTCAGCAATTCCCTTAACCAGAAACCAAAGCACTGGATCCTGCTGGGGCTGGTAGGTCTTCAGAATGTGTTCTCTCATCAGCCTCCCCGAGTGCCAAAAGAATATATCACAGGGCTCGTCTGCAACCTGAAGCACAAAACCCTTGCTTTAATTAAATAGGGCTGTGTCACTGGTGGCGGATCTTTCCATATGTTCCCGTCCCAAGTGTCTCCATAGGCAAATCCATGCCCATGCACAGCATCATATGATTCCTGCTATCTGGCCAGCTGACCTTTCTAGCACCTTCTTCTACTCCCTATGAAGAACCTGTGTTCCTTCCCTCCTGCAAAGAGCTGGGGTCACCATGCCTTTGTTTAGTGTGTGTCACCTTCAGTTGCACCAGATCTGGTGTTCACTGCTGTATTCTGCACTTTCAAGTCCGTTTCCAGTGACCACATCACTAGGTTGCTACTCAGAAGCCTCCTACTCTTCTCCAAGGTGCCAGTCCTGGGGCAGTGCTGGTCCACACAGCAGAGCAGAGATTGAAGTCTTTGGAGTTTCCTCACAGACCAGTGAGAGACCTCAGGCACTGGCTCCTGTCCTCAAGCCTTGTACTGTCTCTCTCACAGAGGTATAGTCACTGAACCAGGTCAGATGGCTGTCATGATGCCTAAGTGCCTAGGTGGCACGTGAAGAAGTAGCCAGGCCCCTCTCCTCCCTGTCATCAGCATCCACATTAGGTGACAGGAGCCACATGGCATTATATAGTGTTATCCATACAACCAGGTCTTGAGCCAAATTGACTGCAAGTCCTGCGAGCTTCAGTTATCTGTCAGGACTGAAGCCCCTGTGTCTTCACTGAATACCTATTTCCAGGACTAGAGGCTCCTATGACCAAAAGTCACCCAATTTTCCAAAGGTGGGCAGAGGAGGGACTGAGATGGGCGAGCACACAGCACACTACCTATCTTCACTGTCACAACGTATACCAGGCAAATTGCTCCATAGCCCACACTGACCTGACTTGAGGTCAGTGGCAGCTGGAAGGGCAAAGTGAGGGGACAGGAAGCAAGGCTGGTCCCCCCGCCCCGTATCACCTTCCCCCTACCTCTGTCCTGCAGCCAGCCTCATCCTCACTCTCACTCAGGGCTCAGGGAGTCATCTGAGGCCCTGTCCTGCCACTTCTGCTTGCCCAAATCCTGGGCTATGTCCCACCCCCAGGAAGCACCTGGCAGGGCAGGCAGGGCATGTTTCAGACCTTGGGGTCACCTGAGCCTGGTAGAAGTGGCCAAAACCAGGTATGAAGCCACCATCCTGCACAGCTGGCGAGCTGCTGACTGGGCTGCTGCTGGCCACAGCTCAGGGCACCCAGCATGAATGGAAGGGTCACACAAGGGCCTTTTCCTTAAAGGGAAAAGAAGGTGTGTACTTGGCTCAGGACACTGACCACCCCAGGCTTTGACCCATATGTAACTGACTAGCGCTTCAGGTGCTTCCAAGGAGCCCCTCATAAACTCCCAGTCCCAAACTTTCCCTTGGGGCAATCACAACATGTTTCATTTCTTTGTGGAAGTCATCCCACTCTGTTCCTCTGTGATGTTGGACTAAACTCAATCTCCAGCTTGGACTGAAGCTCCCCTTGTTTGAGTCCTCAGAACCCAGGACCAAGACTGCACCTCTCACTCAGCAGGTGCTCGACAGGTGCCCGCTGAATCACGTGTGAAATAAGCTGCATGACTAACCTCCTTGGGTTAGAGACCTGAGTGGGGAAACAAGAGATCCAGGAACCTGTTTCAGGGCTGTAATCTCCCTACAGTGTCTGCTGCCCTCTACAGAGATTGACTTACTCAAGGGAACCCCATGTACCACACACTCATCCTGCTCATCTGCACATGACGTACATGTCTGTGTTTAGGGATACCCACACAGACTGCTCTCAGCTCCTAGTTCAGGTGACATTTGAAGTCACTGTAGAGTTCAAGAGTCAGTGGCTGGAAAAGTAGATACAGGTAAGTTCACTGACTTAAGTTTCTTCCACTTAAAAGTGAATGCCTTCCTTTCTGTACAAACTTCACAATATTATTATGGCAGATGTGGCCCACCTGGCACCTCCTTCATCAACATCCATGCAGGGGGCATGCACTTCAGTCATGACTTGGAGCCAAGTATGGGTGAGATAATTCAGACATAGGCTTTGCTCTCGGGGCTTCCACATCCAGGAGGGGGGGTGTATGAGAAGATAGGCAGCATACCTGGGCAGACTGAGTGGCAGTCCAGGCAGACTTCCTGGAGGAGGCAGGTTTGGGCCTAGTTTTCAAGTCTGTATGCAGAGAAGAGGCAAAAGGTGCCAGTCTTCCATCCCTGAGTTCCCAAGAGGTGGGAGACTTATGACTACAGAGGTGTATGCTTCTGTTGCAGGTTGTCCTGTAGCAGAAAGACATCTGGATAAGAAGAGAGAGAGGCCTCCTCCAAAGTTCCAATCAGAAAACTGCTGGCCCTTCATCCTTAGGTGTATGGCTAGTGATTCACAAGCTGGAAGGGACAGCAGGAGTTGCTGTGGGATAGGGTGGGGATGGCCTGTTCTCCCCTTTCCTCTACGGGCTTTCTAAGGAGCCCTAGAGGGTTCAGGGGGCTATGGCATCAGGGCACTCGGACCCCGAGAGCAGACTCAGTCTGCTAAATGCTGACATTCACTTTCCAACTCTGCCTGTCCAAGCACAGAGTGGTTCCTCCAAACCACCAGCAGCAGGTGTCACACACACTAAGATTTAAACCTCGCTGACAGTCTTGGATCTGAGGGCAAGGCCAGTGGAGGAAGCAGAGCTCCAGCCAGCACTGTCAGTAACAGGAACAGGCTGTTTCCCAGACTCCTGCTCAGGGCCACGTGGAGCAGCGGGCAGGGTCCTCAGCGAGTCCCTGACTCAGCACCCTGCCTCTGCCCACCTCACTGATGAGGAACATCGTGCTCAGGAAATTTAAAGACGTCACCAAGACCCCGTGACTGTAAGGACTGGAGCTGCTCCTTTGGCCTGCAGCCTCCATGCAGCTGCCCAGTTCAGTCCCTTTCCTTTGTGCCTTTCCTGCTTCTCATGAGGTCTGCTGTCTCCTAGCAGCTGCTGGGGGTAAGTGGGATGCTTGGCACCACATCCCTTCCCTGCACTGCCCTTCTCCTCTGGGAAGCGACCCCTGCTCTGCTTGACAGAAGCCCCACAGCACAGGCAGAACTCAGCCTGCAAGCAAGGCTGCTGCCCTGTCTGTCCACATCCAGGACACGACGTCCCTTTGCTTAAGGACACAGCAGGCAGCACTCTGGGGAAAAGGTGTGTTTTCTTCATTCTACCATAGAAGGTGGGGATATTGGCTAGGCATTTGCTCCTTATCACAGCCGTGGGTGCACGGGGATGGTTCTTATGTCACTCAGTCCCCAGCAAGGCCCAGAGAGACAGACTGGGGTGAGAGTAAGAGCACTGGCTAAGGAACTAGGCTATTGAGTAAGCTTCTGACTTCTGTTTCTCCTTGCTGTGTGACCTGAAGCAGGTTACTCAACCTTTCTGGGCTTCAGTTCCTCAATTACCAAAGAGAACATGAACATGCAGAAGGCTTGGTGCACACCAGCCATACTGTGGGAAAACTCAGTTCTAGGGGTGCTGGCCTGACCCTCACAGGGTGAGGTGCTAACAGCAGAGCTGGGCTCACCCTGTTCTGGCTCAGCAAAAACCACTTTCTACTGGCTGTGGCCTCTTAAACACAAGACAGACTGAATCTTTTATCCAGTGCTGACTAGAGACAGCACAGAAAGACTAGTTAAAAAGGAGACCTGGATCAAAGATTGGTGAAAGGAGCTACAGCATTAGAAACTCACACAAAATCCTGATTGCAACTCATCCCTGAAAATGTCCCAAGTAGTTTTCTTCTAGGCCCAGTGGCCCACGTTCTGTACCAGGGTAATGAAAACTTCAGTCTCCACAAGTCAGACCTTCACGCCCCTCATGACTCAACACGGTACCCAAGTGTCCTCCTTCTCCTTCGTCCTGATACAGACTTCCCATCCCTTTCCTGGGATGTGGCTAACCCAGGATCCATTCTTGCCAAAGAAGTGCTCCAGAGAAGCAGAGACGGATAAAGGTCCAGCTTGGGCTTAACCTTGCTGCAAACACAAAGCAGGAAGACACAACAACTCCCTGGAAAGGAGGTGTGGCTGAAGGGGGTCTGTGAGTGATGAAGAGCCACCAGGCACTGGCAGGGCACAGGGAGGCAACATGGTGTCACATATGGCTGGCTGTGATACCACCATCACTTGCGGTTGGAGGAAGTCCCTTTAGGGAAACTCTGAGGAAGCCTCATAGGTCCAGCAAAAGGCTGGAGTGGCTTACACTGAAGCACTATGCTGGCTTCCACATATCACTTCTATCTGTATCCGCAGTGCTACCTGCGCCTGCCAAATTCTGTGCAAGAAATTATCCCACAGCACAGGGGAGGAACAGTGTTCACTACATGGGATGACTTTAGCTTCATTCAGCTCCGTGGAAAATGGAACACCAGACTTTTGGCTCTAGCTGCCTTCCTGGGACCTGAGTCTCAGGACAGGAGAGGTAAGCAGGGCTTCCATGCAGATTCCAGTAAGAAGTGACAGTCCCGCTCCCACAGCAGGAAGGCATGACTTAGCCCCGCTGCATCTCCTGGGTGTCAGTGTCTCAAAAATCCAAATGTCAAGACACTGAACACTTTTCTCCCCATTTCCATGATGACAGAATTCCAATACCAGAAATCAGGAGCTTGAGCCTAGCTGGGCCACTCCAGTTGCACTGATAGACTGGATACAGGATAAGGGACAGAAAGAGGCTTGTCTCACTCTCTCCAGACCTTGTTGCATTTGCTGTCTTATGCTGCCATGAACTGTTGTTGTCTGTTGTAAGGCACCACCCTGCCTTGGAGCCAGCTGCTTATGGACTGAAACCTCCGCAAACTGTGAGCTAAATAACCCTTTCCCCCTTTAACTTTGCTTGTCATGTATTTTGCTCAGCAAAGAGAACAGTAACTGATAATACATAATATTAATTATATGATATCAAGTTATATGCAGGTATAAAATATTCACATTATATCAAAATCCAAAGAAACACATGCCTACGATTTTAAAACACCAACTTGTAATACATTTACATAGTTTCATAATGCTTTAAAGAGAATTACTGTCCTGCATATATGGGCTATTAACTACATAATTCTTTGACATTTTTACTTCATCCTGTATTCACTATCATGCAAGATTTTCATGCTGTGTAGCTTTCTATTATTTTGAAATAAACAGATTTTAATAATAACTATGAATGATTACGAACTTATTTAGTTAGGTTGTGTATTTTAGTTATTTCCATAAACTTTTAAATAAATTATATTTTATAGATTTAAAATTTTCATAGCTTTCTACATTTGTAATGTTAAAGTCTTAGTCTAGATCAATTATGGTGAACCTTTGTCAGTTTTCAATGATACAAATAGCACTACATGGCACATGGGGTATTGTTTCACCACCACTGGCCTGGATGTAATTTTTTGTTGTTAAACTAACATTTTATTGCTGTTGAGATTGAAAATCATAGTATTCAAACTCCTAATTATTTTAATGATTCTTTTCTTTATGGATCACTAATATTTCATTTAACATTAGAATAGTATGATGCATTTATGTTTTGAAATAATTTTGTCTTCTTTTTACATATTACAGATAGTTTTGATTATTTTTTAAAATGCATTAAATTTCTTTTCAATATATTACTTGTTTTGACAAAAAATGTCCAGAACACATGAAACATAACGCACTGAACACACTTACATTTATCACTGAACCAGGAAATAATTTTTCTCAATCCCTCTTTTCTAGTTATATTTTCCTCTTCTTTTCCACCTATTTGCTGCTGTCTCCAAAGGTGATGTCTTTAAGAAAAAGAAACTTGAGGTGATGCATTTCCAATATGAAACCAGTTAAACTCTGAGGAGAAAGTTACTGCCAGTTTTCTAACTGCCTGCCAAAGTCATGGCTTTGGAGGGGCTCTGGCTATGCAGGACCTTGGGGAAAGATAAAAAATAGCTAGAAAACCTTTCTAGAACGCGAGTAGGAGTAAGGAAAGGGAGAAGAAAAGCATTTTCTAGCTAAAGTTAAGTAGAATAGTAATGAATTGCAAGTCACCTGAAAGCACTACAAGGAATTGGGCTTCTCAGAAAGTCCCAGGGTCAGGAACACACAGCGCTGTGAAGAAATCCAAATTCAAATTGGAAGAGGAACTGGGGAACTGAGGAAGTGATGAAAAGATGAGTCACATCTGGTGGGGAAAGACTGTGTCTCCCCGGGTGCTGGGCCAGTGAGGAACAGAAGGAAGGGAAGGGAGCATCTGCTTGCTGGGTTTCAAGGCTCCTGTCCCTAACTCGGGTTGCAAGACTGACTGCATGAAAACTGAGCTTGCCTTCCCTCTTCTTTCTGCCTCTCAGCCCAGTCTTTGGGTCTGGCGAAATGAATGCATTTCTCACAAATCTGTGTTCTGCATCAGACATTTGTCATGAATGGACTTTCTAAATAGGTAGATAAATTTTGTACCATTTAGTTCTGCTTGTTTTCAAGCAATGTAAGATAATAAACTGCGTTTACTATTTTGGCTTTTGGTTTTACTTTTCAATGTTATATTCCTAAATTTTATTTCTGCTGCAGTTGCTATGATTGATTGTTTTCACTCATGTCAAATATCTCCTCTTTCATAAGCATTCTCCATGGATGAACCTGTACTCCGTCAGCAGACCCGCGAATTCCCCATTACTGATTCCCCACGCGCTGCATGCGCTCCGGGTGTTGTGCACCGGGCCGCGCGGGAGGCTGTGGAAGCAGCAGGCGGAGGACGCAGATGTCTGCAGTCTCGGATAGGAGGCTGCCCAGTCCCGCAGCAGTGCCACCTCCCCGAGCCTGGCCGCAGGGTCCGGAGCGTGGGCGGTGCTTCGTCCTCGGCCGCCTGGAACTGGCTGCTCCGGCAAAGCGCAGCTCCGGTCTCCAGGGGGCGCCCTTGCGGCAGCCACCGCCAGACCGGTGCAGACCCTGAGCCATCTGCGAGCGTTTCCGGCCTCTCCGCCTGGTCCCCACAGGCCAGCAACTCCGAAAACTGAACTCAGGGCCCTTGCATTGCACTGCACCCTCCGTCTTCCTTCTTTCCTAGGCTGGGATTTGCAATCCTCTTCCCTCAGATTCTGAGTACTGGGATTAAACGGGTTTAAATGTGGTTTCCTTTATTTCCATCCTATCAATGTAAAGCAGCTGCTGTGGCCCACCTCCTGTAGGAAGGGCTTCGGTAAAACAGGAGCTCCTCCCAAATGGAAGGAAGCTGCCGTGAGTGGGAGACGAAGGCGCCGAAGAGCTAAGTGGCAAGTGATGAGGATGTGACTGTACTAGGGCTTTTTCCTGTTATGCCCAAGGCACAACGGCTGATGCTGTGAGGAATAAGGAAGAGTTTGCACTGTGCATAACCTGGGCAAACAATTTAAATGTATAGATCTATGTTGAGAGAAAAACGTACATTTCATAATAGATTCTATTAATTCTTTATTGTTTTTACTATTAAAATCGATTTTCTTATGTAGCCGACTGTAGTATGTTCAGTAATTTCACTTCCTGTTTTCCTCTCTGGACAGCAATTAGCTAAAACATGAAGTCTTGGCCATCAGAACATAAGCGGATTGTAGTTAGTTTCACAGACTTCTGGTTCTATTCACAGATTTTTCAGTTACAGGAAGTTTTGTCAAGACAACCAGAAATTAATGGATCCAGAGAAGAAAAAAACTAAATGTGTGTGTGTGATTTAAATTGTTACCAGCATAAAACAAACTCATAACTATAAAATATGTTATCTAACCCTTATGGCAATCAGAAGAAACAACCTTGTAATGGCTATATACAAGGTAAAGAAAAATATCAAAGACTGCCACTATATCAGTATAAATTCATTAAATTAATATAAATTTATTACTAAATTAGTAATTACTAAATTAGTTATAAATTTATACTAAATTTATAGCAGAAATTTTGTAAATAAAGCTCCAAATTGTTATTTTGAACTTAAAAATACAACGAAGTCAACCAGAAAGGTTTTGATGGCTAGTGCAGATGTATATTCTATAGAATAATTGATGTATAAAGCTACAGCTAATTTTGTGATGTATATAATGTGAATTAACTAACAGCCAGAGGAACTATGTGGAATAACCTGCAATTAATTATTGAACAGTGCCACTAAATACACACAATACCAAATAGCTGCAGCTTAGAAAGATTCCTCCTGTGGAGAATTGGGAATCATGTTTGTTGAAGGAGACCCACACTGGCCAAGACTGATACTGTTAAAATCTTGCTCTCTGTCCCATTTTTATCTTAAAAAGACATTTTAATGAATTTATGACGGTTTTGCAAAAAGGGTACATTTTTAATGACTTTGGGGAAAATATTCACTTATGAAACCACTGCCACTGTCAAGGCCAGGAGCAAACATCACTTCTCTAAGTTTCCTTGCTGCTTACTTTAATTTTTTTTTGTAATAACCCTTAACAAGTTGTACCATTTTAGCAATTTTTAGGTATGCAAGGCAGTACTGGTAATTTGTCATCATATAATTACTTTCTTGGTTGCTTTTCACGATTTTGGATCGGAAGTCTAGGGCTGGGTATTTAACTCAATGGCATAAGCACCTGCCTTGCAAGTGTACCATGGTGAGTTCAATCCCGGGAACCAAAAAAAAAAAAAAAAAAAAAGTCTCTCAAGTCTGAGATAAATGTAGCTGCCCCTGCTCTCTGTTGGCTACTGGTGACACGGGATATCATTTTTATCTCTATTTTAGGACTAAATGTGTCATTAATGCTAAAATGAGTCTCATGTAGAAAGCATATTGTTGAATTTGGTTTTAAGTAATCCATTCTGCTACTCTATGTGTTTTACTGGATGACAACACATTTACATACTTGTCTTTTTCTGGGGGATGATGTGCTGTGGATTGAACCCCGGTCCTGTGCTTGCCAGATAAATGTGCTTGCCTGGTTTTCCATTTGCAGTTAATATAAACATTTAAAGTAATTATTGATATATATATATATATATATAAGGACTTCCTACTACTATTAAGTTAATAATTTTCACTATTTGTTGGAGCCTTGCACACTACATTTTGTGTTCTGATATAGTGGCAGTCTTTGATATTTTTCTTTACCTTGTATATAGCCATTACAAGTTTGTTTCTTCTGATTGCCATAAGGGTTAGATAACATATATTATAGTTGTGAGTTTGTTTTATGCTGATAACAATTTAAATCACACACACATTTAGTTTTGTTCTTCTCTCCACTTTTTGTGTTACTGATATCAAAAGATACATCTGGACAAAGTTCTAGAGTCTGAGTTTTGACCAATATTTAAGCTGGCTTGTTGTTTTACCTCCATTTTAGATGGCTCATATTGAGAACTAAGACTTGTGGTTGAAAGCACCTGCTCTGTGGGGAGAATAGAGTTGAGTCCAAACACAATAGAAGCCATTAGCACAGTAACTGGGAACAAGCTGTTGGTGCTGAGGGTGCCAATGGCTGGGCTGTGGAAAAGAGCTTTATTTCACTGTTTATCCCATGTTTTACTTTGATTTGATGCAGTCTTTGGGACTGCAGAAATTCTAGGTAGAAAATTCATAGTTGTATTCATCAAAAGTATATGTGTGGGCAGGTGTGGTGGCATGCGCTCATAATCCCAGCACTCTGGCAGGCTGAAGCAGGTGGATCACAAGTTTGAGCCCAGCGTGGGGATTCTAGTGACTTGGTGAGACCCTGACTCAAAACTAAGAAATAAAAATGAGGATGTGAGTGCCTGTAAGGACCCTGGGTTCAATTCTCAGTACTGCTAAAAACAGTGTCTGTGTTTCCCTTACATAAGACCTATGTCTACATATTTGTATCAGATAAAGTACTTCTCCTTGAGAAACAGAACCAAGTCCTGAAGTAATTTGAAATATAAAAATTGATACTCAATTTTTTGCCCTCAGGGATTATTTTTGCATGTTTTCTATCATATTATGTTGTTAATGATCCTTCTTGACAGTTTATTACTTCTGATACTTACTTACACTTGAGTGGTGCCAAAAATATGTGATCTAGCCAAAATTACTGTTAGTAGATACCAGCGTATATTATGTTCAGCCATTTGTTTTCCTGTTTTGTCTTTTCTACCATACACATATTTCCCTCTGTTACTTATTTGTACTTTTTTTTTGTCTTTTTCCTTTTTATTGGTACCAGGGATCCAACTCATGACTGCCTGCCTGCAAGGCAGGCGCTTATGCCCCTGAGCTAAATCCCCAGCCCTTATGGCTGAAAATTAAAATATATCTTGATATTTGTAACATATCACCATTTCATATTTAAAGATATAAGGAAATTTGTTTATTATTTGTGGATCATTATTTTACTTTACTATCATTACACAGGAGAACTGTGTATTATTTGCTCTAGAGTTTGAGAACAGGCCATAGCTTTTAGAGCATATGTCAGGTAATACATATGTGGAAAAATCATAGGACAGTGAGATTTATCACTTACAGTTGTTATCCCTTAGCCACAAGCTCAGTTGCATCTTCCTAGTGTATATGAGAAAGAATATATTAAAAAACATTATTAAAGTTTTTAAAGTCTCTTCTTGTATCTTGTACTTGTTTACTTGCAAGATTTATCTGGGAACCAAAAAGTTACATCCTGCAAAAAATGGTTTCTCACCGTATATTTAACCAAGTCATCATTTTCTAAAGAAGATTTCCTATAGGCAAATGGAAAAAAGGAGACAAAAGGTTATACAGAGAACAGAGGGAGATATGAGAATGTAAAAGATAAGGAAGAAAATTGAGTATTTCCTATTGCATGTCAAGAATGACATCAGTAAATAAGATCATGAAGACCAAGTACCTAAAATGTTTCTTGCAATCAGGAAGTTCTCAACGATATCACTACAACTCACGTATGACGTATAGGCCTAAATTTCCCATAATAGTCAAAGCTAGTTAAATTTCTTACTTTACAATAAAAATATAAATTATAAAGAATATGTGAAAGGCAGGAATAATTGGAGGAGGAAAACATATAAATTGTATTTCTTTACTCAATTATTTTATAGAAAAATTATTGACATTTTTCCATACTTGAACTTATTCTATTTATTTGCATCTTTTAAAAAACAGAGTCACAGGAACACAAAAAAGGACTTGGGATATGTGCCCATGTACCAGAAAACTGAGTTCATTTAAAACATACCAGTAAGAATTTTCATTGCTTCCAAGAAATATATTTTACAAATGAAACCTTGCTTCTTCAATGAAACATATAGAGACTATGTCTCTATTTAAATCCATGTACTTCTCTTTTGTTCTTTTTCTTTCTCAGTTTACTGTAATGCATTTATTTCTCAACATCTTTTTTATTTTACTGAATTAAAATTCTTTTTTAAAATTTTATTTAAAGAAAAAAAAAAACCAAAACAGTAAAAAGGTACAAGTAATACAGAATTTCAAAAAAATAAACAGTAAGAAATCACTAGTTGTTATGGATTAAGAACTGGTGGTCAACTTAACGCCAGCTGGATTACATCAGCATGGCATTGTGCAAAGATGCTCTACCTGAGGAAAGTTGCCAGGATAAATAGGTGGAGAAGAAGGGAGGGTTGAGGTGTTAAGGAGGCATTGTGGGTTCTCCTACAAGTTGCTGTCTGAGCTGTTGGTTCTCCTGGAGAAGCCTTGGTCTTCACATCGAGCATTGCTTCCTGGCTCCGGAGGGGAAGACATGCTGCTTGGTCGCTAGGACGAACTTGTCAAGCTGCTTCCTGGCACATACCCGACTGTGCTTGTCTTTGGAGGAGCTTGGGGCCTCCGTGTCACTGAGGACAACTGTGGAGCCTTTCAGGATAGCCGAGGACAGCTGTGGAGCTTCAGGATAGCCCTGGTCTTTGTTGTGAATGTGACTTCTCAGCTCCAGCGTAGAACCCTCATCCCACTAGCCCGGCTCCTTCATCCTGCTGACATAGACTTTCTAGCTTCCACTGCTGACCCTTAGGTCTTCCCCACATGGATCCATAAAAGAGACTGGCGTGAGTCCTTCTTGTGGGCTCTGGACTTCCAGCTGGACTCGTGAGAGGCACTGTCCTGAGCTCTGGATTTTTATCTGGACTCATGTGGGACATTGCTGTGGGGTTCAGACTCTTGACTAAATAATCTATGTCTTTGGTGTTGTGGATAGATTTCCTGCATTTTCCTGTATTAACTCCCAGTGACCATTATAAAAATAATATTATAAACTCCATGTCTTGGTCCTAATTGTTCTCTGTGTACAATCCCTGACTACAACACTAGTTAATAGATTACATATTGTCATCTTAGAAATAGTTGTTCAAGTTACAAAATTAAAGCATACAAAGTGGACATTCAAACAGTGAGACTGCAAGCAGTTGTGTTCAATGATCCAACAAAAACTTAGTAATATGGTCATCTATCTTACACACCTAAACACACTTGCAGTTGAATCCTTTAGAGCACTTTCTTTTCCTCTATTTTTTACAATAACAGTTACACATTTTGGGTTTTATTACTCCCACAGTTCTTATTACTTTTTTTTGGAAGAGAATAAAACCAAATGAGACAAAACAAAGCAGAGTCAGTCAAAACAAAGGATGGACATAGTACATGATGTAAAAACAGAATACAAGGTGATCAACAGTAGTTACCATAATGCCTCTTGCTACCTTAAAAAGAATTGCCTATATCATCAGGTATAATAAAATTGAAAAAAAAAAAACCAATAAAACCTAAACATTGGAATCATTACAGGAATTCAAAAGAAGATAATAGTCAAACCAGAATGGGCATCATCGTAAATCTTATTGCCTTCAAAGTAGTTGCCTATATCCTCAAACTTGATACATTGCAAAACAGAATAGAGTAAAATAAGTCAAAACAAAATGGTGAGAGCAATACAGGGCCTCAAATCAAGTTAATAGGAAAGCAAAAAAGTTACTATAATATATCCTGCTAGTTTTAAAAAAATTTTTCCCTTAATTAAAAAAAATAAATAATAAAAAAGGGGAAGATTGAGATAAAAGAGGACATAACAACATAACAATGCGGGTCAGAACAGAACAATTTAAGCAACATAGTGTTTCACCACAAGATAACCCATCTTAATAGTAGTTACCATAGTGTCTCTTTCCTTGTATTTGAGTATAACTTTTTGTACTATAACATCAAACATATCAAGACAGTGTAAAACCATTAATGAGGATGAAAGTATTACAGGGTATTTAGAACCAGCTAACAGAAAATGAACAATGGTTTCTATATAATCTTTTTGCCTATAAAAATTTTGTTTATGCTATCACATATAATAAAATCCATTAAAATACAACATGATAAAACCAGTGGAGAGAGAAGAACAACAGTTTGATGGGACTTCAAAACAAGATGATATTAAATCAGCACTAGCTATTATAATGTCTTGTTTTCTTCAAAATAGCTGTTCATATCATCACAGACAATAAAATCAAACAGCCCAGAATAAAATCATTCCAATTAATGAGTGAAAATTTTATAAGGCTTCAAAGCCATATAATGGGGAATCATGATTACCATACACTTTTATGTATTCTTATCATTTCTTGCACTAGGGAAACTATTCCTGTATTTATACACGTGAGTTTGGTTTATTTCACTTATGAGTATAGTTTCAGGCTGCGCCCATTTATTTATAAATATCTCAATGTGATCCTTCTTTATAGCTGAGTAGTACTCCATTGTATAAAAATACCGTAATTTTTTTATCCATTCCTCAGTTGATGGATACTTAGGTTGTTTCTAAGATTTGTCTATTACAAATTTTACTGCTATAAACATGGGTGTATATATATTGCTGTGGTATGATGCTTTCAGTTCTTCTAGGAATATGCCTAGAAGTAGAATAATACTTCAATACTCTCTAATGAGTAATGAAGATGAACATTTTTTCATATATTTATTTGCCATTTGTATTTCTTCATCTGAGAACTGTACATTCATCTCAGATGTACATTTTTTGGATTGGATCTTTGAATTTTGGGGGTCTAATTTTTTAAAAATTCTTTATATGTTTTAGGCAGAAGTCCTTTGTCTGACAGGCAGTTCACTAAGATTTTTTCCCAGTTTGTGGGTTTTCTTTTTACTATGCTGGAGATTTCTTTTGACATTCAGAAACTTTTTAATAAGAAGTGGACCCAGCTATTGATTCTAGGAAGTATTTCCCATGTGGTTTGAGAACTGTTCATGAGTTCTCTACCTACCCCTATGTCTTCAAGGTTTTTACCCAATTTGTCTTCCAATATATTTAGTGTTTCTGTTTTAATATTCAGATATTTGATCCATTTAGATTTTAATTTAATATGTGGTGATAGGCATGGGTCTAGTTTTAGTTTTCGGCATATGGAGAGCCAGTTTTTCCAACACCATTTATTAAAGAGACTGTCCTTCTTCCATTGAAACTGTTTGGCCTCTTTATCAAAGATAAGGTGGTTGAGTGTGTTTGTAGTTGTGGTTGTATCTTCTAATCTATTCCATTGATCTTTGGCTTTGTTTTCATTCCAGTACCATGTTATTTTACTACAGTTCCTTTGTAGTATAACTTCAAGTCAAGGATCATGAGGCCTTCTGACCTTGCTGCTTAGAACTGTCTTTGCTATTCTAGGTTTCTCCTCACTCCAGATGAATTTTAGGAGTGATTTCTCAAGATCTATGAGGTATGTTGATGGTATTTTTATTGGTATTGCATTGAATCTGTATAGCAGTTTTGGGAGAATGGCCATTTTCACAATGTTTGTTCTTCCTATCCATGAGCAAGGGATGTCTTTCCATTTTCTGAGATCGTCTTCAATTTCTTTTTTCAGTGTATTATAATATTTTCTGTATAGATCTTTCACTTCTTTTGTGAGAGTAATTCCTAAACATTTCATTCTTTGTTGCATGAATTTGAGCTTTTGCTTCCCTTTTTAAAATAAGGTTGGCTAGGGGCTTATCAATTTTATTTATTCTTTCAAAGAACCAACTCTTTGATTCATTGATTCTTTGGATTGTTTTCTTAGTCTCTATTGCCTTAATTTCTGCTCTGATATTTTAATTTCCTCCCTTCTTTTGGCTTTGGGCTGGACTTGCTCTTCTTTTTCTAGACGTTTGAGGTGTAACACCAGGTTATTTATTTGTATTCATTCTGTTTTCCTGATGTGGGAACTCAGTGCAATAAATTTTCCCCTGAGGACAGCTTTCATTGCATCCCACAGGTTCCGGTAAGTTGTATTTGTATTTTTGTTTTCTTGTAGGTATTGCTTAATTTCTTCTTTAATTTCCCATGTGACCCACTGATTATTCAAGAGTGTTATTCAGTTTTCATGTGTTTGTGAGGTTTTTGCAGTATCTTTTAACATGAATTTCTAATTTCATAGCGCTATGATCCGATAACATGCAAAGGATATTTTCAACTCTTTTGCATTTATTTACATATGTTCTGTGAGCTAATATATGGTATATTTTAAAGAATGACCCATGTCCTGCTGAGAAGAATGTGCATTCTGATGTTGTTGGATGGAATACTCTGTATATGTCTATCAAGTCCATTTGTTCACAGGTGTAATTCAATTCTGTTATTTCTTTGCTGATTTTCTGTCAGGTTGATCCGTCCCTTGGTGTCAATGGTGTGTTAAGGTCTCCTGTTATAATTGTGTTCCTGCTAATTTGGTTTTTCATGTCTGTTAATACTTGTTTTATACAACTGGGTGCTCTGGAATTTGTTGCATGTGTATTTAACATAGTTATCTCTTTCTCTTAAATTTTTCCCTAACCAGTATGTAATGACCTTCTTTATCTCTTCTGATCATTATGGGTTTAAAGTTCACATTGTCTGCAAACAGAATAGCTACTCTCGCATTTTTTTTTGGGGGGGGGCTTCCTGTTGCATGAAGTATTGTTTTCCATCCTCTGACTTTCAGTCTGTGAGTATCCTTCTGTATTAGATGGGTTTCTTGTAGACAGCATATGGTTGCATTTTGTTTCTTGATGCATTCTGCCTGTCGGTTTCTTTTATTTGGTGCATTGAGACCATTTATATTAATAGTTATAACTGTTATATGTTGGTTTATTGTTGACATGTTATCTTTCTGCTGTTGCATCTTTATCCTTCTGTTTAATTGTCTGCTTTGCTTAGTGGCTTTTTCCTAAGTGTATCTAAACTGTCTTTCAGTATTCTTTGCAGAGTTGGCTTGGTGATCATGAAGTTCTTCAGCTGTTCTTTGTCATGGAAGTATCTTATTTCTCCATCAATTTTGAAGAACAGTTTTGCAGGGTGCATCAGTCTAGGTTGGAAATCATTTTGCTTTAGGATCTGAAATACTTCACTCCATGCTCTTCTTGACTTTATTGTTTGTGTTGAGAAATCTGCTGTGATTCTGATAGGTTTTCCTTTATAAGTGATCTGTCTTTTCCCTCTGACAGCTTTTAATATTCTATTCTTATGTTGGATTTCTGGGATGGTGATTATTATGTGTCTGGGTGTAGTTTTATTTTGTTTATGATTATTTGGAGTTCTATATGCTTCACTAATCCTAATGTCAGTTTCCGATCTCATGTTTGGGCAATTTTTATCTATTGCTTTTCTAAATATCCTCTTGACATCCTTTATGTTGTCTCATTCTTTTTCATTTATCCCTATCAGTCTTATGTTGTTTTTCTTTGTGGAATTGTTATTTCCTTATTCCTTGTTATTTTTAAAAGATATTTCCTTTCCTGTTCACTAGCAGCAATCTTGTCATTGAGGTCTGAAATTCTATCTTCACTTTCATTGAGGCTGTTTTTACAGCTTTCAATGAAATTTTTTATTTCTTATATATCTTTCTGCATCTGCTTTATGTATTCTGTTTTTTCTTATATTGTTCATCCAGGGATTCTATCTTTTTGTTTAGTTCTTCCAATTTTTTAACTGTGTCTTCTTTAGATATGTTCAGCATCTCCTTCATTTCTTTTATTATTTCTTCTTTTATCTGGGAGATTATTTCTAGTTTGAGTTCCTTTAAAGCTTCCTGGAGTTGCTTCTTTATTTCAGTTGCTATTATGTCTGATATTTCAGGTGTATGGCATATATTTTCTTCTATGTACATAGCTCCTAAGGTTCCTTGGGGTGGGCTGGAAGTTTGAGATTGTAATTTAGTCTTTCATTTTGTCATTTTCCTATATTTCTGTGTTTCAAGTGTTATTCCAAGGCTTCCCTAGGGTCTCCTCAAAATCCTCTTCTATGCCCTCAGCTCCTAGGACTCTGGCCACCCAGTTCCCCGGATTGAGAGAGGGTCAGTGGGGGTGGGGCAGGCTTGTTCAAGACCCGCCAAGCTGGTCCAGTGCAATAGGAACCCATGAAATTCCCTGTCCAGGCCTAGTGAGGATCCCAAACTAGCTGGGCTCGGGGTTAATGTGCGGGGGGCAATCACCCCAGGCTACCCAGCCTCTGGAACTGATGGCGCCTGCTTGCTTGCTTAGAACTCCAGAGTCCACCAAGCACAGCCAGGAGTAGGGAGGCTGTTGCAGGCCCACTCAGGACCCACCATGCTGCCCCAGTCTGAATTAAAATTCTTAACCTATATTTTGCAAGCTAATGTCATTTATGATATATGATTCTAAGCCTTCTCATTGTTATACATAATTTGTTAAATTTTAGCCATAGTTCAAACAATGTTCTTAGGTATATAACTTCAATTTTCCTCTCAATGTCAGGATAATTTCCCAAAAGGCTGACATATACGTCAGAATTAAATTCCTCTTCTTGATTTTCCAAGATGCATGCATCTTTATTTTTCATTTTTGTCATTATATGAAAGATATATCTCATCTTCACATGAAGTCCTGAGGAAAGAGGCAATGGATAAATGCTGAACCAGTCCCAACACCATGATCTCTCTTTGATTTTGTTCAGTGTGGAGCAGGCTGGGACCAGTGACTAATGGAAAACAAATTCACAGATTTAAGAAGTTCAGCAAAATAAAAATGCACTAAATAAATATGTATTCCTAACCATGTCATGTTTAAGATGATCAATAGCAAACACAAACAAAATAAGTATCCAAAGTAGGAAGAAGGGATAAGTGGTGTAGCTCAGTTGCAGTCTGCTTACCTAACATGCATAAAACCTTGAAAAACCTCACTCCTGAAAAAAAAAAAAAAAAGAAAAAAGAAAAGCAGAAGGGAGAAAAATGTGACCTAATATTTAGAGGGATAATTACTTAAATTATTAAGATTTCTCAGAAGAAAAGAAGACAAAAACAGCTTTAAATTTCTGAATGAGAAACAATTGTTAACTCTGAAAAATACCATTTAAAATTGTAGATGATTTTTAGATCCATTAAGAAAAAGAAAAATTAAAGATTTACCTTATTAGTGTCACAGCTTGTTGTTACTTTTTGTTAAAGTTTCCATCTGATGAATCATTACTTGAATCCAAGATAGAATAATTGGTCTAGACATGATCAAAAGGGGAAATGAGCCATGTTGAAACTAAAAGACTTTTGAAAGATTAACTTACAAAAGCTTCCAGGAATAAAACCATGTGTCATTTTTGCCTTCATTTATATTTTGACATTGTTGATTTACAAATTATGTCGTTATACTTTGAAGCTCTATGGGAGGAAGAAAGAAGTATCCTGCAATCTAGGCATATGCAAAGAAAGAGATATTAAGGCACACCATGCACCAAATATGTCCTAGTCAATTCCTTGAAAGCTTTGTGTTGTCATCTCAGCGTTACCTTTCTGTACATTAGCAGCTTTACTAAGAAGAATATGAACTCACTGCCTCTTGCTTTACAATTTCAGATCAGTGTGTGCAAAAATCGTTGACTCAGGTAGAAGAAAAAGTACTATTGTGTGCTTGAAATCCTAGAACTCAGGAAGCTGAGGAGGGAGGATACTTCAACCCAGATGTTTGAGATCACACTGGACAAACTACAGACCCAAATCTCAAAAAAGAAAAAGAATAGAAAGCAGAAGATATGGTGAAAAGGAATTGCTTGCTTCCCACTAAGGTCACTTAGCACAAGCTGGGCCACAGATGTGTTAAACAGATTCTGTGATCCGGCTTTCAGTTAGGAAGAGATTAACATTTATAACTATTAAAAATAAAAGTGGGGAATAAATCAAAATTTTCAGATGCTATCCAGTCAGTCATGTATGTTGACCCTGTGAGGAAGATTGCCCTTTTAATACTGATTTTAGAAGTTCTTTATTTATTTTGGATACTAATTCATAGGAATAATAAATTATTTTTTCTGACATGTTTTTTCATTTCTGTTATTTTTTGACTAATATGAATTTAATATAGAAGAATTTCTCAATATTTTAAAATGGTTACTAAGAGGAAAGAGTAGAGAGTGGAATAGAGACTGTCAGCAAAGTACAGCTTCTCCAGGACCTGGAATCAAGATATTTGGAAAACAACAACTTGATGAAGGGAGAAAAAGTAGATCTTCAGGAATTGGGAGACAAATACAAACAAACAAACAAACAAACACACAAAAAACCTAGAAAGTACAGAGAAGCTTGAGAAGCAAAACACAATATAGAGAAACCAATGCAGTAGTCTGGAAAGCTGACTCCAGCCCTTTGGGAGGGGGACCCTGTCTTCCCTGCCATGAAGTAGTCCAAAGAGAGTTGGAAGCTCTAGAGAGAAAAAAAGACTGGAGCAGTAGTACAAACCCCAAGAAGAGTCCATGTCTATTGTAAACTGCAAAACCAACATGGAGTTTTACTCTAAAAGTAACTGCTTCCACATGGCCGCCATAGTTGGAGAAGAAATCTGGGGTAGCAATTGCCATAATTTGAGAGGGATCCACCTTGAATGGGGATTGATTTATTGCTTAAAACTGAGCTACAGAACAATAAGCAGTGATCTGTTTATTTCCTCCGGTTAGGGTGAGCAGAGGATACGTCTCAGTGATTGTCGTAGCCTGAGAGGTATGTGCAGAAGGGTCTCTGGAGAACAAACCCACTGAGTATAAACCTAACTAGGAGATCAAGAGAACTACATCAATCTTTTTTAAGGGCAGCCCCTCCACTGACCTAACCAGGCTTCATCCTTACATTTCTAACACCCTTAATATTGCCATGCTGGAGTTTCCACCACTCAAGCTCTGAGTTACAAAGCATGTCTGAATCACAGTAAAGACCTTCCAGCTTTTGTCCCAGAAGCAAAGACAAAGTATTCATTGGTGTTAGGCTTTAGGTCTGGAACAACCCCAGAACTTTGTGTGTTCAGAGATGGTATGGCTTTTGGAAGATGAAAGGATCACAGGAGCACTATTCTCATCAGTGAGTTAATCCCAGTAATAAGTTCATGGCCCAATGTGCTATTAGGAGATGCATCTGGTCAGCAGAAGAAGGTCAGTTGGGGTATTTCCTGGAGGGGAGTATCTCCTTCCCTGGCTTCACCCTTCCCTCTCTGCTTCCAGGTCCTCATGTGTGGACTGCTTTCCTTATCTAGAAGCAAGTCACTGCAGGTATATTAAATGTCTTCCTTCATGATTGCAGATTTTCTAATTTCTGCCTTTAGTACTATTTTTGTGACAACAGGCATTTATCCTATAAATGACTATTAGAGTTTTTTACCTTGTCTCTTATGAGGGCTCCTGTCCACTAACTTTTTGCCTTTCTATGTTTCATTATTTTTTTTAAATCATCTACTACATGTTTTTAATCTTATACTGTCTTGATGTGCTGTAATGTTCATCCTTTGAGTTGTTACCTTTAGCTATTGTCTTTTCTGCAATTTTATTTGAATCTTTATTATCATTTTATTATCATTTTCTCCAAACATGTGTGATCAAATGATTTTCAACAAGGGCACCAACACCATTCCATTAAGAAAGGTCTAATGGATGCTACCTGGGGAGACTGGATCAAAATGTGAAGTGGGACAATTCCCTTCCAGTGCCATAAGTACAGATTAACTCAAAATAAACAGAGCTCGACTATAAAATCTAAAATTGTAAGATTCTTAAGAGAGTTTATTACATTGGATTTGGCATGATGTCTTGGATATAATACCAAAAACATGTTTAATAAATTTAAGAATAAATAAATCAAACTGCATAAAATTAAACATTTTTATGCATCAGTGGGCATAAGTGACTAATTAAAAAACATGCTACAGAATGGGAAAATACTTTTTTCTTATAAAGGATTAAAATTTAGAGTATATAAGGAATTCTATGGAACACAAACAAGCAATAAAATAACATGATGCAAAAGTAGAAAAAATAACATTTGTTTGTAGCACAAAAACAAGTGGACAATTAAATAATAGAAAAATGTTCAACATTGCTTATTATTTGGGAAATTCAAATCAAAACCACCCTGACTGATGATTATTATAGCTCCTTTCAAAAGCAAAAGTCAGAAATTGACAGGTGTTATGAGGATGTGGCTATGTTGGGAAATTTGTTAGTTTTTAATGGGAACATGAAATAGTGAGCCTACAAAGTAAAACAATATTACAGGTCTTCAGAATATTAAACACTGAATTATAAAATGATGCTCCTGATTATTTAGCCAAAATAATTGAAAACAGAACTTCTAAGAGATGTTTGTACATTTGTGTTCATAGCAGCATCATTCACAAGAAAACAAGTTAATACAACCCCAGTGTCCATCAAAGGAAGAATAGATATACAAAATGTATACAAACATAATAGAAAATTATTAGGTCTTTAAAAGGAAGAATGCCGGGGACCAGCATTCACATCTGTAAACACAGAACCCTGGAAGGCTGAAGCATGAGGAACACAAAGTCAAGGTCAGGCGGAGTAATTTAGTAATTTAGCAAGAACTTGTCTCAAAGAAAACAAAAACACTAGCCCCTCTCTCAAATCTTGAAAGTGTAGGGAATGCAGCTTGGTGCGAAGGCCTTTGATTCAATCTCTAATACCCTCACCCCCCATAAGGGGGGTAACTGTGGTACATGCTACAATATGTATGAACTTTGAGACAGTTATACTAAGTAAAATGAACCAATCACAAAGGATACATACTGTATGATTCCACTTAAATGAAATAGCTACCATAGTCAAACTCTGAAACCAGGAAGAAAGTCGTGTTTGCCAGGGTCTGGAGAAGTGGAGGGGAGAAGTTTTATAACAGGTACAGAGTTTCCGTTTTGCAACACAAAGAGCTCTGGAGATTGTACAACAGTGTGTTTGCACTTAACACTGCCAGGTACACTTCCAAACAATTAAGATAGGAAATTGCATACTCTGTGTACTTTACTACAGTGCAATAATATTTTGTGAAAGGGAATGGGAGCAAGAAGTGGGGAGAAGGGAGAGGGAAGGGACGGGATGAGAAAAAGAATTAGGATATGTTGCATACATGCATCAACCCCCCGCGATGATTGTAATTGCTATACACGGTGCACATGTATCAATAAAAATTTTAAAAAGCAGAAAGTATATTCAAGAGGATTTCCATGCAATAAATTGTAAGGCTGAAGTCTAGTGAGCCCATAAAGTTGAGGGGGAACCAGCTGAAAGGTGGCATCTCAGACAGGAAGTTTCAGTTTAAAAAGCTTGGTGTTTTGGTGTGCTGACCTGACCTTACAGTTCCTGTTATGAGATTCTTCTGGTTTCTGAAGGGCCACAGGAGACCTGGTCTGAACTCAAACTATCTGAGTGTGGAGAAATCTAAGTTTCAGAATGAATTTAATAGAATAAAAGAATAAAGTAAATTTCTGTGGGCACTACAGTTGTTTACTTAAAAACTTTAGCTTCATCGGTTTCCTTGTCCTCTGATCCTTGCCTGTGCATTCTTCCCTGGTTCACAGGTGTGGCTGAATATAATGAGTTAGAGTTCTTCCTTGATCATCCTACTGGATGAGAAGGAAGAGAGGAAGAGAGTTAAGAACTATTCCAGTCACACAAATTACTTTTTAAAATAAATATGCAGTGTTTTTTGGAATCACGTGGTTGTCTTAGAGTTTTTTTTTTTTTTTTCAAATTTATTTCACTGTTTTGTCAGGAAATATTTCTTGATTGTTCAGAATGTACCACTTCTTTTAAACCTCCATACCTCTGTACAGGCCTGTAATTTCTCCCATTTTGTTCATATTTTTGTAGCACTAAATTCTGACATGAGTTACTTCAGAAAGAGTATTTAAATTTTTTCGACATAAAGGAGTAAAAATACAGTATTGAGGCTACATTTTGTGAGATTTGGAATCCAACTGTTGATATTAGGCAGTTAGCTTAAAATGATTCTTTTGTTCAAGTGCATAGAGAAAAACATAGAGTTTCAATCACCCGATAACTACTCGAGTAGATGAAAATTTTAGCATCGTAATAAATAAATGAAATTAAGAATAACTGAAGGAGACACTGAGAAAAGGCAAGATGAAATCCAAGAATGAAAATGTTAAGGAAGGAAGGGAGGATAGCTTTTGGTACCAAATGATTCTAAAATTCCATATGTGTTAAGATAAAAGTAATAAAAATATAGTGAAAATAGCCTTTTTTGAACTTGAAACTACTTTATACATACTGAAAGAATTCAGATGGCTCTGGATTGCAAAAATTCAGAGCAACATATTTATGTAATGTTCCTTACAACAGGCTCTCTAACAGAGAACTCATTTCAAGACCATGAAAGGGGTAATAAATGGGAATTTATTGGACTTCACACATGTTCCCTTACCTCAAATCAACTGTCTGAGAACTGATGTATATGAAAGCAGGAGTTGTTGTTCTGTGTATTGTCTGGGAGCAATCCACATGTCAAAGAATGTAATGTTTGTAATCAGAGGAGATAGTTACAGTTGTGCTGAACCGGAAATTGATACAGAATTCTAGAACAATCAGTGGTATTCTTTGAAATAAAAGGTTCAGATACTAAGTGTAACTTGTGCTGTGGCTCCACACTGGGACAAACAAGCTTCCATACAGATCCCAAGGAACCACTGAGGTTCCTACTGAGTACTTTCAAGAGAAAGCAAGAAAATATGTAAACAGAAAGTTATAGTAGCCCTTTATAAACAAGGCTAAGGAGACAGTCCTCAGAGATTGGATATGTGGATTAACATTACGATCAAATTAAATTTATTAAATTAATAATGAAAATGGCTGTAGGAAGGTAAAAGAAATGCAGAATAAGGGATAAGAAAAGGGAACTATGGTTCTGGCTTAGAGCTTATGATCAGCTCTATGTGGAAAGATGCCAACAGCAAAGTGTTTTTGTAACTGAATCTTTAAACTTTGCACAACACTGCCAACTTATGAATTATTGTGGTAGTAGCTAATATTTTGGGTTCATTTGGAAATATGACTGAATTAGTATTAACCTACAGTGATATAGGAGCTGGTAGAATTGTTTGTTGTTCATCTGAATAAATGAGTCAATGCAGAAGATAAAAGAGATCAAATCTGTTGGAAATTGTTTACTTTGTAGAGCTAATATCTGTGTCTTCCAGATCTTCTCAGTTTTCTGTAATTTTACTTTATTTTGCCAAATACATTTAATTTTTGTGTTGTCAAATATGTCACTCTTCAAAGACTTTTCCTCTTATTTAGAAACATCTTTTGTACTCGAAAATAATATTTGTAAGTTTTCTTCTAAAATGTTAATGATTTTATGCTTTATACACAGATATTGATACTTATGAAGAACAGAGAGGCTGTGTTCTTATCCAAAGAGGTGCTGCAACTCCTGTGAGTATGCATCTGAAATAACAGCCAGGATTATTTGACCGAGTTTCAACTGTGCCCCTCTGTGGTGTTGGGTAAGATCTTAACCACGTCTTACTTTACTTCCCATCTGCCAAGTAAGAGTAAAAATGCCCTTGGTTTAAAGAGTTGCAAAACTGAGAGAAGTATTAGTAAGATGAAATAATAGTCCTATCTATTGAATATTCTTTCTTGTAAATTTTGTTGGCAATATTTTTGTGCTTATATTTTCAGATGAAATTTTTTATCATTAATTATAGTGATAGGTATTCATAATGATCACATTCATTATATGGAATTTGAACCTGTACATTATTTTTCTTGATTCTTAATTTTGCTCATTTCTTTCCCTCTCTTCTACTCCTCTTCTTATTTACAAAAACTTTATTTCTGTTTTATTTCTCTCTTCTCTATTTTTTCTTTTCTCCTCCTCCTTTGTGCCCTTTCTCATTTAAAACTTTTTTTCCTATTTCACAAGATCTATTATATATTGGTCCTTATTCACACTTTTAATTTTTTATATCAGAGAGAAACAGGTATTTAGACATGTGTCTGGTTTATTACAATGAATTTTGATAGCCTGTTTCACTGTTGTCTTATTAATAAGTAACAAGTGTAAGACCTCACCTGTATGGACTACAGTGTAAAGCTTTAGTACATTTATACATTGCAGGATGATCCATTCAGGATATGTTTAGTACAGTTAGCTTATCCTTTCTCTCAAGTGTTTTTCATTTATCTATAATCAAAGTATTCAAAATCCTCTCTTCTAGCTGTGTTTAATTATACTATACAAGAGTCTTATAAATATCAAGGAAAACTTGTTGATGTCTTAATAAACTTCACATTAAGTATTTTGATAAATTTAGTAATGCTCAATCCCAAAATATTTGACTATTTGAGTTTTATTCTTTCTATAAAAGTTGCAAAATTTTCTTCATTTTGGTTGTGCAAATATCTATTAATTTGAACTAATGATTTTTCTACATATTTTCATTAGCTATTGTGGAGAATGGTTTTATTTTCTCTACCTGTCCTGACATGACAAAAACAATCTTTTAACTAAATTCTTTTTTTTACATGTAATTCTTTTTTTTATAGAGAAAATGATAAAAAAAAAACAAAGTTTCAAAACTGGTTAGTATGACAGTTATAATAGTTAATACATGTGTATTGTTGTCTTTGTAGTTGTTATTCAGAGAACAAGATACAGGCATGATATCTGGTCCAAACAATATTAACATAAATCTTTCTTTTAAATGAACTGAGAGAAAGTAGCTGTATAATTATCTTAACTATTTTATGCATTCGTATTTTTTCCTTTTTCTCTTTCTCCCTTTCTCCTTTCCCTCATCATGTGTGTTTTCTTTGGAACAGTTTCATCTCAATTCATAATATCCATTGTACACTTTGGATCTTATTACTCATTCAGTTTCTCACACTAGTAAGACATATTTACACATACGGGTCTGATTTATTTCACTTACAAGTATGGTCTCGAGTTACATTCATTTACCTATAAAAATCTCCAGTTTATCCTTCTTTATGGCTGGGTAGTAGTCTGTTATATTTTTTTTTAAAAAAAACATCTTTTTTATCCATTCCCCAGTAGATGCGCATTCGAGTTATTTCCAAGATTCTTTGAAGATATTTATACATTTCCTTTTAGAAAAATAATAGAGTATCCCTCTATTTTATATTATTTACATGCAGAATATCACTGGTAGTTTCAAAGGAAGATTACTAAAGAAAATTAAGACAAGAACTGATCAAAAGCAATGTCCACCTCATTCTTCCACTTGCGTACTGATCAAGAAATGAGATCAAGAATACTAGGAATGTTGAGTCAAACTGATAAGACACAAACCTGTTTGACCTGGGTACTTCATGCCCTTCTTCATTTTGGCAACTAAGGTAAGTGGTTTACGTGCATTGTGCCAGTCTACAGAGAGACAGAAAGGCTAATCCTTGTTTTTCTATCCTGCAAATTTGTTCGTAGATTCTTTATCCATGTACCTTTGGTACAAAATAAAAACTGTTGTATAGTTCTGGAACCAAAGTTCTTTGAGTAGATTTCTTGTTACCTAGAGAAACTAGGTGTTCATTGGTCTCTTTTTAAGCTCACACAAGTGAGGGGATGTTCCTTATTTTTTTATTCTCTCTGAGTCCTCTGTGTAAATGCTTCTGTCCTGGATAAGGCATCCTTTTATCAGATCTTGGACATAATACACACAGAACACAGGCTACTGATGTGGATTAGTGCCTTGAGAATTACATTTTTCCCATAATTCTTTGCTTGAAAATAAATCTGGTACTATATTTTCACCAAATGATGCTAATGATTTGTGTACCCTTGCTTGGTAGTAATATTATTGAAGCATCATTTCAAAAACTATTTGGTGCAGTTGCTAAGTATAAGCAAATTAGGAAGAGAAAGAAATATGAGGAAGAAAGATGCTTCCTCTTGCCACAGTTGTCTGCTCTAGTGCCACATTTGGGCAAAAGCTTATTTGCAGACACATGAGAAAGAGTACACTAGGTTACAAAAGAAGCTTAAACTTAAAGATCCTGTTTAAAAGACGACAGCTGGCTTTCATCTTTAAAAACAGGCAAACGAACCTAAAAAACAGTTGTTGAGCTTTGTACATTTGCCAATGTCTGAAGACATTACTTATGCAAGTCTAAAACTCCCAGAATCCAGAAAGACAGAAAATATTCAGGAACTTGACAGGTCTGGAACAAAAGGTAAGTTTTGGAGCTATAGATATGTTGGTAACTTAGTAATTATATCAATTTTCTTTCAACTTGAATTTTTAATTAGGCCTTTCATTTTTAGCAAAAATTCAGAATTCATATAAAAATGATTACAAGGATTTTTTTTCACACTGGCCAGTTCATTGGACATGTTCAATCTTTTAAACATTTCTATGTTTTAGTTTCACAGCCCAGACATATGAGACAGGAAAGCATTTTAAAAAGACTAGGTTATAGTCTTTTTTCTTGCTTGAAAAGAAGCTATAGAACAAGAAACATAGATAGTGTAGGAAAGTTAATAATATTATTTTTTTCATAATAAAATGCTGGCGTGTGTGTGTGTGTGTGTTTGAGAGAGAGAGAGAGAGAGAGAGAGAGAGAGAGAGAGAGAGACAGAGACAGAGACAGAGAGACAGAGAGACAGAAAGACAGAGAGACAGAGTTTGAAAGCATTAATTTGGGTCACTGGCTCCCAAATCTTTATCCTTTATTCCCTTCTCAGCTGAGTTTATTAGGCTTCTTTCCTCACTGATCCACAGAGACAGTTTTTATAAAAGTCAAGTCAATTGTGGCCACCTTGTTTCATCCCAGCGCTCACATTTCTATCCTTTCAGTCCCCCATTTTTTTTTTTTTTCTGGAGCATTAAAAAATCTTAACAGTCCATCTTTTAAAACTTCTTTTTGCTTGTGCTGCTGGACACATCCTCATGATTTTTACTATCTCTAGCTGTTTTGTTGAGGGTGGAAGCTGTTTGTTTTGGTTTGTAGTGGGATTTTGTTGTGTTTTTATTTTTGTTCTTCCTTCTATATCAAACTATTTGATGAAAACTCTAGGGCTGTGTTCTGGTTCTCCTTTTCTTACGTCACTCAATATGTTCCTTTAAGTTATCTTGTTCAGTCATTTAACTCCAAGTACAATAACAGCCAACTGTTTCCTTACGACCAGTACCCTTGTGACATGCAAAGCCTTTTTCCCATTTTCACGTCAAAATCTCATTTCATTCCTTGACATCCTAAAAAATCATTTTTCACAATGGTCACAACACTTCAGCCACTCTGAATTTATTGTTTCTGAAATAAACACATTTTCCATCAAATTATAGGTTTCAAACCAGATCTTCCTATTTGCAATGTTTTTTCCATTTGTCTTGCATGCTGCTCTCCATTGAACTCTTTACTTTATATAACTCAGTTTCAGATTTTTGCATCCTCTAGCCCAAACTTAAATGAACCTATCACTTTATTTCCTCACTATAAAATGTATGTCCATGAGAACAGTCTTGCATATCTTGCTACCTCCACACTTCTTAGCATCCACAATATTATCTAGTATATAGAAGGTACTCACTATATAATTTTAAATGATTGAGCATAAATAAAAATGAAAAAATAATATGCATAAAAGATAGCACTTGAATTTGTAATTATAATCATACATAAGATCTTGATTCTTTCATTAATAATAGTTTTCTAATATTTAAAGAAATTATCTCATTTTTAATTCTTCCTGAATTTTACAATATTGTCCCATCAACTGAGAGGTATGAAACATATTTAAGAAGTATAGTAAGATCATCATATTGCCCTTGACTTGTAGTTTCTTTAAAATAGCATGTTGTCCCATGATGATAATTTAAATCTTGTGATAATTGAATAATAATTGATAATATACATTTCATAATTTTTATAGGGAAATGATGTGCTCTGAGGTTCACTGTCCAGTTAAAAAAAGAAGCAGCATTCAATCAAAATTCTTTCTAAAAACGTAAAACATGAAAAATTTTAATGAGGAATTGGCATGGAGGTGCTCATGAGGAGCCCACCAGTCATTAGGAAGAGACAGCCAAGCTCAAACAATTATATAGGGGAGGGGAATCATAGACCCTGAAGCTGTTTTCTTTCACAAGCCACAACTCTCCACACAGGGAAAGGCTACTCAGATTAATGTCTATTCACTGGGTACCATTCACTTTACTCAACTGTGAGCGGTAGAATACACTGTGTTGACTGAGTTTTCATCCTTGCCTGTTATATATTTAGTCTCTGACACTTCATTTCTGAAATCATTTGACCACTTGACATTCTTCCATTTCACATGCAAAACTCACCTTTTCTCACTGATTCTTGTTTTAATCTACTAGGTTTTTTTTTTTTTTTCTTTTTTTTTAAATGTCTTTGAATCTCTAGCAAACCAGGTTCATCCAGAAGGTGGTGTTAGGAAATAAAGACAAATTGCGTAAATGAAATTAAATTGTGTTCCATTTCTAAAATTCTTGGTTAATTTTGATTTCCGTAGCACTTCCTGCTTCTTCCCGTATATGGCGTCAAACAACCTTGATCTTGACTCTCATATGCCTTTTGCTGCTCATTGGACTAGGAATCTTAGGAAGCATGTGTATGTATTACCCATCATTTGATTAAAGGGTCCAACATTTTGTGGGTTTCATGTCCAAAGGTTATTTTTTGAATGGAGTTTTATAATAAGGGGGATTATACTATAAAGTAGAATGTAAACTTGATCGCTTTCTCTACTTCTGTATAGTAACTTTACCTCTAGCCATTAGTATTTCAAACACTACTTTTACAAATGTTTTTAAAGGTTCAAATTCAACATGCTTTACAATTTGTTCTCTCTCTCTCTCTCTCTCTCTCTCTCTCTCTCTCTCTCTCTCTCTGTCTGTCTCTGTCTGCGTGTCTCTCTCCCTCCCTCTCTGTGTCCCTCATTTTCTTATCTGGAGTGTATACCACTTGGAAGATAGAAACAGGAAAACTGAATAAACTGCAAAATGTCAAAGAAGAACTTCAGAGAAACATTTCCATCCAACTGATAACTAACATGAATAAATCTGAAAACATAAGAAATCTCTCTATCACTTTGCAAAATTTGGCCACTAAATTATGCCGTGAGCTGAACAGGGAAGAACCAGGTAACCTTGTATTATTTTCAGAGTTATTTACTAGAAAATAAATAATAAAACTTCATTCCTTCCTAGCATCCTTTCAATGTGGGGACATTTTAGCATTTGAAGAAAGAATTAAGTGTGGGTGGTGGAGTACAAACATATTTCTATATAGCTGGAGGAAGATGAGTAATAATCACTGCAAGTCATCATGTTATCAGGGGATGAGAATGAAACAGTCTCTCTAATCAGCAGTTATTCTCTTTTGGCACTGGGATGCCCTGATGATAGGAAGATAGGGGCACCTCATAGATTATCTTATTTGTAATTTTCAATGATTGGTGACTAAAAGGCCATAGGAAAGAAATATACTATCAGTTTTACATTTGGAATTGGGGATAATTGGTTTTATATAGCTCTATATATTTCAGCAGGGTTTGTGACTAAAGTAAGCTTCTGATGACTGTGAGATACTGCTGTTACTCAAATTGAAGAAATCAAGATTCATGCAGATATGTGGGGCTGATTTTTACCATACAAAATTCTTCCTGTGACTAGGTTTTTTTTTCCATACCTAAATTTAAAAAATGAGTAAGGGAGATTTTTCATTTTTACGTGATATAGGGCTATACATGTAAATCCAAGTGTTTACCTTGAATTTTTGGTCAAGTTATGTCTCATATGGTTTGCGATAATATATAAAGATCTTGAATACCAGATTCATTTTCTTTTCCTTTGACTTGAAAAAATCCCAGTAAATTGTTAGTGTCATATAGAGTAAAGGAAATTATAGCAATGATGAAGTCTATCATAAAACCAAATAAAACTATGTTCTTCTTGCAGGGCACAAATGTAAACCTTGTCCAAATGGTTGGATGTGGTACAAGAATAACTGTTATTTATTATCTGAAATGTATCAAACATGGAAAGAGAGTGAAATATCATGTTCTGCTCAAAATGCCAGCTTGTTGAAGATTAAAGAGAGTACTACATTGGTAAACCTTTATGTCTCTTTCCCTGTGAGGAAAGAAAGCTTTTTTTCCCATTATTCCAACAATGCAGGAGGATAGTGGATTGATGAAGACACACACTCACAATTTTGTCTTATTTTAGTTAGAAGAGTGATGACTGAGACTTTGCTCTTCTCTTTCAGAGAATCACAGGCAAGGAAAATGTTATACAACCTTATTTTAGGACCTTAGTCTCAAAGTCTTTGAGAAGCTCATGGGTAAATAAAGTGTGCCCAGAGACTTCAGATCTGTGAACATTTCCAAGTGGAAATTCTGGAATGAAGTCTCAGAACATGGTTTCTGAATATTTTATAAAAACATAGAATCTGGAGGTTATTCCTGAAGATTACCAATCCCATCAAAACTACCCAGGAGGATTTTTTTTATTTAGCACATTCCAAACAAATATGTTGCACTGAGCACAGCAAAAAGGACATCTCCGATAGTTTTATTTTTTTTCATTTTCTTTTCTCTTCTTATGTCTTTTTTATTCTTTTCAGGTAGAAATAACCTATCTATATTTCAATTATTATTTTTCATTTCTGATATTTGTAGTAATAATTATATTTTAAAGCAAATTTAAGTTTTCTAAAATTCTCAGCTCCCCTACTATAAGAATATTTTCATCCTTTATAGAAGAGGAGAACTCAATCTATAATCTCCTTCTCTTAGGTCATGATTCAACATAATTACTCACTCAAGAATGAATTCGTTTAAAGCCTGGAATAAGAGGAAAATATTTATACTTTGGTTATAAAATTCTGGGCCAGTCCTGAATTCTACTCTATGACTGAGTTGTCTTTCTTCTTTTTCTATTAGCTCTTGTTTACAGTCATTAACTACCTCTTTTGTCTCTGGAGTAAATATTTACTGGTCAAATATTCAAATCCAGATGCTTGTGAACTTTCCATGATGGATGTACTAGTGGGTTCTTTGTTCTAGTGAGATGGGAAGTGACAATGTAAAACTGACAATGTAAAATCTCACAGTAAGAAATGCTTTCTATTTCTTTTAAATAGCATGGAAAATAAGTAGACTAATGTAAAAAATGTTATCTTCAGTTGTTTGCAACAAATTGCAATTAAGGTAATACATAGAAATAGAAGACAATATTGAAAAGAAACCATTTTTATTTACTATAGGAATTTGTAAAATCCAAGAATTTATATAGTTACTGGCTGGGATTACCTCCAGAAAAAGATCGCAGAAACTCAGAGGAAGTTGATAAGATCATTGTCTCCTCTGCCAGGTAACTCTTGATTCTTGCTGAATATTTATAATCAGGTTCAGATTGAGATATTTTCCTTAGGAGCAGTGCAGACTGCAATTAGAACCAGCTTCATCTGAGATTGCATTCTTTACTATCCTTTACTGATGCTAGCCTTTCTAATGCAGAAAGTTGCCACAAACATCATCATTTTTAGTTTTTGTACCAGGAATCGAACTCAGGGTCTCACACTTGCTAGTCAGGCACTGTACTGCTGAGCTACATCCCCAGCAATATCATTATTTTGATCAACTCTAATGTGCCTTTTGTAACCACTAAAATTGGGAAGTTTTTCTACAAATAATGCTTGTGTGAGAGAAAATTATAGAAGCCAACAAAATTCACTGAACTGTACAAGTATACAACACTGGGCTAAATTCTAAGATTTGAAGATAAATAAAAGATTCATTCTTAAGTTTACTTAAGCATAAATAATATGTGCAGAATGATAAAATTACTCAAAGAATAAAAGGAAGTTAATGTGAGAAATGCTTAAACCAGAATGCCCTGAATAACCAAAAATTAGTTTTGCTTTGAAAGTTTTGTTATCTTTGATATTTAAAATAAAAAAAATTGGCTGAAATATTTATACATGAATGAGAAGAGTGTTTCAGTATAATAAATAATATATGATCTAGCATGTTGTATTGTTTATATGGCATACATAAATATATTAAAGAATGTGTTGTGGAATCTATTTAGGAATGTGACTTTATACTGTTATAAATGACTTTATATACTGTATTTATTCTGCTCTTAATGAAAAAAACCAAGGCTTTAGATGCAAAAAGTTTGAAAATTCCCTTTTTATTTTATAATCCCTAAAATTTGGAAAATGTTCAGTATTAAAGTAAGATTCCAGAATCTTCATCTGCTTGATAATATTAGAAGCTCAATATTTATCATTGCCAGCAGGGAAAGAGGTCAGGGCAATCCTTCCAGAATGGGCTGAATAAAATACTGATATTTCTGCATACTCACCATTCCAGCCCATACAACAAATATGAGCTTTTTGTTTATTTTCTGCTTTTAGAAAGCACTAGTAGTTGTTGAAGTGTGGGTCATAAAGACAAGATGGCTCTGTATTTGGTAAATGGCTATGAGAAAACAGGATGGGAAATAAGAGGTGTACAAATAAAGGGTCGGATATTGATCTTAGAGGTTTCACTTAGGTGAAAGTAAAGATAATGAGTACATTAGGAGAACATACAGGTGTAATCTTGTTTGGGAAAGGCAGAATATTCATGGGTTTATAATTATGGCAAATGGAAAGGCTATTATGGAATACAATGATAATGAATGTAAGGTTCACAAGTTAATCTCCGGTTTTGATGATTATGGAAAATATTTGAAGAAAACAAATTTGCTGTTGTGCTAGGGTACAGAACTTTATGAAATAACATTATTTTAAATCATGTTAGATATGGAAGTAGGTCTGATATTTGAAGTTAAATGACAGCAAATATTTCAGATTTGGAAAAGTAGGACAGATGGTATTGGGAAGGGGGTAAACCAGTGTTTCACATATATATGTGTCAATTAAAATAATCAACTTGGGCACTTTCAATACTTTGAACACAAAGTCAAATTTACCTTAGACAATGGAGGCCCTGGAAATAATAATATCATGCTGCAAAAATATTTTTTTCTGTAAAAGTATTTTAGTTGTACAAATTTCTAAGTGTAAAATTTTTCTCTTACAGGATTATGAGAAACGTGAATGACATAAATAAGATGTATTGTGGATATATATATAGAAGCATGGTTGTTTACAATCACTGCACTACAAAATATTATAGTGCTTGTGAGAAGAAGGCCAATCCAGTGAATGTTGAAAGTGTAGTAATGAGTGAAGATCCAGTTAGAAGAATATAGTTAATGGTTTTGTTTCAGATTGTATCTTGCAATGGAAGAAACATGCAATTTCTGAATCATAAAAGGGATAAAGATTTTGCAATTCAGTTTCTGTTTCCTAACATTTGTGTCTTCATACTTTCTTCTAAGTCAAAACGTATCATACAGATGATACTGTTCAGAGTAAACACTGTGTAGAATAAAGAGGGTATTCCCTGGTGGATACCAGAATCTGAAGCCCTCTCCCCTGCTTTTGTAGTAAAAACTCATGTAAATTTCAATCTTTTATAAAAAAGAGAAAATTAAATCCAAAAACACACAAAATAGAATAATCAACTAACATGGATTTTTTTCTTTCTTTTTAAAAAAATTTTATTTAAAAGGAAAAAGAGAAAAACACAAAACAAAACAAAGCGGTGTAAGGGTACACGTAATACAGAACTACAAAAAACAAAACAAAACAAAACAAAAAAACAGTAAGAAATCACCTGTTAATAGATTACATATTATCATCTTAGAAATAGTTGCTCAAATCACAGTATCAAAGATTACAAAGTGGACATTCAAACAGAGAGACTGCAAACAGCTGTGTTCAATGATCCAAAAACATTAATATAGTCAGCTATTTAACACCCCTAAACACACTTGCTGTTATATCCGTTAGAGCTCTTTTTTTTCCCCTCTCTTTTTTACAACAAAATTTACACATTTTGGATTTTATTACTCCTTAGTTCTTATTACTTTTTTGGGGGGGGAGAGAATAAAGTCAAATATGGCAAAACAAAGCTGTCAGTCAAAACCAAGGCTAGACATAGCTCATGATGTAAAACAGAGTACAAGGTTATCAACAATGGTTATCAACGTTGTCTCTTGTTTCCTTAAAAAGAATTGTCTATCTCATTAGATATTATAAAGTTGGACAAAACAGTAGAGAACAAGACCAATAAATCTTAGGCATTGTAAACATTACAGGACTTCCAAAGGAGACAATAGTCAAACCAGAATGGGCATCTTAGTGAATCTTATTGCCTTCAAAGTAGTTGCCTATACCCTCAAACTTGATACTATCATACAGAATGGAACAGAGTCTAATCAGTCAAAACAAGATCGTGGGAGTATTACAGGACTTCAAAACAAGTTAATAGGAAATCAAAAAGAGTTACTATTATATATCCTGCTAATTTTTTAAAATTTTTCCCCTTAATTAAAACAAACATAAAAAATAACTAAGTAATTTTTTTAAAGAATAAGGGAGAGATTGAGATAAAACAGGACATAACAATATAACAATACAGGTCAAATAATATATATTTCTAATATATATTTCTAATAATATAGATTAATTAACATTTTGAAATATGAGTAAAAAACATAATTTCAAGGATGGAGAAAAAAGCATTTGATGATGTTTGCTATGGTTTAGATCAGAAATGTTCTCCAAAATCTCTGTACTCAGAGATGGGTCTTTTGAAAGGTGACTGTGTCATGGGGGGCACTATATTCATCAGTGGTTTAATACATTGATTAGTTCATGTTTGAATCTGCTTTTATTTATCTTTTGTTTGCTTGTTTGTTTTGGTACCACCGGGGATCAAACTCACAACAGCACTTGTGCGTGCTGAGCTAAATCCCCGGCCCTTGATTGTGCTTTTAAAAGGTAGGGTCTAATCAAAAGCTGTGGGTCTTTTAGATACAGGCTGTGTATTCTTGCTCTCTGCTTCTCCCTTCTCTCTCTGCTTTCTGACTGCCATAATGTGAGTGGCTTTCTTCCTTCATGCTATTTCTGCCCCAGAGCAAAATAACCTCTGGAAACTGTGAACCCAAACAAACCTCTCTTCCTCAGTTGTAGGTGTTGGATTCCTTTTTGTAGCAATAGAAAAGTGATTAACACAGATCTTAGGAATGGTTCTAACAGCCCAAGGTAAAAAGACAGTGCAGCTGTGGTCAGTCTCCTGGGACTGTATTAGCAAGCGTGGGTAGTAATGTTATCCTACGCCAAAGTGGGCTTCAACTAAAACTGATCACAAGAAGCAAAGAAAGTCACTATGTATTAGTTAAGAAAAGGGTTAAACACAAAATGACAATTGTAAATACATGCACACCAAATGCTGGTGCAGTCAGTAATACACTACTCAACATAAAAGATCAAATAAAAACAATCATAATGGGAGACCTCAGTACCCCACTTTCTCAAACAGATCAACCATTTATGAAACAAAAAAGCAAAGAAATATCAGAGCTCAATCATACCTTTAAACAAATGGACTTAGTGAGTATCTATAATGTTTTACCTTACTGCAACAGAATACATATTCTGCTCAGCGGCCTACAAAAACTTTTTCCAAAATAGATCACAGACTAGCCCACAAAGTTGGCTTAAGTAAATAAAAAAGATTCAATATTATACCATGTGTACTATATATCATAGCACACTGGAACTAGAAACAAAATGATATATAAATTTTATAAATACCTAGATATTAAAAAACACATGCTTGCATAGTCAGTGAGTCACAGAAGAAACCAAGGAGGAAATTAAGCGATTTCCAGAATCAAATGATAATGCCAGTTTGCAAAATACAGGCAAATGGTAAAAACTCACCAAAAGGATCATACATTATGACCAACAGGCTTCATTCTAGAAATGCAAGTATGGCTCAATATATGCAGTTTAATGAATATATCGTATAAACAGAAGCAGGTACAAAAATCCCATAATCTTATCAGTAGGTTAAAAAAAGCCTTCGACAAAATCCAAAATACAGCCTGAATAAATAGGGAAAGACATTAATTTGATAAAAATGGTTTATAGTAAATCTACTATTAAATCATATCAAGTGACAAAAGCTGAAAGCTTTTTGTAAAAAATCAAGTATAAGAAAAGGACATCCATTATCGCCACTCCTGCTCAACATAGTCCTCCAAATGTTACTCAGAACAATCAGGCAAGAGAAAGAAATAAGAGAATACATTCAGGAAAGGAAGAGATCAAGTTATCATCCTCTTCATTTGACCTTCATTAGCGCATGTTTCCAGCACATAATGTATACATTCACCATTGGGGATTGGTATGTGTACGTAACACATTTTGATTTTCAATTATTTTCCCATTCCTTTTGCCACTTCTTCGTCCATCATTATATTCACTTACTTATTTTATAATGTTTTATAAAATTATTAATTTTAAATGCAGATTAAAAACAGACTAACAGGCCATAAAAACATATAAAATATGTAAGAAAATTGTACTAAATCAAGGTATACTTTTGGATACATTATCTGTGCTGGATTGTAATATTTTTTCCTACTTTAATATGTAATGTATATTAATACAAGAGAAACATTGTGATATCTAAGATTCTGTGTTAGAATTACTTTGGTCAGATTACTTTGCTTAATATCGTAACATCATGGTCTGAAGGTGCGTCTGTTTTCCTATGAATGACTCAAGTTTATCCGTAATTATTCCAGAGTAGTACTTTTTTGTATATGAATGCCACATTTTCTTTATCCGTTCATTGGTTGATGTTTGCTGTAGCTTGACTGTTTTCAAGATTTAGCTATTATGAATTTCACTGCTATAAACATGGGTATGCATGTATTACTATAGAATGATGTTTTAACTCTTTTAGAAAGAAGTAGACTAGCTGGGCCAAATAGAATTTTTGTTTTTAGCTTTAAGAGGACTCTCAATATTGATATCCAGAGGGGTTGTGTCATTTAACAGCGGAAAAGAGTTTCTTTTTCCACACAGCTTGATCAGAATTTATTAATAATTGTTTTAAAACACTTCATTCTGACTGTTCCTGCCCTTTAAGATATGTCTGTTGTGATATTAATGGGTTTACATTTGTGTGGGGTTTATGGCCTTTCTCTAAAGCTTTTAAGATTTTGTCCCTGTAATGAATTTCTAAACTTTGAGTGCAATGTAGTCATGGTTATTTGGTGTTCTATATTCTGTCTAATTCTTTTTGAGTGGTGCTCACTATGAGAATACCATGCACATATTGGATGTAGGTTTATTTCTTGCTCTGTACTTGGAACATTTTCTACCATTATTTTTGTGAATAGGTTTTTTCCTAATGTCATTTGCACTATCTTCTAATTTTTCTCTTATTCCTGTTATTCTAAGGTTGATCTTCTTTGTGTCATCTGGAAGTTGTTGGATACATTTTTCATTTTTTTCTTTTTGTTTTCAAGGTGTCATTGAGAAGTTGGTCTTTGAAGACATCATTGTCCTTTAGTTCTGAAACTCACGTTGGTCTGTCCTGCTGCCCATACTTTCAGTATTATTTTTAATCTCATGAATTCTTTATTGTAACCTTTATTGCCTCTAACTATTCAGTATACTGGTCACTCATGTTTTGTATTATTTTGTTTAGCTAATCAAGCTTTTGATTAGCGTCTTCTGAGAGCATGTTTTTGGTCATTACAATCAATATCTGTTTAGTTTTATCTGTAATTTAGTATTACAATCATTATCTGTTTAGTTTTATCATTTATGATCCCACTGAGTGTCCCTTTGTGATGTTTTCTACCTTTCTCTGCTATGCTTTTGAGAAACTCTGCTGAGTGGCTTGTACTATTCTTTCCTTTGGTGTTCCCCATTTTGGCTTCAGGGAAGTTGGGCATTTTGCGAGACATTTTGTTGCATTTTCTTCACATGTTTCTATTGTTTTTGTTTGTTTCTTTTGTGCTGAAGTTGGTGAAAGCTTATAGTCTAAAGACAGTTGCTAGCATGGAGATATCTTCAGTTGCTTTAGAGTGGCTAAATGTACTTCTTTGTCACAGTCACAAGATCTAACCACCTTGGTTACTCTGGGATTGGAGCATGCAGTGCAGTCAGCCCATTATACAAATTCTCTGGGAATGTACTCCAGTATTGTTAATATCACAAAGATGCTCTGAGTGTTGGATTGCAGAGAAATAGTGACAATGATGGGACCCAGCTGTTGTAGCCCACAGCATCAGCTGGTCCATTTCACTGCTGCATTTCTGCCTGACACTCTCCAGTATCACTCATTTTCACTGTGTCTCCATAAATTCTACCTTCTTTTCTCTAAAATCATGAGCCAGAAACCAAGACAAATGTTTAGACTGCGGCTTTATTTTTCTGTGTTGTGTTTTGTCTCTTCAGCTTCTCTTCAGGCTTCAATTTTCTAATCAGATTTTTACTGAGCATCAGAAATCTACCTACATCTTTCTTTTCTTTCCCAAACTGCTATTTTCCAGTGTCTGGATTCCAAATTTTGGAAAGGCTGATTTTTTGCCATTCTGACATCTTCAGAGTGAGAAAATTAGACTTTTTCTTTGGACACATTCTCAGATAGAATACTGTTGTTCTTAGACTTTTCTGTCTAATTCTTTTTGAGCGGAGCTCGCTATGAGAATACCATCCACATATTGCAACAGAGTTCCTTTTTTAAATACTAAATCTTTAAAGTTCTTTATCAGGGCCTCTGCAAATATTATGGGAGAATTTTAAAGCACCTGGAGGCATGATACCTTTTATAATTGCTGCTTTTGAGTATTCAAGGCATCCCTTAATTCAAGGAAAGCAGTCCTGGGACTCAGAAGCTAGGAGCACAAAGAAAAAGGCAGAGACTCAAGGTGTCATTGTGATCTGAAAGGACAGATAATGGGATGCAGGGGCTCGGCACTACTGGGTGGATATCTTCAATGGCAATAATGTGTTTCCCTGAGGTCTTATACCGATCTTCGTTCATCCTTTTTTTGTCAGTAAAAAGAGGATATTACAGGGAGATTGTCACGAAATATACCGTCATCAAAAACATCTCTAAGATTCGTCTAATTCCCATAACACCACCTAGCTTGAGTAGGTGCTGTCTCTTTATTTGGGGAAACAAAACTAGACTTCAGCCTTACACAGATAGAAGGAATTTCTTGACCCTTCTTCGTCTTCCAGAGTCACAGACAAATTCCCAAAAGGTCTGCTCCAAAGTTTGATATGCCCTTTGCTGAAGAAGCTAAAGTCAATGCCAAGAGGCAGTTCCTGTCTTTGGTAATCTTGATCTTCAGAGACTCATTCCTTAGGTGTGTAGTTGTTCTTAGCTTAACAACAGATTTTCCTTAGCAAGGATATGGAGCAGTGAGGCATGCATAGAAAGGACTCAGACAAAACTTGCATTTCCAAATTGCATTCTGAAGGCTCCAAAATTGACCAAGATTTTTATTTGCTTCTACTTCCATTATAGTTTTATTACTCTAGTTTATATTACCCTTCCAGATGTTTAAGACCAAACAGAAGGCAACAGTACCAACCAAAATTATCTACTTTTTCTTCCTATGTTAAAGTCCACCCAAGCTCTTTAGAGGCAACCTTGAAGGCCTATGAGGAGGAACCCACTGGTCCTATTAACCTTCCTATCGAGTTGTGTCGTCTGCAGGCAGTTTGTCTCTAGGAACTTAAGTGTGTCCCGGTTCCTTTTTTGGACATACTTGATTTTAGTGTCCTGCTTGCTTCAGTCTGTACATTGATTAGGGTCCTAACTCTGAGATTTCTACGGCCTCTTTGACTGAGGGGACCAGCACCTCACCAGAGATGCAGAGTTATCCTTTTCCATCAGTCCTACCCATCTGATTGTGGAGGATAAGAACCAAAACACTGGCCATCCTGCAAGCTTTCTTATACTCTTTGACTTTCTCTTCCAAGTCTCAGTTGTTAAACAACGGAAAACTTAATTCTACCAGCCTGACTGGGAAGCATTTTTTAAATTCTAATTTTTATCATTTTGTCCAGATATATAGAGCACAATGGGAACTACAGTGTAGTCTCAAGACTCCCTTTCTCTTTGCTTCATTAGTGGCTGTGTTGGCACAGAATCTTAAATATTTACACAATTGGTCCATAAATAATGAGGGCTTTTATTTTGGGCTCTCAGTTATTTTCTGAAATTTAGTCCAATTTATGGACCTTTTCAAACTAATTACATTCCCTTAAGATTTATTGTGTCAAAGTATGTAAGATTCTTCCAGCCTTCTTGCTTGTAGAGGTTCTAACCAGGATCTTGGTCCAGATTCAGAAAGCTTATCAGACAAGGCGAGTTTTCATTTGTGTTTCAATTTACCTTACCTCCTTCTCTTTATTTTTCTCCTCACTCATCAAAGGATTATTGAAATAGGGGTTAATACAGCAGCCCAAGATGATTGAAACATTTCCCCAATTATACTGATATATTCTTCTAGATCTTTAAAAAAAACTTTTAGTGTGGTCTTTTTAATTGTGCAAGTCAGAGGGGGAGAATACACACACAATCTCCAGATCTTCTCCTGCTTTCTCCTGTTGGGGAGCAGTCCCCAATTTCTATGTTGGAAGTTCTAACATCTCTCTCTGATTTCTCCAAGACTTTTCCTGAGTGGAGATTGGGACAAAAGATAGATGGACATTCATCACAAGGTGTCTCAGTTTTATCATGAGGCAGCGATGCACATTTAGGTGTGGGATGGAGGGGAAGGAACGAGCCTATAAGACAGAGAGGAGGGGAAGTTGGCATTGAGGAAGAACAAACTGGGGAGAACTGGGAGAGAGAACTGGGAGGTATGTACACCCCCAGTCCTCTTCATTCACGCAAGGAAGAGAGTTTGTGTTTGTAATTTCTGAGAGATCACCAATCCATGCTTCTTCTATTGGTAAAAGTATACGAAACAATGAATGCAAGAGGTCTTGTCCTATTTGGAAATATAAATTCAATAGTAGGAATTTGTTTTAATCTGAATATTGATTGTTTGCCCAAGCTGCCTCATTTCCCAATTCATGATGTGGCCAATATATGTTACATTAGACAAAGCATTGTTTCTACACCACGGGTCGATATCCAAAGGACTTCTAATTTGTACTATACACCCGAGTAGCAATTTCTCTGGGATTGATATATTTCTTTTATTTTTATTTATTTACTTTTTGTAGCAAGGAGCGAACTCACAATCTTGCACTTGCCAGGCAGGCATTTTTTATGCCGCTGAGCTAAACCCCCGGTCGACGAGGCTGATGTATTTCTGTCCATACTTTTCACTTCAAATTGCAGATTTGTTTCCAATTTCCTCGGTCAGTGATCGCATCTCCCACGTTAATTTTCTCATGCTCTGTACACAAATTTTCTGTACAAACGATGGAGATCCTATGCTATGCTAGTTGCCCCTAAATATTAGACTAGATCTGGAAGCCAGAGCAAAGACAAAATAGAAACTGGGAAAGCAATTCTCTAGTCGCATGCAGCAATGGGAAGAGTCAGAAGTTGTTTCCTCTGATCTGAATTTCCACAACCCAAGAGAAGTATCTTAGGAGCTTCAGTACTCTGTAAACACAGATGTGTGGTGTTCAGAAATTTCTCCTCATAAGTGGAGAGTCTAAAAATGTAGAGAAACCCTGTTATACCAGAAATAGTGGAGGTGGAGCTGTTTGGAAAATGAAAGTTTAAAAGGGAAGTGCATGGAATAGAAAAAATTCCTCAGGGTTACAGTAAAAACTACAAGTGAATAGATTTCTTCCAGATCGTTCTTCTCAGCACGGGAAGTCTCTGAGAATGGAACAAAGAGCCCAGTGGCAGGAGGTGAGAGTCCATCCTCAAGGACAAAACAGTGAAGCCAAAGAAACTCTTCCAATAAGGGCAGAGGACAAGCTGTGAGAAGGTTTCTGCTCAGCTGTGTGGAGTACTGAATAGAGCCAAAGGTACCTGAGTAGGGAAAGATGTACAGACAGGCATGATAAAGACACAGAGATGTCCCCATGCCCAGGTCAGAAAGCTTCCGGAAAGTTCTCGCAGAGCTGGGTCACTGAGTCCCAGATGACTGCGGGATCCCTGAGCTCACTGGAGAGATGTCTGCCTCACTCCCGGAGCAGATTTCAGAGCTTGGAAATTGGTCTCATGTCAGATATGTCTCTTAGGCCTCTAGTGTCTTTGCCTTAGCTACACTGATTGCCAGAAGTCAGAAAAAAAATCTTAAACTTTTTCTTATTGTAGATTGGTATCTGTCTTATCCACAAGATTTCATCCTTGTGTGTGTGTGTGTGTGTGGGTGTGTGTGTGTGTATGTGTGTGGTGTCCATGGCTGATCAGAACAAAAGGAGCCCTAAACTGTACATGAAATTTGTTACAAATTTATGGCCCAAACTGGATTACCTCTCCCTCTTAGAATTGCAGAACTCACAGAAACATTGACAGCCAATTATACTGTGAAGGAAAGTTATTCTTTGGCTAGAGATTTAGTAAAAACTGGGAGAAGTGACTCTTCCAGGTCAGTTTCCAATATACACAAAAGATAAACTTCCCTTTTAAGACCTTTAACAGAAGAAAAGAGAAGGTATTTATTAACGCGTATAGGATTACTTGTGATTTTTTCTGGGGGCAGGCGCAGGTCCTTCCTGGAGAGGGAAGACTGTCTTTTTTGACTCTTGTTTCAGCTCATGTCAGAAGCTGACCCAGTCAGTAGTAATTTTATTAGGACGCTACATTAAAATGAGGTAATATTGGGTTTGGGGATGAGCAGCAGATCATTTACAACTGAAACCAGTTTTACCTGGCTTCATTCTCATCTGATTTTTACAGCAGTGATCAAAGATATCTGCTTAAATTGGCTTAGTTGTTATCTTGTCTGAACACTGGTTTGCAAATTCGCTCCAGGGACTGAGATAGTGGTGTTGTGGTCACGACAGGACTCATACTCATCAATTCAAAATTTATCTCATATTGTTTTTTCAAAGAAAGGAGAAAGGGAGAATTTTAATTAATTATGGGTTATTTGTCCCAGGGAACATATAGCAGTATAACCCTCTGACGGTTTTCATATAGCAAATTTATGGCCAGATATTTATTTCGTAGATTTTTCCTGGATTTAAATTTTCAGACTTATTTTGAAAAGTATGTGAGGTTCGAAATAAAACATAGCTAGGACCAACTCTCTATTTCTTTGTTTTCTTTCCAATATTTTCTTTGTTCTTTTATGTGTTCTGCTCCTGCACCTGCATGCGGTAAGAAGGAAATGTTAGAACGCAGTGTGTGGTTGCTTTTGGCTGCATAGCACTATGTCACCACTAGAGGGCAGACTCCCTCCAGTAACTTCTGCACACCAACAGGAAATCCTGATCAGCTTTCCTTATTTAAAAAGAAAGAAATGCTACAGCAGTTACTATGAAAAATAGCATGGCAGTTTCTTTTCCTTTTTTCTGTTTTCCAATGCTGGGGAGTCAAACCCCGGACTTTGCATATATTAGACAAGTACTGTATCAGCTGAGATACATTCAGAAATCACAGAGATTGACTTTTTGCAAATGGGAAAGAGATCTAGAGATGGAGGGAGGAAAGGAGGAGAAATAAAAAAAATAATTGGATATGTGGATGACTGTGATCATTGTGTACTAGTGCATACATGCAGTATTTAAAAAAAAAACTCTGTCTAGGGACATTTTATCTATGGAGTGCAACTTGTACCTGACCCAACTCCATTGAGCATATAAAAAATAGTTGTTCTGACAAAAAGTGAGTACAGAATGGCACTTATTTCAGACATGAATACTTAAGTGGATATTTGAGTGAAATATACTTATTAATGGCAGACCCTGTGTCCTGCCTTCACCTCTGTTAGATGATAAATAGGCAGTATAATAGTGGTCAATAACATGGATTTCAGAAAAGACATTGCTTCTATACCAACTATGACTCCGGCTTTAAGAATCAATTTCTGGTTTTAGACCTTGGATAAACACTCTAACTTTTTCTCCCTTTGTTTTCGTCACCTGAAAATAAGAATAACAGTACCACTCCATAGAGTTATTGTGATAACAAAGTATGCTGATAGGTTCCTCGATATTTTTCCTAAAGTACTGTAGTGGACTTAGGTTCATATTCCATTATTGATTGAAAAAAAATCACAATATACTTAGAAGAGGAGCAGGTAACACCTGCGTACTGATCTTACATTGTAGGTCTGTGCTCATACTGGCTGTCAGAGTCTATAAAAGATGACAAGAGTTAGGGCAAATCTCCCTTGTAAGTTTCAATAGTAATTCATTGGCACAGTTTTGCACCTGAATTTTCTCAGTCTTCAGAGTTACCACCAGATATGTAATATTAAAGTATAAAATTGAGATCAATTTTTTAAATTAAATGGTTAGCTAGGAATCATCACAGGTCATATTAATCTAAGCATACATAAACTATGGCTGGGGATTTTCCTCTCAACATTGTTCATTAAGTTGTATTTTTATTAGTACGCATTTGCAGTACATAAAGATTACATTCATCATGGGAAACTGGAACACGTACATCGCGCATGCTTGTTTTTGCTTTCCCTCCCTCTCCTCTCCCTATTTCCTCTGTCTCTTGGTCCTCTTCTCATTTGTAAAAAAACAAAAAACAAAACAAAAAAACCTTTCCTCATTTCCTATTAAACATCTTTATTTTTCTTTTTAATTTACTTGTATTTTGAGTATCTCATATAAGGAAAGCCATTCAATGTTTAAGATTGTGTCTGATTTATTTTACTTAACACTATGGTTTCAGGGATACATACATACATACATTTTCCTACAAATGACAAATGTATCCTTTTTCCTACCACAGTGCTACTCCATTGTATGTAAATACCACATTTTCTTTGTACCTTCTTCTGTTGATGGACATGTGGGCTACTTCCAAGATTAAGCTCTTATGAGCTTTGCTGCTCTAAACACAGATAATGCATGGATCACTCTAATATGATGTCTTATTTATTTATTTATTTATTTACAGACAGGGCCTCACTATTTAGTTCAGATTGGCCTTGATCTCACCATGTAACTCAGGCTGGCCTGGAAGCTGTGGCTATCCTCTGGCCTTAGGCCCTGGAATACTGGGATTGCAGGCATGAGATATCATGCTGGCTAATATGATGTCTTTAACTCTTTTAGAAAGATGCCTAGAATGGAAATATCTGGGTCAAATGAAATTTATAGTTTTAGTTTTTGAGGAATCTCCATATTGACTTCTAAAGGTATATTAGTTTACATTCCCACCAACAGTGTAAGAAGATTACTTTTTCCCCACAGCCTTACCACCATCTGTTACTATTTAATTATTTGATAATGGTCACTTTGGGGGGGGTAGAAGAGTATCTCACTGTTGTTTTAATTTGCATTTCTGTAATAGCTAGTGATGTTTAACATTTCTCTGTGTATTTATTGGCCATTTGTACTTCTTCTTCTGTGAAGTACTTGTACTTCTTCTGTGAAGTATCATTTCACTTGCCCAATTATTTGATTGCATCATTAATTTATGAAATCTAATTTTTGACCCCATTATACGTTATAAATATTAGTCCTGTGTAAGACGGGCAGCTGAAAAAATATTTTTCTCATTCGTCAAGCTGACTCTTCACTCTATATATTGTTTCTCTGGCTGTGTGAAGATCTTTAATTTGATATGATCCTATTTGTTGATTCTTGATGTTGCTTCCCATGCAGTTGGGGTTCAGTTTAAAAAATCTTGGCCTGAGTTTATATCTTCAAGAGTTTTATCCTATTTTCCAATACATTAAGTGATTCTATTTTAATTTTTGGATCTTTGATACATTTTGATTTTAGTTTACTACATGGTGAGATATATGAGTATGTAATTCAAACTTATATATGTAGATTGTTTTATAAGCATCATTCATTAAAAAGGCTTTCTTCTGGTGTAATTTTTTGGCTCCATCAAAGATCAGAAGGCTGAACGTGACTTGAGTTGTCTCTGCACCTTTAGTACTGTTTCATTTATCTACATGCCTGTTTTTGTTATGGTTTATGTCAGATGTCTCCCCAGCACAAGTCTCATGCAATCATGAATGTGGCTAAATCTAACACTTGTGATTGGTCATTGCTAGCGCTTGGATTGGAGGTGTGAGTGCTATACCCATCCAGGCGCGGCCAGCATACAGTGTAAGGGCGGGAAGCAGTGCCTTCCTCTCTTTTGTTCTGTTCATGCTTGCTGTTCGTGGCCAACATGAACCACTGCCCCTCAGCCATGTCATTTTAGCTTGATGCCAACTGGGTATGGACTGAAACCTCCAACCTACAAAAAATAAATCTTTTCTTCCCTAACTTCATCAGATATTTTGTCTCAACAATGAGATAGAAAAAGTAACCAAGACAAGTACCTTGCTTTTTGATCACTGCAGTTTTATAATACAGCTTGAAATTCAGGACTGTGATGCCTGTTGCTTTGCTCCTGTTTTCAAGGATTGCTTTTGCTCTTCTGGATCTCTTTTGTTTCCATATGAGTTTTAGCATTGTTTTCTCTAGTTCTGTGAAATATGCTCTTGGAATTTTGATTAAGATTGCTTTACATTTGAATATCAGTTTTGGAAATATGGTTATTTGACTACACTGCTGAATTTGGTTATTAATTTGAGGAGTCATTTTGTGGAATTTTTGATCTTTTACATAGAGGATTGTGCATCTGCAATTTTTTTTTGTACTGGGAGGCTGCTACCAATAAAACCTGTAAACATTAGATATTCAACATTCAAACAACCTCGGATGTTAGCTGTCCTGCTAGTGGAGCAAAATAAAGATCTATACAAATTGTTTCCCTCACTGGTAGTTGGGGGCTGAAAGTGATTTCACCTGCACACCCAGAACCCAGGAAACTTTCAAGCAGAAGCCACCTGAGAGGGGTGGTGTTATAAAGGACTGACACCAATAGGAAGTCCCACTGTGGTCAAAGTGAAGGTGTCTGGTGCGTGCCTTGCTACACTGACTGTGAGGGAAAATGAATGACAGTCACGATGAGGTGAGTGGAACACTCTACCCTGGAAGTCTCGGCAGCTAGGCGTGAGCGTGATGGCAGAGCAAGTGTGGAGAGCCCAGGTGGCCATGCCCTCAGCTGCTAGACGTGCAAGCAGGCTTCTTACAAGCTCTCTGTGTGCACTGGGAGGAATCATTACAGAGAGTTCTTATTAGATTTCTCAGAGTCATGCAGCCACACCACCATTTGGCCTGAGATAAGATTCCTGAAGAAAAATCAAAGAAATTTGAAGTGAAAAGTACAATAACTAGAAGACAAATACTGTGGAAAGCCTCACCACAAAGTGTGATCCAGCAGAAGAAAGTCAGTCGTAGCAGGCAAATTATTATGTTTATACAACAGTAAAATAAAATTAAAATGTGCAAAAACATTGCAATTTTTAGTATACAACAAAAATTCGGAGTTTTTGGAACACACATGAGGCTCAAGATAGAGATTAAATGCATTGAAAAATCTATTGAAGTGAAATAGCCCAAAATATCTAAAATCTTGAGAAAAATACGAAACCTCAAGAAGACATGGCCAGAAAAGGACCTTTCCACATCCCGTTGTAGTTATGGTAACTATTGTTATATTCTCTGTTTTTGTGACATTGACTTTTTGGCTACCACTTGTAAGTGAGAAGATATAGTATTTCTATTTCTGTTTTTGATGTGTTTCATTTAAAATAAGGTCCTTCTGTTTCAAATTGCTACAAAAAGCAAGTCTTCTTTTACTATACAGCTAGATGGATTCCACTGTGAATATATATTGCAGTTGTGTTATTTATTTGTCAATATGCACCTCACTTAATTCCATAGCTTGACTATTCTGGCTAGCATAGGAATGAACACTGGAGTATAGGCATTCCTTTGATGTGCTGCTTTTCTTTCCTTTGGGTTTGCACCCAGGAGTATGATATTTTTGTCCTTTGGTAGATCTATGCTTACTTATTTGAGGACACTAGTGTTCCGATAATGACTGTAATTTACATTACAAGGAGCAGTATATAAGATAGCCCTTTTCCCTGAACCTTCAACAATATTTGCTATTTCTTTGTTATTTATAGGCATTTGACTGTGGTAAGATGATGCATCTGTGGTTTTGATTTGGGTTTCCCTATTAGTCATTTTTAAACTTATATTTTTTTTTTAGAAACACTCAGATTATTTGCTACTTTTTAATTGAAGTGACTTGTTTTCTTCCCTTTGAGTATTATTTTTAAAGTTTGTTTAAACAAAGACTAAATAAACAGAAAATGGGCAGAAATAATACATACTGTCAAAGAAAAAAATAAACGGTTAGAAATCACTAGTTGATGGTTACATATTGTCCTCTTACAAATAGTTGTTCAATATACAAAATTGAAACACACAAATTGGGGATTCAAACAACGAGACTGCAAATGGTTCTGTTCAACCATCCAAAAAAAAACCTTAGAAACATGGTTATCAATCCTATACACTTAAACATACATGGAGTTATCCATATCTTCATTTATGCTGAGATTAAACAAACCATAGTAGGCTAAAATCACTCTGAACAAAGAATAATAGTATTGCTGCATTTCACATCATGACACTACAAAATCAGCACTGGGTATTGTAGTATCTCTTTTTCTTCCAAGTATTTGTTCATTTCATCATGCATTATAAGATCAGTTCCAGTAAACTGTTTATAGGTTCTACGCATACATGAGTCTTTTTTTTTTTATTTTAAAGAGGGTAAGATTAAACATAACAAAACAGATCATAAGGAAACAATTTTAAGAAACACGTATTTCAAAGCAAGTCCACTGGAGGTCCTCACTGTCTATCTTATTGTCTCCAGTTTTCTTCCAAATAGTTGTCCCCATCTTCACACACATTGAATACATACTGAACATTATAGAACTAATCTAATCATAACAAGATGATGAAGGCTTTCTAGGTCTTCAAGACCTGACATTTGGGAAGTCAATAATGACTGCCATGATGTGTCTCATTCTCTTTGAAGTAGCTTTCCTTATCTTTACATATGGTGAAACTAAACATAAGAGACTAGACTAATATCACTCTGAACAGTGAATAACCATATTGCTATATTTTATATCATAATGCTACAGAATTAGCACTGGGTATCTTAGTGTCTCTTCTTCTTCAGAGTTATCTGTTCATTACATCATGCATTATATAATCTGTTCCTGCAAACTTTTTAGAAATTCTACACATGTGTGAATCTATCTACATAGATAGAATAGATACATATCTACATATCTACATAGATAGAATAGAATCTATCTATTCTATACATGTATATATATCTTTTCTGTATTATAGGGAAAAACAGATCAAAACAAGACAACAAAACAAATTCCTAGAAAAACATGAAATGAAAAAGACATATAAAACCATAATATTAGGTGATCTATAGTAGTTACTATGCTTTCTCTTGTTTTTTTCAGTAGAATTGTCCACATCATCATATATAACATAATTGAACATAGCATTACATAGCTATTTTAATAAAAACACAACTTTGGAGACATTGTAGGACTTCAAAAGCAGTTATTAGTCAAACTGGAATGGGTATGTTATTATATCTTGTCATCTTCAGAGTAGTTGTCTCTACTCTTAGATTTGATACTATCAAGCATACCAAGTTCAAATAAAATCAGTCAAGACAAAACAGCAGTTTAACAAACCAGCTTCAAATGACATCAGTCATAGTAAGACAGTGTAAATAATACAGGGCTTCAGTTCAAGGTAATAGGAAATTACTATGGTATAGCCTGCTATTTTTAGGATAGCTGTCTGTGCCCTCAATTCTAGTATGAGTAGACAGACTGGAATAAAATAAAATCAAACTAAACTGAGCGATAAGACTACTGTGACTTTTAAATCCTGATACACTATTAACAATGTCATCTACCTTCGTTTTTTAGGCAATTCCTCAGCTTTCTCTTTATCAGGATGCTTTGTATATTTTGGGTCCCAATAGCTCCTTTAGTTTTTAGATTAGGGGGTCAACCCATTATCTATCTGAGTGGTGCTGAACTTTTTACCCCTGAGCTCGATCTTGAGCTATATTTCTTTACTTACTAAAGCCACAAGGTTTTCCTTCCTTCTAGCTGTGCAGTTCTACACTGCACAAAAATGTCATAACTTTCAACCTATCTGTGGCTGCTGGATGAGTTGTTCCTATTTCTCTCTGATTCCCTGTTACATAAAGCATCATTTTCTCATCTTTGACTTTTAGTTTATTAACCCTCTTCAGGTTGAGTATATTTCCTATTCGGAGCATCTCAAAGGATCTTTCCTCCTAATCTACTCTGCCTGTGTTTCTTTTCGTTAGTGTATCAAGGCTATCTATATTAGAGATTATAGCCTACCTTCTCTGCCTCATCTCTGCCATTCTATTTTTCTGCTATTCTTTGTCCACTTTTCTCCTTCATTCCACTGTCTGCCCTGTTCATTGAAGTCTTTCTGCAGCTGTTGTTGGAAGCCTGGTATTTTTTTTCTCTCTCTCTAGAATGGCCTTCAATATTTTTTATAGGGTTGGATTGATGGCCATGAACTCCCACAGTTCCTCCTTGTCTTGGAAACATCATATTTCTCCATTAATTTTGAGAGAGAGTGTTTCAGGGTACATTAATCTGGGTTGGAGGTTATTTTCTTTCAGGGCTTGGACTATTCCCCCTAAGCTCTTCTGGATTTGATAGTTTGTGTTGATAAGTCTGTCATTATTTTGATGATTTTTCCTTTGTAGGTGATCTGTTTCTTTTTCTCTGACCACTTTTAATATTCTGTTCTTGTGGTGGATTTCTGGGATCTTGATTATTATTATGTCTAGGTGTAGATCTGTTTTGGTTGTAGTTGGTTGGGGTTCTATATGTTGCATTTATCTGGATATCATTTCTTTTTTCCTATGCTTGGGAAGTTTTCCTTAATTATTTTTGTGAATAGTCTTTGTAATTCATTTGTGGTTACTTCTGCTTCTTAGCTCATGCTTTTTCTTCTTAAGTTATAGATCCTCTTGTCATCTTCTAGCCTTTCAATTGTTACTTCCTGGTTTCTTGTTATTTTTAATAGGTCTTTTCTTTCACAATCACACATCAGAAATCTCTCTTCAAGTTTCAAAAGGCTAACTTTAGTTTCTGTCAAGACATTTTGCCAGCTTTCAATGGAGTTTTTAATTTCTGGTAATCTCTTTGGATTTGTTTCATGTATTCTAGATTTTGTTTATACTCTTCACCAAAGATTTCTCTTCCTTTTCTGAGTTCCTCTATTCTTCCATCTGAGTCTTCTTGAGAGGTGCTTAGCATTTCTTTTATTAATCTTTTTATATCTTGCCTCACTTGGATTAGAATTTCAGTTTTAAATTTGTCTATGAGGTCCCAAAGGTATTTCTTTATGTCTGCTGATGTTGTGGCCAATATTGCATGATTGCTGCACTGGTTCCCTTCTGTATTTACTTCTCCTGGACTTATTTTCCCAGGGTCAGCAGCTGGAGGTTTTTTCTTGTTTCTTTCTCTTGTCATGTTTCTAGTTTCTTTCAGACAGGTGTGTGGTGGAGGTCCCAGGCCCTTTCCACATTGCTTACTTTTTTTTTTTAAGATTAAGATAAAAGCAAACATGGCAAAACAGGTCAGAACAGAACAATTTAAGCAACATAGTATTTCACCACAAGACACACTGACTTAACAGTAGCTACCATAGTGTCTCTTTCCTTGAAATATTCGAGTATACCTTCATACACTATAGTATCAAACATAACAAGACAGTGTAAAACCATTCAAGAGCTTATGGTTTTTCTGAAGGGTGCTGGCTGGGGTTTTGCTGCCCTCTCCAGTTTGCTGTTATCTGAGGTGCAGGCAGGGACTGTGTGCTGGCCCCTCTCCTCTGAGCCAGTGAACCAGCAAGTGCCTTCAGCAACTTAGGCTGTGCTATGGCTGATGTCACAGGGTCAGGACAGTTTCGTCCCTGTCTATTGGGTTCCGCCAGGGTCGTGACTTGGCCCAAGCAAGTCCCACCAGTCCTCTCTGAGCGAGGGGTGGCTGACTGATGCCACTGCGGCAATGGACTCTGGCTCACTCCAAGATGTCTTCCAGCCAGCCTCACCCAGCACAGGACCCAATTTCCAGCATTCACTGAGAATTAATGCAGCTCTCCACCTTGGCTCCACTCCACGCTGCACCGCTTCCTACTGTCAAGGGCCCAAGACTCACAAACTCCTGTTCTCTGTGGCCGTGGCTTCAGTGACTCCACAACATGCCCAGCACAGTGAGGAATTGGTCTCCGTGAGTGTGTCCAGCTCTAGCCCTCCACCATCATTTTTCCTTCCTCTTCTTATTTTTCTTTTTCTTTCAGTTTACTTCTAGGATCGTGAGACTCCCTCTCCACTCTTCCAGCCCTCTCCATGTTGTCAAATCCCAGCATCTAAGCTGTCTTTCCCAGAGAGGCTCTCTACCCAGCTACCTAGAAAGCTGCCATCTTCTTGTCTCCCACCTTTGAGTATTTTGAATTCCTTATATGTTCTGGACAGTTCTTTGTCAAAAATAGTTACAGTTCCCTCTCCATTTGTTATCTTTTTACTATAATAATTGTTTTTTTTTTTGCTATGAAAAAGGTTTTTGTTGCATAAAATCTCATTTGCATATTTTTGCCTTTTTTTTTTTTTTTTTTTTGTCTTTTTCCTTTTCATCGGTACCAGGGATCAAACTCATGACTGCCTGCTGCAAGGCAGGTGCTTTTGCCGCTGAGCTAAATCCCCAGCCTCTTATTTTTGCTTTTGATGTCTACACTTTTGGGATGGTTTTTATCCAAAAATTCATTGCCTAAGTTGACATCCTTGAATATTTTCTCTAGGGTTTGTTCTACTTGTTTTATGTTCTACATTTAGAACTTTAATTCATTTTCAATAGGCTATTATAATAGAACTGTTACATGTAATCCCTCACTATATAATTTCAAAAATTAAGGAGGATAAACCTCAGAATTATATAATTTTTATTTTATTTTAAAGAGAGTAAAATGAAGGAAAATAAAACAGAATAAAGCCAATCAAAAAATCAGTGTAAATCATACATGACTTTAAAACAATTCTAAATCAACGATAGTTATCATAGTGCCTATTGTTGTCTTCAAAATAGCTGCAACTATCTTCAGGCATAGTAAAAACTCAAACAAAACAGAACAGGATAGAACCAACTAAAACAAAACAATGAATGCAATGAAGGATTTCAGAACAAGACAATGGTAAATCCCAAATGGTTACCATAATATATCTTGTTATCTTTGACATAGCTGCTCATGTTATCCAATATGATAAAATCAAACAAAACAAATAGAACAAAACCTAACCCAACAAAACAATGAAAATGATATAGGCCTTTAAAACAAGATAATAAGGAATTAGCAATGGCTACCACCTTCAGAAGGAGATCCTCCATAGGTGCTATGTTTCATATTCTTATCCTCTGAATAGATGGTCAGACTACCAGCTTTAGACCTTCACAGTCAGCACAACACTAAACACTACAAGTATTAAATTGTATTTTACCTCAATAGCCATCAATGCATCCTATGTTTCTCTGGATCAGCTAGTCGGGGAGTAGGGAGAATTGAGACTTCTTGTTTCCCAGCCTACACATTGGAAGGGGCCGGAATCTGGCTCTCCCAAAGTGGCCCATGCATAGCACTAACTCACAAGGAGGACTTGCTTCTTGGTGACTTCTTGTTCTCTTCCTCTATAGTCCCCAAATCAGAATCATATATATATATATATATATATATATATATATATATATATATATATTTTTTTTTTTTTTTTTTTTTACAAAAGAAAGAACCTACAACATGATCACAATATTTTTTCTGAATTCCATTTTGCAAATACTGTCCCATTGGGCCAGGGATTTAGCTCAGCAGCATAAGTGCCTGCCTGGCAAGTGTAAGGTTATGAGTTGGAGCTCCAGTACCAAAAAAAAAAAAAAAAAAAAAATACTTCCCCATAACATGTATCCTTTATAATACTATTGCTTTCTCATCTATTATTAAAACATTCCATTTTATTATGAAATCATTTTATCATGAAATGACAGACTCTGTGTGTGTTAATGTGTGTCTCCTGTGTACTTTAACATCTGTTAGTTGATATAGTATAAAAAACTTTTCACAGCACCAAAAACTGACCAAAATTAGAGTACTTTTTAAAAAAAAATCAGTATTTAATGATTCATTTCTTTCTAATGATTTTTGCAGATAATCAAAATAATTACATTCAATGTTGCTATGAAATATCACAAATATCTTGTATTTATGAAATTAATAATCCTCTGACATTGGGATTCTGTCAGCAGCTAACTCAAGTATGCTATATCTCCCAGATGAAATGCATGCTTTCTTTAAGATTCCTCTTGCTTCAGATGGCAGGGATGTCTTCAGTTTGCATCCACTGACTGAACATTTTGGGGTCCCCACTTGGTTTTAAAATTTATCTAAAAAGATTCCATGAGTTCAGGATTGTATCACACTTGAGATTATAGTGTTCTTTTAATGAAAAGATATGCTTCAGAGCAAAAGGGAGAGACATACAGGATGAGATCTAGAAGGGTCCAATATGAAACTTTGATTGACGTAATGAATATGTCACTTTTCCAAAATTTAATGTGCAAATATGCACATATAATTGGAAATCTCCTGAGTGGGATGTGCAGAGATTTTATTGGAGTTCATTGCATAGGGATCATTAAATGAATAATTGCTGATAAGGTTGAACTCAGTGTCCAGCATCCCTTCTGGGCCTGGTCTGGTGTGTCATGACTTAAGGTCTCATGACTCTAATCATATGATTATTCTTTCTGACATGGCCTGACTTCAACCTAAATCATCTTGTTAATATGAATTATTCAGAGGCCACAAGACAGCATGGTGTCAAGAGTCATAATGAATAAAAATCCCTATTAATCATGAAATTCCAAATAATTAAAGGCTATCCCCTAGGAACTGAGACAAAGGCCAGAGAATTCTTTCCTACACAGGTGAACTACAGCCTGCTTTCATGAACAGAGAGTAAATCAAGAAGCAGAGGTACACGAGGAACCTCTCACAAGCTTCCACTCCTTATCTTCATGGTTCCCATGGTGTGCAAACAGAACTGAGCTCCTATAGCATTACTAAAGACTACTGAGTCCCTATAGATTACTAAAGACATTTCTATGGTTTTAATGAACCATAAGTAAATATAAATAAATGTTCTAGAATTTAACTTTGTCCCCTAGTGATTTACCTTTTGTATCAGTGTACTTGTGCTTTTTTTTAAATGTCACTACCCAAGACACTCCATGACTAAATAATTCAGGGATTAGGAGTGTGTTGTATTATTGTTCCTAAGTGTTTATACCATCCTCAATACAAGGATTAATCTTTGATGGCTTTGAAATGCCTTACTGTAATATATATATATATATAAATTTGTGCCTATTCACAATTTATCCATGGGACATCCATTGACCATCAGAATCAGAGCAAATGAAGGGTAATCACTTGGCGAACAGTACTGCATCACTTGGCATGCAGTTACACTAGGATCGTGCCTCCAGAATGAGAAAACCCTGAGAAAAGAGGCAAGCTGGGTCACAGTCTGCCCACATTGACCCTGAGCCCGCATACAATGTGTGTGAAAGAGAAAATATGTTGTAAGTCATTTAATTTGAGTTGTTTTTTCTGATACAGTAAAATTCATTTATAATGTGTGTTATTTTAGGATTAGAGAAAGAGAGATAGACAGACAGACAGACTTTAAAAATACTTTGTACCTTATAGTTCATCTCCTCAAGAAGTATAAAAACTTTGAACCCAAGTCTGTGCAACTTATTTAACTGTGTTATTAAACAAAGTCAAAGTGGTTGTAGGTGTAACTTTGTGGTACAGTGCTTTCCTAATACATATAAGCTTCTGATTTCTTGTCTCGGTAGTACAAAAAGCTTTTTTTTTTTTTTTAATTTAAGGGGCTAAAATAATATTGGAAGATAGATGCCCACACATGTGCAGAAGCAAGTACTTGTTAGGTCCATGAATTAACTGCAAAGCAATTGCAAAGCACCTTATTCTTCCTTTATTTATTGTCACGTTCATTTTCATTTCCTTACAAAATAACTAGTCTGCTATAAAAAAAGATATATCTGATCTTGCATAGGAAAATGAATATATCTTGAAATCAATCAGACACACAAACTTAAATATTACACAGTTTCTCTTATATGATAAATAAATATAAAAAGATAAAATAAAAGACAGATATAGGAAGTAGGGAGATGTTTTGCAAATTGGAAGATAACAAAAGATGCAGGGGGAAAGGGTAAGGGGATATAAAAATAATTAAGATGTGTTATGTACATGTACCAACTCCCCATAATGAATGCAATCATTATGTACTTCAAACATGCACCAAAAAGAAAGAAACATTTAAAATATCAATTCTAAATAAAGCATTAGGCTTGACAGGGTAAGGTAAATGTCTGTGGTAAGGTGAGGGGCAGCAGTTGTTTGGCACAAGTATAAGAACTCATCAGGGAGCAGAGTGGCCATGCAAGTGGTTGGCAGAGTACTGAATTTAGAGTCCAAGAAAATGAGGAAAATATGATCGTGGTGGAGGGAAAGTGTTCTGGTACGAGAACCACAGCGTGGTTGTATGTGTGTCCATGCATGGTACTGGCATGCTAAAGAGTATGAAGGATATGAAGACTGAGAAGTGTGTCCACAGAGGGCAGCCTGGTGCAGCAAGTCAGATTCTGAGGTGAATGAGAACATCAATGTGGAGGGAAGGGTTAGCATATGGAGTCTGAGGTCAAGCAGTGTGAAGAGGGCAAGAACTCAGGAGGTAAATTTTTGTGTGGAATCAGAGTCCAAACTGAGTTAGGAGAGGGATCTTGCAGAATCAAATAAGAAAATGAGATAAAAATAACTAAATATTGTTTTACTGTCACAGGAACAAGTTAGAAATGTGAAAATTGAGAAAAACTAAGATGAAGCCTTTTACATTGAATTAAACTTAGAGGTATTAGTGCGAACTCATGGATTTCAGTGCATACATATACAGAAATCAATATAGAAATAAAATACAGACGTGTGTGTGTAATAATGAAATGAGTAAGGAAGGAGAAATTTAAGAAAGGAATTATTTGGGAATGAATAGATTGAGGAGAACCTGGCCGTGTTGGGAACAGGTTTGTGGAAATCCCTTGGAGAATATTACAGATGTGGTTCCAAACTGAAATGAGGATGGTCTGCACCAAGAAGTTAGAAAACAACTGTTTGTTTCACTGCCAGGCTGGTGAGAATCAGTTCTAAATCATCATCTCCAAGCAGGTTCAGGTTTGGTTTATACAGGTTTTGCAAGCAGAAAGCACAGAAACTTAGAATCATGGTGAATTTGCATCAGGTTGACTTAGTCATTCTCTGTTACTGGCTGGAAAGTCCTTGAATGTGTTAGAAAAAACAGGATGTGTTTTCAGATGGGAAAACACAGACATTGCAGGCGGGCATGGTCAGGTAATCTATGAAAAACTGCTGGATACAGTCAGTCAAGGCTGACTGGGTTTAGCATTCTAGGTAAGTGGCAAGCAGGATGAGCATATCTTATCTCAATACGATATCACACTGCTAGTTAGTTTTAAAATTTCAAAATTTCTACCACAGAAAGGTTTAATTTTTGGAATGTTTTTCTCTTGGCCTGAGGCAAAACCTTCATATTTGGCACTCCACTGATGTTTGTCCTTGTCTATAAGTGATTCAATGTAATTATCTTGTGAAAAATAAGTCACATGCACATATCTAGCTACGTATGGAATAGTGTGTGGTGGAAAGGACAGAGAGATGCAGGATTGAAAATGCCCTTGTCCCTCAAGGTCCAACAGAGAGTGCTGCTTTCAAGAGTGCTGGAGATGGTCAGTAGCAAAAGGAATGGGGACGCCTGAGGGAATTAATTACAAGCAACTGTTTAAAGCAGGGAGCTCAGCGGGGTTCAGAAGACACTAAACATGCACTGTGCCTTCTCCACCACAGTAGGGGGAACTGGCTCTTCCAAGAAGGAAAGGGGACAGCTCAGTTTGTGCCAACAATCCTCATACAATGTGGTACCTAGAAGGTGCCTGACAGCAGCTACAAATAAAGTGATTGCTGTGCACACAAGTGTTTGGTCAGATGGGATGATTTGAAGGTAATAATATTAGTGCACAGAAGCACATGTGCTTTTTCCATTTACTTAGTTTTGTTGACTTACTGATTTCATTTTTTTAGTTTCATGAGTACATGCCTGTAGGGCATGGTGATTGTATTCCTGGTGGGGGAGTTGATATCTGTACATAATACATCTTAATTCTTTTTCCATCCACTTCCTCTCGGCTTTCTTGTTGCATTCAGAGGCCCCAGTTTTAAGGAAAGACTTCTGGTTGCTTGGTTCCTCTTTTTCTTTCTTCCTCTTGTGAATGGTCATTTTTGTAATATTTCCAAACTGCACTGCACATGTTTCAAAGTCACAGTTCTTATGAACTCAGTCCGGGGAGTGGATCTCTGTCTGCTAACTCAGTGTTCCCACACTGTGAGATTCTCATTCTCACGAGAAGCCTCTTCCAGGCACTGGGCTATTTACTGCAGCTCTTCTCATCTTTTTGAATGATTGGAGAATTTACAACGTTTGATTTCCATTCATGAGCTGTGTAAGCAGAGAATAAAATTGATTTTCCTGAGAAAACAGAAAGTTTCTTCTCACCATGGCTGCAGAAGTCACTTATGCTGAATTGAGAATCAAAACTGAATCCTCAGGTACCAACCCAGACTCTCCTAAAGGTAAAAAACAAAACTGAAAAAAAAAACAAAAAACCTTTTTTGGTCTCTGTCAGAGTCAGTGTTGAGGTGATTGGTGTGTGGGGGATCTGGGAACACAGTGGGTGAGGTCAGTTGCTGCTTCTCTGACCTGATGGATGCATCTGGGAAATGCAGACAACTCTGCAGATTGTGCTACCTGTAGATAAGGGTTAAGCAGCCATGGGGTTATACAGTAGGGAAGAAAAGATTCATGCATTTTTTGCTATCTTTTTGCATAAAGATATACATGAACATGTATATACTGGGGCTGGGGATTTAGCTCAGTGGCATAAGCACCTGCCTTGCAAGCAGGCGGTTGTGAGTTCGATCCCCGGTACTGATAAAAATGAAAAAGACAAAAAAAAAAAAAAAAAAGAAATATGTAAAACTCAAATTTTTTTCTTCTCTCCTTAACAACCTATCATAAGGTAAGAAATGATTTTTAGTTTTTTGGCACTTTTTTGCCTCAGTGTTGGGAACTGAACCCAGAGCCTCTTATAACTAGGTCAGGGACTTCCCCTCAGGTATGGTCCCGAGAAAAGAAAATAGGGTACAGTGGTAAGGTGGAGACCGAAAAACTGACCTTACCCAAAAATGTGATGTATGACTACAGATGTTTGCTACGATACACAAAGCTATAAAGTAGACATAATCTTGCAATTACTTAAAGGTAAAATGAAGTATTATGCAAACTTAATGAATATGTTAAGAATATATAATCACAATTTTCACAATGGCAGTGTTAAAGAAGAAATCGGTCAGCAATCAATGAATTGTATGTGCATATGCAGTTTTAAAATGCTGAAAAGACAATCTAACTTATTAAAATTTTTTCTCAAAGGAAAAAATTCTTGCTTTTATGTGTTTTGTGTGGTTTCAATAAGCACATCATTATTTCTTTCCTAATCCTATGTTTTATTATTTTAAATTCCATATTATTAGTAATTGTATGTCATGGGAGTAAAGGGGGGAAAAAGGAGGAAGAGGAAATAAGGACAGAATGTACTACTCATGAAACTAATTTGGTTTCTCCCAAAGGGAAGACCGCACCTCAGAGAAGTAATCTTCATCTTCCTAAGATGTTTCTTGTTCCGTTGTTGATACTTCTCCCTTTGGCCATCATATTCTGTGTTACTTTTATCAGTAAGTATGCCAGCTGAATCAAAAGGCCACCTTTTCCTTAAAGAAGATGAAGCATTTACTAGAAACCCACATTAAACAAGGGGTTTATCAGGATATATGGAAAGGAAATGTACATTAGGTAGATAAAATTAATGGGAATTTACCATAGATTTTTCTCTCCCTATCCATCAGAACAGATGGATTTCTTTTGCAAGATTTAGAAAGGCAGGACTAGTTGAGTGGACAGACACTTGTCTTTTGGGATGAGCATATGGACAAGAAAAAAGATGGGAAGAAATATTGTGGAAAGATTTGTGAAATAAATATCCTTCTAATTATTTCTGTCATGCTCAAGACTGTACATGTTCTAAAACCCAATTTAACAAATATATGGATTTCTGCGTATATTGTCTTCTGGTGGATGTCAGTCAGCTGAGATCCACTGGGCAATGGGGGCCACATTTCTGCCTTCGATGGCTGGGCTATCCTGGGTGTGTAGACTTCCAATGCTGAGTTGGCCACACCAGGGCCTCTTGAAATTTCAACTCGGTCTCATGCAGAGCTACTTCTGCACATCCTATTTATCACAGGGAGAATTAAAAGCAGTTCAAATTCAAATGGTAGAGAAGCAGTCTCTATCTCCTGCTTGGGGAAGCTGCAAAGTCACATTGGAAAGTGGTGTGGATATAGGGAGGGCTGAGAATTGTGGCCATTTTCCCAGTGTGTCACAGTCTTGGAGAAGTATTGCAAAGTTTTAAGTAGGGAACTGATCACATTTGAGTTACAGAAGTATGCTTTTTCAGAAGTTTGACAATGGAGGTAAAGAGAGAATTTAGAAGGCACATTCATAATCCAATTGAGAAATGGATGATCATCTAAAATAGTGTTACTGAAGAAAGAGAAAAGGAGGTGGCTTTGAATGATCAAGGAGATTCAATTAAGGACATAGCACTTTGATGAATATTTAAATCTCAGTATTTAAAGGACCCAGGATGTTATGGGACTCTGATATTCTGAGCTGGTAAACTCAACAGTCATGAGGTTGTTAAAAAATGTAAACTATATGAGATAAGCAGTAAGTTTGGGTTGAAAAATTATTTCAGGCTTGGACTTGTTGATTTGCATTTGAAATGTACATCCAACCAGGAGATTGCAGTAGAAAAGTCTGGTTTTGGAAATGATTTACACACAGGCAGTTGGTAGAAATATATGATATCACTCAAGAAGATTTAGTGCAAAAATGAAAGGTAGGGATGGAACTCTAGGGAACGTTCCATTTTAAGAGACAGATGGAGAAGCAGAGCCTTTGAAAGCATCTACCAAGCAGCTTGATAAAGGTGGGGCAAAAACATCAAAGAGCAGTGTGCCAAGAGTCAGGTAGGAGGAAAACTGGTCTGGTAGTGCAAGACATCCTGTGGGCTTATGATCAATCAGCAGTTCTGAGATATTACTGAAAATTTATTACAAGAAAGATTTTAATGACTGGTAGAAGCAAAGCAGGAATATCATGTTTTGAGGGCCAGATGTCAAGGTTCAGTATAAGGCAAAAAGGGACAAAAATGCAGTTTATAGATGGAAAGGTGAGTCACTTATAAGTTGGGGAAGGCAGGGGAGTATGGATTACTGAGGAGTAAGAATCAGGTTGCCTGGAGGGTGGTATAAGACAGACGAGGAAAAGAACAATGTCTCTTGTCAATGTTGTTTATTTTTAAAATTTTCCATTCTCTAAGGTAACCGAGAAAGGCTAATATTTAGCTAATTTTTCATTTCCCCTAAGTCTCAGTCTGTGAGCCCTTCAGTGCAAGTTTTTATCTGCCTATAATCTCTTACCCTAAGGTTAACCCTTTGGGTGCATCTTACATTAAATATTGCAATACAATATGGCAAGTCTCTTTTGACCCATTATGATGGAACTACCATGTTCTCTTTCAAATACTGAACTTTTGGCTCCCCCTAGAAATTTCCATCAGCAGAATTAGGACTCCACTCACTTTAGGAAGACAGGAAAACTTTTCCAGCCAGATTCTCTCTACCTCAGTCATTGGGCATTTCTACAATATGTTTCTATTAAGAATGCAAGAAAGGAATGATAGAGAACACAGTCAAAATGCCACCAGGAAATAAATGGTTTTTATTGTATTTTCTAGTTTTCTTTCAAAAATATTCTCAGCTTCTTGAAGAAAAGAAGGCTGTCAAAGAATGTACACAATCACACACAGAACTATGGTGTAAAAGAAGCAATTCATGTACAAAAGGTAAAATTTACTCTGTCTAGAATTCAGTTGCTAAAAATACTAAAGACCCTGAATCAGTATTTCCAATAGAATTTCCAGGTGGTTCATATTAACAATGTAGTCTAATGATCATTATAAGCTACAAATATACAATTATATGAGACCTAAAGTTCTTTCATGTGTACATTAACTTGTGCAAGATGTGATTGTGTAAAAGTTTACTGTAGTTTTGGATTTCTTCATCTTTTGTTTCACTCTGAATGTTTTTATGGCCACTGCTCTTTCTTAGTTATAAATATTTGATGAAAATAATGCTGATTCACTTATTAAAATATCAATTATTTTCATTAAAATTGTATATTAAATAACAATTTGCTTATAAAAAATTGAGTGTATGACATAAAACGTTCCAATTTTGGTCCCACTCTGCACAAAGACTACCTCATATTATTAGCATCGTGATAAATAAGGGCATTTGTTACTTCTAGTGAGCAAATATTGATGTATTATCACTAATTGAAGTTGCGTGTGTGTGTGTGTGTACACACACTAAAATACCCTGGAAAGAAATATCCAGATTGTTTGATCAAAATAACATGTGAAAGTAGACATCAATATTCATGTAAACTTATTTGAAGTAATTGTATATGCTTGGATTTTCATTACTAAGCCCTTTAATGGTTTATATCTTTGGATATTTGTTTTATATTTTGGGTTATTATCTACTATTACTTCATTTATCTTGTTTTTCTAGCTCTGTCCCTTTGACATTTCAGTATCTGTGTGTTTTGTTTCCTTCTTCACGCTCTGCTACTGCAAAATCCTCTAGATTCACTGTATTTTTCCTGTGCCGATCCTACAAACAAGCAGTTTCCTAAAAAGCATTGACTTTTTTTTACTAAAGAATAGTATCCTACACTTTTTGATAAGTTATATTTCCATTTTTATTCAGTTAAAGGTATTTTTAAAATTTTGTCTGATGGTTTTCTGACCCATGGGGTGCTCAGAACTGTGTTGGTTAGTTCCAAGTATGTCTTCCTTGTTGTATTCATTCCTAGTTTCCTTCAATTATAGTTGAATAATTTCTTTATCATTTAATACTTTAAAATGTGTTAAGTTTTGTTGCCTTGTTTTTGTTTCTTAGAACTTCTTCCTTGGGCATTGATAAAAATGGGCGCTCTGTACTGAATGTTCTAGTAATGTTCAACTGATTGTATTGGTTGAAAATTTTGTTAAATTCTTAAATATTGTTGCTGGCTTTCTCCACTTATAATAATGTGGTTTTTTACTCTCCTTTCATTTGTGTCAGTTCTTAATTAACATAGTCCATATCCCTGTTGTTTGGCATGTAAACATTTAATATTATGCTACAAGACTTTTTTTTTTGTTGTTGGCTTATGTCCTTACTGTTCTGTGGGTGATTTCTATTGTTCTGTCAAACAATTTACTTATGTCTCTGCCACCAGTGTCAATCTGCTTTTGGGTCTATTCACTGAATGTTTAAAAGGTCACTGCATTTTTCAATGACAAATTTTAAATTTGGTTTTTCTATATATCTTCTATGTCTTTGATAAGTCTGTAGTTTCATTCATTTTAAAAATGTGTAACTTTTTTGATGCATTTTATCATAGTTAATTTAAAACCTTGTTACATAACTCTTAATATTTTCATTGTCTTGGATAATGATATTTAGAAATTTTGAGAATTTCTTGGCTTTTGATATATTGACTTTTTTCCCATTTCAGGCTGGAAATCTGTGTATTATGTTCTGAGTCTGAGTTTAAGGATTAGGTTTTCTTTGGCTTTCTCTAATACTATTTCTTCAGGAGAAAGGAATCCTGTCCCATTACTGTCTAAGGAGGTGGACTTTACTTCTCTTTCACCTCAGGGCTGCTTGTTATGTCTGGGAACTATGGAAGTTCCAGCTTCTATTTGGTGGTTTTAGAGTCCTTAATACTTTCAGTAAGCTACATTTTTTTCAAATAGTTTTCTTATATTGCACATTTATTTCCTTATTCCCAAAAAAGAAAAAGTCTGGAGCTGTTGCCCAAAGAATTGGATATCATTTAACTCCCACTGCTATTTCTATCCAAATGAAGAAAGATCATGGCATCAGAGTGTGGAATACTGTTCTCACCTGGAGGCTCATCTGGTGGTGATCACCAGCAAGGAGGAGCAGGTACTGTCTAAGAGATAAGGGAGACATGAGTCAATTTGGTGGTCTACTTTTGCTACCAAAGAGTTGACTGTTACTGTTTTAAGCACTTAACAGTTTAGTCCAAATATGATTTGGAAACACATTTGTTTATATGCTGACTAGTTGTCATTTCAACCTGTCAATTCTTGTATTGAATAAATTTGATGAGATTGTTGCTTTTATATATCCTATTATATTATTTTATAAAAATAAACAAAAAAGCATTTTGTGATCATCCTGTATTGAAATAATTGGACTAGTAAGTGTTAAAATACAAGGTTGTAGCAGAAGGATTTCAATAAAAGACATGGGACAGCATGAATCCTCAGCATTCTCACTTAATACCTTTTTTCTGTTTCTGAATACTAATGAACACAAAGGGAACAGTGAATTTTAAAAGATTTCTCAAAGGATTTGAGAGGAAGGATGAAAATTCTGCATCCACCAAAAAATGTATACACACTTCAGGAAAAGAAAAATGTACGTAAATATTTTAATACTAAACTTCTCAGAACATCATGAGGTTGATGCAAGATATCTTTGGCCTCTACAATTGCAAGAGGTGCTCAAAGTGATGGCCATTAACTTCCAGACATTGATTAGTATGGTGAACTGCTACCTGGGTAAACTTGCTCACTGAGATTGCTACACATGAATTTTCACTTTTTTTCTCTCCAACAGTCTTTAGTGTAGTGTGTTTTCCATGATATATGGAATTCTCTAGGGTCCCACATACCAGGGTAACACCATCAGTTGAAAAAAAAATGTTATTTTTTTTTCTCTGAAGTGCATATACATTTTTTGGCAGACTCTATTTCTTTCTGAAATATCAGTTTAATTCTGTATGTATACATTGTGTGTAGAGAAAAGTATGAAGTTTAATAGGGAAATAAAGTTAAATCATCTACCAGAAACACCAAATATCTCTTAAATTAAAGAAAAATGATTAAATATGCAAATATTTTATCACATGTAGTTTTAAAGAACACCATCCTTATCTAGTGATAAAACAGGAGAAGCAACTCTGAAATAAGAGTTCTCTGTGATCATAGATGGACATCGCTTCCTCATGAAATGAAAATCAGGCTCATGAGTAATGTATATACTGCTACCAGCTCTTCCAGGGTCTTACGTTTCTATGTAGTCTATATGGCTGTTCCTTGATCATTTTCCCACTTTTCTCATTTTGTATGGCCAATAAAATTCACTTCAAATAACACAATATGCACTAAGAATATGATTAAGTAATAATAAAAATTTAAGAAAACATTTAGGTAGAAGGCAATGTTAACTACCTGATTTGATCACTACACAAAGCATATATGTATTGTCACATTGTATCCCATCAATTTTTACAAGTATACACATAACTGAAGAGTTTTAAAAATAAGTACATATTTTTTGAAAAAAATAAAATTGCTCAGTTCTGGGTGAGTACTGTAAGGCTCTGTGTCCTTTTGTTTACCTTCCTTAGGATTTCATAACCAAGAACATGAACAATAATGCTGCTTATTATATAGGACTGTCAGATCCACAAGGTCACAGACAGTGGCAATGGGTTGATAAGACACCATATAACAAAAATGTCACGTAAGTATAGAATTAGATTTTACTAGTCCAAGAAAATAGGAATCAGTAGATGATTCTGAGATGGTTAACAGTGCTTCAGACTCCATAATCATTACACTAAAGAAAGGAAACATTGTGATACAAGGGACCAGGGCAAAATCTTTTCATCATGAAAATAACCTCCAGGGACTTGACAGTTCCCTGAAAACAAGATGCAAAGATAAACAGGTGAAAGAGAGCCTCTGGGATATCTGCAGGGGGGCAGGGCTTTTACTGCAATAGGCACAGGTGCAAGCACTGTTTCCAAAGGAAATGTCTGGGATGCTGGTGGAAGAGAAGCTGCATACACAGTGGGGAGGATTGACTTCCATAGAGTCCAATCCCAGTTCCTTTACTGTCTCTAATCCTTTCCAAGCACTACTGAATTCATGATTGGATTTTTTCTCTTTCAGATTCTGGCATTTTGGTGAGCCCAGTAATGTGAATGAGCGTTGTGTTTTTATAAACTATCGTGACAGTTACAAACAATGGGGCTGGAATGATGCCCGTTGTGACCATTCTCAACAGTTAGTCTGTAAAATGATGAATATCTGTTTTTGAGTCAAACATTTTTCCTATACATTGCTTCACTTGACAGTCATCATTATATAGATAGCTAATAATGCTTTCCGTATATGTAAGGAATGACCACAGGATTTTAGGTAAGTAGTGTTGTAGTCAGGGGTTGCACAGAGAAAACTTACATAAAGGACATATAATTCTAGTTAAATACAAAGAAATTGCAGGAAATCTGTTCACAATAAGACCCAAAGAAATCCAACCAAAGGTCTGGATCTCACAGCAATGTCCTGCATGAGTGAAGCTGAGGACCTGAGCCCATAACAATGCCCCCACAAGTCCAACTGGAGGCCTAGAGCCCATGACAATGACTTATGCAAATCTGTTTCATGGATCTACACTGAGAAGGTCCAAAGTTCAGCAGTGGAAGCCAGAAAGACTGTGCCAGTGAGGTGAAGGATCTGTAGGTTGAGGGTTCTACACTGAGCCAAGAAGCCATGCTCAAAATAAGGACCAGGGCTCCCTTGAAAAATACCAGTCATCCTTATTGACAATGAGGTCCTGAACTTCTCTGAGAATGGGAACAATTCATATCAGGAAGTCAGAGTGACAATATTTTCCTGAAGTTTGAGCAGTATACCTTCTGAATCCAGGAAGCGATGCTCAAAGTAAAGGCCAGAGCTCCCCCAAAGTGAACCGCAGCCTTTCTCACAAACAAGGTTCTGAAGTCCTTTGATGATAACAGCTGAGTTCACATCAAGGGAGCCAGCATGACAAGCTTCTCCAGGAGAACCAAGAGCTCCAAACAACAACAACATTTGGGGGAACCCACAAGGCTACCTTTCCAGGTCTCCTTTTTGTGCTGGCAACAGTCCTCAGGTGGGCTATCTACATGCAGCACCACACTGATTCAGTTCAGCTGATGTTTAAGTTGACCATCAGTTTTCAATCCATAGCAAGTGGTCAACTCTTCCACTTATGATAAACTTGTTACTATGCTTATGTGTTTATTGACTTATGTACGTATTCAAAAACTATAATTTATTGAGCATCTTGCGTGTGCCACAGACTACACTGGAGACTTTATTAAAGTCTCCTTAATAAATGGAAGGTGCAAAGCCTTTCTAATGGAAGGTGCAAAGCCTTTCTAATTGATAAGGTGTATTTACTGATATAATTCCATGATATAGTTCCTCCACTTATTTCTTTTTTTCCCTTTACATTTATTGATGTGTCATTTTCACTTTGAACTATATTTTAAGCTACAAAATGCTTATTTGATACACACATATATTGTGAAATAATTGCGACAATCAAGTTATTTATTACCTATTATGCTTACCTATTTTCTTTTACTAAAAATATTTAGGATCTCCATAAGTTTTACCTCTAAATGTAAACTGTTAAATATTGTCACCATGATAGCATGCATCTCTAAAATTTATGTTTTAACTGATACATTGATTATCATTTCCCCAGTTCTACTCCATTTTAATCACCATTTTACTGTGTTTCTAGGAGATTGATTTTTTAGATTCTAAAAATAAATATGATTATACAGTATTTGTTATCTTTGCCTGACTTATTTTGGTACCAATGATGTCCTACAAATGCATCCGTATCGTTGAAAATGAGAAGACATCCATTTTCTGAGTGAAACAACATCCAATATGTGTCTGCTTGTGTGTATACTCCCTTTACTCATTCATTCATCAACAGACTTTGTGTTTATATCTTCCATATTGCCATTAATGCTGCAATAAACACGGAAGGCTAGATATCTCTATGCATATATTTTTACATGTTTCTAGAAGTGAGATTGCTAGATCCTAATTTATTCATTTATTGAACTGTTGCATACTGGCTATCCTAGTTACTCTGTCACCCACAGACCCCAGAGATGCCTTTTTATTCACATTTTTGCAAACATTAATTCAACCTGTCTTTTAATATTATCATCCTAAAATATGTGATATTTCTTCATGTTTTCTATGGCTAAATATGATTTGTTCCTCCAGTGTTTTAATGCCTTTAATGTTTTGAAGGCCTAATCCTCAGTTTGGTGTTGGGATCTTTGAGAAGTGGAATGTTTTGAATAAGTTGTTGAGTCATTTTTCAGGGTACAACATAATGCTTGATTTTCTTGTTTAATCAGTATTGTATAGTTTTCAGTATGCAGATGTTTTACTTCTTTCATTTATTGTTAAGCATTTCATTCTGTTTGATGATTGGAAGTAGGATTGTTTCATCAAGTTTATTTTCAGACAGTTTGTAATAAGTATACAAAAATGTGATCAACTTTTTAGTGTTTACTTTGTCTTGCACACTTGTTCTGAATTAATTTATTAGACCTAATAGTATTTGTGTGTGTGTGTGTGTGTGTGTGTGTGTGTGTGTGTGTGTGTGTGTATGGTCTGTAAGATTTTCTCTGTAGAAGATCATATCATCTTCAAACATACAACTTCCTTTTTCCTTTCCAATTTGGAGGGTTTTAAATTGCTTTTCTTGTCTAATTTCTCTGGTTAGGTCCCTGAGTAGTATGTTGAATAAAAATAGTAGATTGGGAACTCTTATTTTGTTTTTGATCTTAGAGGCAGGATTACAAATTTAGTGTGATGTTAACTGTGAGCTTGTAATCCATTTGATATTGAGGCAAATTCCATCTATACTTATTTTTTAAGAGTTTGTATCATAGATGCATGTTCAGTTTTACAAATGATGTGAATTTATAATGAATACAATTAGGAAGATAAAGGTCTGCGAGGTGAGAATGGAAGGATTAGGGATGTTGGTGATGATAGAACTTTGTAAAGTCAGTTGTGTGCATGCATGAAATTTTCGTGATGTAACTCATTGTTCTGTGTAATTAAGATGCACTATGTAAATAACTGACAAAAGCTTTATCTTATTCAAGTGCTTCAACTGATGTATTTTATCCTCTTATTAATATATTCAACTTGTTGATTTCTATATATTATTCATTTTATAACCCAGTGATGAATGTCACTTGGTTGTAGTGTGAGATACTATTAGCTTGCTGTTGAAACCAGTTTGCTGGCATGTTGTTGAGGGTTTTTGCATCTACTTTTTAAAAAAATTTTATTTAAAAAGAAAAAGAGAAAAAAACAAAACAAAACAAAGCAGTGTAAGGGTATAAGTAAGACACAACTACAAAAAAAAAAAAAAAAAACCAGTAAGAAATCACCAGTTAATAGATTACACATTATTATCTTAGAGATAGTTGCTCAAGTCACAGTACCAAAGCATACAAAGTGGACATTCAAACAGTGAGACTGCAACCAGCTGTGTTCAATGATCCAAGAAAAACTCAGTAATACAGTCATCTATCTTAACACACCTAAACACACTTGCAGTTGTATTCTTTAGAGCATTTTTTCCTCTCTTTTTTACAACAAAATTTACACATTTTGGGCTTTAGTACTCCCATAGTTCTTATTACTTTTTTTGGAAGAGAATAAAACCAAACATGACAAAACAAAGCAGTCAGTCAAAACAAAGGATAGACATAGCACATGATGTAAAAACAGAATACAAGATTATCAACAATGGTTACCATAATGCCTCTTGCTTTCTTAAAAAGAATTGTCCATGTTATTAGGTATAATAAATTAACAAAACAGTACAGAACAAGACCAATAAAACCTAAACATTTGGAAGCATTACCAGACTTCAAAAGAAGATAATAGTCAAACCAGAATGGGCATCATAGTGAATCTTATTGCCTTCAAAGTAGTTGCCTATACTCTCAAACTTGATACTATCATACAGAATGGAACACAGTTTAATCAGTCAAAACAAGATAGTGGGAGTATTACAGGACTTCAAATCAAGTTAATAGGAAATCAAAAAAGTTACTATAATATATCCTGCTAATTTTTTGATTTTTCTCCTTAATTAAAAAAAATCACAAAAAATAACTAAATAATTTTTTAATGAATAAGGGAGAGATTGAGATAAAAGAGGACATAACAACATAACAATACAGGTCAAAGCATGACAGTTTCAGCAACTTAGTGCTTCACCACCAAATAACCCGACTTAATAGTAGTTACCATAGTGTCCTTTTCCTTGAAATATTTGAATATAACTTCATATACTATAGCTTCAAACATCTTGTTTTGAAGCCCCACCAAGTTATGGCTCTTCTCTCTCCATTGGTTTTATCATGATGTATCTTGCTGGATTTTATTATATGTGATAGTATAAACAAAAATTGTTATAGGCAAAGAGATAATATAGAAACCATTGTTCATTTTCTGTTAGCTGGTTCTAAATACCCTACAATGCTTTCATCCACTTGAATGGTTTTACACTGACTGCATCTATTTTTATCAGCAATACTCTCATGCATGACATTGTCATTTGTTTTTCTGGTGCATAGAATTGATGCTTTTTCAAAAATGTGTTTTGATTTGTGTGCAAATCTTTCTGTGTTTTAACTTTCTTTTCTTAGTTGCTTGTCTAATAATTTGATCTTCTTATGCATTATTGGTTTTTTTTCAGATTTTTCATTTCTTCATTATGCTCTCCTAATAGATTTTGGATTTATAGGCACCAATAGAGTTCTTCTGAGTTATTCAATTTGTTGGTGTATAATTGTTCATCATAGTTACTTATGATTATTTTAAATCTTAGGATATCTGCTATTGTGGCTCATTTTCACTTAGAATTGTATTCAATAGAGTTCTGACTCTCTTTTTCCTTTATTAGTCTGGTTAGAAGTACATTAATTTTATTTATGTATTGTGAAATACAACACAATTTTATTTATATTTGTGATCTTTTATTTCTAGTCTATCTTTATTCTTTTCTTTGCAATACATTTGGACTATTTTGTTTTTCTTCTAGTTCCTTATAGACTCTCATTTATTTCTACTGTAAGTTTAATTTTTCCTTACATTAATTTTGGACTCATTTTTCTTTATCTAGTTAGTGTGTTTATTTGTTTTTTCCCATCATATATACATGTCTAGCCATAAATGTTCATTTTAACTGCTTCTGCTGTGTCAAATAAGTTTTATTTTTCTTTTGTCTCTATTTTGCTTTGTTTAAAGATAATTTTTAGTTTTTCTTCTTTGACTCATTAGTTTTTTGATATGGTTTTGTTTGATTTCCACTTATTTCTGAATTTTTCAGTTTTTTCCTGTTACTGAGTTCTACTTTCATGCTGTTGTGGTCAGCAAAGGTACTTGATATGATGTTGTTCTTCCTGGATGTGTTTTCTGTTGTAATATATGGTAAACATGGGGAATGAACTTCTGGTCAATCTGCTATGAGTAAATGGAAGAGGAGGAGGAAACTTCGTGGGATGTCCAGTATTAGGGAAAATACTATTGCCCACTGAAATTACCATGATCAACCTTTATGATTTTTTTTTAATTTTATTTAAGGAGAAAAGAAAAAAAGCAGAGAAAGGGTACAAGTTATACAGATTTGCAGAAAAAAAATGAACAGTAGGAAATCACTAGTTAATGGATTACATATTGTCATCTTAGAAATAATTGTTCAAGTCACAAAATTAAAGCTTGTAAAGTGGACATTCCATCAATGATACTGCAAACAGTTCTGTTCAATGATCCAATAAAACTCTGTGATATCATTTTCTATCTTATACACTTAAATATACATGCAGTTATATAGTATAGAGCACTTTCTTTTCCTCTCTTTTGTACAATGACTATTACACATTTTGGGTTTCATTGCTCCCATGGTTCTTATTACTTTTTTGGAAGAGAGTAAAACCAAATGTGATAGAACAGAATCGGTCAAGTCAAAAGGGTGGACATAATAGATAATGTGAAAACATAATACAAGGTGATCAACAATGGTTACCATAATGCCTCCCGCTATCTCTAATAGAATTGCCTATATCATTAGTTACAATACAATTGAACAAAACAGTAAAGAATAAAACCAACAAAACCAAAACATTGGAGACATTGTAGGTCTTCAAAAATAGATAAAAGTCAACAAGAATGGGCGCTATAATGAATCTCATTATCTTCACAGCTGATGCCTAAATTTTCGAACCTGATACTATCCAGCAAAACAGAATAGGGGAACATCAGTTAAAAACCAGATGGTGAGAGTAATACAGGGCTTTAAATCGAGGTAATGGAAAGTCAAAGTGGGTTACTATAATATATCCTGCTATTTTTTTCCTTTAATTAAAAGGATAAAAATAAAAAAGTAAATAATGGAGTGGAGATTGAGATAAAAGAGGGCATAACAACGAAACAGCACAGATCAAAACATAACCATTTAAGCAGAATAGTGTTTCACCACCAGATAATCCTGACCTAAAAGTAGTTACCTTATTATCTCTTTCCTTGAAATCCTTGAGTACAACTTCGTATACTGTAGCATTAAGTATATCAAAACAATGTAAAACCATTTAAGAGAATGACAGCATTACAGAGTATTTAGAATCGACTAACAGAAAATGAACAATGGTTTCTGTATAATCTCCTTGTCTTTAAAAGGTTTTTGCTTATACTATCATACATAATAAAATCCAGTAAGATACAACCTATTTGGACCATTGGAGACAGAAGGGCAAAAGCTAGATGAGACTTCAAAACAAGATGATACTAAATCAGTATTACCTATTAAGATGTCATTTTCTCCAAAATAGCTGTTCCTATCATCCAATCTTCTCTGCCTCATTTCTGTTGAGCTCTTATTCTGTCAGTAGCTGTCAGTTTGTCTTCTTCACTTTGTTCTCTGCTCCATTCGTTGTGGCCTCCATGATTTCTGGATTCTTTGTATTTTTCTTTTTTTAGAATATCCTGCAATACTCTCTGTAGAGTTGAATTGGTGGTTGCAAATTCCCCCAGTTCCTCTTTATCCTGGAAGCACCTTGTTTTTCCATCAATTTCCAGGGACAGTTGTGCAGGATATCTCAATCTTGGCTGGAGATTATTATCTTTCAAAGCTTGAATTATTTCCCCCCACACTCTTCGTGATTTGATGGTTTGTGCAGAGAAATCTGCTGTAATTCTGATGGGTGCTCCCTTGTAAGTGGTCTGTTTCTTGTCTCTGACAGCTTTTAATATTCTGTTCTTGTATTGAATTTCTGGAATTTTTATTATTATATGCCTGGGTGTTGCTCTGTTTGGGTTGTAGGTAGGTGGGGTCCTGTATGCCTCATACATCTGAGTATCTTTACCTTTTGCTAAATTAGGAAAATTCTCCTGGATTATTTCTGTGAGTAGCTTTTGTAGTTCATTTGTTTGTGTCCCTACTTCTTCTTTTATGTTCTTAATCCTTAAGTTATGGATCCTCTTATCATCTTCTTGTCTTTGTATTATTGCTGTTTGTTTCTTTGTTATTTTTAAGAAGTTTTTCATTTCATTCTCCCATATTACAATTCTGCCCTCCAGTTCAGATAGTCTGTCCTTAGTTTCTTTCAAGCTGTTATGCCAGTCTTCGATAGACTTCTTAGTTTCTTGGTAGTCCCTTTGAACCTGCTTCACGTATTCTATGCTTTCCCTGTTTTCTCCATCAAACAATTCTCCCCTCTTTTTCTGTTCTTCCATCCCACCATCTGTTTTTTCTTGGGTGGTGCTTAGCATTTCTCTAACTATTTTGCATACTTCTAGCTTCAGGTCGTTGATAACTTCATTCCTGAATTGGTCTATGAGGCTCTCTATATGGCGCCTTATGTGTAATGGTGCGGTGTCTGCTATTGCCTGTTTCTCAGAATTGGGGGCCGAGGAGCCTTTCTTGTTGCTGCCTCTTCCCATATTCTCTGTTCCTTATATATGCAAGCTTATATGAGAGGCCCAGCTTCTCTCCCTGTCAGCCACAGCCTGATCGAATTGCGCCGGTTAGGTGTTCCCACTCACCGCTGCACACCAGGCAGCCTACGTGGGGCCCGCCCCTCCCGGCCTCCGTCGGGCTCTGGGATCTGGGTTGGGCCAGCCTACGGGGTCCGCCGGCAGTGTCAAGCAGGC